>NC_138166.1:28486563-29687453 GCF_964165515.1 Mesoplodon bidens
GTTTTAACTTTGCCTACTAATGAATCATTCCAAATATCACTTCCTAAAGAATACATAATAGACTTTGGGCTCATATTCAGGCTTTGGACCTTATCATATAAATTTTCTAAAACAGTTCTGCTTGCTATGGTTTTTGTTTCAGTATAACAGGAACATGAATGAAATGAAATTCATTATTTTATGTTAAAAGTAATCAATCTCTACCTATAACTAGCAATTCACATGATGGGTCTCTCATTATACCACAGACAACTGTTATATTTGACTAGTTTCCATACAGACTCAGTCATGTCTTACTAAATACACAAATTCACATTTTCACTAGAGCATAATAAAAAGGACCCCTCCAGCTAATAAATGTAGAACATGAGTTTCTATATTTCCCCAACCTGAAGAGCAAATGACCTTTATGCAAGGCATCTGTCTCTTTTTAAAACATCATAGAAATGATGGCATTGGGCTGGTTTTTTTTATTGCCACTTTCATACGTAATGCTGCACCAGGGGTAGAATGGTCATCATCAGTAGCAGAAGCAGCAATACCTGCATTTGTGTCTGAATCTGCACAAGTCAAACTACTGTTGGTAATAGAGAAGGGAAGTTGAAAAAACCTCTTGTAATCTCTGCAGATGGGGGTGGGGTAGGTCGTAAAAGCTTGCACTAGTTGAACTGTAGTATCACAGATAGTGGAGCAATCTCATCCTAACATTACTGTAGGGGTAAGGGTAACACTTCACAAGTAGACATCATGGCTCTGTGCTAGAGAGCTGCACAGCATCCTACCAGAAAATTTTGTGAGTATAGTCCATGATATGAAGAAGTGTTTACAAAACTGATCTTATCATAATCCAAAAGTAGTAATTCAGGAGAATGTTTATTTCCATAAAAATTCGAAGAGATACAGTATACTTTAGAGAAAATAACTCTTTAAATCTCAGCTGATGTTTATTGACTGTTTTCCAGATTTAGAGCAAAAAAAGAATGCAAACAGTACTAATATTGCCTTCATCTGTTTAGGCAGTTTAGTACTCTGGATCAACATAAAGAGGATATAGCTTCTTCTCATGAAGTCACACTCCTTGGTTTGTAGGCTACTGCAGGATCCTTAACTCCTCTTAATAGTATGTTACTGTTTATAACACAAACACCTACACCAGTTTATAGAAATGAAATGGTATAGTAGCTACTAGTCTTGAAATTCTCTGTGCTTACAAGGAACATTAAAGTAAAAGACTATTTTCCTGTAGTTTGTAATCACCTTCCTACTTAGTAATCATTACATTAATTTTTCAAATTAATCTACTTGATCACACAAAGTAAATTTAGAAAATAAATGTAGTTAGTCTAATTCACTGTGTTTCAAATTGAACTCGCTAGGTAGAATAACATTTTTCTAGCAACCAGAATGTTTTATGCTAGAAATCAGGACATAATTTTATTTCCTTGGTTTTAATACAATGGCTAAAGAGAGATACTGATTTTCTAAATCATCCACTGTGTACCTACCGGTCAAGCTAATACACTCCACAGTTTCTGGGGCAGAGAATTTTCATATGTGCTCAGAGATAAAGTTTTTCCCTTTATTAACTGAATTTTCTTATTTTTAAAGGTCAAATTCAAAGATTTGCTTTGTGCAAAGTTTAATTTTAATGTTTTCCAAGGCTCAAATCACTCAGGTTATAACTTGAGGTGTTCCAGGATGTTTTTTCAGGTGCCTTTTGGATAATTATAAATAAGAAGAGATGGGACATATGTACTCATCTAGAAAGGATATTAAGGTAGTGATATACTATCTTTATTTCAAGGGAAGAAATGAAATTTTCTCTTTGAGCCTGGAACAAGATAGAGTTAATAAATATTTGTTGAAGGAATGGAGAAAAAAATGGACAAAAGAATAATTTTGGGGAAAACAATAAAAATAAAACCAGTTGAAACTCCAGTACATAATGGTATTTTAATCTATAACCAATCAGGCCTTTCTCTATGTGCAAATGCACATAAATATATTAATTTTTAATATAAAAATGAATAGTGCTATATACTAGGTTTTCACTCAAAAACATATAAAACAATTATTTCCTAATATCTACTTCAAATTGTTTTAAAAACTATATGATATTCCACTTTATGACTGTAAAATAATTATTCTTCCAATTCTGTATTGTAGGACATCAGGTGATTTCCATTTTTAAATTCACATATAGCATAGTTATCTTTATTACTATAGTTAAAAATTGTATGTGTTCTGATTTTTTTAGGAAATTTTCCTTAAGATAAATTCTTGAAATTGATGATTCAGAAGACATCTGGTAGCTCTCAAAGGCTTTTTCAATTATTCCTTTTTTGCCGTTTTTTTTTTTTTTTTTTTTTTTTGCGGTACGCGCGCCTCTCACTGTTGTGGCCTCTCCCGTCGTGGAGCACAGGCTCCGGACGCCCAGTCTCAGCGGCCATGGCTCATGGGCCCAGCCGCTCCATGGCATGTGGCATCTTCCCGGACCGGGGCACGAACCCGTGTCCCCTGCATCGTCAGGCAGACTCTCAACCACTGTGCCACCAGGGAAGCCCTCAATTATTTCTTAATTGAGGAAGAACATTATGATGTGGCCCTCTGTTACAGTTTTTTATATGTGGAAATAGCCATGTTCAAGTGGCCCAAAAGGAGGAACAACGTCACTAACTAATATATGGAATTAATCCCCCATCAGGTTACTCCATCAGTAATACCCACTTTACTAATGGGGACACTATAGTTTCCCACTCTGTTAATTTCTGATTTATTTGAATATTTAATATTCATTAAAAAAATAAGGGCTTCCCTGGTGGCACAGTGGTTAAGAATCCTCCTGCCTATTCAGGGGACACAGGTTTGAGCCCTGATTCGGGAAGATCCCACATGCCTCAGAGCAACTAAGTCCATGCGCCACTACTACTGAGCCTGTGCTCTGGAGCCTGTGAGCCACAACTACTGAAGCCCACGTGCCTTGAGCCCGCGCTCTGCAACAAGAGAAGCCACAGCAATGAGAAGCACGAGCACCGCAAAGAAGAGTAACCCCTGCTCGCAACTAGAGAAAGCCCGCGCACAGCAAAGAAGACTCAACGCAGCCAAAAATTTAAAAAAGTAAATAAATTAAAAAAAAAAAAAAAACAGTAACAAGAAAATGATTTTCTAATTAGCAAATCATAGATTTTCATGCAAGTACCCTAATACTACTTCACTGTAAAGGAAGTTTTATAATATTAAATATTCTATATATAATGATATTAACCATTATATATAATGATATTAAACATCATATATAAATATATTAAATATCATATATAATGATATTAAATATTATATATAACAATATTAAAAAGTATATATATTTTTTGAGTTAGAATTTAAGGGAATTGAGGATTTCCTGGTGTTGAATTATTTAAGGGTCCTCTAACTGTCTTTCACCCTGCAATGCTAATAAATATTGACTGGAATAAAGCCAGCAAAACCGGTATTTCCTAAACACCAAGATGCCTATCCTCTATGGCAATATTTTTAAACCCATGCTTCATTTTGATAAATATGAAATCTTACTTCCTTTCTCCCTCACCACAAGATCCTATCCTTATCCACAAACATTTTGTCCAGCTTCATTTTGAGTAGTTCATATCGTGAAACAATACATTTGTTTCCTATTCCAAATAACAAAATTATATATTGGCTATGCATTTCAAACCACAGAATCTGTAGTGTTTCCTTTTTGAGAATCACTGCTCTTGATTTTCCAGTGGAAAAAGAGCAAGCTGCGTTCTTATGATTTGTGACTCTTCCTCTTTCCTTTTCTCCTTTCCCTTCCCCTTCCTCTTTCTCTTCCTGAATGGTTCATTCCTATAGCCTTTGGGGAAGGGTGGGGCAGGAGGGTAGTACAGTGAACAAGGTATGAGCTCACCTGGAGGTGCAGCCTGGTGAGGGATGTTGAGAGCCAAAGCAGAATGAGGCAGTCAACCTGCGAAGGGGTAGGGTGGCCTGGTGTGGGACATCCCCTGTGTAGGGATGGCTTGCTGTGGGTTTCAGAGCCCAAGTAGGCTGAGATGTTTATACATGGGGTGAATTAGTATGGGATATTAAAACCTGAATAAGGTGAAGATAGTATTTATCCTAGTGCAAGAGTTGATAAACAAGGTGTCAACAGAGGGTCTGGGTAGCTATGGTAATGAGAGGTTGGTTAGTATGCAGGATGAGTCGAATATGTTAATCAGTTAAGAATAATGAGACCTCAGTTTCCCACTGTCAGAGAAGGAAGTTACAAATACGGAAAGAGAGAAAACTAGAATAAACCCTGTGATGTGATTGTAAGTAGGGAGTGAACTCATGGACCTCAATAAGTATGGATTTAGAAATGATTTCAAATGTAAATATATAATATGTGTATATATAAACATAGTTGTAGATATGGAAATTTATATAAGTGTAAGTACGTCAATATTAATGTAGTCAATATGTGGGCACAAGTATTTATCTATATACATAAATTCTCATGTGGAGGGCCTTGGAGAAGTAAGCTGTCCAACATTTTCATATCATTGGAAATTGAAGTCTGATAAGGACTGTTTTAGATTTCTCATTTTCTTGTTTATCTGGGTAATTCTCATGGCTCCTTTAATAGCAGTCCAAGCATCACCCTTTCTGGAAGACTTCTTTGGTATTCTCCAGACTGTCAGCTGTCTATTACCATGCTCCCTGGGCCTAATTCTATCAGAGCATTTCCTGCCCTGCCTACTGCATCCATGTACTCCTCTGATTCCACACCACTGTGTTCCTCCCTCAGTTACTTACTCACACAGTGCCAACGTAGAACGGACAAGCATTAATGTTTGTTCAACACATATATGAAGGTGTATGGAAGAAAGAATAGAGTGCATTGCAGGGGAATGAACACAAGCTTAGATACTCATGAAATCTTGGTTCACATCTTTATGCTAATTTCCCTGAGCTTGAGTTTCCTCATCTGTAAAGTTTCAATAATAATACTTCTCTCATCTTACTCCCAGTATGTGATTTTTACTGGGGGGGAACGATGTGGAAGTGTAGGGATATAATGAATAAGTACACGAAATTTACTTCTAAAATGCTAAGTGTTGTATGGGTAATGAGCTCTATTCTATATGGATGCTGGAATAATAGCTTTCTTATCAAGAGACAGTCAGTGAAATAGTGATCATTTGACTATAGATACATATTCATTCTAGGATTCTTCCTTTACACTACAGCTTTATTTTCATTTATTATTTCTCATATTTAGAAAAATCTCTCATTTCTTAGTTTTTAATAAACACTTTTTAGATTTTTAAAATTTATTTTATTTGTTTTGGCTGCATTGGGTCTTTGTTGCCACGTGCGGGCTTTCTCTAGTTGCGGTGAGCGGGGGCTACTCTTCGTTGTGGTGTGCGGGCTTCTCACTGCAGTGGCTTCTCTTGTTGCAGAGCACAGGCTCTAGGCGTGCGGGCTTCAGTAGTTGTGGCACGTGGGCTCAGTAGTTGTGGCTCGCGGGCTCTAGAGTGCAGGCTCAGTAGTTGTGGTGCACGGGCTTAGTTGCTCCGTGGCATGTGGGATCTTACCAGACCAGGGCTCGAACCCGTGTCCCCTGCATTGGCAGGTGGATTCTTAACCACTGCACCACCAGAGAAGCCCTAAACACTTTTGAGTATGAAGATTTTTATAAAAAGACAAACATCTTCCGAGAAAGAAAATGAAACATGTGTAGTGAATTACATTTCCTGAAACATGGATTTGTTTTTCTACCGTTTATGTTATCCTTATATGTGTGTGTATATATATGTACATATATATACATATTATATCTCCTTTTATATATGTATATCATATATATAGTTTTTACTGAATTTGGCTATTAACAAATCATATCTAGCCAGCCTGAAAGTTTAAAAGTTTTTCTGGATAACCATGAGCAAGTTTGATTTAGGTAATTATTCAATCTAATTGACAGAAAAATTGTGACAACAACTTTAATTGTCTTCATCTCCTTGGGCTTCCATAGCAAAATACCACAGACTGGGTGGCTTAAACAACAGAAAGATATTTTTTCACAGTCCTGGAGGCTAGAAGTCTGAGATCAAGGTGTTAGCTAGTTGGTGTCTGGTGAAGGCACTCTTTCTGACTTGTAGACAGCCACCTTCTTGCCATGTCCTTACGTGCCCTTTCCTTGCTGTGCATCTGAGGAGAGAGAGCAAGTGAGCTCTCTGGTGTCTCTTCTTAGAAGGATGTTAATCCTAATGGAACAGGGCCACACCCTTATGACCTCATTTAACCTTAATTACTGCCTTAGCAACCCATCTCCAAATATAGCCACACTGTTGTTTGGATCTTTGATATACGAGTTTTGGTGGGGGACACAAACATTCAGTCCATAACAACAATATTAATAGGAATTCATTGCTTCTTTAGTAGTGTTTATTTTGTTAAATCTATCAGTTGCATAAATTTTCAGATATTGGATTGAGGAAATATGATTTGCTGACACCTTTAATGAAATTTATTCTTTACAATATTTATTAACAATTTTATTTCTAAAAAAATATCTTATATACTCCAATAAGTTGCAATGATATATATGTTCAAGGCTTTTCATTTCATCATTAAAATAATAAGAAAACACTAGAAGCAAATGAAAGGCCCATTTCAATGTGAATAATTATGTAAATTTTAATGTATGAATATAGCGGAAAAATACATAGCTGTTTCAAGGAATGTAAGAGATCTACATTACTGATATGGACATATGGTTAATCTATATTTTTATTGCAAGCAATATGGTTGAGGAGGGTTATTTGTATAAAGCAAAGGATTATGTATATATAGTGGCAATACTAAATATATACAAGGAAATGTATGTAAATATAATATATGTCTTAGAGACTCTAGAATAAAGGAAGAATTCAGTGGGAGACATTTTGCACTTTAGGCTATATTCTTCTTTAATTTTTAAATTATGTTTACCATGAGTATACATCATCTTTTGAATAATTTTTCAAAATATTTTCTATAACTGGTTAGGATCATTTCGTAGAAGGAGGTGGAAGCCAATGGGTCCCACAAAGCTTACTGTATTCAGTAGCTTATTTAGCTCTAACACAGAGACCTTGTATTAAACACATGTTTAATAGGTACAGTTTTTTTCATGATTTTATGTTAACTTTGTCTGAAAGATATAACTGTGAAGTTATCCTAAGCACTGTGAACTAAAAAATTGTAAAAAAAAAATAATAATAATAATAAAGAGTGCTATTAAAGACAAAGAGAAACATCAACAATTAATACATTTATGCTGCATCAACATTTATTTTACAGCCAGGTATATCTTGAATTTTACTAGAGCATGGTGCATCTGCATATTTTAAGCTTTTGATGCTAGTATGCATTTCTAAACAAGCAAAAGTGGATTTATGATTTTATCTTGAACACATAATTTCTTAAGATATTAACTATATTTCCTGGAAAGTTTCACTTGCTATACTCTATAAATACAATACAAATTAAAAAGTATACAAATAAGACTATAAAACTTCCACATTCTCCTAATCTTGATTTAAAAGCAGTAGAAATTTTTCTTGAATTAAACTTACAGTTTCTCTTTCACCAATTTATCATTAAATTGTCAGAATCTTTGTTTAGCTTCTCCCAATCAAATTTCCATATTTTTCTACAAGTGCATACTTAATACATTTCTCTACAGTATTAAATCTGTTTAAAATTTCATGGCTTTCATAGGCTTCATTCATTCTCCACTGTAAATATTCTTTACCAGCTTGGATTTATATGACAGTCTCTTAAACATAATTTTTTTAAGAGGTGGGGTCAAGAGTTCAGTTTCCAAAAATCCTAAGATATAGACATTCCATCCTTTTTTTTAGGTTTGACAAATTAAAATGGCAACTTCATATTGCACATTGAATGATAATAACTTAGAGTTTTTTCAGCTTCAATCCAGAGATAATTCAGTATCCTTATTTTTATAAAACTAGTTCACATTCTTATTAAATGACACACATTTTATACTTGGTGAACTCTTTCTTTACTTAAATATAGAGTTAAACTATAAATGATATCAAATATTCTTTCAGTTTCTGTGGTTGTGGAAGGACCCCAGATAGCATATTTGCAGGTTTTGTGGTAGTTGTGGTAGCAAAAATGATTTTGAACTCCTAGTTTGCTTGATGAAACGGTTACATGAACGGAAAGGCAGTTTTCCAGTTTCAACACTGAAAGCCTAATATACTGATTTTTTTTCCTGTTCATATCCAAGAAAAGTCCTTGTATCATAAGCCAAAGATTTGCATCAAAGTAATTGCATTGTTTAAAGTGAAGGTTAAACATGGTCTCCTTTGTGGTATAGAAATTCTATAGATGGCAAGGGCAGATGTTTTCAAAGTACATGCCATGTGGCCTTTTATTGAGTTTATATTGTGGAAATTTATGGTACTGTAAAGATTTATCTAGACATCAGTGGATAAATGATGGCAAATGAAAAAACCTTGTGGTTCCTTATAAGGCATGTGCATTAAGCACAGTGACCTTTGTGCTCTTTCAAATTATAATAAAATATAATCATAAAAACAGTAATTGAGATACTTTTCTACAGCTTAGTTTTTTGAAAAATGATATTGAGTTAATTGACTCTTTTTATCCTTTGTATTTCACTTTTTACTGCAAAGCATTTATCCTCTTGGAAAATATTTTAAAATTGTAAATGTTCTGTCTAGAAAGTATAGGAATTAGGGCTGAAACTCTTTGAACACAGTAAAAATATCCACATCATTATTGTTTGAAACACTGTCAATTTGTATGACATTTCATTTGAAACATATGTAATGAATATATATAATGTAAAGCCTACAGATAAAAACTTGGTGTTCTTTTAGTAGAAAACAAATATATGATGAATTTCATAAATTAGGGCACTGTTTACCACCTTGCTGTGAAGAAAGTTTAAAAGTAAGACCTCATTATTTATAAGCGCAATTTCTCTCAGGTTCTTTGTGTAATAATACAAAAGTCTTTTATTTGCCTGTGATCAACAATATATTTTTCCAAGGCAAATTACATTAAAGACAAATATTAGCATTGGCAATAGATATATGAATCAAATAATTTATAAATTAAGATATTGTTCTTGCCTTCCTTTTCATACTAATCCAGTTGCCATAGAGACATAGGAAAACATGCATTCCTAATATTTGTTGTTATAATATATGTAATTGGTCATAGACACAATGTTGTACTATACTTTTTATAAATTCTACACAGGAAAGCAACACGGATTTTCACTTAAAATTGTGACTTTTTTCTATGTACCTTTGAGGTTTCTGGTAAAACATTTGTAATGAAAAGTTAGTATGTATCCTGCATATTACAAATTTGTGTCTAATTAATTTCAGTATGTCCAGGGAAAACGAAGAAACACAATTATCCAGATATTTTTCTACACTAAATGTCAATTTTCTGAATGATGACTTTATTTTCATTTTTTAATCATATGGTTGTCATCAACTAAGCAGTGCGTATATTCAAAAATGGAACAAACCAGAGATATCTATATCCATATCTATATCTATATATACATATACATGTATAGACAGAGAGCAATTGAGAGAAAAGTTGGGGAGAGGGAGAAGAAGGGAGAGAAAGAGAAAAAGAGAGAGACAGAGACAGACAAACATGTAAGATTCAACAAAAACCTACTGGTACACATCAGTATTTGCTTCCAGTGTAGGATCTGGAAATCTCATCAGATAACTGGTGTTGATGCCTTCCAGGCTGCAGAGTTGAAATTCTGTTCTTCCTTCATGCAATCTTTGGATTCTGTTATTTGCTTTGACCACCCACATGTCTTGGAAAATTGTTTTTCAAAAGACCCTAGTGATAGTTTATTCTTCTGATCTTTAATTTTACCTCTTCTATTCTCCTTATTGGTTTTTTGGTTTTGCCATTTTTGTGATTCCATTGTTTATGAGCGTGGAGATGAGAGAATTATGAGAAGGGTGAAGAAAGAGGAAGTCATATACCTACTTTGCAACTCATTGCTCTAGGTTAAGAGGCAAACGACAACAAACTAAACCTAGTAAGTGCCTTGTGACCTATTTGTTTACAACGCTGTTAATCCTAGAGGACAACTGAGTTGTCCACTTTATACAAAGCCTTACCTGGCACAGTGCATTGGCCCCAACATACTCTGTAGTGATTCCATAATGTAAAAAAAAAGGAACCCCAGGAATCCCTGGAGGTTTCAATGTTTTTTCATTCAGTTTACTTCCTAAATAAAATAAAATCACAATTTATCAACTTTTCTCTGAAAACTGCATTTCCTATTTCCATTGCATTTATTTCTTTTGAATCCAAGCATTATTCACTATAAGAAAGAGGAGAGTTCAGTTGTAAAATTAAGCCCTTCCATGTTTAACAAAAAGAAAATATATGTCATCATAGTTTAGAAATCTTAAAATTACATATAATCGGAAGCCTTCAGAAGATAAACATCTTTTAAAAAATATTGGTTTATGAGATAATCCTTTTGTCTTAGAGTGATTTTGCCAACTATCATTTCACTGTCAGAGCACATGAAATACTTTAAAAAATATACCTAAAATGCTGCATTATTAAACAAGTGTCTTGATTCATTGCTAATTTTTAAAATGTCCTCCAGTAACTATTTGATTGAATAAAATCATATAAAAATATTTTCCATATCCAAGAACATTCAGTGGGAGTAGGAGTTCTACCCCATTGGACCTTACCCACAGAAAGTTATTTTTAATAAAATAATTATTTTTAATAAAAGCATTATTGCTAAACTCTAAATAGCACATTTATTGTTTGGTAACATGTGTCCAACTTTAATGTGAGTATATCTTTAAGTGTCTTTGATGAAAAATCAAAATAAAGTGAGAAAAATTTTATAGTCCTATTTTATCATGCTAGCATTCCAAATGGAACACTGGAAATGATTAAATATAAAAACTCTTCCAATAACCGATTACGTATTTATCATATTTAGAATTTTCCCCTCTCCTTAACCAGCGTTTCTGGTTTAACCTAATTCTACATCCTTTGCTTCCTTTATTCCTGCTGGTCATTCTTTTCCAACTATCCACTTTGCCAGCATACTTCTTACTTTCTACCCCATCCTTTGGAACCTGGTTTTAAACATAAGCAAGCTTCAGTGTACATTTGCTTTTCAAGAAAAATCTCAACTGTTTTAAGTAAAGCCTAGTTATCTTGAATGGCAAAACTCAAGACACCTTCTGTTTCTGTGGTTCATTTATTGACATACAATCAGTTTACTTTGCTCTTCGCACTAGTACTTCCAGATCACTGCACAACAAAACAGCTTTGACTATCCATCTGTATCTCGGCCTGTTAATCAAAGGCCTCCTTTTCCTGCTCTCTCCAATTCTTCAGTCTGTTTTTTGCCACCATAAGGTTCCTCTGTGTCTCATTCTGCCTTTCTTCACTAAGCTTTTTAGAGCCTTTCCAGAATCACATGCCTCTATGATGATCAGCCATTTCAGCAATGGCATTGCTTGAACCCTAAGAATCTCTTATTTCCTTCACTTACTTTACCAAAATCAGAGCCTTGGGCATCTCTGCACTATATTTTCTGTGTTGTTAATTTGGGGCTGCTCTTTGGATTCAGTACATATGCATAGAGTAAATCCTCCACGGATCCTCAATGTTGACGATCTATTGAATGTCCAACAGTGTTTCAGATCACTTTTATCTTCTGTCATTATGCCCTACCCTTACTAAAACAATCAACATATCATTTTTCTACATTGTAGAAACTGAGGTCATTTAATGTGAGATGCTTTAATATCTCTCTTCTTCTCTCTTTATCCATCTTTTAATTTTTCTTTGAAGATTAAAGCTTCTATTAATGTGCTGAGTCTCTTTGCTCTTTTAATTTGAATTTGAATTTGGCAGGTCTCCTCTCTTCCTTGGCTGTTTGCTCACCAATGCATGCTTAATTCACCTCTACATCAAAATGCCTTCCCTCAAACCTTCTACTTTCTCATGTAGTCGTTAAACGACTCTCCTTCCTCTCAATGTCAAAGGGCACAAAGGAGTAATCTCTACTTGCCTCTTGAATTTTCTTATCCCCACTCGGCTTTCCTTTCATGTCCTGTTGCAACAAACTCAACAAGAACAACTTCCTCTTAATAGTGTGCTTTGGTTCCAGCCCTCGAACAATTTGAGTTCAGTTCCTGTGATATTTTACACCTTTTCTTTCCTCTTTGAGGAGTGCTCCTTCCTTGATATATTGGTAGTTGTTCTTATAAATCTTTTTCTAGTTCTCTCACTGTGCCTTTTCTTCATTGTGGCTTCATAGGCTTCCCCCCCCCCTTTCTCTGCCCTAACTGTAGACATTCTCAGAATTCTACTTTTTCTTCTTTTCTCTCCAACTCCTTTATTATGTTGTAATATTTACTCCATTTTCTATATCCATCACCTTTGTGTAGATTTGTTCCAAAAACATTTCCAGGCCAACAGCTCTCCTAAACTCCAGAAACATATTTCAAAGGGCTGCTAGATTTATCCATCCTGGTATGTTTTGAGCATTCAGAGCTCAACCCCAGCAATTCCAAATCAATCATTAACTTTTATGAAGCGGACACTCCATTTTTGTTTTTAAAAGATACTATAAGCTGTGCAAACCCTGTGCATCCCCTGTGCAACCTTCACCCTCACCAACTTTGTTCAGGTATTGATATTGAAGTGTAGAGGGAAGAAGGGAAAGATTGTCTGTAATCATCTTGGGTGGGACCTGGTGGGGGAGGCTAGTTTTACCAGTGAAGATGGCTGATATAGAGGAAGAGATAAAACAACAACAAGAATAAAGATAATAAAAGCTCTTACTTCTACAAAACAGCAGGCCTGTACTTCAAAAATATCATGGTTGTGAAAAGACAAGAGACATTGCAGAACTCTTCCAAACTAAAGGAGACTGAAATGATATGCAACCGAAGGCAATGCAAGAGCCTGAACGGGATCCAGATCAGGGGAAAATGCTATAAATGACATTATTGGGACATCTGTGAAAAAAACACTGAATGAAGAAAGTGTATTAGATAATAGTATTTCATCAGTTTCCTTAATTTGAGAATTGTATATTGATTAATGTTAGAGAATGTTGTTCTTAGTTATAACAAGCTGAAGTTTCTAGAGGTAAAAAGGAATGTTGTCTACAACTTTTCTCTTAAATGTTTCAGGAAAAAAGTAAAAGCTTCAGCTGACACTTTTCAGGCTTCTGGAAGTAGAGAGGATGTGGTCTCTGAGAGAGCCCAGTAGGGCCACCTGCCAAGATGAAGGGCTTAGTATCTAACACTTATCTGTTATCTTTGTAATGATCCTGGACATGCCCTGTAGATTGTGATAAAGATGACAAAGCTGGAAGCTTTAGTAAAGTGTTGGAAAAGGACAAAGAAATATAAGCCCAAGCCTTCCCTGGGAGGAGCCAGAGTAGATTCATATCATGCTATCACTGGAATATTCTCCCTCAGCTCTGTTGAGGAAGCAACTGTGAAGCAGAAACTAGAAGATAAGTAAAAGATTGTGCAGAGATGAGTGGTCCTCTTGCAAACGACCACAGCACTGGAACTGATCACTGGCAAACATTTGAGCTATCTCAAATGACAGTTGCTTGAAGGCTGCATCTATGTGACTTAGGCACAGAAAAACCCAGAAAAAGTCTCGAAAGACTTATAAAGTTAAAACTTCTTCCTCTTAATCATGGATAGAGAGAAATAAATATTGAGCATAAAATTTATTTTCAGAGAAATCGTGTTAAAAGATCATAAAATAGTTTTTTTAAAAAAACTAAAATTATTAGTAGTTTGCAATTAACATATACACATTACTATATATAAAATAGATAACCAACAAGTATAGCACAGGGAACTATACTCAATATTTTATAATAACCTATAAGGGAATCTGAAAAAGAATATATATGTGTATGTATATATATATATATATATATATATATATATATGAATCACTGTGCTGTACACCTGAAGCTAACACAACACTGTAAATCAATTTTGTCAATTAAAAAATTAATAAATAACTAAAATGATTTTGACAGTTCTAAGAAATAATGAGGTAAATAGCATTTTTACTTTAATTTTTCCTCTAGAATTTGTAGCTTGGCAAAACAAAATAAGGAGTCTGAAAAAGAAGGAGTTGGGGGAAAGTCCCTTTGTACCACTGCCCGGTGGTTCTCTATCATAGATATGATCTAACAGAGACCTCCTCTGTTCGAGCAGCCCTCAGGGGCTCAGATAAACACTGATGCCTAAGGAATTTCTCAGCTGCTTAGGGAGTGAGCTAAGCTTAATAGGCACTGGCACAGGTGTGTATGTCATTAACTTCAGCAAGGTCTTTAGGCAGACAGCCCATAACTGCCCCAGGCCGGCTCAGCAGCACCTTTGAGCATAGTAAGGAAGAGGAAAATAATAGTGGTGGTCAACGGTGTTATTTTCCCTTCTCTAGAAAAATTCCCTGTCTGGGATCATTGCAAGATAAAGTATATATATATATAAAATAACATATATATATATATAATAACATATATATATGTTATTTCTCTTCCAAATGTGTTTATTATTGTGAGTTCTTTGGTATGTATGAAAATCATTCTTGTCTAGCAAAATTTGAGTCTCCTACTAAATGTGTTAGAATTAAGGTATTTTATAAACCAGACTGAGCGCTCCTATCTTATTCATCACTTAAAAATTCATTTTTTCCTGAAAACAAATCTAAGTAATAATGAGTGGATATTATTTTTAAAAGATGATTAAGTCTGCTCATTTTGCCATATACCTATGACATCTTAATTTTATGGCTATTTCTCAGAGAAGGAAGGTAATGTTTAGAAGAGGATATATATTCAAAGGAAGGATTTGTTTTGTTTTGTTTTTCTGATGGAAGCCATCTGAGCAGCTATCAGCTGTGGACAAGGAATCAATTGAAAGGCTTACATGCATGATATGGGTGAAAGAGAAAATAATTTATACTGACAGAAAATTTTTCAGAAGAAAGCGAGCCCATGAATTTGAAGCACAATTGGAAGAGTTAGTCCAGAATCAGGAAAGACACTTAATAGTGTTTCAGAGGGTGGAAATGGTGACTATGTAGTCACAATTCTATGTGAGACGTCTCTTCTCTGTGAGTAGCAGGGAGTGCCATCAGGAACAGTGCAGTCAGTATGAGGAGCCGGGCAGAGAGCAGGTGAGGGAAATGGGAGAGGTGGCTGGTCAATTTCTCCTTATTAGAAACATCTTAGATTATGAGTTTCTTTTGTACAACTAAGATTTTGTAAGGTTGCCCCACCCCTTTAGACTTCATGTCATTCCACAATGCTTACCCCAGATTTTCATACTTGGCTTCCCACATCCCAGTTTTTTTTTTTGCAGTCGCACGGGGACACCTCTAATAGGCTTTTACATATCAAATTCAAACTACTCCGACCAGATTCATAACATTTCACAAGCTATTTCCTGCTGACACTGTCTGCAATTCAAGAACTACTTTTTACAGTGTCATCAACTCTGTAAGAACACTGTGCTTTTGTTGGTTTCATGATTTAAATATTTTACATTTTTAGTGCTTTGTTTTGAGTTTTTATAAAAGAAATGTGATGTCACTAGTGTTAAAGACAGTAAGTCTCATTAAATGAATACAATTAAATAAAGTGTAAATAATTAAGTATTTTAAAAGGAGTGAACCTTTGACTGTCAATTGCATTCTAATTTGACTTAAGCCTATCAAATTACCAGTTTTGTGTAAAGTACCCCAGATAAAGAGCAGGCACCAAATACTTGAGGTATATAATTAAAAACTGTCTGAAGAAAGAGATAGGGTTAATGGATTTTTATTTTTAAGATAATTTTATATTAACATGCAGTTGCAAAAAATAGCACATAGAAATCCAATGTATTCTTCACCCAGTTTCCCAGAGATAACATTTTGCAATACTCTACTACAAAATTAAACCAAGAAATGGATATTGGTTTAGTCCACTGGCAATATTCAAATTTCACCAGTTTTACCTGCACTTATAGTTAGTGGATTTTATAATCCTTTTCTTTAACTAACTAAAAATGGAATCTTCTAAATGAAACATGTCTATAGAAAGTTTTAAATATTTGACTTGTAGCTCTTTTCAGGAATGCATTATGTATAAAAGAGCATGAAATGGCTGTATTTTGAATTTATTCTAACATCCTCCCACTGAAGACTTTGCCATTTCTGAATTTCTTATTTTGTAAATCATATCTGAGCAATCTGCTATTGGCAATAATAGTCAGCAACATTAATGTTCTGTATAGATATTGCTTTCAAGAAAATAATGTACTAATAAGCTATGGGGATATGATAAGCTTAGAGTATATATCTTATTTAATTATTTAATGTAATACTGGATGTATATTTTCTCCATTTTTTATGATAATTTTATGCTTATATATTTATGTTTATAAAACATTCTTTATTTTGATGCAAGCCATCTGTAAGTAATAAAATAAACTGCAAAACTCTAGTTTGGAATAGTCCACGGAGCTATTTGCCAGTCTGAAATAGGAAGTAACAAATGGTGGAGGGTGGAGGGATATAGTTCAGGTAACACTCAAACCTAAATTATTCTTTTCCCAGGCAAAAGCCTGGGTGATCTATACTATCTCTTATATTACTGAAGTGAAACACCGAGCGGTAAGCCTTCCTTTTTAAGGAATGTAGCAGCAACTTACAGAGTACGTTGAAAATGCTTTTATGGCAGATGGAGACACTGAACCAAAAGTGTGAACTTTGGAAAAATATAAAACCCAGATACAAAAGCATTAATGTGCAAAAGCACAATGTTGGAATATGGAATGGTATAAAGTTAAAAAAAGGTGTATCATTGGCCAATGTAGAACCAGAATGACAAGAACAAGCAGATCTGCTGAGACAGAATAGAGATTCAGTGCCTACATTGTGACATACAAAAAAAGAAAAATCCCGTAAAGAATAGTGCCCTAAATAAGGACTGGTGGAAATTTAAATATAGCTTTCCAAGCATAGCATTAAATTGTCCATTCAGATATCTATACGCCTATTTTCAAGAAATAGCATCAAGAAAGAAAATATCCTAAAAGCTTTAATAGTTATAATGCTTAGTTTTCTCCAAAAAAGTCTTTTCTCAATACTAGTAGAATACCTTCTTTACTTGTGGTTACTTCGCATTAAGCAAATTGAAATTAATGTAACCTTTGGTTTCACATCTTCAGTACACAGATGAAGCTTAAACATTTGTCTTACTTAGGACACAGTTAAGCCTTAAATGAACTAGAACTTTAAAAGATGGACTGATTAAATAGGTGAGTAATTATCTTTCTTTTATATAACATTTTTCTTTTATAAGAGATAAATGAGTAAAACAAAAATACTATTTTAAAAGCTATAGATTATTTCTTATTACTTCTTCTCTTAGAAAGATTTCTTTACTAAAGTTATAATTAAAATATTTCTCACAGAATAACAAAACATGTATATGCTGTCTAGACTTGTTAACTTGCCTTTGGCTATGTCATAATTTGAAACAACCAGGTGAAATTAGAAGATTAAAAGATAAACCAGCAAATCTGCTGGAAACTGGGGTTTGGTAACATAATAGAAAAATGACATAAAAATCTAAGATGAGAACATGTGGATAAAAAAACAGTAAAATTGGAGTGTTAATAAATATATCCATTATTTGTCTCCATAACAACATGCAAGACTCAGTGTCAACTTTATCCATGTCATAAATACATTTATTTTTGCTATACCATTTTTATTTTGGTCATCAAAACTTTATGTATGAGCCTTCTTCACTTTTACAATTTGTGGTATCTGGTTGGGGAAAGCTTTGCCAATACCATATTTTTAAACACAACAAAGTTAAGATTATTCATGGCAGATTGAATTACACTTCTTTCAGATGAGATATCATGTTCAACAAGTGAGAGCAGGAGTGCATTTGGAAATATTTCGCACATCAGAGCTGCTCATAAATGTACAGAAGTTTAAAGAGGCCTCCAGGCACTTCATCCTCCTTCAGTTTTTCTCACAGGAGAATGTGAACCATTTTCTTCAAATGATTATGTACAGGTACCACTGTAATAAGTGCTCTCCTCATTGTTAAAAAATAAATGGCACACAAATACAGGAAAATATGTTAAACTTCATTAGTAACTAGGGAAATAAAAATTAAAACTACAAGGAGATATACCTTAGTAGATACATATGTGCCAGTTGGTAAAACTTACAGTCTGAAAATACAAAGTGTGGTGATGATATGTAATAATGGGAATGCTTATAAAGTGAAGATGGGCAAGTATGTTGTTACAAGCACTAGAGAAAACAGATAATGCCTAGTATATTTGAAGATAAGCGTTCCCTATGGTCTGATATTCTACTCCTAGGTAGACATCCTAGAGAGGCTTGTATCTAGGAACCAGGAAACATGTATAAGGATGCTCATAAGCATTGTTTATATGAACCCAAATATATAAATATCTCAATTCTCTGTCTACACAAAATGTGTAAATGAAACATAACAGTAAAAGTAAAAGAACTACAGCTACCTGCAACAAAATATATGAATCTAAAAAACAAACGAGGGCTTCCCTGGTGGCGCAATGGTTGAGAGTCCACCTGCCAATGCAGGGGACATGGGGTCGTGCCCCAGTCTGGGAAGATCCCACATGCCACGGAGCAGCTGGGCCTGTGAGCCATGGCCACTGAGCCTGCGCGTCCGGAGCCTGTGCTCCGCAAGGGGAGAGGTCACAACAGTGAGAGGCCCACGTACCGCAAAAAAAAAAAAAAAAAAGATATTGAAAGTAGGGGAAATAATTGAAGAACACATTTAAAGTAATATCATTTACTTAAAAGTTAAAATATAAATCAAGATAGTGATTACCACTGGGGATAGATGTAAGAAGAATGAGATCAGGAATGGTCATATACAAGACTTCAAACTTACTGAAAATATTCTATTTCTTTTTTCTTCTTTTTTTTTTTTTTTTTTCCCCAGCTGAGAGACATTTATTCAGCTGCTGGTACCCCTAACCCCTGCATTGTGATTCTGGATTAGCTCTAGGGTGAAAATTTTCTATTTCTTAAGCAACCTTCTGACTATATTGGTTAGTCTTTAAGCTGTAATAAAGACTTTATGCCCTTCTGTAGGCATGATATATTTCACACAGTAAAAGAGATTTAAATAAAGGCCATATGGAATTTCTAGAATTATAAAATATTAATTGAAATTTAAAACTCAATATACGTTTCAAAAATCAAATTAAATACAGTGAAGAAGACATTAGTGAACTGGAAGATTGACCTGAGGAAATTATTCAGGATAGGCATGAAAAGATAAAAGAAAATATGAGAGAAAATAAAAGATTGGAAGACAGAAGGAAAAAGCCCTATATATAATTAAAAAACTGTTCCAGATGGAGAAAATAGAGTGAATGGAATAAAGGTAATATTCGGGTTGATAATAGTTGAGAATGTAATCAATGAAAGGTATGTATCTTCAGATTTTGAAAACACACAGAGTAATGAAAAAGATAAGTAAAAAAAACCAAACAGTTATGTCTAGACATTTCATAGTAAAATGTTAAAAATCAAAGATAGAAGAAAGAGTTTAATAACAAATCACAAGGGATATATAAAAAGAAAAGGAAGCACAGATTTGATTGAGATTAAATTTCTTAAAAGGAAAGATAGAAGCCAAACAAACACTTTTAGAGAGTTGAGAGGAAATCATTGACAAGCTAGAATAGTACTCCAACTATGATTCCATTAGAAAATTAGAGTGAAATAAATTATCAGATTAAAAAATACTGGTTTAACCACCAACAGATCCTCATGGAAAACTGCTAAATAAAATTAATCTCAGAAGAAAAGAAATAAATGTGAGAAACTATGGTGAACTAAGAAACTAACAAAATGGAGACTATCTAAATAACAATGAGTTGGGTCAAACAATAATAATGACAAAATACCATTGAACTAAAACAACAGACTTGCGAGTTGACGAGAGCAATTGGAGTTAAGGCTTTCAACAGTCATTATATTGTTTGGAAAAAGGAGAGATACTGGAAAAAGGAGAGATACTGATTAGTGTCTTTTTTTTTTTAAGACAACTATGAAGATTAAAAATATAAGGATAACCTTTATAAGTATAGACATCTTGAGTTCAGTTCCTGCAATCATGACAATGATATAGCTGGTATCAGATTAGCCCCCACCCCTATCATAAACTCTATAACAACAAAGTATATGACAAGCATTTGACAGCCTACAGAACAAGGTCCAATCACTGACAGAGGTGATGCACACAAGCTGAGCCCCAGATTCCCCCATTCACTCCCAAGAGTAGACCTCTACACATAGACATTTGAAACTTGAGAAAATTATTTAAAAAAATAGATTGCTGTCTCATCAAATAGAAAAACAAATTTCAGGGTAAATAAAACATAAATGTTAAAAGCAAAACTTTAAATGTTATGGAAGAAAAATAAAGGGTAATTTTATGATCTTAAGGTAAGGGGATTTCTTAAATAAGACACAAAGTACACAAACTAAAAAAAAAAAAAAACGAAGTACATTAATAAAAGATATATATGCATCTCAAGAAATCATAATAAAAAAGAAAGGACCAGCCATAGATTGGGAGAGGGTATTTGCTACATACATAAACAAAGTGTTATAACTTAGTATATGTAAAAGGCTAAGTAGAGCCTCACAAAGTAGGTTCTTTAACAAACATTTAAAATAATAATGAAAAAGAAGATATAATAAAAAAAGAATAAAGGCAATCAACAAAACTGAAAGATGGTCAAAGGCTTAAGCAAAAATATAAGATAATCAATGAAAGAAAATACAATTAAACAAAAGAATAAAAACAATTAACACAATAGAAAAATGGTCAAAGGCTTTAAACAGTTGATTAATAAAACAGGATAATCAACTAGTGCACTTACAAATATATTCACTAATGATCATGGAAATGCAAATTAAAACAATCACATCCATAATGTATCAATAATTTTAAAACCTTACAAAACCAAATGATGGCAAGTATGGAGAGCAAGCATGTCCTTATATACTGTTGTTTTTATAGAGTATAAATTTATACAACCACTCTGAAAGGAAAAGGTAGTAAAGATAAAAAGGCACATACTCTATTTTTACCTATATTTGCTGGAGAATCTCACACGCATATACAAAGAGATATTGAAGCTTTGTTTGCGGTTTTGAAATATTGGAAGTAGTCTCGCTCTCCATTAATGGTAGAATAACTAAATATATTTTGGAATGTTGATATGCAAATATAATAAAAGTTAATATATATGAACTAAAGAGCTGCACATTTTTGATGTGGATAAATCTTTAAAACCTATTGATGATGTGATGAGAATGGCCCTTCACCTCTGTGTTCTTTCTCCCCAAAACACATAACCTCAGCCTAATCATGAGAAAAATATCAGGCACATATCAACTGAGGGACATTCTATAAAATATCTGACCAGTAACTCTGAAAACTGTCAAGATCATTAAAAAATGAGGAAAGGATGAGAGACTACTATAGCCAAAAGGATCTAAGGAGATGTGTGACTAAACGTAATGTGGTATCATAGATGGGTCCTGGAATTGAAAAGAACATTAGGTTAAAACTAAGGAAATCTGAATAAAGTATGGCCTTTAGCTAATAATAATGTATCATATAGGCTCATTCATTATTCATTATATAGACTCATTCATCTGAAACAAATTGAACAAATGAACATAGGTCAGACGTTAATAATAAGCTTCTTCTAAATCCCTGCTCCAAACCACTTTCAACCTTGTCCCTTGAAAACATCACACCTTCTTTAACTGGTAATTTTGAAGAGCGATTGTGGATTTACCAATTTTCCACTTAAAATGATCCCATGTACTCAATGAGTGAATATATGTTAGTATGTGGTTTTAGGGAGAACCCAGATATAACTTCATAACTGAAAGAAACCAAAGTCAAAAATATAATTTTCTTTATTAGGTTCTTAAGATTCAAGACTCACTTCTCGTCTCCAGAAAAATTCTCTGAAATAACACCCAAAAGAAATTATGGCTTTAGTAAATTAAATAAAAATTGAATTATCCAAGGGATTGTATAAAGAAAAAAAGATTAATTCAGTTGGTTTGAAGGCCTAGTGAACTTGGTTAACTCTCTCAAAGTTATAACTTTTTAACATAATTTTTATAATTGAATACAAAGCCAGAGGCGAAAGTAATTTCGAAGGATTATTAACTTGTGATTTAATGACTTAATGCTGTCATGTGTACCTGCTTCTTATAGGCGACGCAGAGGCCCATGTGGGCTTTCATATCAGGGAAGTGGTAACCTCCTTTAGCTTAGGTTTAAGTATAGAGTAGGAATGGAACTAGTTTTGATTTGAGGTTGCTTGGCTTTAGGTAGTATTGTGTTGTGGCTGAGATTACAGGAGTTTTAAATTAGTAGTTAGAGTCAAAATCAATTTACATTATCTTGTCTCTCCTGCTTTGTGGTTATATCTTTTTTTTTTTTTTTTTTTTTTGCGGTATGCGAGCCTCTCACTGTTGTGGCCTCTCCCGTTGCGGAGCACAGGTTCCGGACGCACAGGCTCAGCGGCCACGGCTCACAGGCCTAGTTGCTCCGCGGCATGTGGGATCCTCCTGGACCGGGGCACGAATCCGTGTCCCCTGCATCGGCAGGTGGACTCTCAACCACTGCACCACCAGGGAAGCCCGGTTATATCTTTAATATGTAAAAAGCTAAGAGGTAGCTAGGAAAACCAGGTTTCAGATATTGCTGAGTGTCTCACCAAACCACTTCACCTTTTAATAAAATATCCATAACTTCTAAGAAATGTATAATCCAGTTGAAACTTGAGTAGTCCAAGTATTAATTTTTAAAAATTAATAAACTCTATTTTCTGAGGAGTTTTAGGTTCACAGCAAAATTAGGCAGAAAGTACAGAGAATTCCCCTATATCCCCTGTCCCCAACACATGCACACACAGTCTTTACCACTCACTATCAACCTCCCCCATGAGAGCGGTACATTTGTTACAAATGATGAATCTACACTGACATATCATTATCAACCAAAGTCCATAATTTACATTGGTGGTTCATAGAGGCAGAATGATCCGATTTCTATGTTAGCGGTTATTCTAATTGCTGTGTGTGGAATGAATGGGAGGAGAGAAAACAGAAATGAGAAATCAGTTTGAAAGCGATTAAAAGTAGTCCAAGCAATACTATATATAGAATGGATAAACAACAAGGTCCTACTGTTTAGCACTATATTCAATATCCTGTGATAAACCATAATGGAAAATAATATAAAAAAGAATGTATATCTGTATAACTGAATCAGTTTGCTGTACAGTAGAAATTAACACATTGTAAATTAAGTCTATTTCAATAAAATAAATTAAAAAAAAATAAAAGTAATCCAAGCAAGAGATGGAAATAGTTGGAGCTGAGCTCTTAGCAGCAAAGAGAGAAATGTATAGATACAAAATATATTACAAAGAAAGGTAGATGCTAAAACTCCTTAAGGTGCTATAAATGTAGGAACTAAAGGAAGTGTAAGGTGGTAAAAGAAGAAATAAATCAAAAGTCACTTTCAGTTGGGGGATTCTGTAAATATGTGAACTATAACAGCATTTACTAAGATGAGGAGGAACAGAGAAGAATCAGATTGAAGCCTAATCAAGAGTTTTGTTTTGGATGATTTAACTTTGAGTTTCCCCTAAGGTATCCCACTCAGCGTATCAAAGGGACAGTTAGTTATATAAATTTTGCTCTCTCAAGTGAGGTCTTCATCAAAGAAGAAAAATTGTAAGTTACCAACATGTAGCTATTATTTAAAGCTATGGGAATAGAACCATTGCCCAGGTAGAGAATTGTAAATAGACATGAGAGGAGGTCAAGACTGTACTTTGAGGAACTCCAACATGTAAAATTTGAAAAAAAGAGACTGAGACAGCAAATGAACATCCTGGAAAGTTGGAGGCAAATTCAAAGAGCTTGATATGACAGAGAAGAGAATTTCAAGAAGGAGTAAAAGGTCAAACCGTTACATATATTCCCAAGAGTCAAGTATGATGATAATCAAATAATGTCCTTTGAATCTGGCAATCTGGTATAGAAATCATTGGAGACTGTGACCCCAGTGGAGTTATAAAGACTGATGCTAGACAGGACTGTGTTAAAGAACAAATGAAAGAAGTTGTTAAATGTGTTAAAGAATGAATGAGAAGTTGTTAGAGTCAAGATGTACAGTGTTTTTTTTTTTAACTATAGTCACCATGCTGTACATTACATCCCCTTGACTTATTTATTTTATACCTGGAAATTTGCAACTTCTGAACCCAATTTTTAAGAGTTTTCTGAGAAAGAGAGCAGAAAAATTGAGCAGTATCTGGAGGATGATACAGATGGAAAGGAAGACATATAGTTTGTATTAGAGCTGATCGAGTATGCTGATGGGGGTACCCCATTAGAAAGGATGAATTTGAAGATTCTGGGAAATGTCTGAACATATCTCCTGAGAAGTTTGCAGGGGGTGGAGTTTAGAGTAAAACTGCATGGTCTGGACTTTCCTTTGATAGATGGAGGGCTGCTTTCTCTTTGGAAAAACTTGGTACCTGTAGGTTGACTTCTAAATTTCGTTTAGGACTTCCCTGGCGGTGCAGTGGTCAAGACTCTGCGCTTCCAGTGCAGGGGTCACGGGTTTGATCCCTAGTTGGGGAACTAAGACCCCACATGCTGTGTGGTGCAGGGAAATTAAAAAATAATAATAAATAAAACCCATAAAAAATAAATATCTTTTAGAATAAAATCGCGGAATTCATGTTTGAAGTATGAGGTCATTCGCCACAAGCTTGGGTAAGGAAAGGGAGTGTTCAAGGTTGAACATCATTTTCATTGTGAATTAAGCCATTGGAATTGTTCAGGGTGGAGCCCCTGAGGGTGCAAGAGGCTTGTGGGGAGAGGAAGTATCACCTATTTACCTTAGAGCATGGGAATGTACAAGTTTACAAAGAGAGTATAGTAGGATATCTGGCTGGTATTGTTTGTCTACATGAAATTTATGATAATGAATATAAAGTGAAGTCAATCATCTATGTTTCTTAATTTTTCCTCTAGAAATGTTGAAAGGCTAAGATGTAGGCCCAGAGGAGATGGATAAATGGGTACAATCACAGTTGGACGTATGTAATTATGATACAATTAGAAGGAGACAAGGGAACTAAGATTATTTTCAATGTTGTGATTACATTAAAAGATCATAGAATTCTAAACTGGCCAAAGAAAAGAGAAGAGGAAGCTGCTGGTAGTGAAAAAAATAATGGAGCTCAAGGTCACAGATAATCTGAAGAATTGTAGTAGCGAGGAATACTAGAGCAAGTGAACTGCAAGAATAAAATTACTGGGTCAGAGAATAGGATGAACAATTTGAGTTCACAGATGTGATATAATTTCTGATAATCATGGTTCTGTTGGGTATGATGATAATGGGATTAAGTGATTATGGCAGAGAAGGTGATATAACCCTCTATTATCTATTCTTCCTTCATTCCTTTTGATAATATAACTCACATGATTCTTCAGAACACATGACAGCCCAGCTAGAAATCTGTTTCTCATCCTCCCTTTTATCTTATTTTTGTCTTGAGAATAAATTTGTGCAAAGGACTATGAGTAGAATTTATGTGGACAACTTCAGGGTAATATCTTTTAGAAAGAAAATTGCCCTCTACTTTCTATCTTTCCCCTCTCTGTGCATTAGTATGGGGACAAAGTGCTAGTGAGTATGCTTTAACCACGCTGAGTAGGGCAAGACCTAGGGGAAGAGAGAACAAAACTGGACAGAATTGAAATCCACATCTGATACTGTGGAATTGAGCCATTGTGTCAACTGTAACTGATAATGTAAGAAAAAAAAATAGGCTTATGTCTTCTTTCAGCAGCTATGTGTTATGGAGGAATGAGGTAGCTTACTCATTTGGGCTTTGCATTTTACAGCGAAAGTGGCATCTTGAAAGCAGCAGCCATACGTGGCTTTGCACAGTAAACTTATCTCAAAATATCCCTACCCACTCCTCCTTTCTGCAAGATCCATTCAATAGCTACTTCCTTGCTTTTGTAGCCCCTACAATATTACAGGTATGAAGAGGTAATTATGTGTTTGTCTGCTCGCACAGTGATGCAATGTGCCATTTGAGGGCAGGGACTATGCCTGTTTTTCATCTTTGTAGCCTCAATGTCTCACAGATGGAAGGAGTGATTTAATATATTTTGAGTGCCAAAAAGAACATGAAGTTGTGCTAATTATTAGAAGAAACATGAATAAGACACTGTATCTCTCCTCAGAGACTTTACAGTACAACCACAAAACCATAAAGAGAAGGGCGGCCAGGAAAATAGTGACAAGGACCAGCTCAGAAAAAAAGGTTTATAATTCCACAGTGTGGAGGGAAGAAGCAGATATTAATAGTAAGGAATCCTGAGATCCAGATTCACAAAACCCATTGCCTAACGTTATCTGTACTTGGAGTTCCCGTGACATCTCACATGCAACACGTCACTTCTAGTCTAGTATCCCCTGTTTTGGATGGTGTGTTCACCATTCAATTGGCAATCACCTGAATTCCTCCAACTCTCTCAACTGTTGTCACCCAACTGGTTACAGAGTGAATCATACCTTACACACGTTTTGTAAATCTGTCCCTTCACTCTCTGTACCGAAAAGCACATGTTTAGTTCAGGCCCCTAATCTTTCTCCTGTGGATTTTTTTCACACCTTTATTTTCCCAGCCTCTGTTCTTTCCCCTCCAAGGACCTCCCCAAATAAATTTCTCACACTACCCCAGGGTATCATATCTAAAATGTAAATAAGACCATGTTGTTCCTTTGCTACATAACTATTACTAGTACATGGTCAAGGTGGCATAATGACATTTTTTTTTTTTTTTTTTTTTGGTGGTACGCGGGCCTCTCGCTGTTGTGGCCTCTCCCGTTGCGGAGCACAGGCTCCAGACGCGCAGGCTCAGCGGCCATGGCTCACGGGCCCAGCCGCTCCACGGCATGTGGGACCTTCCCGGACCGGGGCACGAACCCGTGTCCCTTGCATCGGCAGGCGGACTCTCAACCACTGCGCCACCAGGGAAGCCCACCATAATGACATTTAACACCTGAATTCAGCTTCATCTACTTCAAGTATCCCTGTTCAATTTTTACATTTCAACAATACCGAACACCCTCTAATTACCCGTCATTATGTTCGTGCGATTGTCCCTTTTGTTCTATCTCTACCTGAAACTCTTTACAGTCCACAACTGGTTTACTCATCACTCCCATTCTTGTCTCGCCCTAATTCTAACTAAGTATCTCATCTTCTTAGAAGACTTCTATGTGCTTCATAGTATTCTATGCATCTCATTACTTATGAAAATGTTCCTGAAATTATTTGATTACCTGCATGTCTCCTCTTCTGGGTAAGCTCTTCAAAGCATGTGCCAAGCCTATTCATTGTTTAAATACGTCAAATATTTGCCAAATTGCCTCACAAGAGTATAAAGGGTCATCAGTGAGAAAGAGAAGAAGAGATCTGATAATCAAAAAAAATTTTCCTTTCAGAAATCTTGATGAAATTTAACATTAATTAATAGTGAGATATTTACTTTTTTTTTTTTTTTTTTTTGCGGTACGCAGGCCTCTCACTGTTGTGGCCTCTCCCGTTGTGGAGCACAGGCTCCGGATACGCAGGCTCAGCGGCCATGGCTCACGGGCCCAGCCGCTCCGTGGCACGTGGGATCTTCCCAGACCGGGGCACGAACCCGTGTCCCTTGCATCGGCAGGTGGACTCTCAACCACTGCGCCACCAGGGAAGCCCCTACAATGTTTACATTTTAAAAATGTATACCTTAGTCACAACTGTTAAATCTAGTTGGTTATTGGTAATATATGGCATTAGGCACAAGGCCAATACAATTCTACCTACAAATTCAAATTCAAATGTTATTTTCTGTAGACTTACTGGTGCCCTCTTTATTCATGAAGAATAGCATTATACGTTTACTACATGAAGATACCTCTTCAGATTACCTGCAGGATTATGGTGGAATTGAAGAGAAGAGCATAGAGTTATCTATATGCATAGATAACTTTGGAAAAATATGAAATAAGCAGACTTTTTCTTGGTCCCATTTTATCTTTGCATCACCCCTCTCCTCTTCACCATGGTGATCAATGACGTTGTGCTACCTTTAGCTCTCCAGTTATCCCTAGCTCATGAATGTCTCTTAGCATGATATGGGGTCCCATGATCCTTTCATCATGTCTTCCCAATTAAAAGTATTTTCCCCAATTCCCCAGCGTTTTGGAAAGTAAGCTGCAGAGTTAGTCTTTGATAAACTACTATCTTGATGCCTTAAAAAGCATAAAGCTTAAAGGTATTACATTTTAAAAGTAGGGCTTTAATTGTAAAACTATCTCGATAAATAGTGGAAGTTTTATTTTCAGGGTGTGAGGCTAGATGCAGGGAAATTTGGAAGAGTATTCAAATCAAATCACTTAGTTGATACTTTTCTATACTTCTAATACTTATAAAAAGCTTATAGCTTATAATGGATGATTAAATCAATTATCTGCTTAATTTTTAAAAACCAGAAGAGAAAAACAGTGTCAAAATATTCAACCATAAAATAAAATATGGAGAAAAAAGAATATTAAGAAGGTAAAATAGGAAAAGCTGTAATTCTTATGTTTAAAAATGATTTCTACTTTCCAGGAATTGAATGAAAGTATTTTAAAGGTCTTCATATGAAAATGTAAGCTTCTGCAATTGTTAATTACAACATTAGGTGTGAATCTGTGCAGGCTAATTAAATCTCAGTGAAAATTTCTTTATAAGGCATGATCTAATTAGACATTAGAATATCCTGTTAGGGATGTTCCTAGACATGTTTTTTTAAGTTCAATGTTAGGTCAGAATTTGTTTAGATTGTTTAAATCGTATAATTCTTTAGTACTAGAAGGAAAGAATATTAAACTGATTTGTAACATGAAAACCCCCAAAGAATTTCCGTTACTATTCTAGGAAATTTTGTTGAAAATATTTGTATCTGGGTATCCTGGATGGATAAAATAGCCAATGCAATTACTGAGCACAGGTAAAAGTATTTATCAGAATATTAAATAAAGCTAGATAATCCATACATAAGAGAGCATAAACAGATTTCCCCCCATGCGTGTCATTGGGGCGGGGGTAGATAACAAAGACTTGCAGGATATGGGATCAGCTCAGGGCCACACCTTGCATACCATAACTTTTTTACAACTCACTATTCATGTTTCATCCTTAACAATATAAAAGCCTGCTGCACTTGTATGACACCATTAAGCCTTCTCAGAGCCAGTATGACACCATTAAAAACACATTAGTGAAACAAGTTGTTGCCTGTTATGCTGATAAAATAACAACTTAGAGTGATGACTAAATGTTTCATTTTTCTTTCAGATACCTTGCCACCTAACACACCCTTTTCTGAACAATGTCACAACATAACCAGCACTCCCTAGTAACAGCCACACACTTATGTCTCTTAAAGGGGAGTGTAAGCCCTCATCCTCAACGGCAGAGAATCAACAGTGTTTCTCTTCCTTATCGTGGCAGACCCACGTTTCCTCTTACTAACCTATCCACGTTTCCTCTTACTAAGCTATCTCCTTTGAAACCAACTATAACAATAGATACACACTCTTCTGCCTATCTCACGTTCCCGTTGTGTGACATTTTCTTCATTTGAAACATTACAATATGAGACCAAATGTAAAGAACTAATACTCACATGTGCGATCCATATTTTTGTATATATTTATTAATTCCCAGTGATTAAAATTGAAATGGAATGATCGTTTATATCCCACACTGCATATTTAGGACAAGGTAAACCTATATAAATTTTTATGGAGACTGATGATATCATTGGGATTGTCATATAATGATTTGAGACCACTGTTTTACCTCATGGATCTTTAAGTGCCCCCCAAGTTAGCAAAAAGACTCCTTAGATAAATGGAGAGTGGTAATAAAGCAGTAATAAATCACAAAATAGAACAGTTAGTAACGAATAGTGAAAACTGTGGGACAAAGGGTTTCTCAGAAATAGCCAAAACACTGCTAATGAAGTACCAATGTTTTCATCAATTAGATTGTCAGGGGAAAATGAAGTTCCATATTGTTGGTGGGAGTGTAATCAGACAGCCTTTTCAGAAAGCACTTTGCTAATGGAAACAAGAGTTATAAAAATATTTGTATTCTTTACCAAATGAATCCCAAAGTGTTATAACTATCCTAAGGAAACACGGAAGAAAATATACTGAGGTAATTTTCATTGCAATATTAATTCTTATACAAAGAAAATGGAAATTGGCTTTAAAGTCCAAGATTGGTGGTGGTTTAATAAATTTTGGGAGATCTGATACATGACAGAATATTATATTGCCACTAAATATTATGGGTATGCTTTCTATTCTTATAATTTGAAAATGTTTATTTATGTGTTAAGTGAGAGTAATAGCATTCCAAAAATTCACATGCCAAATTCTGAGCTACATACACATACTAAGGACAAGCCAGAGGAAAGTAAACTAATACAGAATTAAAGGATAATATAGTGATGGATTTCAATTTATTTTCTTTCTCTATTTTCCCAAAGTTATGACAGGTGGTTATGGTACCTATATAATAATAAAAAATAATTAAATACCAGAAAATAGAAGTATAGTAAGTAGACTCCACATTTCGGAAAGAGTTCACTACTGCAGTGTTGAATAACAGTGTCAAGTTGAATTTACCCAATAATAAATGAATAATGACTGATGGGTTAAAACATCTCCACGCTGACTTGACAGCATTTAATCATCAGTTATTTGGTTTAACACATTCTACTTTCTTTCATCACATACTGTAAATAGCTTATTTAAAAATGCATTCATTTGCTTTGGATTGAATTGAGAGACTAGAATTAAGTAAACTTAGCCACTGACTCTTAAATGATATGCTTTTATTTTTTTCGTCACTGTACTCTACCTTTCAATTTCCCTCTTCTCCTCCCCCACCCTTTCCTTCTCCGCAGTCCTTACCATGCTTTTGAAAGTCTGTAAACTTCAAATTACACAGGCCAAAGAAATTGGTAGCAGACTTCTGGTAAGAATGCCACCAAATATCGCCAATAAAATATTACTTAAAATTTTATTATAAAGTGTATTTCTATTTTTGTTGGGTTTTTTTTTTTTTTTTTTTTTTTCAGTATGTGGGCCTTTCATTGTTGTGGCCTCTCTGGTTGTGGAGCACAGGCTCCAGACACACAGGCTCAGCGGCCATGGCTCACAGGCCCAGCTGCTCCGCGGCATGTGGGATCTTCCCGGACCGGGCACGAACCCGTGTCCCCTGAATCGGCAGGCGGACTCTCAACCACTGCGCCACCAGGGAAGCCCTTGTTGTTGTTTTAAAACAGTTTCTTTGTCTTGGAGGTTAGCCAGAAATTGTGGCTTCCTTACAAGTGTTGGAATAATAGAAACCAAAGACATCCTCTATTAAAATATGTATTCTAGGGCTTCCCTGGTGGCGCAGTGGTTGAGAGCCCGCCTGCCGATGCAGGGGACACGGGTTCGTGCCCCAGTCTGGGAAGATCCCACATGCCGCGGAGCGGCTGGGCCCGTGAGCCATGGCCACTGAGCCTGCGCGTCCGGAGCCTGTGCTCCTCAACGGGAGAGGGCACAACAGTGAGAGGCCCGCGTACCGCAAAAAAAAAAAAAAAAAAAATGTATTCTAAACCATACTTACCATGCATTAAATTCTCTATTATATTTTTATTCATAGGACTTGACATCATACAAACATGCATGAGGAACTGTTTCCATCAAAAATGTTTGTTTGTTTAATATCTGCTGACAAATATAATAAGGGACTATCTCTGTTGTTAATGCCTATATTTTATGTCAATCAGATTCATATTTTTTGTTCATACTTTAAAGTAAGGAATAGGGAACTCTAGGAAGAGGGAAAATAGCAGCTAAAATCAGATAATATCAATTGTTGGTTTTTTATTCACTAATTTCAAGATATGTAAGAGTACTTACTCCAGAAAGTTCACAACTTTGCTCTTATATGAACTGTAGCAGGCTGTTCAGTTAATAAGGACCCAGGATAGACATCAGAGGTTTACTCCTAATTTCAGGGAAAACAGTTCATATCATGACCTATTTCCCTAAACCCAGCCACTTTGGTTCATAGGCCAAAATATCAAAGGGTGAGTTTTAATTTCTACACATCTCTGAAAAATATTTTAATCGAGACTGGCTTGCAGTGGATCATTACCTTCATAGATTTAAAGAATGTAGGAGTTGGAGATTATCTAGTCCCAATCTCTCATTTCACAGACAAGGAAATTAAAACTCAGGAGGAGTGATGCTTGCTGTTTTGTTTTTTTAAAAATAAATTTATTTATTTTTATTCTTGGCTGCATTGGGTCTTTGTTGCTGCGTGCGGGCTTTCTCTAGTTGCAGCGAGCGGGAGCTACTCTTCGTTGTGGTGTGTGGGCTTCTCATTGCAGTGGCTTCTCTTGTCGCGGAGCATGGGCTCTAGGCACGCGAGCTTCAGTTGTTGTGGCACGTGGGCTCAGTAGTTGTGGCTCGTGGGCTCTAGAGTGCAGGCTCAGTAGTTGTAGCACACGGGATTAGTTGCTCCTTTGCATGTGGGATCTTCCTGGACCAGGGCTCAAACCCGTGTCCCCTGCTTTGGCAAGCGGATTCTTAACCACGGCGCCACCAGGGAAGCCCAAAGCTTGCTGTCTTTTATTAAAAGCTATAAATTTGTATTTGAAAGTAGACAACTTTTTATTATACCAATGAGTGCATCAATATTGTTCTTTGAATAATTTTTTCCCCCAAAATATATATATGTATCTAAAGAAATGGTAAAATCAGCTTGAGAGATTAAAGTTTTCCACATAAAAAAATTTTAAATGTAGCACACTAGGATCAATTATCTATTTTCTGTGTTCTCTAGGTAAATGACTTATGCATTTATGGCTGCCCTCAGTACTTTTTTTTTTTTTTTTTTTTTGGTCTATTCATTATCTATGCCCAAACTCTTTCATCGTAGTTAGATTTAGTCTTGGGACTATGAACCAAAGCACCCCTGTTTTTCCTGGCCAAGGGTTTGTAATTTGTCAAAAGCTAAGTCAATTAGACTCTGGAATTTGATTGTTGAGCAGAATGGCTCAAGGAAAGAAAATACTTGGAGAGGATTTATTCAGAGGGTGGTGGCCTGATGACATTGCCTTTTAAATCACAGGATTTTCCCTGGTTTTGATGTTTAGGAAGCTTGTTGTTCAGCCTGTTTACAACCTGGTAAATTCTTGTGTTGCTTAAGTTAGCAGGAATTAGTTTCTGTTACTTGCAAGCGAAGAGTTTTTTATGTCTTTTTTTTTTTTTTTTTCTGTACGCGGGTGTCTCACTGTTGTGGCCTCTCCTGTTGCAGAGCACAGGCTCCAGACATGCAGGCTCAGCAGCCATGACTCACTGGCCTAGCCGCTCCGCGGCATGTGGGAATCTTCCCGGACTGGGGCACGAACCCGCGTCCCCTGCATCGGCAGGCGGACTCTCAACCACTGAGCAACCAGGGAAGCCCTTTTATGTCATTTTCATTCACCCTTCTCAGTTTCTCAGGACTATTTGAAATATGGGACAGGCACGGCTATCAAAACTCTCTTGCTCTTACCCAAGATAATCAGAAAAGAAGTATAAATAAAGTAAAATATATAGCAACCATAATGTAAGTGCTATAGACTGACTGTTTGTGTCCCCTGTCTCCCCTAAATTCATATGTTAAAGCCTAACTCCCAAAATGATGGTATTTGGAGGTGGAGGTTTTGGGTACTGATTAGGTCGGGAGGGTAGAGTCTTCATAGTCGGGATCAGTGCCCTAATAAAGGAGGGTCCAGAGAGAGCCCTCAGTTCTTCTGCCATGTGAGGACACAGCTAAAAGATGACCAGCTATGGGCTTCCCTGATGCCGCGGTGGTTGAGAGTCCGCCTGCCGATGCAGGGCACACGGGTTCGTGCCCCGGTCTGGGAAGATCCCACATGCCGCGGAGCAGCTAGGCCTGTGAGCCATGGCTTCTGAACCTGCGCGTCCGGAGCCTGTGCTCCGCAACGGGAGAGGCCACAACAGTGAGAGGCCCGCGTACAGAAAAAAAAAAAAAAAAAAAAAGACCAGCTATGGACCAGGAAGGTGTCCTCACCAGATGTTGAACTGCTGGTGTCTTGATCTTGGACTTCCCAGCCTCCAGAACTGTTAGAAATAAATGTTTGTTGTTTACTAGCAACCCAGGGTATGATATTTTGTTATAGTAGCCCAAATGGATCAAAACAGTATATTAAGTGGTATATGATAAGTAAAATTTCACAGACACCCCAAATTCCACATTTTCTGATGTCCTTTGTCTCACTCATGGTGACTGAAAAGGTGTGAAGATTTTGCCCACTGACTCTGTTGCCTAGTATTTACTGTCATCTTCTTTAGGTCTTAGCTGTGAATATTCTTCAGTTGGACAAAACAGAAATCCTTTGCTTCATACATGGTGTGTGAATTATTTGAAACTACTTTTCACAAAGGAAAATCTCCTTAATTATCTTGGTAAAATACCATCATTTTTCCTTCCTGAAGCACCAATTTCTTTCCCTGCCCATGGCCTTTTTTATTCAGTAATGCCACTGCTGACTTCCTGTGTGGTGTCACATTCCAATTCATCAACATGTCTTTCTTCTCTATAGTACTGTCAACATCACACTTCATCCCCAGCTATTGATGGTTAACTGCCAAGCTGTAATCATTGTAATGCTGATTTCTTTATATTTCCACTTGAGTCAATGCAAATTTTCACTCAATAATAGCAGTACATTTATGCTAATACATCTTAATGCATAGGTTATTTCCATTTGCAAAAGTGATTTCTCCAGGACTTCCCTGGTGGTCCAGTGGGTAAGACTGCTCCCAATGCAGGGGGCCCGGGTTCAATCCCTGGTTGGGAAACTAGATCCCGCATGCTGCAACATACATGCCACAACTAAGAGTCTGCATGCTTTAACTAAGACCTGGCACAGCCAAAATAAATAAATTATATATATATATATATATATATATATATATATATATATATATATATATATTTAAAGTGCTTTCTCCAATTTGAGGCTTAAATATTAACTTCAGGTGTGAATTTACTAACAACCACTTATGGTGTTTACTTTGAGTTAATTTAGAAAACATGAACAATTCAGAAGATAGAATAATTTAAAATTATTATAAAGTATTGGTTCAAATATTCTGAAGTATCTGAATCTTTATCCCCTCCAAAAAACAAAATAATCTTGGTCCACTTAGAGAGTTTTTAATATAGGGACACAATAAAGGAATTCCTGATAATAAAAATAGTTATAAAATTATTTAGCTTTTTTTTTATGGTTTACTGTACTTCAGGTTCTTTGAAAACCATTTTACATATGTGTGTGTTTATCTTCATGCCCTTAAGAAAAAGAGGGATTGAACAAACTAATCTCTATAAATTCCTATCAAGGTAATTGCAATGTCAAGATTTGCATGAATGTATTTAGTTAATCCTAAAGATTCTTTTTTTTGAGAAAATGTGAGGAAAGAAAAAGAGGTAGTTAGCCATAGGTAAGAAAAAGAAATCCTGGGGGGACAGAAATTAGCAATGTCTAAAGGTTATAGGGTATCCAGGTCAAGGATATAACTCTAGAGAGGAGTATCAAGACACTTTTTACTTTAGTTTGAGTTTCCATGTAGCGTGATGAAAAAATACAATGGTCACATAAGGCAAGCATTCTGGACTGCTAGCTAGGACTCCTTCTGTTACAAATGACTGAAATGTCATTGAAATTGACTAAGGAAAAAAAGGAATTGATGGATTCTTGGAACCAAAAAAATCTAGGCAGGTAGAATCGCTGTAAATCAGTATTTACAGTGAATGCATCACTCAGAAGTCATCAGGACTCATCCCTCTACCCCCAGGCTCTGCTTTTATCTATATTGGCCTCATCGCAGGCAACTTTCCCCTTGTGGTGGCGGAAATTGTCACTTCAGCTTAATTTAGACTGTGCTGATCAGGGTGTGGATTTGAACCCAAACAGTCTGAAACTACAAATTATCCTTTTAGGGAATTCCCTGGTAGTCCAGTGGTTAGGACTCAGAGTTTTAACTGCCGGGTCCAGGTTCAATCCCTGGTCGGGGAAATAAGATCATACAAGATGCATGGCATGGCCAAAAAAATCATTTTAATTTAAAAAAATTTTTTTAATTTTAATTAAAAAGTAAAAATTATCCTTTTAATATAATTCTCATAGGCCTTGGAATGGACACTGTAATGTAGACCAATTTTAAGTAGTTGAAAATAGCTGAAAACTTGCCAAAACAAAAGAAGAGTATAGCACTATACCAAAATCAGGAATGTGGTTGCCAAGGTTAGAGTTCAGAAGGTTGATTATACAGGTGGAGCCAAAGGTCTGTTTGAAGGAGAAACCTAAGTTATGCTGGGTGAGATAAGACTGGAGCCAAAATAGGGAGGATACTGGATGCCAGTCAAAAATTTTTAGTTAGGTGTTAATGTGAAGCTATTAAAGTTGTTTGTTCAAGCAAAGGAAAAGTAGGTATTATGAAATTATTGAACCTATTTTTGTGTGAGACAGGATTCTAGAGTGTCTGGGGAAGACTCATTAGGCTTTAGTGTATACTAGCCCAAAGAAGGTTAGAGTGGAGGCCAGGGTGTCAATGAGGGAGTCTACGAATGAAGTCTGAAATATGGTCCCAGTAATGGAAATAGAACATTTCGAGAGGAAAAAGATATCACTTTTCTCCTAAGTAACTATGGGGGAAGATAGGAAGCCAGGAATTATAGATGACTCAGGAGTTACATCTTAGAAGTAAGTGAAGGGTAGTATCATTACAAAAATCAGAAACCCAGAAGGAAGATAATATGGTATTAAAAAGGAAATTTCTTGAACCTTTTCAGTTGGCCTTCAGGACAAAAGTCAAGACTAGAAATACAGAATGTTTATTTTTTGACAGAGTGTCTGGCTTTTGTGAGTCGTGTATAAATGTTATTTGAATGAGTACAAAGAATAAATCAAATCAAGTATGTAACTTCTTCAAGGGGAGAACAGTTTTCTCCCCATAAACTCTAAAGGTATGAAATGTAGTGTATCGTTAATTGTTAATCAGAAATGATTAAGTGTACATGACCTGCACATGTCTGTCTAATTCCTAATTTCAGGCTACCAGGTAGAATAGGTATACATCATTGAAAATGAGGGACTTGCCTGGTGGTCCAGTGGTTAACACTTTGCCTTCCAAAGCAGGGGGTGTGGGTTCGATCCCTCGTCAGGGAACTAAGATCCCCACATTCCTCACAGCCAGAACACCAAAACAGAAGCCATATTGTAACAAATTCAAATAAAGACTTTAAAAATGGTCCACATCAAAAAAAAAAAAAAAACTTAAGTAAAAGTAAATAAATAATTGAAAATAAGAAATTAATACCACCTAAAAATATAAGAATACTTTGTATTAATAACTGTGTCTTAATTATATAAATGTCATAGCTATATTCTGTTTATTTTGCATTGAAACACCATTTACCTCTTCAGATAGTATGAAAGGAAAGAATTCTGTTTACACTTAACTCCTTTTGTAGTTGGAGTCAGTCTTAAAAGGCCAAAAGTTATAATAGTGAAAAGGGATAGGATGGCTCAGAATGTCAGTGTCATTGTACCAGAAGTGGGGGAGTGTCATTAAAACAAGAACTCTTGTTGGCAACCGTAAACTGAGGCTCAACCTATGCTCCTTTGTTTTTCCATTGTTTTACCAGTGGCCGGAGACCTTACCTCATTAATCAAATGCGTTACACAAGTCTGGAGACAGCCTTCATAGATCTCTCCAGGCACCTTTCACGTTTGTCCTCAAAGCAAAAAAAAATAATAATTATGCTTTGCTCCTGTCCAAACAGGTGTCCATTAACCTTTGCTGGAAAACAGCAATTTGCAATCAGATGCATACAGAGATCTTAGATAAGCATCTTTAAACAAGATTTCTGGCATCCTTGGTAAAAACATCATCTACTGGCTATTCTATACTCTAAACAGGTGTTTACTTCAGTAGTCATTTTAAAAAGGTTAGGGACAGAGGAAATGAAATGAAGTTGCATTTTTTTTGACTCAAAATAATAAATGTTTATTTCTTATAACATTTGAAGACAATTCTAGGGTAGGATCATGAGTAATGCACACGGGTACCTGTCTTTAAAACTTCCTAATTAAATTCTATTCATCCTTCAGATCTTAACTCAGGTTATATTATTTCATGAAAGTCCTTTCTGAACTCAAGTCCCCCTATTATAGGTGTGTCTCTCCATGTACTTTTCCTTCGTAGATCTTGTGATGACTGTAAATTTATATTTGTTTTTTGTTGTTGTTGTTGTTTTGTTTTTTAAATAGATCTTTATTGGAGTATAATTGCTTCACAATACTGTGTTAGTTTCTGTTGTACAACAAAGCGAATCAGCCATATGCATACACATGTACCCATATCCCCTCCCTCTTGAGCCTCCTTCCCACCCTCCCTATCCCACCCCTTTAGGTCATCGCAAAGCACCGAGCCCATCTCCCGCGGCTGCTTCCCACCAGCCAACTATTTTACATTCGGTAGTGTATATATGTCGATGCTACTCTCACTTCGCCCCAGTTTTGCCCTCCCACTCCATGTCCTCAAGTCCGTTTTCTATGTCTACCTCTTTATTCCTGCCCTGCAACTAGGTTCATCAGTACCTTTTTTTTTTAAATTTTAGATTCCATATATATACATTAGCATCCATAGATGAATGGATAAAGATGTGGCACATATATACAATGGAATATTACTCAGCCATAAAAAGAAATGAAATTGAGTTATTTGTAAAGAGAAGTTGCATTTTATAAAAATGAAACAGTTGCAATGTTGTGAAATTATCCAATTGTATCTGAAAGGTTACCTCCTGCTATATCTCACTGACACCTTAACCAAGTCGTTTAAAATCATGTCATCTCTCTGGGAGCGAATTTCTTCACTTGAAAACTCAGAGGTTTATATTCAGTGATCACAGATATTTCTTCCTATTTTAAGGGCCAAAGATTATTTTAGATTATTGTTTTTTGTCAATTTTTAAAATTTGGGATGCATTTTTGAGTCCCAGTTCAAGGTGCAAATTCTTAAATAAAGGATATAAAATGGAAAAAATAAAACTAGCAAATTCTAGAGTTACAAAAGGGAACTATTTTCTTAAATAGCTATGTGAAGAAAAAGATGATTTCAGTAGGCCTTACTAAACATTTCACAAATACGGTAATATTTACCTGCAACAGAGAAACCACAAACAAAATCAGGGAAATTATCTGAAGTTCTCTTGCGCTAGTGATGATAAAAGTGACCCATTAGCAAGCACAAAATTAGTCTTTTATAGGAAAAAAGGAGAGATGTTTGTCAGACCTAGTTGCATGTGTGATATTTGATGGGTTTTTTACTAAGCTAAACCACAGGCAGAAAAAAGAAAGTATGAAAGAAATGAATTCACTACTTACTCTATCCACCTAGTGTTTCCATTTATGTAGACAAATCTACTGTGAAATGTAGAACAGAATGTATTTCCAAGTTTAATGCAGAATTTTAGATAGAAATACAAAATTTGATAGCAATGAAAAGTTAATGTAAACATTTTCAGAAGAGTCTGATTTGCTATGATAGTCAGGGTACCACTCAGTGAGGTTTACCTTATTAAAATTCTGCATTTTCCATTTGAATTTTGACATGTTCCTAAAAATATCATGATTCTATTATGACTACAATTCTCATCACTTCTGGGTATTTTAACCTTGTATTTCACTGTTTCTAATGACATGGGTGGTTATGTAAACCAGAAACATATGAGAGCTGTGAGCTCCAAAAGAAACTACAAACCTTAACACAGAGTTAATGTACTTCTATTGGGACTAAGTTGTAAGCAAATTCTAGCTTGGTGGTCTGCAAAAGAAGGGTTTTGGAGCCATGCATTTCTTTCGTAGAGCTCATATAGAACGTCAGCCAAAATTACCAAACTGAAATCTTAAAATCTCTAAGCAGAATTTAGAGTTCCAGAAGGCTAATTTGGAAATTAGGGTCTAATGGGACTGATTATATAGTGAGGTCTTTTTTTCCCTAGTTACTAAGGCTCAGAGAAAAGGTACTCACCAGTGTATCTAAGCACAGAGATCAATCAAGCTACGATAAAATATTCTTTCTTGGACGGTACATTATAGCTTAAACATTGCAGAATAAAATATCTAGAAAAAGACCTTTATCCAATAAATATACAGAGATTGTAGGCTTACTAGAAGAAGTTTCTTCAGTGGGTCACCCTAATAAAAACGACATATTAACTAACATTGTACGCTTTTTAACATAGTGGAACTACTCATAAGATGGAAGTCAGTTAAAAAGCAGTTATAGTTCAGTTATGGTTCAATTTTAAAAAGTAAATTAATGCTAGAATAGCATCCACATACTATGGTAAAATTGTACAGGAAAAATTGTTCAAATTATAGAGCAGGAACTCAAAAGTAACAGTATGACCACCCATATAATTTTACCATGACTCTCAACAGCATTGATATCTGAATTTTTTTATTCCAGTCAGATTTTTTTAACTTGGCTGAAAAATGGATAGAAATATGCCACTATTTTCTAGATGGTTACACTATTATTAATGTTACCATAACTTCAACGATAAAGTGCCTATCATAACTATGATATTTATAGACAAAGGCAGGTACAATGAAACGAAGCATGACTACTTCGTCATGCCAGTGGATTTTTTAATCTTCATGCACTATTATTCATTCAATAAATATTCATTGAATACCTCCTATGTGTCAGCCACTGTACCAGGCTCTGAGGATATGCTGGTGAACAAAATAGAATGGCCTTTATTTGCCCATTTTGAATTTACAATTTATATTGATAACTGGTTCTTTCAGAAAAGTACCAGCATTTATAAGAAGATCCTAATCTCTCTACACATGTAGAAGGAGTGGTCTGACATAAAGGCACTAGTCGTAAGAGCACAGTTCGTTGTAAGGCAGGAGCATATCCTATAAAGTGTCAGATCATATTCCCCAAATAGTAACAGTATTAGGTGGTTCTCCTATCTATGAACACTGACACTACATAATTTTTTTTTTTTTTTTTTTTTGTGGTATGCGGGCTTCTCACTGTTGTGGCCTCTCCTGTTGCGGAGCACAGGCTCCGGACGCGCAGGCCCGGCGGCCATGGCTCACGGGCCCAACCACTCTGCGGGATGTGGGATCCCCCCAAACCAGGGCACGAACCCGTGTCCCCTGCATCGGCAGGCGGACTTTCAACCACTGCGCCACCAAGGAAGCCCGACATTACATAATTTTTAAGTTCCAGTCCTGTAGCAAGTTGGAAAGTAATACAACAATGGCTCTGGATGAACGAATATTGCAGACAAGCATGGTGTTATTGATCTCAGTGATGTACAGCCATTGTCAATCTAAATTTGCTTTTCTTTTTCTCAATGAAAATGAGAATGAACAGGAGGAGAGGGATAGACAGTGAAAGAAAACAGAAGAATATAAGAAAGCTTATCCCAGCTCTACAACAAAAGTGAAATACTTGGTTCTAAATTAATTTTAAATACATTATATGCTTATCATTGCATTATATATACACACACGTGTGTGTATGCTATGCATATATATATGTTTGTATTTTTTCAACTTGTGAAATTGATATCAATTTTATTTTCAAAACACTGAAAAAATTACATTACTCTTTCTTTTCCATGTAAAGACTACAAACTGATGGCTTATTTATTTTTATTTATTTTTTGAATATTTTTTTAACTTTATTTTTTATACAGCAGGTTCTTATCAGTTACATATTTTATACATATTAGTGTATATATGTCAATCCCAATCTCCCAATTCATCCCACTAACATCCACCCAACCCCTGCTTTCCCCCCTTGGTATCCATACTTTTGTTCTCTACATCTGTGTCTCTATTTCTGCCTTGCAAACCGGTTCATCTGTACCATTTTTCTAGATTCCACATATATGCATTAAAATATGATATTTGTTTTTCTCTTTCTGACTTATTCCACTCTGTATGACAGTCTCTAGGTCCCTCTACGTCTCTACAAATTACCCAATTTCATTCCTTTTCATGGCTGAGTAACAATCCATTGCATATATGAACCACATCTTTTTTATACATTCATCTGTTGATGGAAAACTGATGGTTTATTGACATGATTTTATCAGGTCTACTTTCTTTCTAGATTTCTATGGATGTATAAAGAAGATGTAAGTAGAAAAAGTCCTGAACCAAATAAAACAGTAAGTAGGAAACCTTTCCTGCAGGAAGTCACAACTATGGTTTGTTTCCCTGAAACCCTTACTACTCAGAGTATATTTTCTTTAAATCAAAATTCTTGGCTTACTGATAACAACGTCTTTTTAATATCTATTTTTTTCCTTTCTATGTCAATTCTAATGCTTTGTTATGGTCATGGGCCATTCAAGCACGTGCTGGGTTGTGAAATATACTGAATGACATGATTTTTTTTTTTTTAACGTTGAAGACTCCTGTGTTGTTATAAAGAAAACTGATCCCTTTCAAAGGTCAATTCTATACCCCATCTCCTGTCACTGCAATACTTTAAAGAACTGAATGGAAATAGTTTTAAAAGCACTGGAAGTTTTTTCTTTCTTTCTTTCTTTCTTTTTTATTTTAGTAGAAATTTGGTCTTTGGTGGGTAGAACAAATATTTACTGAAAGTCCAATATTTTTATAATGGAGGAGTGAAAAAGTGATTACTTTACTGGGTGTTTTATTTGATTGCCAGAAAGACACCCTTGATATTTCTTTTATTCTAGTAGCCAAATTAACTGAAGTTGAGGTTTTTATTTAAAAGCTCACTGCTATTACTGAGACCAAAACATAAATAATGAGGAGAAAGTACAGCCTATCAGAAATTTCATGTTCTGTTCTTGCAATATACTCTTTTGTCATTATTTCTGTATGTAGGAAATGAAATAAATACTTAATGGTAAAAAATTTTACAGCCTAAATGATAGGGACCGAAATGCAGAGGAACTTATTATAGAGCCCAGATTTCTAAATGCATTATTTCTCTTGGTCAGTTATGCTGTGCTGATCTATCTAAGGTTAAAGAATAATCTGGCTCTCCAAAGAAACACATTATCTAATACAAGTGATAGGAAATGAACACTGACAAAATCTACTCTTCCTCCAACTCTCCCAAGAAACCACCATAAAGTCTTACTCTTCTGTCTTATAAATTCAGAAAGATTCATGTTGAAAAAAAAAAACTTTATAAAGAAGACTTGTCACATGTTTCATGTGGAAAACCCTGTAATATGTCCTGGGAATAGGCTGGAGCTGAAGTTTAGTGTCTGGATGGGATATTTATACAGGACTGAAATTCTAAGTCTGAATTTCTAATAAAACATTCTAGATAAGTTGACTCCTTCCTTAAAAAAACTTTTTAAGCAATATTCTCTTTTGCCTCTGGTCAAGGGTATCAAAGAGAATGGAAAATTTGACCTTCTCTCTTGTTCCTTGCTCTGAATTCTAACGGTAAAATGAAAGAGGAATACATATCTTTTAGTAGGGTGGAGGAAATATACAATTTTGTTAATGGTATTCAAAGGACCTGATTCACTGCAAACATACAAAAATTACCTTAGTTCAGAGTAGGAAAAAAGAAAAGCTAAGTCTGGCATACTATAAGGGTAAACGACTTGAATAGGACATGGTACCAAGAGCAATGGTTTAAATTTGTGTGATTGAATTCACTTATAAAGACATTGGTGTTTAAAGCTTATTTGTGAACTTAAAATATACTGATTGATTTATAAACCCAATTTTGACACTGATATATATATTAGTGTTATTAGAATATATTGTCTATTCTGTGTATAATATATATGATACTGTGCATAATATACATTTATAATATGTATTATGTGTATTACTGTTATTAGAATATATAATGGTGTTATATATATCTCTCTCAAACAGTTTTCATTAAAATTAAATCCTTACACTAGTAATAACTTACAATGTCTAAAAAAAGGCAAAAAAGATAAATAAATGATCCTTTTTAACGAATATAGGGAAAATCTCATGATTTTTTTAAAATTAATTGATTTATTTGTTTATTTTTGGCTGTGTTGGGTCTTTGTTGCTGTGTGCAGGCTTTCTCTAGTTGCGGCGAGCAGGGACTACTCTTTGTTGTGGTGCGCAGGCTTCTCATTGCGGTGGCTTCTCTTGTTGCAGAGCACAAGCTCTAGGCGCACAGTCTTCAGTAGTTGCAGCACACAGGCTCAGTAGTTGTGGCGCACAGACTTATTTGCTCCGCGACATGTGGGATCTTCCCGGACAAGGGCTTGAACCCGTGTGCCGCGCATTGGCAGGCGGACTCCCAACCACTGCACCACCAGGGAAGCCCCAGGATTTTTTGACCATTCTTTGCAGGAAAGATGAACATACTTTAAAATAACATCTTTAAATTTCTGTATATTATAATATTGCACAAGGAAGCCTAATACCACACTTTAAAATTTTAATTCAATATCTGATATATTAATTATAGCTAAACATTCATTAGCTATTGTATAATTACAGAAAAATTCCCGATGAATTATGACAGTAGGCCTAATCCAATATTGTTTGAAAGAGAAAGCTAAATGCTTAGTATCTGTTTTTAATTTTATTATAGTCCAAAACTGTTTTTTTCAGGAAGATTCTATCACATAAAATCATTGAGAAAATTGCACTACTCATCCAAAAGGAATTAAGATAAATTTCTTCAAGTAGAACTTTTAAAAATAAGAAAACTTAATGTAAACTTTTTTTGACATGTAAATTCAGTAAAAAATAATTTTTGTGTACTAATAAAAATTTTACATGTGATGACAAACTTCTAGTTCTTGGTAACTGCCTTTATAAGATTTGTGAAAGCAGTTATTCATAGATGAAAATCTTAATATATAAGTGATATGGGAAATACTTTTTTTTATCATGGAAATCCTTTCCTATCTCCACAGTCCTCCCATTAAAAGAAAAGACAAATAATTCCATCAGATATAAAAACTGTTGTTGCTGATAAATTTCAGGCAGAAGGAGAGCCTAATCTTCTGTGTTAATTGGATACTGTTAGTTGCTTTATGGCTCTTATCTTCAGGTCCCTCTATCTGAGCATATAATACATGAGGTAACTAGTCAATAAGTCTTTCCTCTCTAGAGACCTGGCTTTGGCCGTGCACACAATAAAAGGACTTTATTAACTTAATTCTATCTGCAATTTGTGTACATGACCCAAATCACCTCAGAGTAAATTATGATTAGTTGTCTGAACCCATAAAGAGCTAGGACTAGAATCCGACTTAAGGCCCACAGGGGGATGCTAGAACTGTGGGGGAATTGTGTGCAGCACCTGCCCACACTGTGCCCTGCTTAATCAACTGCATCTCCATGGGGTATTGGAAAGAAGACTGGAAGATCACCAAGAGCTGTTTACACAACTGGAACCATTCCATCTCAACTCAAGTGAAGCAAACAACAATGAAAGGGTCCTCTATTCCAATCATCCAGCAAAAACAATATGAAGTGGACATCTTGGGAAGTAAATCACCAGGAACATTAAGACATCAGGGGTAGAAGAAAGAAAAATTTAAGTAGTTTGATTAAATAGATTTTACTAAGTTTATCTGTAGTGTTTGCTGTGGGATCCATTGCTTTCCCTGACTGTGTTAGAGCAAGGCAAGTAAGGGATGTTAATATGCTATGAACAAGAAAATGAGGAAAAAGTCATCCATGAGTTTTAACAAAGTAAAATCTTTTCCTTTTCCCATTACATGCTTCACTGAGCAGATTCTCCTTTAATTATTCTCAAAGCTTTATTCAGCCCCGTGTATATAAAATTTTCAAGCACAAAAGCTCCTTAACCTATTTCCTACAAAGACTTCACATAAAACCTGGCATGAATATCTTTTCTAATAAAAATTTAGTTAAAATGAAGATATTGGATTTTTTTCCAACTCTACTCATAACTTTAAAATGCATGATATTTTTCTCCTTTGCATCTTTATAATTCTTATTATAAGCACACATTTTGTTATTAATGTTATTTTTTATGCTGTGCTGAGAATAAGTGAAAGATTTTATGCTCAAAGTAATCTACTTGGCAGACCTGTAGACTCACAAACAGAAAACAAAGGCAAATAAATTCTGTATTTAACATCAAACTTTATATCCTTCACTCAAAAGTGGAAGTAGTTGCATTTCACTTTCTCTGTGCCAGGTGCTGAGCCAAGTTGTTCTATATGCATTATCTCATTTAAATCTCATATCATCATGAGGTAAAAATGCAAATATTAATAATGTACTATTCAAAGTTCTGATTTGGCAGGTGAAGAGTAAGGGCTTAGAAATTAAGTAATAGCAACAACTTTGCCTGAGGTTCTACTGCCACTGAGTATTGGACTGGAGATTTGAAAATGGTGTTTTGAAATTCCAAATTCAGTCTCTAACCATGACTCCATATTGCCAATTCTACAAAGTTTTGGATATGCTTTCTAATTTAGAGAATAAATGTGATTAAACTGTAAGAGGAAAAAATCTAGGGGAAAAAATCGTCATAGAAGAAGGCACTGTGGAAGTTAAGGAAATATAAGGCCAATGTATTTTTGTTTACATTTATTTACCTGATAAATGTAAAATGATAGTATAAAACCTTCTCATGATGAAAAGGTGACTCTTTTCCAATTGAGGACTTTTCCAGAATTCTTATTTAAGAAGATGTAAATCAATATTTATGTGAGCACATCAGCTATTATTATATTTTCAGATCATATTGGAAAGGCAATATAACTTAGTGGTGAAGATTTTAGGTTCTGGAGTCAGACTGCCTGGGTTCAAAATCCATCTCTCGTACCTATTAGTTTTGTCATCTTTGAGTAATTAAGTAGCCCCCTTAGGCCTCAATTTCTTCATTAGTTATGTGAGGGAAATAATTGCAACCTACTTCTTGGGTTGTGATGAGAATTAAATGAGTCAATTCATATAAAGCACATAGAACATTTCTGGCATATATTAAACACTAAATGAATGTTAACCATTTACTTATTTAGCTTTCAGAAACGTCTTTTCTTTTCTTTCTATTTTTTTAAATTTTTGTTTCTTTTCCTTTTTCTCTAGTTCATGTACCACACAGTGTGGGTAGAGCAATGAGTGGTCTGAATGAATGCAACCTGATTAATATGGGGTTCTTGATCTTCTTGGGATACCTGCATATTGTTGTGTCCCTTAGTGTTTGGAGAGTTCCTTGCTGCTTTGAATACTCTGATTTCAATATTAATGATGCAGTAATAACTGTTGATTAGAATGAAACTCAGCTATGATAATGATGTAAGCTCATGACCTAGATAGAAGAATAAACTAATTCTGACAGTAAAATATAGTTGAAATGAGCAAGCTTGGGGTACCAATTTGTGAAGCTTGAGATAAAATTTGTTCACAGCTATCAGTGCCATATTCTTTTTTTTTTCCACACTAATATTTATGTGACATGAATTGAGTTCTTAAAATATTATAGTGATACTTTTTAGGTGTATTGAAAGAGGGCAGTTGAATAAATACTAGGCAGCTTAGCCAAGGATGAAGAAATCACAGTTGGAAACAGTGAAACATTGAATCACTGGTATGATTAGCAGGAAAACACAGTAACAAAATGCTCACATCAGCATTCAATAATCAGTGACTCAAAAAAAACACATGATGTTGACAGTCAGATTAACATATTTCCACAGGCAGATCCAGTAAAGAGAAAAGACTGAAACTATGCAAAGACAGACTATAAATTGCTGCATATGGCATCAAGTTATTTAATTCTCTGTGCTTATTAGATTGCTCCAGATTTATCTTTCCTTATTAGGAGAAGCTGTAAATGATACATTTCTGAAATATACATCAGTTGTTTGAAAATATGCAAAGGTAATCTGTGATACCCTTTCACCAGGAGAAAAAGCATGTATTTTAAACACATGGAAACAAAGATTTTCAGTTGTCTATGAAATTTTTACCCAGGCATTGACCTTTTTTCTCCCATATTCCTCTATATACACACAGAAATAACAGCGTCAAGATTCTTTTTAAGTGACAGACATATACCCTATGATTGTTTTAATAACTTATTCTGCAAAGCATGCTTTTCACCATCATGTGATTCCTCAAGCAGCCTCCTATGAAACAATACAAGGAGGGATATTAGGAAATCTTAGCATAACATAGATTGCTGCCAAATTGTCAGCTGTTGCTGGATGAATTGTGAGACCAAGATACATTTTTACCCTCCCAGGCTAACTATTTTAGATGACACATCTGTATACAGTTGGCCAGTTAAGATTAGTATAGGTCTTCACTGTGGACACAAATAATATAACTTTCTAAACTAAGGGTTCAGTGATGACTTCCCTCTGGAATGTAATGTGAGGATTATAACCAAGACAGTTACCCCTGTTGATCAGTTACAAGGGCCTAAGCTAGTCCATGGGGACTGTTGAAAGCATTGCTAATGCTTCATGCCTTAAGTATGTAATCACATCCTAGAGGCTTGAGTTACATACTGATATCAATTGCTTCTCTTCTAGAAGACAAACCATGTCAACCATAGAAGAAGAGAATTAAAATATCTCTCCATAAATTTCACGTGGACACACACAACAACGTCTGTATTGAGGGTTGTCATCTGCTGGCATTGTCAGTGGTCTCCTCATCCAGAGACAACTGCTAGCTCTTGCACCCCAGAGACCTTTTAACTTTTAAGTTTATGATTTCACACTTGAGACAAGTCTGTTGTCATTTACAGAGACAAGTCTGTTGTCATTTTCAAAGACAAATACAGATTCCAGAGAATTAATTTCCCTTTAAATACAGCTCAAGATGCACCTCATTATACTTTGTAGTCTTTTAAAGAGGCTCTCCCAAGATTAGCAGAAAACTACAAGTAAATGTGACAATAGAACACATTAAAAATTCTACTCTTTTGTGAAATAAATTAAATGCAGAACATATGGTTTTATATATTTTGTAATGCCTATTTGCAAATGCCACTGTGTGATGTTTTCATTCATGTACTTTCTTTTTAAACAAAACTGAGAGTCTAGCCCTTACTACCCAATTAAAGTGAAAATTTAAGTCTATTATCAGGATAGGTAGTTAGCTAAGTAGTTTAGGTAATTGTGGTTTGATTCTGGATGATTTCTATAATTGTCTCATTTTGTTCCTTAAATTAAAAATTCTAGGATAACCAGTTACTATTAAAATAACAGCTGTTTGAGGTAACATAATTTACAATAAAAACAAATTACCATATTTTCCAGTGGAGTGCATATGACTTTGTAAACTTATTTAAACTACTGGGGACAAAACAAAACAATCTCCTTTATAAGTGTTTCTGAATAGTTTACTACATTTAAGGGGACATCATTAAATTATTCTATCATTTTTATTATATTTGAACATGGCTTTTAGAGATTCATACTCTTTTTTAAGCTTATATGTAAAGGAGACAAAATGTTTTTGTATAACAGTCATATTTTGAAAACACAGGGATTAGGAATCTTAATCACATCCCTCAGTTTCTACATCAGTATTAAAGAGACTAATAATTTAACTCACTATTTTTAAGTATTCTCTTACATGAGAGAAACGTTTTAAATATAGAACTTCCCTATAATAACCTACTCACTATAAATAAAACAGCACAAAAACTTTGGGCTTCCCTGGTGGCGCAGTGGTTGAGAGTCCGCCTGCCGATGCAGGGGACACGGGGTCGTGACCCGGTCCGGGAAGATCCCACATTCCGCGGAACGGCTGGGCCCGTGAGCCATGGCCGCTGAGCCTGCGCGTCCGGAGCCTGTGCTCCGCAACGGGAGAGGTCACAACAGTGAGAGGCCCGCGTACAGCAAAAAAAAAAAAAAAAAAAAAAAAAAGGGCTAAGCAGGGACTGACACTCTACTTCCAGATTGACAGACATTTGTTTATATTTATTACTCTACTTCCAGACTGACAGACATTTGTTTATATTTATTTCTTTTCTCTTCTCTTCAGTTCATCTTACCTATCACCCCTTTAAGCTCATTGATGCCATCAGACCTACGGCCCTACTTCTTACTTTGCTCTAAGCTTGATGGGAGAGTTTTTCTGTAGCCAAAGTTATAGGAAGAGTAAGCCGGGGGCATCCTCAGGTGCACATCATTTTCCCTGTGTCAAGTGTATCTTTAGCTCCCAGCCTCTCCTCTCCTCATTGTGTATCTCACAACCTCTCCTGACTTTTCATAACAAGACCTCTGATAAAGTTAATTGTTATATCAGGACCCACAAAAATGGAGGCTATCCCAGTGGCAAGAACCACATCACACATCTAAACCTAAGTCAGCCTGCACTTAATGAGAATTACGTCACTGTCAAGGAAACCTAACACCAATCATAAGCCTCTAACTCAGCTTTAGCTAGTTTACCTTACCTAGAAACTAGGACCTCCTAGCCTAGCCAGTCATGCCCTGTGTTGGGCATCAAGACCGAAGAAAGAGCCCGCAGTCAGCGACAAAACATCAATGGTTTAATCGATGGGGGAGATTACACTTCTGAAGCAAGGTGCTGGAGCAACCCCCCACCATGTGCAGCAACAGCGGGCAGGACAATCTTCCCTGGGGGGAGAGGGTAAAGGGCAATTGATGTCAGGTGGGCTCATTAGTTACCAGGGGAACCAGTAGAGGGGCGTGCCCCTCCCTTTGATAAGAACAATCGCCAGCTGGGGCCTGGGGTAAGTATTAGGAAGGTTAGTCATGCGTTTAGGGTTTAGGTGAAGCCAGCACTGGCCGGGCAGAGGATGTACAGAGAGCAAGAGAAGAGATATCTTTTTTTTTTTTTTTGCGGTACGCGGGCCTCTCACTGTCGCGGCCTCTCCCGTTGTGGAGCACAGGCTCCGGACGCACAGGCTCAGCGGCCATGGCTCACGGGCCCAGCCGCTCCACGGTATGTGGGATCTTCCCGGACCGGGGCACGACCCCGTGTGCCCTGCATCGGCAGGCGGACTCTCAACCACTGCGCCACCAGGGAAGCCTGAGAGGAGCCATCTTGAGTGACCTGACCATACACCCTGTTTTGCCTGTAATGCTCTGTGAAACTCATTCTTGCCCAGCAGCCCTTGGGAGAACTCTCCACTGCTTGTGATACTCTGCACTTCCTTTGAATAGAGGACAGCAAACTTGTTACTAAATTGTTTTAGTGTTGTCATTTGAAAGTTTTGGCAATGAGACGGGACCTGAAGACAGCTTCTGAAACTTCTGGGACTGCTCCTAGACACAAGAGGCGGAATCCACGAAATCCTTCTGTTTCGCTGCCTCTTTGGCCACTCTCTGGGATCTCTGGTAAGCTTACCTCAGATCGAGCTCCGCTTATTTTGTGTTCTGAGCTCTTTGAGTTTGTCCTGATCACTTCGGGTGGAAAATTAAGGTGTGAGAGACTCCAGTTTTTTCACAGTTTTAAAAATTGGAGTGGGAGCAACTCCAGGTTTTTCATGGTTTGGAAAATTGGGGTATGAGAGACTCCAGGTTTTTTGATGGTGAGACTTAGTGGGCCACAATATTTGGGTTTGTGGCCAAACTCATCTATAAGGGAAATGCCTTTGGGCAGTCCTGACAGGTCTCTGGAACTATGCAGAGGCAGCTAGAAGCAATAAGTCTGGTTAAATTAGGGGGGTTTATTTCAACAAGGGAAAAAATGGATACGCCTCAGTCTAAAGAAAGTAAGATGGCAGCCATTACGAGATTCACAAAAACCTTGAGGTAAGTCCATAGCATAAACTGCTGGGGAACTTGGGGAAATTCACTAAGATAAGAAATTCAGTTTTGATCAATGGTACATCATAATCTAAGTAGACAAAAGTTGGACTATTAAAAGCCCTTAGGTGACATACAGATGGCCAACAGGTACGTGAAAATGTGCTCTACGTCACTAATCATAAGGGAAATACAAATGAAAGTCACAGTGAGATAACACCTCACACCTGTCAGAATGGTTATCAAAAAAACAAGTGATAGCAAGTGTTGGTAAGGATGTGGAGAAAACAGAGTTCTCCTGCACTGTTGGTGGGAATGTAAATTGGTGCAGTCACTATGGAGAACAGTATGGAGGTTCCTCAAAAAATTAAAAATAGAACTACAATATAATCCAGTAATTCCATTTCTAGGCATTTATCTGAAGAGAATGAAAACACTAACTCAAAAAGATATATGTACTCCCATGTTTACTGCAGCATTATTTATAGAAGCCAAGACATGGAAACAACCTAAGTGTCCATCCATGGAAGAATGGATAAAAAAGATGGGGTGTGTGTGACAAGCTCTTTATTTTTTTATTTTATTTTATTGGCTACGCCGAGGCATGTGGGATCTTAGTTCCCAGACCAGGGACCAAACCTGGGCCCCCTGCATGGAAGCATTGAGTACTAACCACTGGTCCGCCATGGAATTCCGAAGATGGGGTGTGTGTGTGTGTGTGTGCAAAATGGGTGAAGAGGGTCAAAAGGTACAAATTCCCAGTTATAAAATAAATAAGTCCTAGAGATGTAAATGTATAGCATGGTGACCACAGTTAATAGTACACTATTGCATTTTTGAAAGTTGCTAAGAGAGTATATCTTAAATATTCTTATCCCAAGAAAAAAATAATGATGTATGTGATGGATATTAACTAGTTATTGTGGTGATAGTTTTTCAATATGAACAAATACTGAGTCATTGTTGTACAACTTTAATATAATGTTGCATGTCAATTTTATCTCAATAAAAAAGCAAATCTTCTCGTGGAAGGAATAATAGATCTGTTGCTAATGGGACTCTCCAAAGCCATAAAATTGATGGGCACAGATCAAACAGTTAAAAGCTATTAGAGCACTGGACACCTGTTTCTAAGACTCCAATGCTAGGATAAGTTGGTCACAGAATGAGTTAAATAGACACTAGTTTACCCGCCAACCTCAAGAAAATTTTCATGTGGGGCTTCCCTGGTGGCGCAGCGGTTGAGAGTCCGCCTGCCGATGCAGGGGACACGGGTTCGTGCCCCGGTCTGGGAGGATCCCACATGCCGCGGAGCGGCTGGGCCCGTGAGCCATGGCCGCTGAGCCTGCGCGTCCGGAGCCTGTGCTCTGCAACGGGAGAGGCCACAACAGCGAGAGGCCCGCGTACCGCAAAAAAAAAAAAGAAAAAGAAAAAGAAAATTTTCATGCAACAAGGCACACTGTAAAACACCACAAAATCCCCAATCCAGTGGCACATCCCTCTTACGTATTAATTTGGCTCTGAGAGGCCAAATTCTTAAGGAAATGGTATCCTCAGTTTTCAAAGAATTGAGCACGCCATCTTCTGGCTCACCTGCTTAGTCTTAGTTTACGTCTAAGTACTGTGGTCCTGGAAGGTTTAGATACCTACATAAATGGCAATATCTCAAGACAGCCTAGAATTACAATGGCCCTTGTGGTGAATGTTCCAATTAGACAAGATTATTTATTGAGGAAGTACACTTGAAAGCAAGGGCTCCCAAATCAAGAATGGGGCACCTATTTTAATTGGCATGCAGAAGCCTCCAAAAGTCTTCAAGATTGCAAAATGGCTTCTTGAAAGATTCATTGCAAAGGGCTAATAAAAATTAAAGACACAAGAGGTACTGAAAACAAAAGACCATAAGACTGATGTGACCCCTACTCCTCCCCTCTATCCTCCTTTACCTGAGTGCTAACAGTCTACAAATCCTCTCTCTGAATTGCCTTTCACTCTGAAAGACCTCAAGACTGTAAACAAAAGTCCACCAAGTTAGTGGCCTTCCAGACTCCCCCATATCTACTCTTCCAGGGTTGACAGGACTCTGAGGGATTCTCTGGTAAACTGCTACTAGTTATTCCCTTAAACAGCCCAGGAGAAACTAAAATTAAAATAAATAAAAAACCTTGATGAGCTCTGGTAGATACTAGAGCTATACTCTCAACTTTAAATCTCAGGCTTCTGCAGATGGAATCTTGGGAAAACTGGCAGAAGCCAGTGAAGGATGAGAATTCTAACTAGAGTCTGCTTTCTGGGATCTCAGTCTGTAGTGCCCAGCCAAGAGGTGATGGTAAAATTTCATGTTGTCCCTTTGTTTCTAAATCCAGACCCATTGGTTATTGATCCTCTCTCTCTCCCAGGTATAGTCTCCTTGTTTGTCTCCTTTTGTGTCCTGAGGACTTGGTTTGGCAACCATCAGATTGGGGGTCCCCCAAATATGGCCAGACAGAAATGTGAGTTGCACCCCATTTGCAGCTGGGGTCCTACTTACAGTTGCTAGCTCTCAGGGGAATCGTCTAAATCTTTCTTTTGCTATCTTTGGGTGTGGCTCTAGATCTTGGGAGGGTGGTATCTTTTGCACCTTCTTTGGGGATAATTCTTGCAGCCATGGGGTTGTTCAGTGCTGCCAGTAATATTTACTGTATGTACCAGCTGAAACCTGACAAGATATTTGAAAGTGTTTGCTTTTATTGTTTTTATTAGTGTTAGAGCACTGTGGTCGGAAGCTGATATTCAGAGCCTGATAGGAACTTTGTTTTAGGCCTTCTAGCTTAAACTAGATGAAATTATGTACCCAGAGGGAAAGAAAAACATTCCAAAGACAAACAGCTCTAAATCTAGAACAGAGAAATCTTTTTTTTTTTTTTGCGGTACGTGGGCCTCTCACTGTTGTGGCCTCTCCCGTTGCGGAGCACAGGCTCAGCGGCCATGGCTCACGGGCCCAGCCGCTCCGCGGCATGTGGGATCCTCCCGGACAGGAGCACGAACCTGCGTCCCCCGCATTGGCAGGCGGACTCTCAACCACTGCGCCACCAGGGAAGCCCCAGAGAAATCTTTTGATTTCCATCTTAGTTGAAGCTTTTCTCCCTGATCTAAAACAGCAAGTTGAAGGTAATTTAGATGGATGCGTGGATCAAACCTTTGATGTCATTCAGGTTGCAACCCAATTACTTGAGAAATTAAAAACAACTATACTTGTCTTGTAAATTGAGTCTTTACAAGCACAGAAGTTCCTCTCTAGAAGCAATTCAAAGCCCACCTTTTTAACCAATCCCAAAGCCTCTACCATTCATCTCTAAAGACTTTCAGGTATTGCAAAACTATGGATTTGGGAAACAAAAGTCCTTGAAAGAACTTAAATTTCTTCCCTGTGCCTTTGAGATGTAAATGTTCTACCCAGTCTTCTCTAGGAACTGAGGAACTTGTACATCTTTGAAATGCAAATTTCAGGAGGTAATTCTTATCAGAAGGAAAAAAAAAAAAAAGGAAGGCTATTTGGAAGCTGGATGAATGAAAATTCTTAAAAGACTTCAAAAATATTAGTAAAAATTTTAAGCAATCTGAGTCGGTAATCTTAATTTATGACATCTGCCAGAAACATTTGGATTCAGCTTTTCTTTTATTAACTAGTGAGTTTTCTACTATGATACCTGTCTCATGATTAAAAATTTAAAACAAAAGCTGTAAGATCTCTTTTTGCATCTGTCTGTATATATATATATGACTATGTATGTTTGTCATAAGTGTGTTTTTTTCACCTCCGAGTGTATTATTTGTAAAGAGGTCTATTAAAGTTGATATAATCTAGGATGAACTTTAGAAATAAAAGCTAGTGTAAATTCGTTGGTTCAATTAGAACAGTCTTATCTTGAGACTTATCAGCATTAAATATAATGCAGACATGCGACTTTTATTCTACCTAGGTTTACTAAAAGTCAGATAAGCTCACATTATCTCTGTTGAACAATTTGTCAGCAAGAAAGATAACAGGATAGTTAGGTGTTTAATCTCTTAACGAAATTTTTATGAGTAATCTAAACATAAGAACAAGTCAAATAGATATAACTAAGAATTTTTCAACATAATTATACTTTATAGTATGTCTACTTAAAAGTAGTTTCCAAAAGTTTTTTGACAACTTGATGCCTTAAAGTTATACTGAAATAAGTTAAATGATGAACATTCATTGAATATCTAGATCATTTCCAAATAAGAGACTGAAACATTAATTACTGAACATAGGTTTATCCATTACTGGCTTCCTTTTACAGAGGGACTAAATATATTTAGACCTACTAGTAAACATGTTTTGTGCCTCAGTGAAAAGCTTATTATGAGGAAGAATATATTTCTAGAAATTATGAAATGTATTTATAAATTTTGTCAATCCACAGAATGCTAGTGTAACAGATAGTCCACAGTTGTTTACATCTTAGTTTTTACTAGGAACTAGGGATTCTAAGGGATAACGATTCTAATTAATGTATGTAGTTAAAATTACTAGAAGTAGGGGACTTCCCTGGTTGTCCAGTGGTTAAGACTCGTGCTCCCAATGAAGGGGGCCTGGATTCAATCCCTGGTCAGGGGACTAGATCCCCACATGCCGCCGCAACTAAAGATCTCGCATGCCGCAACTAAGACCCGGCACAGCCAAATAAATTTTAAAAACAAACAAACAAAAAAACTACTAGAAATAATAAGAGAAACATCTCTATGCAAGGCAAGTAGGGTGTGTTTTTGGTAAGAAAAAGTATGAGGTATCAAGATACATTTTTGTTAAAGAAAAAAGTGATTTTCTCCTAAAGTGAAATGATTGATTGCTCCATAATGAGAGTGAGGACAAAAAAATAGGACAAAAATTGAACGGACACAAAAAAGTTTTAGAACTTTTGTGGAAAAGGAATCTTGGGAAAGGAATTTTATGTGAGGTAAAGCTTGCTAAGATTGGAATGGATTAATTCAAGTTTTTATAAAAATCAGCTTTAATATCAAAAGTACACTTGCAAAATTAGGGTTTGGTTTTCTCTCTATTAAAAGGACAAAGTTTTATTAGGTTATTGGTCTGCTCTTAATAAATTATAAACAAAGGTTTTTCTTTACCTTGTAAGTAATCTGCCTGGACAGCAAAGATTTTGTGTCTTACCAATTAATTTACTGTGCTTCAAGGTTTTTTGTTTTTTTTTTTTAAATCAGGTTTTTGATTACGTATGGAAGCCCAGTCTTCTCAATACTGTAAGAGCTAAGTTTTGTTCACAACTATGTAACCTTCTGTATTTATTTATAAAATCTTCTATTGTCATTTTGGTTAAATAATTAAATGTTATTTCATAATAATTGGTGATCCTATTTAGTCAAATGTTCACACCTTTTGATGTTTTTGACAACTTTGAAGAATCACCTTGTAAATGGTGTCTTTTGACCTCAGGGTAACTTTGAGATTTTCAAGAGGGCCCCTGGAAAATCTCAAAGGATTTACGTTTCACCTTGTAAACGAGAGATGTTAAACTAATTAGGTTTATTTGGTATATTAAATTATGTGAGAAGCACTGTCAAATAAGTGATGATAGACCTTTTTAGGTTATATTTGTATGGATATATGTTACTAATATAGGTATTGCAGACATTGTTTAAAGTTTCTAAAAAGTTGTCAAAACTTGTCCAATTATTATCCTAAATTATTGTATGCCACAGAAATAACTCAGTATAAGGTAACAGTTGGAATGAAAAATAGGAATCCTGTTGTTTTTCTTTTTTTCACCTGGGCTTTCAGGGCTGAGGGATCATTCAAACAGAGGAAGCACTTCTTAATGCATCCTATGTCTTGTGATCTAAGATTTCTCTATGTAAGAAAGCAAAGGAAGAAATGGAGAAGTTTTTCCCAGAGACCATGGATGTTTTTCTTTAATATTGCATTACATTTAGACAGGTTCTCTGGTGCCTGAGGACTGCACAGCTGTGTGCATTTGTGTTCAAGATTAGGTTTATTGCATTTAGCTTGCCTCTTCTTTTATGGTTGCTCTTCTCAGCTGTCTGTCTTCCCATCTCACTTTCACATTTAAACCCTCAAAAAAATGCAGAAGGTAATTAAATGTCCCTGGAATTCCCTTAGTGTAGGGATACTAAGTAATAGATGGAATAGATGTACTTGCATAGATGTTCTCTTTCATAAAATTATCCAAGCCTGAAAAAAGACATTGGGTTAACTGCTAAGAATATTTTGTTTAAAAACACTTCATGCAAAGTCAAAGAATAAGGAGCGTAGGTGTGATTAAAATGCAAAACATTTCAATGAGACTAACTGGCTTTTACTATTAACATGAACTATTCTTATTAAAAAAACTAATGTTTCCCCCTCCCTCCACCAATTTTCAAGTTTTCTGAAATCAATGTATGTAACAAAATGCACAATCTTCTCATTCTTACCTTTGGTGTACTATTCCTGATTATATGATTAAGTTGAATTAAGTTTTCTTTGACTTTTAATTTTATTTATATATAATATATAAATCATATAGATACATTTACACAAATGTGCACATTAAAATATGTATTTAATATCTGTCATAAATTTTGAAGTGACTAAAAAAAAGCACATCCTTGGGATTTCACGTTGTTTTTTTGAGATTTTAGCCCCGTTTTTTTGGCCTTTCGTTCTTGATGTTACTTCTGCCTTGGTGTTACTTCAGAGGAGGTAGTAGTATGGCCCTAAGCATAATGGATAAGTTAGTGTAAAAGGATGAAGTTGCAGATTGGTCATGTTCCAAAATCAACTCCAAACTGACAGTTACACCTCTGGATCTGTAGTTGCCTTGGCTGATGTTGGCTGTTTCACTGCAGTAAGAAACAGTTCAGTTTCGCTTTTAAGACCAAACTTCTGGGTTCTCTTCAACTTTATTTGCTCATCTCAAAGGATGAAAAACCCAGATGTAATTAGCATGAAAATTAACACTTTATAGACACTGTTTACTGTGTGCTTTGTTAGCATATCTATTTTCCTAAAATAATAACAAGATTTTGAAAATAGAGTTCTTAGTTTTCATTACTCTGTAAGAATGAACTTAGTTCAGGAGAAAAAAGAAATCAAATAGTTAAATGTTCAAAGTTAATAAAACTGCCACTGTACATCAAGCATAAAGAGATTATCTATTGCTTTTTTTTTGAATTCAAAGGACTTATAGCTACTTAAAATCTTGTAAATACTGTATTGTGAGTATGCATGTGTTATGAGCTGAACTATGCCCCTACCCCCCACCCCCCAAAAAATTATGTTGAAGTCCTAATCCTCGGTACCTCAGAATGTGACCATATTTGGAGATAGGTTCATTGCAAATGTGATTAAGTCACAGTGAGGTCATTTAGGATGGTTCTGATTCAATTTGACTGATATTGTTATAGGAAGAGGAAATATGGGCATAGACATGTACATAGGGAAGATGGTTTGAGGCATGGGGAGAGGATGGCCATCTGTAAGCCAAGCAAGGAGGCCTAAAGCAGTTCCTTTCCTCAAAGCTCTCAGGAGGAACCGACCCCACTGACACCTTGATCTCGGACATCTAGCATCCAGAACTGTGAGGAAATGAATTCCTTTTGTGTAATCCACCCAGTCTGTGGTATTGTTATGGCAGCCCTAGCACACTACTACAGTATGGAAATGATCCTTTTCTTACTGGGAAAGTAAACATAATTTGAAAGTACACTAAAATTAGGTAATAAATATGAGTTGAAAATTTGCTGAAGTTTTTGGTTGAATTCTTATGCAAAATTTCAGGAAAGAATCCGGTTTTAAGAAACAATCAGTAAAGAAACATTGAAAATACCGATTTTAAGGATAGTTTCAGGGAACCATATGTTTGGATATATTTGAAAGACATCTTGATCTTATCTATCTTTTTTTTAATTTACCTTGTCATGCAATTAATGTCAGTTTAGGTGTGGTATTGTAGTTTAAATCTTGGCAAATGTACATTAAAAACACATTATGATGTTCAAACAAATATGGTAGGATAGAAAATAATCATTAACAAAGCTTGATTAATCTATGTATTTAAGCCAGTTTTACCAAGGAAGTTAGTGCCATTTCATTACTTCAGCTAGGGCTTTCATCTATTATGATCCATCAGCATTTCCTAATAAACTCAAATTTTTTTGAAAAGCATTTGGCCAGGAGTTTCTTAAAAGGAGTATTTCCAGCAAAAGAGCTTAGTCTACTTATAAAACTAAGAAAAGCAAAATTGCTTCTCTAAGTTTGATTTTTATGTACTAAATAAAAACAACTAAGTTTATTGCTCTCATTTTTATTAATAGTTGCACTTTTTCCTTTGACAGTTTTTTCAAAACATTTTGATGTCACTGTGAAAAGAGAATGATTTCATAAAGAATTTTAGTCATCCATGTGTCAGTACCTGTGTACCTAGATTAACAGATTGCAGGAATCACTCACTGACTTCATGATGCCTCTGACTTACACAGGGACACATGGATTTTCACAATATGAAAAACAAGAGCTCAGTACAGGAGATTTAACAAAGCAGTTCATGATTAATCACTAAGCAAGAGGTATAAAATAAATGCTGCTTCAATTTAGAAGAAATGAACACTGGGGATACAGTGGTTTGGAGACAAACTTGTTGTATTACCGATATTATTATTTAGTCAATTTTAAATTAAACAGTAACATTCAGGAATAGTTACAAAACCAATTGTTCTTTTTTTTTTTTTTTTTTGGTGCAAAAGAAGGTTTGAAGAAATTTGGAGTTTAAGACAAGACAATTATTTTGAGGTTAAGCTGTTAGACAGTGTTAATTCCAACCTTGATGAAATGCATCAATGCCTCTACTTTATCTCCAAAACAAGACTTAGGTTTTGTTCACTAAAGCAAAACTTATGAGTGTTAAAACAGAATTTTTGACCTGTCTCCTTTCAGTTGGGTTCCTTCCGAGGCTGCATTGTGGGGCTTATAACAGACAGTTCATGGACACTTGAGTTGAGTCAGCTGTTTGAGCCCAATTGTTCACTCCTTGACTCCTGCAAGCTCAACATTTTGGGTGTCAAATCTGTTCTGTGCTAAATGTAGCAATTGCTACAACAACCTGAAGAATACATTGAATTGGATTTTCGAAAGTGATCATGAGAGATCTTTAAAGAGAAGTTTGATGAATATGCAACACTCTGAAATTAGAATTCAGGCATGAGGAGCCCTGAATTAGTATTAGTGTTGGTTCCCCTGGGGCTGCCATAACAACCCAAAAACTTGAGTGGCTTAAAAAACCAGAAATTTATTATCTCACAATTCTGGAGGCTCAAAGTCTGACAATAAGATTTCGTCTGGGCTGTATGCCATCTGATGCCTGTAGAGGAAAATTTTTCCTTGCCTCTTCCAGATTTTGGTGTTTGCCAGCAATTCTTGGAGTTCTTTGGCTTAGAGATGCATAATTTCAATCTCTGCCTCTGTTGTCACATGGCTGTCTTCTCTTTTTTGTCTCTTTCCCCTCCTTAAAAGGACTTGCGTCATATTAAATTAAAAACCCACCCTCATCCAATATGACTTCATCTTCACTGACTACATCTACAACAACACTATTTCCAGCTAAGGTCACATTTTGAATTCTGGGTTTTATGACTTCAACATATCTCTTGGGAGGACACAATTCAACTGGTAACAAGGCTGTTTTAATTCTAGGAAGTAGAAAGACCAGGTATTAGTTTGTTTTTACTACTGTAACAAATTAGCACAAATTGAGTGGAGCAGTCTGGGAGTCAGAAGTCTGAATGGGTATCACTGAGCTAAAACCAAGGGGTATATAGGGCTATGTCCTGTTTTGGAGGCTCTGGGAGAATATCTGTTTTCTTGCCCTTTTCACCTTCTAGAGGCTGCATGTACTCCTTGGTTTGTGACACATTTCTCCATCTTCAAGGCTAGTGCTGGCCAGTCAGGCTTTCCCCACAATGTCATCTCTGTGGTTCTGACTCTCCTGTCTCCCTTTTCTCAATTTAAGACCCATCTGAAGACAATGGACCTACGTGGATAAGCCAGGATAATCTCCCTTTTGTAAGGTCAAGCAATTAGAAACCTTAATTTCATCTATAACTTAATTTTCCCCATGCCATTTAACAGAATATGTTCACAGGTTCCAGAAAGTAAGGTATGGTCATCTTTGGGAGATCATTATTCTGTATCCTATAGCACAACACAATTTTTCTTTGCTCTTGAAAGAAATTTATTCCTTCATAAAGTAACAGAAAAAAAAATTGACCCAGAAAGCCTCTGAGTTCATGTGTGTATCAATTCATTCACTGATTCATGTTAAAATGTTTCTGACTACTATCTGGCTGAAAACTAAACACGCCTGAGTTCTTCCTCTCCCTGAGCTCCCAGTCCAGATTAGGAAAACTTTTAGGAACAAGAATTGCAGTAAATGAGAAGTTTTAAAATTCAGGTCCATTGATAGTTTACTCACAACACAATAGAGGAACACAAAGGACTTCTACTGACAGGATCATGCAAACTTCTTAGAGAAAGAGGCAATTGAAAATGGTCTCAAGAGTGTGTAGATGTTTACCAGGTAGAGTGGGGTCCAGGAAGGCAGAAAGAGAAGAATCTGTATAAATGCAGAGAGGCAAATAATACAGGGTTATTTTCAGGGCATTACAAGTGGTGCCTATCTCTACAGCATATGAAGCAAAAAAAAAAAAAAAAAAAAAAAAAAAGGGAGATAAATTGGTGCTGGAAGGAGGCTGCCTTCAGGTTACAGGTGGCCTTGTTTGTCAGTAAAGGGAACTGAAGCTTCATACAGAAGGACCAGGTTTCTTACCCTTTTCAGGGAAATAGCCCTTTTTAGAATCTGATGAAACCCTTGAACTTCTCTCCTCAAATATGTACAAATTTGCCTATAGAAATCTCTTACACACAATTTCAGGGGTTATAAAACCCTAATTTAATCTATAAAGCTGTTTGGAGTCTGTGGACTCCAAAAAAGACTGAAGGAAGTGAGGAGGGGGAGGTAGAGAAAATACTAGTTGAATTATTAGCAAACTGAAAAAATTTGTAATGTAAGTGGATTTATATTCATAAAAATTACTCTGGTGTGTGAATGGAAGTGAGGAGGATGAATCACAAGACAGGAATAGGAGACCAATTCTCAGATGTCCAGATGAGAAATCAAGAGCAGTAAATTAGGGGCTTCCCTGGTGACTCAGTGGTTAAGAATCCGCCTGCCAACAGGGGACACGGGTTTGAGCCCTGGTCTGGGAATATCCCACATGCAGTGGAGCAACTAAGCCCGTGTGCCACAACTACTGAAGCCCGGGTGCCTAGAACCCGTGCTCCGCAACAAGAGAAGCCACTGCAATGAGAAGTTCTCGCACCGCAACGAAGAGTAACCCCCGCTCGGCGCAGCTAGAGAAAGCCGGCACACGGCAAAGAAGACCCAATGCAGCCAATAACTAAATTAATTAATTAATTTTAAAAAAGAAAATAAATTCTTTAAAAAAAAAGTGGTAAATTAGCAGCATTCTGGCTATTTTGCCATAGTCTTAAGATAAACATTTTAAAAAAGGTTCTTAGTTATTTGTTACACCTTTTAAGAAATTGGACTACATGGAAAAAATGATAAAGAACTTGTAAAGAGGAATAATACCAGTAAGTATTGAAATTCTTGAGTACTTGAATGATGTTAAGGTGGGTTCAGTATTTACAATAAATTCTAATAGGTAAAATATAGAGAGAAAAATTAGGGGATTAAGAAATATCCAAGTGAGCACACATTTTTTTTGTGTGTGTGTGCACACATTTTTAAGATAGTTTTACTGAGGTGTAAACTACATACCATAAAATTCACCTATTGTAAATGGTTAATTTAATGATTTTTAGCAAATTTATAGAGTTCAGCAAGCATCACAACAATCCAGGTTTGGAATCTTTCTATCATCCTAAATTTATGCTATACTCTGCTCCTCCCTCAAAGTTACTTTGTGCTCCTACACCTAACCCGAAGTAACCACTAATGTACTTTGTCTCCATGTATTTGCCTTTATTTGTTGATTTATTGTTGTCATACCTTCCTTTAATTCTTTTTTTGTTTGTTTGTTTTTTGTGGTACGCGGGCCTCTCACTGTTGTGGCCTCTCCCGTTGTGGAGCACAGGCTCCAGACGCGCAGACTCAGCGGCCATGGCTCACGGGCCCAGCCGCTCCGCGGCATGTGGGATCTTCCCAGACCGGGGCACGAACCTGTGACCCCTGCATCGGCAGGCAGACTCTCAACCACTGCGCCACCAGGGAAGCCCCCCCTTTAGTTCTTTGACCATGGTTTCTTTTACTTCATTGAACATATTTATAATAGCTGCTTTGAAATCTTTGCTAAGTCCAACAAGTGGGGACTCTCAGAGACAGTTTCTGTTCTTGGCTTATTTTTCCATAATATAGGTGACACATTTCTATTTCTTTGCAAATCTCATTATTTTTGTTGCTGTTGTTGAAAAGTGGAGTTGTTAAATAATATTTTGTAGCAACTCTAAGTTCAGATCCCACCCCCCACCACCAAAGGTTGTTGTTGCTGTTTTGTTTGTTACTTGTTTGGCTAAGTCTGTCTCTCCCATGCATAACTTAGTTGTCAGCCAATGGTTAGAAAAAGGTTGTGCTCAAGTATGTGAAGCCAGTAATGGTATATGTGTGAATGAATGGTATATGTGTGGGTAGGGGAGTGTTAGTCTGTCTTTGCTTCTACTCCACTGGAATCTTTCATGTTTTCTCTGCACATGTGTGCAGCCTCAGTTTTGACCAAGAGTGTGTGGCTAGTTTGAGTCCTCTTAGGTCTCTGCTTTGTGTGTATGCAGACTGAAGCCAGAATATGCTTCCTTCAGTCATAACCACAAGACGGTTACTTCTACCGATAATATTATTGAATGTGGTCATTGCTTACTCTTCCCATTTGAATGGGTTCCCTTTGACCACAGAAGCAAAGCAGCCAGTTCTCATGGACTGCCTAATCCTATCAGAACTTCCATGCCCATTGAGCTGGGAATGGGGATGGGAGAAGCCCTAAGCAGAAAAAGCCATGGAGTCCTACTGTTCTTACTTGAATTTAGCAGTTCTTCAAGCATAAATGCTTCTCTAATGGTTGCATGCTTTTGTTTGATATCCAGAGCATGGAAATGTTTGTTATATTCTTTCTGTCCAGCTTTACAGCTGATTTTGGGGGGAGGGTTTCCATCTATCATCTCACTTGGCCATAGCTGGGAATCCCTTACCCATAAGTTTAGGCATTTTATCCACTACTCTACTTATTCATGCATGTGTGAAACCATTAGTATTTTATTTTATCTAAAAAAGCAATATTAATTTTGGATGAATTATACATATAAGACCTCATCTCTGAAAAATAATGTTATGCAGAGTTATGATTGCAAAATAGGCTGGTTTTCTTGTTTAGGTTGTAGCATACTTTTTAAAGACTGTGCATTCATAGAATTTAACTTATTTTGTGTTAGCACAAATTAAATGGACGTTTAAAAAATCTTTCTCTGAAACAAGCAAAATTATATAACATGCATATTTCAAAATACAATTTTCTCATTAATTGATTCACTCATTTGATAACTTTGCAATTAAAAAAACATCTGCTCTGTAGAGTCAACTGTTACATTAGTGATGTGGGGATAGATGCAAAGAGAAATCATATTTGGTCTCTGTCTTTCAGCAGTGCTCTCTATTAGAGAGTTAAGAATTTTATTAAATAACATGCCACAAATATTTATTGAGTACTGACTATGTGCCAAGAATTGTACTCAGAATTAAGAAATCATAACACAAAGAGGAATTATAATAATTCTCCAAATTCCAGATAGATTCTCAATGTTCTATTTTTAGAATATAAAACATCACTTGGGCTATTCTAATTCTTGGTCACCAGTGCTATTCTGCACAAAGTTAAAAATACCTATTGTTTACTGAAAGCTTACTGTTTATCAAAAACAATGCCAAAAGCTTTACTTGTATTAGGTCATAACAAATATATAGGTGTTAGTATTTTTATCTCCACTTTTCAGACAAGATATTGTGGCAGTACATTGCCTACGATTACAGGTCTAGCAAATGGTTAGGTGACTCAGTTAAATTCAAAAAGATAATAAGTGACTGAACTCAAAATTGAACAGAAGACCTAATTATGTCTTTGCTTTCCCTCCTTTAATTAGATCCAATGGACATGATTTTGTTTAATACATAAACTTCAATAAACAATGAATATTAACCCAGTATGTCTTAAAATAGAACAGCAGTCATCTAGTGGATGATATTCCTCAATGTAAATTTAATTGAAAAGTACTGTCTTTGGATCAGTGTACAGATCCAAAGTCAATGGTTCCTACATCTCAGTGTAGTAACTTGTGTGGCTTCTGGTCCTTTTCCAATATGGCACACCATTTCTTATGTGGAGAGTATGATAAAGTACTAATTTTGTGTTTACTCAATATAAATTATTTTAGAAGCTATTATTGTTAGCAATTTCTCCTTCGCCTACCAGTCCCCACAAATCACCCATTAAGATCTCCGATAATACACTTTTGGAAAAGTGGAATTAACATTAATATGAAAAACAAAAAGATCTGATTTGAAATAATGAGTTAAATTATGGAATACTAGAGCATTAAGTAAGACAGCTAAAGTGTAGAAGAGAAACATAGTCTTAGGTAAAAGAAGCTTTTAGAATAACTGAGGGTCCTACACCTGAGAAGAATGTTGGAACATTAGAGACTACAGACTCTGGGTGATGATGTGTCTGGGTCAGTTCATTAATTGTATGTACGATTTTAGTGGGGAATGTTGATAATAGGGAGGTTGTGTATATGTGGGAACAGAGGATATATGGGAAATCTCTGTACCTTCTGCTCCATTTTGCTGTGAATCTGAAATTAATCTAAAAAATATAGCCTATTTTTTAAAAAGTTGAAGGTATTGAGAATTGTGCCTGGATGAGCAGCATGAACAATAGTCTTTAACTTGCTGTTTGAGCAATGTAGACTAGCATTTGATACACGAGAGGACATGCTAAGACCAGAATCAGGGAGCTAAATCAGAACACTAGCTAGATCAAAGCAGACATTTATTACAAATCAGCAGAAGTTAATTTGTGCCTCCCTCCTTCCAAACACACATACTTTAAAATTTTTAATTCTAGTCTGTTTCTGTATAGTTACTAGGGAGTAGAAACTTAAAAGAAACCAAACTAAAATGTGTTTGTGTTTTTCATAGAGACAACAGCTTAAGTAAGAAATTGGGAACAGTATTCTGATCTGTATTCATTTAAGCACAAGGATAATATAGGTGAGACAAAGGAATTTGGGGAGTCAGAAAATATGTGCCTTAAATAACAGGATCTTTTGGAGAAAATAGGAAAGAATTTGGAACAGCCTTGTAAGTATTGCTGCATTGAGTGGGAAAAATTCCCTGAAAATGTCCTGTTCTTTGTAGGAAAGTCCTAATTTATCAGATACTATCTCAATTCAAGACTTCTCACTTCCACATCTTCTCAAAATGTTCCCAATATATCATTTTTCAGAAATGAAAGAATTCTTTTGTTTAGTCTCATGAAATTCTTCCTTTGAATCTTTTAGTTTCAGAAAATTAGGAATTCTAAACAGAAATTGTTGATGAAATCTACAACAGATGTGAAGAGGCTATAAAATTTGTGAACAAGGAACACCTCTTCTATGAACTTGAGTTGAGATGCATACTAAATACCCTCTACCCCAAAGGCTAGATTCATTTTGTTTTCTGAATTTTAAACCCGGGAAGAAGAAAGAACATGTCAGTTTCTTCTTTAGCCATAATAAAATTAATAATGCTTTCTTAGTTCAGCTTTCCAAGCCAGATACAAAGCAAGCTGGATGTTAAGAATTGTGGAGACATTGACAAGATGAAAGGAATTCCTACCATTTTCATCAAATCTTAAAGCAGAAGCACAGAGTAGTAGCCACAGGCAATCCTCACTTCTAAATAATAACATGTCAAACTGCAGGTGTCCCTGGGGATTGAGGAATGTCTATGGTTTATGTGCCTCTTTCTGTCTAGGGTTCCTCAACACATCTGTGTATATTTTTGGAACAAATCAATGTTAGTTCCATTTTTAGTTTATATTATATGATAATTTGTAATAGTACTTTTTCTCCACACATTCTACTCAACACTTCGGACTCCTGGGCTTGGTGTAGTCACTTTCTTTTGGATTCATTTTTTGAATTGTGCCTCGCCTTTCTGCATCTGAGAGTCCATGAGCAGAATCTAACAAAAGTCCGATCTCTGTGTGTCATCTCTCTGAGGAGCTATTTGTGATTGTAAAGGAATGTTTTCCTACCCTAATTCTTAGGTTCTCTCCATCAACTAATTAGGCTGACTTTGGACTCATATATATTTTTGATAAGAATGTCCCTGGTGAATGGGGGAGGTTCTGTTAAAAAGCTTTTACATATTGACGTTTGCTTGAATCAGGCTTTGGTTTTGTGTTTTTCAAACATGCTATGGAAATACTCTTTTTTTTTTGTCCAACATATTTTACGAGTTTTACTACTCTACTATGTAAATAAAATTGAAACCATTGAGGAGTGGGGGAGAAACCAATATGTCAAAGAATCACACCTTCTAACAAGAAGTTACTGACATAGGAATTAAATTGGCAGGAGTGAAAACCTCATTACATATTATGTGTTACATTTGATTTCATTTTAGTACCAATACCAACATTTTCAGATGTTAAAATATTTGGCAAGGATAAAGCTTCATTTCTTTCTATGAAACTAATACTAATATATTTTTTGTTGTTAACTGTATTTCCTTTAGAGAACAAAAGTATTCTCTAGAAAATTATAAAAGGCTAAATAAGCCTGTAACAATTACTTCTCTACCATATAATTTTTCTTTTGAGAGTTTCTTGTGAAATATAAATAAAATCAATTTATTGAATAGCAAGTGTTGGGTCAAATGGCATTAAAACTTTGATTGGCCTCTTTATGAAATAGCAGATCTAATGTCAAGTTTTACTTAATTTCATGGGTTTACTCTGGAACAAATGGAGAACCAGAAACCACACAGGATAAATATTTATTAATTTATTTATTTGGTTGTGCTGGGTCTTAGTTGCTGCAGTTGGGCTCCTTCATTGCAGCACGTGGGCTCCTTTGTTGTGGCACGTGGGCTCCTTAGTTGAAGCAGGCAGCCTTCTTAGTCGTGGCCTGCAAACTCTTAGCTGCAACATGCATGTGCATCTAGTTCCCTGACCAGGGATCGAACCTGAGCCCCCTGCATTGGGAGCGTGGAATCTTAACCACTGCAACACCAGGGAGTCCTCACACAGGATTCTTAAGTATCTATCTACTTCTCTGTCTTCTCATGAAAATTAAACATCAATTTTAAGTGATACGCCTTTTTTAAAGGGTATTTTTATTTTCTATCAATTATATGGCATATGTAAGAAAAAAAGTAAAAAAAAACCCTAGTTTTGTATTTTTCTTTATTTGAAAAAGAAACTGGAAATTCACTGGTGGTCCAGTGGTTAGGGCTCCACGCTCTCACTGCCGAGGGCCCGGGTTCCATCCCTGGCGGGGCACTAAGATTCCCCCAAGCCACACAGTGCGTCCCCGCACCAAAAAAGAAACTCCTTTAAGTTTTGTGGAATTGACAAGAAAATGTATCCCAACTCAAATCGTAACTGTTTTACTACCTATTCCTTACAGTCCCCCCAAGCTCTAACATTCTGAACATATTCAATATTTCCTTATTTATGCTGTTGAACCAGTGAGTGGAATGAAAAACTGCATATCTTTCAAAAATATCCCAGGGTAACATATTTGTCTCTTTATGCAGGGAATGTAATTTTGATTTTGCCCGTATCCCTTTATCCTAGCTATAAAACAGTATGAGGTATCTTCTCATTTCTGCTACTAGTGAAATGTGTGATAGGGGACTGATTATTTACCTTTTCTAAGTGTCACATTCCTTTCTGTAAAGTGTGTATGTGTGTGCTGAAGAGGGCAAGGTATTCATTCTGATACCAACCTTACATGGTCGTTAAAAGAATTAAATGGGACAATATGTAGAGAGAACTTATAACACAATGCCTACACAATACCTAGCACATACTTTTAAAAGCCCTCAGAAAAGGTTAGCTAGCCACCAAATAACACCAAACTAATTTAAATCAAAGTTTATTTGGAGGATTTATCAAATACTTGAAAATTATAAAAAGTTCATAGAAAACTTTGTTCTTTGGAAACCTAAATTTCCTAACACAATGTTATGAACCTTGGGAAGGAAAATTCAACTATCAATAGTGTTATATGTTAAGATGATTGTATGTAGTCCAGCATTAAATCACACTCTCTAGCAACATTTTATGACATATATGCATGGACTGTGTACATTTACTATTATATAGATATTTACAGTTTCTACTGCATTCTATGTAAGCTATGTGGGTTAGTTGTAAATTTAACAACCTACCATCTGTTGCTGCTATTAGAGCCTAATGTAACAGTTCCTTGATATCATAAAAATTTGTAGTCCTACCATATGCCAGATGCTGTAGTAATTACCATATTCTCAAATTCTCACTAAGTAAACATATAATTACCTTATAAATTTGGTAGTATAATTCACATTTTGCAGTAAAATAAATGGAGGCTCATAGATAGTAATTGATGTGCTCAGGGTTATAAAATTAATCAGTAGCAGAACTGGGATTCATATGGTCATATTTGCTATTGTTCTGCCATCTGAATGAACCTTGGGCATAAGATGGGGGTAGGGAAACTAAGAAGAAGCTCCGTGGTTTTACAATGGCAGTCTAATATGTTGAAATTACCTTTTTATAGTTAGAGATCAATGAAGCTTCTAGTATGATTGTTCAACTTCCATCTATTTCTGGCCCTTCTTTCCCAGTCTTATCAGCCCTTAGCCTGTGAAGGTATAGTCCACCCTTAGCCCTCCTTCTCATAACCAGGCTTATTTGAGGTGTAATTCTACTTCTTGAACTCTCATTCATTTTAATTATTTTATTTCTACTTGTATTATTCATTGAAATGACTCTTGTTAATACCCTTTACTTCAGATTACTATCTCACATTCAAAAGAACATATCTGAGTTTAAATGATGTGACGTTATCATAGGAAAACTTTAAATTCATTTTACTTTATGTTTAAAAAAAGAATAAGCCAGTAATAAACTTGGAAAATTAAGTGTTAATAATGTTATTTCTATCAATATAATCCAATGAATGATATTCAATTCAACATATTAGCTGCTGTATTTATAAGGAAAAAAACCCTATTTTAGCTCTTAAAGAAGATACAGTCATATAGATAGACTCACATTTTCAATCATGTGAGAGTATAATAATAGAAGTTTGATTCTGGGGCAACAGATATCAAATACTATGGAATATAACTGATTCTCAATAAATATGGATTGAACCAAAAAAGAAGTCTTAATGAATAAATTAATGAAATGATAATATGTGGTATGAAAATACATTAAGTGTTAATCATTAATGCTTGACTGAATAATAAACAGCAATGAATAAATTTCTTTATTGTTTAGGAATATTACTTATTGGTTTAAATATACCTTTATTTTATCCTTCCTTGGCCAGATCTCGAAAGATATAGAAGTTCTAATCCAAAATGATAGATGTGATCAGGCTGATACATGACGTGAAGAGAGAGGTAAAGCTTAACTAGTTACCTAGACCACTCACAACCCAGAAACTAAAGGAAAAAGGCCTGGTAGGGTAGGCAGTCTTCACAACTTTGCTGTAATGGTATGAACCATGTCGATTGTAACTCCTATGTGGCATGCTATGGCAGTTGCTAAATTTTTGAAACATATCTATTTTATTTTCTTGGTTAGCTAAACATTTATAATTGTGTGCTTCTATTTACTATGTTGTCAACCTTTGGCTTATAATTTAGTATTTCTCCATCCAAGTACTCAGTGTGTTAACGGTCATTTTCCATCCCCTCCACTCTAGTAGGAGTTAAGAGGAGGGGAGAGCCATGTCTTATTCACCTTTCTAACTGGCCTGACATTCAGCACAGTCCTTTAACAGGTAGAATTGGGTCAACAAAGCTTGTCGAATTAATGAATAAATAAGGACTTCACTCACCTCTTGGTCTTTGCCTACTTAGTTGTTCAGAGATTTCACTACTTCCTCCTTTTGCATCTTGCCCATTATTGGCAGGTAATCTTTCTTGCTTAAATATTGGGAAGATTATTGGGCTTAGTACCTTTTTTTTTTAAGGTGGGTCATAGGCAATACCTTTGGGAATTACATTACAACCTAATTACATTAGGTTGTCTTCCCTCCCACGTGGCAACACTGCCTTACACCTTGGGAAGCAGCAGATAACATATAACTGAAATAGTTAAGAACATTCAGAAGAAGTTTAATGCAATTCTCCCTTGTCCTGTTCCTTCTTCCAAACAGATCTGAAAGTTTTAAATTTTGAAGAAAGATTATGGACAGGTGAAAATTTTGCATAACTTTGTTCTCCAAAGTCCACTGTTAACAGAATTAAAAATACATCATATAAAATAGGCCTTAAAGAACTACTTATAGTATCAGTTTGATGAAGCAAATCCATTCCATGCTTTAAACTTTAGTAAATGGCTCTAAGATCAGTATGTAACCTGATATGAAGCCAACTGAATGTCTTTAAATTAGGTGTCATATTTTATCCTGAATTACTTAAAAAATATGGGTTTTTTGAAATTACAGTTCACATTTGAGCTTCTAAGGAAACTTGTGAAGAGAGAAAAGTTTATTCCCTTGATTTTCTTTAAAAAAAAAAGTAAAAATAATGGAGCTTATTAAATCTGAAACCTAGATTTTAACAAGTTGCTACCAACCTTCAAAGCGTTCTTTGAAACACAGTTTCTTTGTGGGAGGGAATCATTATTGACTCTAAAGTAGTGTTTGCTTAATCCACCATCCATCATTACCTTCTTCTTGACACTTATGTTAGTGTACCCTAATATTCCTTTGAGATCTAGCAAGGGATTAAAAGTGTATGCTTGACACTGGACATATATTTTTTCTTCTTCTTTAGGGAATAGAGATAGTAGACTTGGAAATATATGTGACACACTCTTAAAGTTTAAAAAATATATTGCTGTCATTAAATACTAATATCAATTAAACCATACTTTAACACACAAATTTATTTTTGCTAAAAGTTGACACTGTAGAATTATGTAGATTAATGTAAATAAGAGAATTACTTAGGTAAAACTGCAACAGCTTGCACATGAACTGTACTTAATGAAGCATTGATCTAAAAAAAATCACTGAGGGAAATTAAAGGGAGTCATTTCCTTAATTCATGTGTATAATGTTTCCTTGATTGAAATAAAGGTACAAATTACTGAGGAACTATTCAAAAGTAAAATAAGCAAAACCATTACCATTTTATTCCAAACATTTGAGTAACCCTCGTGATGGGTCATTTCCCAGCTGACTGCTCAGATATCAGTCGGTGCCATGCTCCACTGGGGTTGTGCATAGTTTTCTTCTCAAAGTGTTTTTTAGGAGTTGGTGTTCATTACAAAGTTTATATATAGTAGAATCAGTCTCCCAAGTGCCTTATAATTACTTTTTAACGCAATATGCTACTTAAAAGAGGATTATTTTCCAACTTTAGTAACTTTTTCCCCATTAAGCATATTTATCTTTCAGCACACTAGCTATGGAGTGTTGGTTCTGGTGGTATTGCAGAAAGGACCGAATTACTTCCTGCCGGCTAGGCAGCCATCCTAAAGTAACAATTTGGATCAACCTGACCCAGCCAGCATTAGTATTTCATTTAGTATTATGAATTCTTTTGTTTTAAGTGTATTCCAGGAAAGTTAGTTCTTTACATCTACATTTGTATTTTTCTTTAACCATTTATATTACAAGTCATACTTCATAGATTTTTAGCATTGGGAGGGACCATGAAGGTCTCTTTGCTCATCTCCTTATTTTTTAATTCTTACTAATAAAATCATAATGCATGATTTCCTAGAAGTGCAATCATGTAGTAATATGATCCTTTGCAAACAATAATTTGTCCTGGATAATTCTAAATTGACTTTTTGTTCATTAGCTTTTCATTTGTGTTTTATTATTTTTAATCAAGAATGTGTTCTGCAATATTGCAACATGAGACTGCTGCCCTGGACAACCACTGCAGCGGTTTTGAAATTCATATTAATGATATTGCAATAATGATAATAATAGTGATATGCAAATAATGGTGATCAGTGAGTAGACAGTTATGTCAAATGATCTTCTTTGTACATAATTTTCTATCTTTCTTTCACAGTTTTTGAGGACAGGGATTTTGGACTCTTATTTTACTATCTTAAGCACAAGTGTCTATAATAATGCCTGTCATACAGTGGGTGCTCATTATGTAATGCTAGATGAATGTTATTTTTATTTTCAGTTCCTTTAACTTGTTTTTAATGGGCTGGAGTGATATATGGAATATGTTAAGCATCTCCAGGTAAGAGTAATCTTTAAATAAGAAAGGGAGGTGGAGGGAAGAGAATGAACATTTATTGAAAATCCACTCTGGGTTAAGTATCCCACTAGGAACATCCTCCCCTCATTTAATATACTCATCTTTACTCTATGAAAGCTAATATTATCCCATTACACAGATAAAGTCATTTAAGCTTAGAAAAGTTATATGCCCAGGAAAATGCCAGGATTAGAAATACCAAGTCTCCCAATTCTAAATGTATATTTGTTTCTTTTGTTGTTCAAATTCTGCTGTGGTCAGAACGACATTTGCAGTAAATGTTGTAACCTATTTCCACTTACTATTGAATTGATGTCAATCTATGTAGAAGCTGACAGTTCCCACAATTTTTTGATGTAGAAAATTTTGTTTGACCTTAATAGGTATGGCAGACACTGTTGGTGTCCCACCCATTTTCCTCTGTGCTTACTATTCCTAAGAGCTTCCATTGTCAGCTCTGTGACTCTTTGCCTGAAGGTTTCTTTGGCCGTCAGAACTCCCTAAGGGTTACATAGGGCAGGTGGGCAGTGGCAGGCAAGTAATGATCCTGGAAATAGCTCTCAATGACAGATAGGAATTAGTGGGTAAATAGCCACTAATTAGCCCCTCTCCCTTCAATGGAACAACAACTCTGCAGCATATTCCATATGATTTCCTAGAGCTCCCCAGATGCCCACAGAAGTCATCTGCTCTATAATACAGACTTTATTGGCTATTTCCTTTTCTTTCTCATCTCCCCAATTTCTGGCCAGTTCTTCTTGGGATCACCTCTGAAATGAGCTGCATTCATTCAAATGCTTGTCTCACATTCAGATTCTGGTGGAATATAATGTAGGATACAAAGATGAATTTTATTATCCCTCTCCACAAGTAAAGGGAGACTGAGATTTAGAAGAAATTGATACCCATTCATAGGGAATAAATGATCAAGTTTAACCCGAGTTTTCTGTCTCCCCTTGCATCTTACTTTCTGTGAAGAGTCTCCAGTTTCTTTTCATGGCCTACCTAATATGATGGGTGTGGCTGTCTGTTATCACAGCTTTGTAGTATTTCCTTCCTCTCCATGTGTACAAAAGCAGGGAGGGGGCTTCCCTGGTGGCGCAGTGGTTGAGAGTCCGCCTGCCGATGCAGGGGACACGGGTTCGTGCCCCGGTCTGGGAAGATCCCACATGCCGCAGAGCGGCTGGGCCCGTGAGCCATGGCTGCTGAGCCTGCGCGTCCGGAGCCTGTGCTCTGCAAGGGGAGAGGCCACAACAGTGAGAGGCCCGCCTACTGCAAAAAAAAAAAAAAAGCAGGGAGGCCAAATCAGTGTGTCAGTTTCTGCTTGGGATAAACGTAGTTTTTGGTTTGGGATGGCTTGGGACTTTACTTTCTACCTGAATTGTAATATTATACCTATAGCTAATACCAATTTGGGGATCTTAAATTTAGACTTTAAACAAAACAGGATTTTCCTGAGATTAGCATGCTAAAACTATGCTCAACTCTTCATAGACATTTCTTCTATCTGCTTTCACCAAGGGTAAAATATACAAATACACAGTTGAGTTGAATTGTAGGCAAAACTTTTTGTATATTAAATACTGCATTGCAAGTCTGAAGGGACTAGGTTTATGCCAGTCATTGTTTTATTCCAGTTTGTGTCTTCTGACACCCTGTTTATACTGGCTGCAGTGCCCAGACTATTTCTGTCTGCATTGTCAGGCCTGACAGAGGAGGCCTTTTGACTCTCCCTGCACATAACACAATACCCCACAATTACTACTATTATGAGATACGATGCTTTCGTTACCCTGTTTCTTTTCAAGGTTAGTCTTCTGTCTCTCTTTTTTTCTTGAATTTTCTCTCTCCTGCTTCTGAAAGCCTTGTGTGTTCTGTGTATTCCATGAGGTGTGCTACCTTGGCTGTCACTCTTCTGTGGCATGTCACCTTGAACCCTGTGGTCACTCACTCAAAATGCCACCAACATCCACAATTAGGCTGTACTCCTGGTTTTTCACTTGTAAGTTTTTTTCTGTCTCTGCAGTTTATTTCCTTAAACAACTTGCTCTCAAATCAAGTCATTCAAAATTTATTTGGATTTTTACATGGAACATTAGTTGATACTGTTCATCAATTTGTTTTCTTTCTCATGTATGAGATTATAAATTCCAGGAAGGCAGATACATGATGCTGTGTTTCTTGTTTCTTAGTATATACCCAGGTCTCAGCACATATCCTACCATAACGTAGTTATTTGAATATTGGTTGAATAAAAAGGCCTCTTGCTCAGGGAAGGTATTGGAGATCTCCCTTTTAGGAACGAATGCCATTGGTATTTGAGCATAAGACATCTGGCTGCCGGGAAGACAGGTGACGAAGAGGACAAAGCAAGATCTGCTCCATTGCAGTTCACTGCAGAAAACTTTTATCATTTACTTTTTATAATATGAAATTATTTTTGCAAAGAAAAAACAATACTGCCTACTCTACAAAGTGGTTGTCTAGATTCACTGAGAAAACAAGAATTTATGAAGGCTTTCCACAGAAAAAGATCTATGATTTTTTTCCAGTGCATTTTTCTCTGAAGTTAATGTAACTAGTAAACTAGTCCATGTCTTTCCTAAGACTTGTACATGATCCAGAGCCCTTGGCTTCTTGGTATTCTTCCTAAAACTACAAACTTTTCAAGAATAACTTGAACACTACTTTTCTGATACTAATGATAACTACAGCAGGAAACAGAAATTTTAGTTTGTGCTCGGTCAATTATTCATCTACTCCCAAATCAAAAGTGTTATGTTTACATAAGAAATTCAGCCTTTATTAAAAGTCATTAGTATAGAAAAAAGGTTTACATTTCAGAACCCAACCTTGGACTTACTAAATTCTTTCATATAGTAAGTCTTCTAATTATAGCAGAATGCCTTAATAAATACTTTGGCTTTGAGAATATAAGTGGATTGTAAAGTAAAATACACTAATTCTACTTTGAACATTAATTGGATTTTGGACTCTAGCTTTAACATATTATTTGGGAGTTAATATTTCTAAACATTTCTCACCCACCTCTTCATTCTGCCCTTACCTCCAAGCAAGAAAACATAGTGGTCATGTTTATATAATTACACAGATATCTACTTATACGATAAATAACTGATGTTACATAATCAATTCTACTGTTATATATTCTGAAGCTTTAATTGTAAGAACCTCTTGGCTAAAGAGAGCCGATCCCACATCAGAGACAAATACAAAGGAGGGCTGTTTTCTTTTCTTGTAAGACACAACTAAACTTCACATTTATAAATGCTCTAGATTCCCTAAATAATACCTAAATGTGCTAAGCTTAGTTATAATTGTCACAAAAACTGCATTCTATTTTTAAGCCTATATATACAGAAATTTATACATTGTCTTATAATAAATAGAAGCTCAGAGTAAGAGCAACTTCTAAGACGTCTTAGAATATAAATCAAAAGTGACTATAGAGATTGTTAGTGAAATAGCCCCATGTTTCAAATGAGAACTAAAATCCAGAACAATATATCTTCACAAGGTGTCAGATCCCACTCATAACAAAGCTGACCCTGATTCATAGGCATCACGGTTTAGAATATAAATTAGAATGGATAACCATGGGCTCGGATGGATCAATGTTCTTTGAGTCAACTAATCTATCAGGTTCCGGTACTCATCTTTTAAATGCTAAAATTGCAAATCACCATGAAGACAGAAAAACAGTTTTCTCCAAGAAGAAAAACTACACATAAATGTTCTGCTGAAATGGGATCTCCTTTGGTTTAAGTGGAAGAAATGCCTGACAAAAGTGATAATAGCCCAAAGAAAATGGAGAGAGTTTTTCAGTGGAGTAATGCTAAGATTACACAGAAAAGAGCAATTCATTAGCTTAGGGTTGGCTGCAGTTGGGACCAGAATTGCCAACTTCCTTTGCACTGTTATTTGAGGGGAACATCAAGATCCTATTTTGCTAGAAATATGCTCAAGCAGCCTCTGTGTTTCCTGAAGTTACTTTTGTCCTTCTTTTTAAGAATCAGGCCATTGCTAACAAGTAGTTAGCAAATACATCACATTCATGGCTAAAACTCTTGCTACCAAGAGTAGCAAAATGCGACCTCAGTTAACTGAGAAAGAAAAGAGTATGGGCTCATATCCAGGTCCCATGACACTGGGATGGGAGGATGTAGTAGCAGAGACATTGATCACTAGAGGAGGCTGCAAGGAACCACCTAAAAGAGATATAGAGGAATGCACAACACAAAAGTTGCCTATGTCAAATTGCATTGCGTCAATTCAAGACAATACTGATTGCAGTTACTTTGGAATTCCACATATTTAAATAAGGCCTTGTGTTACAAACTTTCATTGAAGGTTCTACTTTTCATTCACAACACTTACCATGGCTTCTAATGATGTATCTGTAGGTGTAACTTTAAAAAAATTGTTGCCCCCCAAAATAACACACACACACACAACCCATATACCAATACCTGCACATACATGAGCTCTTTGGGTCTTGAGGACAAAAGATCTGATTACTTCTTTACGACTTTATCACCAGCCTCTAACTTGGGGCTTGACACATCAAAGTTGCTCTGTGAATATTTATTAAATGAATGAATGAATAAAGGTAATCCTAAATTGTATTTAAGAAATTTGGCTAGTCTGTGAGGCCTTTTTGATGTTATCTACTATCACTTAAACGATTTAATCCTGACAGGTAGAATGCAGCATCCACTGTGGAAGAAATAGAGTAATAGCCAAGCTGTAGTAAACTTTAGGCCCACTTTTAAATGCCATGGGCTTAAATGTAAACAATTGCTAAGGGCTGAAGTATCAATAGCGGGTCATGTGTTGGATAAGTTTAATTATGTAAATCATAAATAATTATTGCTTGTGAGATACCATGGCTTTTATGAAAACAAGATTCTCTAAGTCAAAGGAGTCATTTTTTTTTTTTTTTTTGGCGGTATGCGGGCCTCTCATTGTTGCGGCCTCTCCCGTTGCGGAGCACAGGCTCCGGACGCGCAGGCTCAGCGGCCATGGCTCACGGGCTCAGCCGCTCCGCGGCATGTGGGATCTTCCCGGACCGGGGCACGAACCCGCGTCCCCTGCATCGGCAGGCGGACTCTCAACCACTACGCCACCAGGGAAGCCCAAAGGAGTCATTTTTAAATCACTTTAAATATGCTTGTGTGAGCCATCCACAGTGGCCACTGGGTCAGAATCCAGAACCACTGAGGTGCTGGCTCGAGCTCTGAGGGCTACTTCAAACTCTCTCACGTGCTCTTGATTAAAAGTGTATATATATGTTGAAAGCCAGCAACATGTGGAAAAGAAACTTCTGCTCAATGATTATTTGCTTTGGGCAGAAAATGAACACCGCAGCTGGATTCTTGCTACATCTTTTTTTTCTCATTTTGACCACTGCTTTTGAGAATGAAGACATTGGATTGTTAAAGAGTGTTGTGGAAATTTAAATTTGACTTCTCTCTACTTTAAAATTCCAGGGGCTCTCCATAGTTCCCTTGCTTTCCTTCCATGTTAGGAACCCTTTGACCTATGAGAGGATCGCATTTTATTTTGGAGAAGGGACATCCTTAGGTCTCACTCCACCTACTAAGAGAAACATTGTCTCCTGTCTCCTGCCACTAGAGCAATGAAAACATAATTTACTTTTGCAATCCAAGTTAGAATTCCACAAAAGTGAGCACAGCAATGGCTGATACAATGAATGAATGTGAGTCAAATTTAAGCTTTGACCTCTGGGCTGCAGGATCTGAACTTGCCACCTTTATTATTGAAGATGATTTTTTTTTTTCACCAAAACTCATGTTTTATATCCATCCATATACATTGTTTTTCCTTAGGAAGCTTAGAAAGCTAGCCTGGTTGAATCTGTACTAAATGACCTTGGCTGACAAATGTTTTGCAACTTCAAGGTCACTGTCATTTCTGCACAGGAATTTTAGCACCTCACTATGATATTGGGTTGAATTTTAAGAAGCAAGCAAGCAACCACCACCGCCACCACAGACCAACTGTGGGTGCATTTAAACTTCTGTTCCTTAAGTTAACTTTTGAAAGCCTTTAAACCTTTTTATATGGACAAAACAAGCAGTAATAGGAGTATTTAAATAAGCAGTTAATTTGATAGTGAATAAAAACACGCAGCATAATGTTAACCAAATGTCTTGCTGCTTAACATAAAAACCAAACCTCACCACATTCCACCCTAGCGATGTCAGATGGTGCCTTGTTATACCATAGTGATAAATGGCCTTGAAAACTAGCAAAATGTCCTTCAGTTGCAAAGAAGGGCCACAGTAGTTAGTGGATGAGTAACTCTGAGATAAGGGCCATCAAGGTGGTCAACATTGAGTCGATGTTTGTATCTAGATAGAATTTCCTGACTGCATTTAAGTATTTATTTTATTTTATTTGTTCTCGGTATATTTTTGGTGTCTCTAAGACTAAAAGTCCTCAGTAAATTATAGAATGATTCCTAAATTTGTGTTAATATTAGGAATAAAGGTGATATTAATTTTAATATAATTATAACTTAGGATTTTTATTTTAATGCTATCTTCTATTATGTGTAAAGAAGCCTGTTTTTTTTTTTTTTTTTTTTTTCAGGCTGTTCAAGGAAAGAACAAGAAATAGGGTTTGAAACAGAAGCCACAATTACTCGTAAATAAATATCTAAGCAGCTGGTAGCTGTATTTTATTTTCAGTCTAAAGAGGAGCCAGGTGGTGTTTTAGGATTTGTCACTTTTAATGTCCTTTAAAAAAATATACAGTGAGTTGTTCCAGCCATCCTCTTAATATATTCCAGTGCTATAAATCGTCTTCTAGCATGTAAAACTATTCACTTAGCTTAATTCAATTATGCTTCTGTAGTTGAAGATTTTTGAATCCTTCTGCATAAGTAAATGTTTTGCCACTGATATGGTTCCATTTGTTTTTATAACCACTCTGATACCAGATACTTTCCATCATAAAATGCTTAGGTTATAATTAAATTTCCCAATGGTTATTAAATAATCATGATGTGACAATCTTGAAATAGAAGTTTAAGACATTTCTGAAGGGTACATATATATGAAGGAATAAGATTGATGTGCCATACTGGCTTTTATCTGACAATATACTGCCTCTCAATCTCTTAGTAGCTTTCAACATGGGAGTAAGTAAAATAACTGCAAAATAATTCAATGTCAGTCACTACAGATTTAGTTTGGGGACTTAGCTATGTATTTATAGATAGCAATGTGGACCAGGTAATGTGTACATAAGTGTGTTAGACTTTCCTAGCCATTTTTTTAGATCAGAATAGAATTTGTCATTCATTTGTCACCCACATACCCTGAGGAATGTTGATAGAACCCCCAAGAGAAAATTTTTACATGATCTGTTAGATGTTTTATTGAAAAAAGGCAGTGTTATACATAGTTGGGCTCCTAATACTATTTGCCATTGATAAATGTCTGGAAGGCTCACAGGAAAATAAATAAAATAAAAATGTATCTAATAGTCTATGTATGTTATTATTACTAAAGAAGGTGAGATAATTTTTCTTCAAATGTGGTTCCTCTTTTGTGAATTATTACATATAAGAGTTTACTTCTTTTTTTTTTTTTTTTTTTTTTTGCGGTACGCGGGCCTCTCACTGTTGTGGCCTCTCCCATTGCGGAGCACAGGCTCCGGAGGCGCAGGCTCAGCGGCCATGGCTCACGGGCCCAGCCGCTCCACGGCATGTGGGATCTTCCCGGACCAGGGCACGAACCCATGTCCCCTGCATCGGCAGGCGGACTCTCAACCACTGCGCCACCAGGGAAGCCCAAGAGTTTACTTCTTTATAGTCATTTGGCAAATGGAAGAATTCTGGCTCTTGTATTTGCATATTGTGTGAATTGTGAATCACTATAAATAGACATAATTTAAAAAAGAGGAAATCAGGGATCACAAAAAGAAAGCATCTGGAAAATTGACAGCATGAAAAGCTAGAGGTTTATATAACAAAGGTTTATACAAAGACTGAAGGAAGATAACAGAAAGTAAATCTGGCTTAGAATTGTAGCTTGTGATATTTGGGAGAATGAAACAGAAATGTAGATGGAGTTGGTGGAAGATGCAAAGTGGGGAAAGCAAGAATCTCTGTATTTGAATCATAACAATCAGTAAAGCCATTAAACTTCTTGGCAGACATGGTAGACATCAGTCATGGAATACAATTTGTGTTATCTATTTAAAAAAACCAAAACTATATGTAGCTTATTAAAATCACATACAAGGGGAATCTTGAAATTTTGTTTTAAGTAAGATGTGGTAAAATGTGAGGAAATAAATTGGAATTGAATATATCAACTTAAGGTAAGTAAAATGTTATTGATCTTGACCTTAATTAGGTATGCCAGTGTTTTTGCTTTGTCTTAAAGAATAAATAACTTTTGTGGTGGGTATAATGATGACTGGCCACTTATCATACTGCCACACATTTATAAAGTATATAAAGAAGCAGATTTAGTAATTGAGGATGTACTGTCTTGAAGAGTGATTTTTTTGGACTTCTGAGTTTTGCATGAATTCTCTGCAACTGGGAGATACTTGTTTAATTATTCTTGCACCTGACCTCTAGCAGTTTATGTTCCAAGAGTAAGTGAATTTGGACACAATATATGCTCTCAGTTTTTGTGGTAGGCAGCGTGTGTTTGATGGAGTCTCAGGTAGCTTCAGATTTAAAGAATTTGCATAATGAGAAAGACCAGGAGTCTTAAACCTGGTTTATGAATGCACAGTTTCACTATGTATAGCCTACCAACTTAAATTTTCCCCCAAATCATCAAAATACCACAGTGAATGGGAAATATGGCACTCATTCTGACAATACTATGGAAATGTTTTATATGAAAGCCAATCCATACCATATGTAAAAGAAATAGATTAATGTTATAACATGTGGCAAACATAAGAAACTCTCTGGAATTCCAAGGAGCTTTTTAGGAGTTTCAGTGAACCAGATTTTAAGAAGCATTTTCTTCTGTCTTACTGTCTACATAAGTGTTACAATCATTATACTACAGAGACTTAGGAAAAAACCTAAAGAATATGTGATCCACTTTTTTCATTTTTTCATATTTAGAAACTGAAGAAGCAATATAATTTACAGTATGTTTAACCTAGATTTTAATTTCTCCCTGAGAAATTAAAGAAATATCAAATTTCTTTGAGAATATCAAAGAAATATCTCCCTTACATGTGACTCCTGTGGGTACAACTTGACACTTGCATTATCACAGTCTCAGTTGAAACTTAGATTTTGTGGGTAACTCAAGCAAGACTGTGTCTCTCTAATGAACTGTGGAGCAGGTAGTTTGCTTTTTAAAAAAATTTACAAACTGTTATGGACTTGTACTTTTTAAAAACACAATAAAATTAATTACCAGATAAATGATCAAGTACATAGATTTAAGGGCAGTGTTACATTATTATCTATAAATGTGTCTAAAATCTTGCTCTCAATGTGACTTATGTCATCACAGATCGGAAAACGTTTGTGGACCACATACTCTTAATTTGAATGCCATTGAGTTAAGAAAATGGAATGCCAGAAATGTCTTGGGAAATAATTTTTTTAAATTTTCTGAAGATACCCAATACATAAGAAAATTCGAGACTTTTGTCAAATACTCTACACAGGCATCATACCTGTGTAGTTTTATATACTCATACACATATAACTGATAATTAGTACTATTATGCCATTCTAAGCCTCAGTTTGTCATTGTTCAATGGCCACAATGATTTTACTGAGCCCAGAAAGATTTTATGAGGATTGAATGAGGTAATCCATGTACAGAGTTTAGTGCAGTGAATAGTAAATGGTAGCTATTACTATTATTGTTGAATATGTTGCTTGTGGTTTCTATCTCTTCCTGTCTCATCCTCGGTTACTTTCTTAGTACTTCTAAGAATATCTGACAGTAAGCATTACTCTTGCCATGTATTTATTTGAAGAGTAGCATTTTAACAAATGTCTGGTCAGTATTTGTTTCCATCGAGAGTTCCAAATTCTCCATGCAGTCCAAATCTCTGTCTACCAGAGATTTACACAATTGCTAAAGGATCTTGAGTTCTTTTGGGCTCAGCTTTTTGAATGACTCAGTTGTGGGTATCAGATTTAGCAGCATTCCTTCCAGAGCATAGAGATGGGTGACACTCTCTTGTGATCTATTTCTTCAACCAAGCGTATGCTGCAACACAATTATAAAAATTTCTTTGGAACTATGAGAATTCACACTACATCAAAGACATAATGAGGGGCATTTAAGACCAATTGTTCAGATGTGAGTGTGTAGTTTCATAGTGATATGCTTCTCTAATGCTATGCTAAACTGTGTTGAGTTAACACTTGAGATAACACTTCTTTAAAAGAGCCAGTTAAGACCTTGGTTGCCACTTAAAGGATCAGCAAGAACGCTGCCATACGCTATCCTACGATAGATTATTTCAGATCAGTACAGTGAGAAAGGTTAGCAAGTCATGGGAAACCCTTCAGTGAGCATCAAAAGTACTTGTAAACCTACTGCTGAGAAAACTGAATCCCACAAGTAACCATCACCACTGATGGAGCCATCACCACTGACTGCTGATGAATCCTATCAGAAAGCTGCCAATGCTAAGTGAAACTGGAAGCAGTACCACTGAAGATTCTCCTCCCCTGTGCTCTCATATGACTGTCCTTGTCAACACTTACCCCATAGCCTTGTGATCCCTGCAGAACTTCTCAGATCTGGGGCTTCAGGTGCTTCATTTCTATATCACCAGCACTTAGCATAGAGGTTAAAACATAGTAGAAGACAAATGAACATTTAATTGGGGAAAGAAGGAAGGAAGAAAAGAGGGAAGGAAGGGAGAAAGGAATTGAAAGAAAGAAGTAAATTAGTACATTGGGAGACATCACTGAGATTAGAAAATAGTCTTCAGGTTGGAAGAATTTGAAGGTCAAAGAATCCTTGTCCTGTCATTGTGGGTTACTCTCAAGGGTATTGTGTGTGGAGTGTGGGCTGGGCTACAGGTTGCTGAAGATGATTGGTTGAAATGGAGAAAAAAATAGTACATGTTGACTTTTCAAATAAGTATCTCAGTGTGAAGAAGAAATATTACTAGTGAATCTCATTGTGTTGGAAATCCAGAAGTTTTTGGAAAAATATAGAAAATGTAAACTGTATTTTTTCTCATATTCTTGGTAAATGGCTTGACTTGGGAAGTTTTAAAGAAACATTTTGAAGATTTTGAAAGAACAAACCAGGATCAGATATCAAAAACGAGTTGTCTTTTGTTCTTATAGAAGAGAAGTATTGTGGCACTAAGTTGTCAAGGCTGTTTTATAGGAAAAAAAGATTGAGGCTCATACTCTATAAATTTCTCTGTGGCTACAAAGTATGGGAAGATCAAAGAGAATTCATGCTTGTAAGAGAAACCAACAAAAATAAAAGGATGCAGTAAAACAGTGATAAATATAGAATTTATTTTAAAGTTCAGCCAAGGTACATGTCACTCTTAGAACCTAAAGGAACTGAATTCTTCAACAATATTTCCAAGATACTTCAGAGCATTACAAAGTACGGACTTCACTAAAACAAACATATCCTGAATTCATGATACTGATAGTGTTGTGATAACACACAAAAGGCTCTTTAGAGCATGTAGGATGCAAAGGAAACTTTTAGTGCTCTCAGCAAGCCCAGGCAGAGTCACTGGAAAAGTTGTAAAATTGTGTTGAGTAATGCCTTAACTCACATCCCAGTTGACTTGATGGCTGATTGTGACCAGGAGCCATTTATCAGGAGAAAGCAAGACAGATAATGAGTAATGTGTCTAAGGAAAGGATGGAGCTTGTAAAATGTTGGTTTTGCAGGGGAGTAAAGTCTGTTGGTGTCAAATGTGTTGGCTGAGAAAGCATGTAATTCTGATTTTTACCCTGTAAGAGAGAGCCTTGAGAAAGACTATGACATATATACCTTTTTCAAATTATAAGACAATGTTAATTGCTCATTAATCGAAATATTATACTTAATCACAAGAGATACATGCTACATTTTAATTCTTTTCAATCAAATGTAGAAGGGGTTGATGCGAAGAACTAACCATGGTTCCCTAACACTCCTTTCTTACTTTTTTAAATATTTATTTATTTTTTGCTGCACTGGGTCTTTGTTGCTGTGCTCGGGCTTTCTCCAGTTGCGGTGAGTGGGGGCTACTCCTCCTTGTGGTGCAGTCTTCTCATTGCAGTGGCTTCTTTTGTTGCAGAGCACGGGCTCTAGGAGAGTGGGCTTCAGTAGTTGTGGCATGCAGGCTCAGTAGTTGTGGCTCGCTGGCTCTAGAGAGCAGGCTCACTAGTTGTGGCACACGAGCTCAGTTGCTCCACGGCATGTGGGATCTTCCCAGACCAGGGCTCGAACCTGTGTCCCCTGCATTGCCAGGTGGATTCTTAACTACTGCACCACCAGGGAAGCCCCCCAACACTCCTTTTAAAAATAAATTTGCTGATTGCAGAGGGAGGACACATGAACAAAATAGCTGAATACATTTCTCAGGATGTACTTTTTTAAAGACTATTTTTACAATTAAATTTCATACATTCAAGCAATATTTTAAAAAACAGATGGTTTAAGGTCATAGTTATATATATATATATATATATATATATATATAATTGGGTTTTAATCCTTCATTCCACTTACTCCTCTTTAGAGTTCCTTTTCTCTTCCATTCTCTACACATAAGCTCTTTCCTTATACAATCTCACTACCAACATCTGTTTTCCAAAATATTTCTCTTCATTCTCTTTGTTCTCAGCCAATTCATCTTATAGGACTCTAGCATCTTGGCCCTGTGTCTCATAGGACCTAGTGTGGCAGAGAACTTTCACGTCCACCCGGTTCCATTTCTGAGTCTGATAGTTAAAGAAGAGACTTTTTTTTTTTGCTCTTAACAATTCTGACAAAAGTAAAATGTACCCTTGTTATCTTATCTACATTCCTACTCTCTACTTATACTACCATGGTTTGCACATGGTAAATGTTAGATAAATTTTGCTGAATGTTAACAGGATTGGCTATTTTTTCATTTTGTTTTTTTGTTTGTTTGTTTTAGCTGTCTACCAGACAACATCTTCCTTCCTGAGACCTCCATGACTGTAAGTGGAAATAGGTGCTATCTTTCTATATTTTTTAATTAGACGATCTAGTCACAGTCCATACCGCTCTCTTCAAACCCCACTTTTCAGGCATTTTAGCCCATCTTTATTCACCTCTACTCTCTGGAGTCATGTATCTTATGTTCTTAATTATTACGCTGAATGTGCTATACCATCAGAATTTATCTCTTGGTTGAAGAGGAAGTAATAAATTGCTTCACTGAAAGTAACTAATGACAAATAATTATCAGCCCACTCTGAAGTCTCTTGCTTTTGCTTCCTCTAGGTTCTCCCAACTAGATAGATCCATTGATATGTCTCCTATCAATAAGCTGGAGCTTAACCATGCTCTGTCTCCCAGACTGTCCTGTTTAAGTCAGGAATTGTTTTCAATTGTCTGTGTCCAGCAACTGAAAGCTAACATTTGTTGAGTACAAACAAAAACTCCTCACTGAGGCTTAAAAGGTAGGTTTTACTATTTTGTGTAGACAGATGGAGATATGAGACTTAGATTTTTTAACTTGCCATGATATAGATAACATTTATGTGTTGGCTTAGAAATAATCCATCACAACACATGGGCTCTGGCGCCCCAGTTGTAGTAGATGAGTTGCCTTATGACACATAAGAACTGAGGAACAAGCTTCCATGCTGTCCCAAATTGTATTTCTTTTACACTACATCTGACCACCGTGTTTGCCCAAGTAATAAAATTGAGCTGCTGCTTTAAGCTAAATTCTACAGAGTTTAAAATTAAAATTTTGGCTAGCTACTTTGCTTTCTCTAGTTCAGCTTTAGAGCTGAAGGCCAAACTCAGTAGCTGGGCAGTTTCTTTCTTAAAAAATTTATTTTATTGAAGTATAGTTGATTTATGATGTTGTCTTGATTTCCACTATACAGCAAGGTGATTCATTTATATTATACATATATATATATATATATATATATATATATACACACACATATACATATACATTCTTTTCATATTGTTTTCCATTTCTGGTTTATCACAGGATATTGAATATAGTTCCCTGTGCTGTACAGTAGGACATTGTTGTTTATCCATTCTATATTTGCATCTGCTAATTCCAAACTCCCAAACCATCCCTCCCCAATTCCCTCTTCCCCTTGGCAACCACAAGTCTGTTCTCTATGTCTGTGAGGGTGTTACTGTTTTGTAAATAAGTTCATTTGTATCATTTTTTTCAGATTCCATATACAAGTGATATCATATGATATTTGTCATCTTTCTGACTTACTTCACTTACTGTGATAATCTCTAGAATCATCCATGTTGCTACAGTTGGCAATAGTTCATTCTTTCTTTATGGCTGAATAATATTCCATTTTGTATATATGTGCCACATCTTCTTTATCCGTTCATCTGATGATGGACATTTAGGTTGTTTCCATGTCTTGGCTACTGTGAATAGTGGGCAGCTTATTTCTTATTCTTGGTCCTGCTAGTCATCTCTCAAATTCTATTCCACAACTCACCCCTTAACTTATAGCTCAGGCTGGTGCCTGAGGTCCTGTTGCCTATGGATAGATAACAACAATGACATACCAGCCTACAAATGCCTGAGTATTAATTGCTGGAATGCTCCTCTTCTTCTGCCCCTCACTCATCTAATTAGACTTTCATTAGGAGGCGCTTTCCTTTTACAATGGCCTCCCTGATTGCCATTGTAGTTATCTATCCATAGGCAACAGGACCTCAGGCACCAGCCTGAGCTATAAGTTAAGGGGTGAGTTGTGGAATAGAATTTGAGAGATGACTAGCAGGACCAAGAATAAGAAATAAGCTGCCCACTATTCACAGTAGCCAAGGGTAGAGGGTCTGTCTTTGGCAAGGGGGGTCAACTGGTCTCTGTCATGGGGCACAAACCTTGAACCAGGACCTTGTTCCCTTCTTTTCTTTTCATGAAAATCCTTGACTCCCTCTCAATCAGCTTAAGTTATAGTTTTAATGGTTTTGTATAGTACCTGTTAAGGCATTTTACCAAGGCCTTGTCTCAAAGGAATACAATTCTATTAGGGAGATTTTTCAATAACAACAATGGTCCATTGAGAAAGTCAGTTTGAAACTGATTCAGTTACTGTTAGTTACTATTAGATAAACATTAAAATGGTCCTAATTTGGGTGCTGCTCTGTGTGACCTTTTTTTATTTCTTTTCTCCTTTGCCCTTGTAAATTTCGAGGTTTCACTGATGTTAATTAACATGGTAAGTAAGAAAGCTAGAGGCACGTTGATACGGAATTCTTTTTCTTGGACTTTTTATTTTCTTGGGGGTCTTCTAAATTGGTTTTTTTTTTTTTTTTTTTTTTTTTTTTTTTTTTTTTTTTGTGGTACGCGGGCCTCTCACTTCTGTGGCCTCTCCCGTTGCGGAGCACAGGCTCCGGACGCGCAGGCTCAGCAGCCACGGCTCACGGGCCCAGCCGCTCCACGGCATGTGGGATCCCCCCAGACCGGGGCACGAACCCATGTCCCCTGCATCGGCAGGCGGACTCTCAACCACTGCGCCACCAGGGAAGCCCTAAATTGGTTTTATAATATCTGCAGTGTATGATGAAATGGCCATTTTCTAGGCAAATTATCTTGTGATTTTATGCAAAAAATAATTCATATTTATTATACCATTATTTAGAATTCTGTAAAGTTCATACAAAAATATAATTCACATTATATTGTTATTTAGAATTCTGTTAAAGAATCATTGTTCATTTTTTTTTTTTTTTTTTTTTTTGCTGTACGCGGGCCTCTCACTGCTGTGGCCTCTCCCGTTGCGGAGCACAGGCTCCGGACACACAGGCTCCGCGGCCATGGCTCGCGGGCCCAGCCGCTGCGCGGCATGTGGGATCTTCCGGGATAGGGGCACGAACCCGTGTCCCCTGCATCGGCAGGCGGACTCTCAACCACTGCGCCACCAGGGAAGCCCCCATTGTTCATTTTTTATGTAGTAAATAAAGTATATGATGAGTTTTATAAAGAAAAACTTGTAGAGTAAAAATTAACTTGAAAAATATTATTCTTTGTGGAGAGGAAAAATATTAGTGGGGTTTTTGTTGGTCTTTTCTATATGGATATATTAGGGCTAAATAGCCCATAAAAATTATTTTACTAAATCTCAAACTGGGTTGTCATTTTCCTTTGAAGATGCACAGCATGTTAAACATGATATCTCTTACGTGAGACAGTTAAAGGGACTTATCCACAAGTGCAGCTCTGACTTGCTTAACTGGATTTTCAACATATTTTTAGAACCCCAGTGGCTCTCTTGCATGGTGCTTATAAATTAAGTTGTTTTTCTGCTGAAATACATATTTCAGTTATGTGTTCTTTAAAAGATAAAAAAAAAACTTGCTTTTTTATTCCTACTTAAAATGAAATAAAAAATGTATGGACCATGCAATAAGAAAGTTATGGGTTATGAGATAGCATTTCAAATTACAGTGCCTTTTCCCAGGGCAAGCATGGAATGCTTCCCAGGACTTTTTGTACCCCTTGAGATTCAAATGCAAGATGGTTTCACTGCACCCACTGTCTTATTTTGTTTGCTGCAATTATTTGTGTGTGATAAAGGTACCAGTTCATGAAGTACACTCATTTTTTAAAGCATATAAACAAGTATCTATTTACTCCAGAATATGCCCTAAGCAAAATTAAGTGAGAGCATTTCCAAAGATGATTGAATCCAAAATTAAATATAAGTCTTGGAAAGGAAAACTTTAAATAAATGGTAAAGTATTTCAAATCCTCAGGGAATATTTTTTAATATTTGCACATTGAAAATGGAGAATTGGCTGCATAGTCTTTTAAAATAAAAGTTTTGCTTTCATTCAGTCCTATATCACCATGAAAATATAGCATTTTAAAAAAGTATTACAACTATAGTTAGTGAATATTAACGATGTTAAGAAATGCTGAATAGTTAGATTTTATTGTATCTAATATCTTTCACACTCATAGGAATTTGAAAAATACTGTTTTCTCCAAGGGGAAAACATTTTATGTATCCATGCAAATGTAATATTATACAACCCTATCTCAACGAAAAGTTGTATTTTAAAGTTTTCAGTAGTCAACTTCTATGGCACAAATCATACCCTTTAAATGATATGTATTTTCTATGACAGAAGCTGATCACATATGTGTCATCTGTGCTCAGTCACGGAACATAATAAGGAAAGTACATTTTATAAAAATTATAACATGTCTCATTGGGGAAAAACCAAAGAATTTCTCTTGATAAAAGTAGTGATAGTTAAGACGTGAACAGATGGACCCTCCATCCAGAGGATGTAGTAACTATTTCCACGATACCATAGAAGGCATCTCTAAAGAATTAATGTCTAGGAAAATACATCTCTCTGGAAGAACATTTACAACTCACTCCTCTTACTTAGCAATTAATTCCTAAGTGCTGAATTTCTATCCTGTTATCTTTGAAATCGACTCTTGTTTTTGCCATTCAGGCTGCTTACTCCAAAGAGCCCCCAATGTTGTCCTTGTCTTCACCCCCACATGCTAGTTATTCCTTTAATCTTGGATTTCCAGGCCACAGCTCTCTCTTTTGGCAAAGATCCTGCTCAAATTAGCCTATTTTAACTGTAATATGCACAGCGTCAGTGTCACTGTTTACCCCACCTCAGTCTACTCTGACCTGGGCTTAGTAAAACAGTTATTAGAAACACAAAAAAACAAAAACTCAAAGGAACTTGTGTGTCAGAAGCAATGTGCTAGAGGAAGAGTCATGATGAATTTGAGGTTTCAGGACTGGATTGTATCTAGACTATGATTCAAATGTTCATTCATTTTTCTCAGTGTTCTGGTGTTGAGTATACATAGTGGCAAAATAAATATAAGCACACATTTTGCACTCAACAAGCTTATAATGTAGTGAGAAAGACCTGAATAGGCAACTGGTGAATACTGGAACACAGATTTCAAGAGAGAGAGGGGAAATTTTGAGTTCGGTTTAAAGTCTGTTGATGTAAGAGTGTCTGGGAGACCTTGCATAAGGTATTGTGATGCATAGGTATTGAAGATCATGGAGTAATTGGATCAGAAATTTGGATAGTCATTCACACGTGTATATAGTAGTTAGAATCATTGGAATTAAAAAAAATAACTCTGATGATTTTTAAAGTGGAAAAAAAGAGGCTCAGATGCTAGAAAAAAACTGATTTTATTGAATTGAGCTATCAGTAGATAACCTTGGCCAACTCATTTTTTTAATAAAATATGGTTTTTGTCCAGTTGTGTTCTGTCCAAGTTCTTTATCTTATTGATAACAATGTAGAGTTTTTGCAGAACAACAGTATATTTGCTTTTCTCATATTCTGGTTACATTTAACCTTTCCAGTCGACAGGACTAAGGAAATCTAGAAGCAGGAGAATATGTCGGAACTTACTGTCAGAATAAAGGTTAACTGAACTAAAATTCACCAATGACTCATCATGTATTATTATTTCCAGGCCCCTTAATACTCTGTTAGTTGAAAAGACTTAGTGTTTGATTGACAAACTTATGAATGTAGAAAAAAATCAACATGATATTTTACTGGCTACTATTTTTCAGATAGTCCTTATCAAAATTAAATTACTAAAAGATGATAAAATAGACTTCATAACATAATTTGCTTATTAGAACTGTTCTACATGAGGACACCTAATGTCTTAAGTTAGGATGGCATTACTCACCACTTTTCTTGTTAGATTTATGGAAAATCTGTTTCTGAAGAAAACCAGAGGAGTTATCTTGTTTGAGTATAAAGCAGTGTTATTTCAGGTGCTTTTTTCAAGGAACTACATATTTGCTAACAAATAATTTCCCCAATATGATTTATTACACTTGGACTAAATAGTACATCTCTGTAGAGCTTTCACAAAAGAAAATAACGTTATTCTCTACCTGATGGTGAACTGGTCTCCTTTACAGGATGATGGTAACCGAAGGAACCACTATCAACTGTTTCATATGTGGCATTTGCCTTATAGAGTCGCAGAGAGAATATTCCCAAAATATACCATTAGGTTTTTATTTCAAATATTTCTAAACTTAGATGCAAAGTTTGCAACTTTGCAAAACAAACAAAAAAACATTTTTTTCTTTGAATACTTTTAGAATATGCTTGGTTAGAGTAATTTAATGGCTAACAGAAACAAAAGGCAATGGAAAAGAAACACATAGTTCTGAGAAGTTAGCCACTGAGTGGGTCAGGCTAAAAAGAGAGGAATGAATTATATAAAGTGACAACAATATAAAAAAATTATATAATAGGGTAAATACAGCCGGCCTACATCACTTGTTCAACTGGGGTAGTCTGAATTCAGATTGTGCTATGTGAAAGCAACCACTTTCTATTTGTTTAAAAGGACTGTAGACTCAGCATCCATGATCTCATCTACAGTGATTAAACGTGCTATGATTTTTCACATATAAATCATTTTTATACAAAAATGCTTTTGTTTAGATAGCATGATAGCATGTGGTTGACTCAAATGCCTATATTCCATGTATTTTTTCATAAATCATGACCTCAGGAATGCTGCAAATAGGTCCAAGTGATACATACTCTGATAGAGAATATAGAGCAATCATGATCTATATAAGAAGTTTCTGAATTTTGTTACATTTATTGGGTAGTTGATTGTGCATTCTTCTCATTTAAATCTATGCTCAAGTCTCAACAAGTATTTTCTCTCTAAAAAAAAATTCAGAGATTTTTGCTATAATAAAATCAATTTTCCATGCCAACTCTTATCCAACTTCCCATAGCTGTAGTGGACTCTATCCTATCACTAGCATCAAACATATTCAGTATGCTTATTTGACAGATACGGAAATTAAGACCCAAGTTAATGACTTTTCCAGTATCCTATAGTTGGTGATTATATAATACCTTCATTAAAAGTTAAGATGCTGGACTTCCCTGGTGGTTCAGTGGTTAAGACTCTGCGCTTCCAATGCAGTGGGTGTGGGTTTGATCCCTGGTTAGGGAATTAAGATCCTATACGCTGCACAGCGTGGCCAAAAAAAGAAAAAAAAAAGTTAAAATGCCAAGTCCATATTTACAAAATGAGGAAACACTGTGAAGAAGGTGCTGATTGTCCATACAACTGAGTGTGAGGTGATCCCTTTCCTCATGGGTCTTCTGTCTGAGAGCTGACTTAATCACATATGTAAAAATATTTTATTTGGAAATTTTAATTTGTATATTTACTCTTTATTGTCTCCAACATCCTCCACCCTAGATCCCCACACATAACAATCTACCTCATGAAAAGTAAGTATAATTAGCCTTAGGTGTTACCTGCCATTTTACTTTTTTGATAGTTCAGAATAAGGTGTCTCAAGTATCTGAAGACAGTTTGCCAAGTTCAAGTATGAAGACTGGGTCATTGAGTCCTATTCCTGGCATTCTCATTTCGTCAAGAAAAACCAGTCCTAAAACTTTTGGTGACCCTGTGCATGATATGATTCTCTGGATTCTTTGCTTAGAACATGACAAATTATCCATCACAAACTCAAGGAAGTTATACAGCTGTTTCTCTTTTCTATTCCAAACCATTATCCTAATACTGAAGCATTATACTCAGAGATGTTTCTTTTTCATTGTTTTCTAGCTGTGATAAGAGGATAATCCTATGTGAGCAACAAACTGTAAAGAATACTAAACTGAACAGTAATGTTGAAAGAGAAATATAGGACAAAGTGATTTTGATACATATACTTAATATTGTTCATGCAATATTAAGAACAAATGCATTGTAAGCTGTTCAAAATGTGAAAAAATGATTTTATGTATCTAAGCCAAGATTTCTGTTATAAATTTATAAAGGAAGTGATTCTGGGAAGAGTGAATTGGAGTGCCTGTCCCCAACTTTCCTCCCAGTCTAATTAGCTACTGCTTCACAAGTTCCCTCCAGACCAAATATTATTTTGGGGAATGTGTCATCCCACATTAAACCTTACTGAACCATGTCGCAAAACTCTTGCCAGTTCAATACTTAAGGGTCAATGAACCACTTGGCAAGAGTGGATGAGGGTAGGGGAAGGGTCACATGATATCCAGGGAATGAATAGTTTTCAGTCAGTCCTCTAAAATAGCAAAATAAGACAAATGGTCTTCTTTTATATTATAAATATCCCACTCACTCAAAACACAGCAAGGCTGCCCTTGTCCTTTTGATTATTGATGACTCCCTTTCTTCGTAAGGCTAACTTACACTCTACATGGTGATAGGTAAAAGCTAGTAGGGAGAGAAGGAGAAGAGGAGGAGGAGGAGAGAAAACCTTTCAAGGAGTGATAGAAATGCCTATGTAAAGATACCTTCTTTAATGAAGAAGATGGCTATTGAAAAGAGTATTGTATAAGTCTGAATTACTAGATGTAGTGGGAATGAGGCCTTCGATGTCTTCTTTTGTTTTATGCAACACCTCTTCCAGAATGATATCATCTCCACCCATAGATTTTACTTTGCCTCTGTATATTATTTTCTCAAACTCCAAACTTTCAAACTTCAAAGTCTTCTGCCCAGACAAGTCTCCATAGCTCTAGAACTCAACTTCTTATCACAGGAATATGTTAGTCAATAGATATCACAAAATCAGCATATCTGAAACCGTAGTAGATTTTCCAAGTTACAAATTTGCACTTCTTCCTTTATGCCAAGGTGACTGTATAATTTATCATTCAATCTGGGACACTTTTGAGAATTAATGATCATTCTGTTAATAACGGGCAGCAGCCCTAGAGATTGACTGTCTTGGGCAAATGGCCTGTGTGATCTTCCTGTTTCTACTGCATCTTGTTAAATTCTCCATCCAGTCTGAAAACCTTAGAAATAGTAATCAACTTTTTTCTGGTACCTCACTGCTCATTAGGTCTTATCAATATTACCACTATTTTCTTTTTTTAAATTGGAGAGTAGACAGCAGAAGCAAGAAGAACTATAATCCTGCAGCCTGTGAAATGAAAACCATGTTTTCATTGTAACTTGTCTCTAGGTTGTTTTTTTGTTTTGTTTTGTTTTGTTTGTGTTTTTTTGGTTTTTTTTTTTTGCAGTACGCAGGCCTCTCACTGTTGTGGCCTCTCCCGTTGCAGAGCACAGGCTCCAGACACGCAGACTCAGCAGCCATGGCTCACGGGCCCAGCCACTCCATAGCATGTGGGATATTCCCGGACTGGGGCACGAACCCATGTCCCCTGCATTGGCAGGCGGACTCTCAACCACTACACCACCAGGGAAGCCCTCTAGGTATTTTTTGATTTCCTCTTTGATTTCTTCAGTGATCTCTTGTTTATTTAGTAACATATTGTTTAGCCTCCATGTGTTTGTGTTTTTACATTTTTTTCCCTGTAATTGATTTCTAATCTCATAGCACTGTGGTCAAAAAGATGCCTGATATGATTTCAATTTTCTTAAATTTACTGAGGCTTGATTTGTGACCCAAGATGTGATTTATCCTGAAGAATGTTCCGTGTGCACTTGAGAAGAAAGTGTATTCTGTTGTTTTTGGATGGAATGTCCTATAAATATCAATTAAATCTATCTGGCCTATTGTGTCATTTAAAGCTTGTGTTTCCTTATTAATTTTCTGCCTGGATGATCTATCCATTGGTGTAAGTGCACTGTTAAAGTCCCCCAGTATTATTGTGTTACTGTCGAGTTCCTCTTTTATAGCTGTTAGCATTTAACTTAAGTATTGAGGTGCTCCTATGTGGGGTGCCTATATAATTGTTATATCTTCTTCTTGGATTGATCCCTTGATCATTATATAGTGTCCTTCCTCATCTCTTGTAACATTCTTTATTTTAAAGTCTATTTTATTTGATATGAGTATTGCTATTCTAGCTTTCTTTTGATTTCCATTTGCATGGAATATCTTTTTCCATCCCCTCATATTCAGTCTGTATGTGTCCCTAGTCTGAAGTGAGTCTCTTGTAGACAGCATATATATGGGTCTTGTTTTTGTATCCATTCAGTGAGCCTGTGTCTTTTGGTTGGAGCATTTAATCCATTCACATTGAAGGTAATTTTTGATATATATGATCCTATTACCATTTTCTTAATTGTTTTGGGTTTGGTTTTGTAGGTCCTTTTCTTCTCTTCTGTTTCCCACTTAGAGAAGTTCCCTTAGCATTGGTTGTAGAGCTGATTTGGTGGTGCTGAATTTTCTTAGCTTTTGCTTGTCTGTAAAGCTTTTGATTTCTTCATTGAATCTGAATGAGATCCTTGCTGGGAAGAGTAATCTTGGTTGTAGGTTCTTCCCTTTCATCACTTTAAATATATCATGCCACTCCCTTCTGGCTTGTAGAGTTTCTGCTGAGAAATCAGTTGTTAACTTTATGGGAGTTCCCATGTATGTTATTTGTCATCTTTCCCTTGTTGCTTTCAATAATTTTTCTTTGTCTTTAATTTTTGTCAATTTGATTACTATGTATCTCAGCCTGTTTCTCCTTGGGTTTATCCTGCCTGGGACTCTCTGCATTTCGTGGACTTAGGTGGCTATTTCCTTTCCCATGTTAGGGAAGTTTTTGACTATAATCTCTTCAAATATTTTCTCAGGTCCTTTCTCTCTTCTCCTTCTGGGACCCCTAAATGTGAACATTGGTGCATTTAATGTTCTCCCAGAGGTCTCTTAGGCTGTCTTCATTTCCTTTCATTCTTTTTTCTTTATATTGTTCTGCAGCAGTGAATTCTACCATTTTGTCTTCCAGGTCACTTATCCATTCTTCTGCCTCAGGTATTTTGCTAATGATTCCTTCTAGTGTATTTTTCATTTCAGTTATTGTATTGTTCATCTGTTTGCTTGTTCTTTAATTCTTCTAGATGTTTGTTCTTTAATTCTTCTAGATCTTTGTTAAACATTTCTTGCATCTTCTCGATCTCTTCCTGCAATCTTTTTCCAAGGTCCTGGATCATCTTCACTATCATTATTCTGAGTTCTTTTTCTGGAAGTTTTCCTATCTCCACTTCATTTAGTTGTTTTTCCAGGGTTTTATCTTGTTCCTTCATCTGGTACATAGTCCTCTGCCTTTTCATTTTTTCTACCTTTCTGTGAATGTGGTTTCCAAAACCTATGGGATGCAGCAAAAGCACTTCTAAGAGGGAAGTTTATAGCAAGCAATACAATCCTACCTCAAGCAACAAGAAAAATCTCAAATAAACAATTTTACACCTAAAGGAGCTAGAGAAAGAACAAACAAAACCCAAAGTTAGTAGAAGGAAAGAAATCATAAATATCAGAGCAGAAATAAATGAAATAAAACAAAGAAAACAATAGCAAAGATCAATAAAACTAAAAGCTGGTTCTTTGAGAAGATAAACAAAATTGAAAAACCTTTAGCCAGACTCATCAAGAAAAAGAGGGACACGACTCAAATCAATAAAATTTGAAATGAAAAAGGAGAAGTGACAATGGACACCTCAGAAATACAAAGCATCATAAAAGACTACTACAAGCAGCTCTATGCCAATAAAATGGATAACCTAGAAGAAATGGACAAATTCTTAGAAAGGTATAACTTTCCAAGACTGAACCAGGAAGAAATAGAAAATATGAACAGACCAATCACAGGTAATGAAATTGACAGTATGATTAAAAATCTTCCACAAACCAAACAAACGTCCAGGACCAGATGGCTTCACAGGTGAATTCTATCAAACATTTAGAGAAGAGGTAACAGCCATCCTTCTCAAACTCTTGCAAAAAATTGCAGAGGAAGGAAAACTCTCAGAATCATTCTACAAGGCCACCATTACCCTGGTACCAAAAACAGAAAAAGATACTACAAAAAAAGAAAATTACAGACTAATATCACTGATGAAAATAGATGCGAAATTCCTCAACAAAATACTAGTAAACAGAATCCAACAACACATTAAAAGGATCATACAGAATGATCAAGGGGGATTTATCCCAGGGATGCAAGGATTCTTCAATATACGCAAATCCATCCATGTGATACACCATATTAACTAATTGAAGAATAAAAACCATATGATCGGGCTTCCCTGGTGGTGCAGTGGTTGAGAGTCCGCCTGCCGATGCAGGGTAAACGGGTTCATGCCCTGGTCCGGGAAGATCCCACATGCCGCGGAGCAGCTAGGCCTGTGAGCCATGGCCACTGAGCCTGCGCATCCAGAGCCTGTGCTCTGCAACGGGAGAGGCCACAACACTGAGAGGCCCGCATACTGCCAAAACAAACAAACAAACAAAAAAACCCATATGATCATCTCAATAAATGCAGAAAAAGCTTTTGACAATATTCAACACCCATTTATGATAAAAACTATCCAGAAAGTGGGCATAGAGGGAACCTCCCTCAACATAATAAAGGCTATATATGACAAACCCACAGCCAACATCGTCCTCAATGGTGAAAAACTGAAAACATTTCCTCTAAGATCAGGAAAAAGACAAGGATGTCCACTCTTGCCACTCTTTTTCAGCATAGTTTTGGAAGTCCTAGCCATGGCAATCAGAGAAGAAAAAGAAATAAAAGGAATACAAACTGGAAAAGAAGAAGTAAAGCTGTCACTGTTTGCAGATGACTTGATACTATACATAGAGAATCCTAAAGATGCCATGAGAAAACTACTAGAGCTAATCAATGAATTTGGTAAAGTAGCAGGATACAAAATTAATGCACAGAAATCTCTTGGATTCCTATACACAATGAAAGATCAGAAAGAGAAATTAAGGAAACAATCTCATTCACCATTGCAACAAAAAGAATAAAATACCTAAGAAGAAACCTACCTAATGAGGTCAAAGACCTGTACTCAGAAATCTGTAAGACACTGATGAAAGAAATCAAAGATGACAAAAACAGATGGACAAATATACCATGTTCTTGGATTGGTAGAATGAATATTGTGAAAATGACTATAGTACCCAAAGCAATCTATAGATTTAATGCAACACCTATCAAATTACCAATGGCATTTTTTTACATAACTAGAAGAAGAAATGTTAAAATTTTTATGGAGACAAAAAAAACCCCAAATAGCCAAAGCTATCTTGAGGGGAAAAAAACCGAGCTGGAGCAATCAGACTCTCTGACTTCAGACTATACTACAAAGCTACAGTAATCAGGACAATATGGTACTGGCACAGAATCAGAAATATAGATCAATGGAACAGGATAGCCCAGAGATAAACCCACGCACCTATGGTCAACTAATGTATGAAAATGGAAGCAGGTATATACAATGGAGAAAAGAGAATCTCTTCAGTAAGTTGTGCTGGGAAAACTAGGCAGCTACATGTAAAAGAATGAAATTACAACACTCCCTAACACCATACACAAAAATAAACTCAAAATGGATTAAAGACCTAAATGTTAGACCGGACACTATAAAACTCTTAGAGGAAAACATAGGAAGTACAGTCTCTGACATAAATCACAGCAAGATCTTTTTTGACCCACCTCCTAGAGTAATGGCAATAAAAAGAAAAATAAACAAATGGGACCTAGTGAAACTTAAAAGCTTTTACACAGCAAAGGAAACTATAAACAAGACAAAAAGACAACCCTCAGAATGGGAGAAAATATTTGCAAATGAATCAATGGACAAAGGATTAATCTCCAAAATATATAAACAGCTCATGCAGCTCAGTATTAAATAAAACAAACAACCCAGTCAAAAAATGGGCAGAAGACCTAAATAGACATTTCTCCAACAAAGACATACAGATGTTCAAGAGACACATGAAAGCTGCTCAACATCTCTAATTACTAGAGAAATGCAAATCAAAACTATAATGAGGTATCACCTCACACCGGTTAGCATGGGCATCATCAGAAAATCTACAAACAACAAATGCTGGAGAGGGTGTGGAGAAAAGGAAACCCTCTTGCACTGTTGGTGGGAATGTAAATGGACACAACTACTATGGAGAACAGTATGGAGGTTCCTTAAAAAACTAAAAATAGAATTACCATATGACCCAGCAATCCCACTACTGGGCATATACCCAGAGAACCATAATTCAAAAAGACACATGCACCCCAGTGTTCATTGCAGCACTATTTACAATAGCCAGGTCATGGTAGCAACCTAAATGCCCATTGACAGACAAATGGATAAAGAAGATATGGTACATATATACAATGAAATATTACTCAGCCATAAAAGGAACGAAATTGGGTCATTTGTAGAGACGTGGATGTGTCTAGAGACTGTCATACAGAGTGAAGTAAGTCAGAGAGAAAAACAAATATCATATATTAACGCATATATGTGGAATCCAGAAGATTGGTACAGTGAACTGGTTTGCAAGGCAGAAATAGAGACACAGATTTAGAGAACAAACATGGACACCAAGGGAGGAAAGCGGGGAGGGGTGGTGCGTGGTGCTGGTTGGATGAATTGGGAGATTGGGATTGACATATATATATTAATATGTATAAAATGGATAACTAATAAGCTGCTGTATAAAAATCAAATAAAATAAAATTAAAAAAATATAAATTGGATCTTTCATGTCTAGTCATGTAGTTGCTCCTTAGTTAAGATACTCACCATTTCTTTCCTGGAATTGAAAAGATCCTAATTGGTCCCTGGGATTTCACTATTCCCTTTTTCCAATATTCACCTATGAGGAGGATTTTCCTAAGGTAAATATCTAGTCTAATCATTTTCTTCTCAGAATCTTTTAAATACTCTTATGTCACTTAAATACTTCTTATAATCTAGAGCCAGTTTTAGTTTTTTTGCTTTAACTGCTCTAGCTCCCCGACCTGTAACTGTGACGGTAGCCTCATGCAGCTTCTTCTAGTTTCCTGAACTCAACCATACTTCTGACATTGTGATGCCTTTATCAAAGTTGGGCCCTATTTCTGAGAAGTCCCTCCTCTATCTTATGAATAAGATACAGTTAAAGTCCCTCAATTACCTTTTAATATTACATTTTTTGAACACTCTAAAAGCACAGAATATTTTCCTTTTTTAAACTTTTTTAATTTTAATTTTAATTTTTTTTGCGGTATGCGGACCTCTCACTGTTGTGGCCTCTCCCATTGTGGAGCACAGGCTCCGGACATGCAGGCTCAGTGGCCATGGCTCACGGGCCCAGCCACTCCGCGGCATGTGGGATCTTCCTGGACTGGGGCACGAACCCGTGTTCCCTGCATCGGCAGGCAGACTCTCAACCACTGCACCACCGGGGAAGACCCCCTTTTTTTATTTTTGAAATTCTAGAAAGACTGGTTATGAGTTAAATGTTGTCTTTATCACGAAGAACCTCTTCAGTTTAAAGGCAGATAATAGGGTCAAAAAATCAAGGACAAAAATCAGGGTTAAAACTTCACATGATGTTTAAGTGTTAAAAAAAAACGTATTCTTCTATAGTCTGTTACTGATTTCATTTTACCTTCAAAATCCCAATCTGCTGTTAATAAGTATAAATCTTAAAATAACCAATTAATTATAGTTTATTTACCTCCCATTGATGTAAGTTTTTAAAATTGTTTTCTGGTTTATCTTGTTGCTGTAAAGAAGTCTGTTGTCATTTTAATTAACAGCTACATTTTCTGTCTAGTAGTTTTTTATAATTTTGATTTTAAATCTTATTTATTGCAAAATATAATGTACATTAGGGAAAGAGGCAGAAGTTACACAGATCAGTAAAATTATTGCAAATCAAAAACATACAAGCACCATTTGGTCACAAATCCAAAAACCCCTCTCTTGACTTCAGCTATCTTCACCAAGGGAACAGCCTTCTGAATTTGACTGTAATAGTATCATTGTTTTTCTTGAATTGTACCATCTAAGGATGTGCTCCTCCCCCAAAAATTAGAGTTTAATTTTGTCTTGTTTGTGAAATTACATAAATGGAACTGTGTAGTTAATATATTCATTTTGTCTGACTTCTTTCACTTAACACTCTGTTTGGGAGATTTGTCTATGCAACAGTAGATATTTACTTCCTTGCCCTACTGTCTGTAGTATTCCACTGTATGAATATTACCTTTTTTTTTTTTTTTTGCGGTACGCGGGCCTCTCACTGTTGTGACCTCTCCCGTTGCGGAGCGCAGGCTCCGGACGCGCAGGCCCAGTGGCCACGGCTCACAGGCCCAGCCGCTCCACGGCACGTGGGATCCTCCCAGACCAGGGCACGAACCCACGTCCCCTGCATCGGCAGGCGGACTCTCAATCACTGTGCCACCAGGGAAGCCCCGGAATATTACCATTTTTTAATCCATTTGGCTGTGATAAATATTTAGATTGCCTAAATTTTTGACTATTAAAAATAATACTGCATGAACATTCTTGCCCATGCCTGTTAACGCACATGGGCTTGTCTCTCTGTTGAATATAATTCTAGCAATGATATTGCTATATCATAGGGGTTATCTATCTTTATTATTGACAGATAATTTTAAACTAGCTTTTAGAGTGTTTGTATCAATGGACATTCCCAGCTGTAGTGTTGGAGTGTTCCTTGGGCTCCACGTCTACACCAATACTTGATATTATGAGTTTGTTTTTATTATAAATGCTCTAATTGTTGAGGATTAATATTTCACTGTGATTATAAATTTTATTTCCTTGATTACTAATGAGTTTGAGTGTCCTCTTACATGTTTATTAGCCATTTAGGAATCCTGTTTTGTTTTTTTTTGAAGTGAATGTTCAAACATTTGCTCATATTTTCCCTCTCTTTTCTTGTTGGTTATTAGGGTTTATCTGTATACATTTGTGCCCCCCTTATCCGTGGTTTCACTTTCTGTGGTTTCAGCTACCTGTGGTCAACCGTCGTCCAAAAATACTAAATGGAAAATTCCAGATATTAACAATTCTGGGATGTTACACTGCCCACTGTTCTCAGTAGTTTGATGAAATATCACGATGTCCCGCTTTACTCCCCCCCTCCCCTGGGACGTGAATCATCACTTTGTCTAGCATATCTTTCCTGTTTGTCTCTTACTAGCCATCTCCATTATCACTGTTGAGATAACATAGCCCTTGTGTCCAGTAACCCTATATAATTGCCCCATAGTGCAAAAGTAGTGATGCTGGCAATTCAGATATGCCAAAGAGAAGCCATAAAGTGCTTCTTTTAAGTAAAAAGGTTAAAGTTCTTGACCTAATAAGGAAAGAAAAAAAAATTGTATGTGAGGTTGCTAAGATCTATGGTAAAAACAAATCTCCTATTCCTAGAATTGTGAAAAAGGAAAAGGAAATTCATGCTAGTTTTGGTGTCACACCTCAGGCTGCAAAAGTTAATGGCCATAGTGCATGATAAGTGCTTAAAGATAGAAAAGATATTAAATTTGTACAATAAGATATTTTGAGAGAGCTCACATTCACATGACTTTTATTACAGTATATTGTTAGAATTATTCTATTTTATTATTAGTTACGGTTGATAATCTCTTACTGTGCCTAATATATAAATTAAACTTTATCACAAGTATGTACATATATATAGGAAAATACGTTGTATTAATATATATAGGGTTTGGTACTATCTGTGGTTTCAGGCATTCACTGGGGGTCTTAAAAGGAACTTATCCCCTGTGAATAGGGGAGAACTACTGTATTCTACCTTTTTTCAGTTATACACAGAGCAAATATCTTCTACCATTTTGTGGCTTGTATTTTCATTCTCTTAATAGCTTTTTGGTAAACAGTAATGTTTAATTTTAATACACTCCAGTGTAATTTTGTTTCTTACTTACCCAAACTTGCTGTATCCCAATATTGTAAAAATGATGTTTTATATTAACTTCTATAACATGTATTGTTTTAGTTTTTACATTTAAATCTGTAGACCACTTACAAATGATATTTATACATGGTATGAGAAAGGGTTCAAGTATATTGTTTTCCATATGAATATCACATTGTCCCATCTTTTTTTGAAAATACTATACTTTTCCCATTACTCTGTAGTGGTAACTTCTCATAGAGGTGTTTTTTGTTGTTGTTGTTGTCATTGTTGTTGTTGTTTTACACCTTTATTGGAGTGTAATTGCTTTACAATGGTGTGTTAGTTTCTGCTTTATAACAAAGTGAATCAGCTATACATATACATATATCCCCATAGCTCCTCCCTCTTGCATCTCCCTCCCACCCTCGCTATCCCACCCCTCTCGGTGGTCACAAAGCACCGAGCTGATCTCCCTGTGCTGTGCGGTTGCTTCCCACTAGCTATCTATTGTACATTTGGTAGTGTATATATGTCCATATCACTCCCTCACTTTGTCCCAGCTTACCCTTACCCCTCCCCGTGTCCTCAACTCCATTCTCTATGTCTGCGTCTTTATTCCTGTTCTGCCCCTAGATTCTTCAGAACCATATATTTTTTTTTAGATTTCCTGTTTTTTCCTGTTTTTTATTAAATAAACTTATACTCCCTTCATGCATTTCTCATTTCTCATACACATACGCACACACAAACCTGATAGGACTTTGCTCCATTTTGAGAGAAATGAGATGTTTATGGTTTCATGTTTCAAATCCATGAACATGTTCTATTCATTTAAGTCTTCTTTAATTTCTCTCAGTGATATTTTATACTTTTATGCAAGTGACCTTATATATTTTTTGCTGGATTAATTCTAGATATTTGCTGTTTGGAATGTTGTTGTAAATGGTATATTTTTACATTTTTTCTATTGTTTGTCAGTGTAAGAAATATAAATGATTCTTGCACATTAAGCGCTGCTAAATTTTACTGATTATCATTCTTTTTTTAATCAGTTATTTTTTAGTAGTTTAATAGAAGAAAGATACCCATTACTTAATTTTTAGAAAGTATAGATTTCAAACTTCAAAAATAGCACAGAAGGTACTATTATTATATAATCAAGAGTTATTTTTTTAATGCATACTTAAGTGTCTGTTTTTAAATTGAAGTATGGTTGACTTAGACTATTATGTTAGTTTCAGGTGTACAGCATAGTGATACAGTATTTTTGCAGATTATATTCCATTATAGGCTATGGGTATAGTCTCCTGTGCCATACAGTAAGTCTTTGTTGCTTTTCTGTTTTATATACATTAATTTGTATCTGTTAATCTCATACCCCTAATTTGTCCCTCCCCTCTTCTTTCTCCTCTTTGGTAACCACAAGTTTGTTTTCTATGTCTGTGAGTCTGTTTCTGTTTTGCATATATATTCATTTGTATTATTTTTTAGATTCCATATCTAAGTGATATCATATAGTACTTGTCATTCTCTGTCTGACTTACTTCACTAAGCATAATATTCTCTAGGTCCATACACGTTGTTGAAAATGGCAATATTTCATTATTTTTTATTGCTGAGTAATATTCCATTGTATTTATACCACATACTCTGAATCTAGTCATCTTTTCATGGACATTAGAGTGGCTTCCATGTCTTGACTATTGTAAATAGTACTCCTGTGAACATTAGGGTGCATCTATCATTTCAAATTAGTATTTTATTTTTTTCAAAACATATTCCTAGGAATGGAATTGCTGGATCATATGGTAGTTCTATTTTTAGTTTTTAAGGGTTCTCCATACTGTTTTCCATAGTGGTTACACTAACTTTGCCACCTCATTGTATGAGGGTTCCCTTTTCTCTACATCATTTATAACATTTGTTATTTGTAGATTTTTTGAGGATAGTCATTCTGACAGGTGTAAGGTGATACCTCATTGTGATTTTGATTTGCATTTCTGTAATAATTAATGATGTTGAGCAGCTTTTCATGCACTTAGCCATCTGTTTGTGTTCTTTGGAAAAATGTCTATTGAAGTCTTCTGCCCATCTTTAGATTAGATTTTTTTTTTATATTGAGTTGTAGGAGTTGTTTGTGTATATATATATATATATATATATATATATTTTTTTTTTTTTTTTTTTTTTTTTTTTTTTTTTTTTTTTGCGGTACGCGGGTCTCTCACTGTTGTGGCCTCTCCGCTCCGGACACGCAGGCTCAGCAGCCATGGCTCACAGGCCTAGCTGCTCCGCGGCATGTGGGATCATCCCAGACCGGGGCACAAACCCGTGTCCCCTGCATCGGCAGGTGGACTCTCAACCACTGCGTCACCAGGGAAGCCCCTGTTTGTATATTTTGGATATTAACCTCTTGTTGGTTGCATCATTTGCAAATATTTTCTCCCATTCCATACGTCGTTTTTTCTTTTTGTTGATGGTATCCTTTGTTGTGCAAAGGCTTTTAAGTTTGATTAGGTCCCATTTGTTTATTTTTTGTTTTTAGTTCTTTTGCATTGGGAAACTGATTTAACAAAATATAGCTACAATTTAAGTCAGAGTGTTTTGTCTATGCATGCTTCCAGTTCTATGGTTTGATGTCTTACATTTTGGTCTCTAAACGATTTTGAGTTTACTTTTATATATGGTTTGAAGGAATGTTCTAATTTCCTTGTTTTACATGTGGCTACCCAGCTTTCCCAGCACAACTTGTTGAAGAGACTGTGTTTGCTCCATTGTATATTCTTGCCTACTTTATTGTAGATTAATTGACTGTAGGTCCCTAGGATTTTTGTTTGTTTGTTTGATGTGATTTTAATTGTGATTGTTTTTTTACTTTCTCTTTCTTATATTTCATTATTAGTGTATAGAAATGCAACAGATTTCTGTGTATTAACCTTGCTGAATTCATTTATTCTAACAGTTTTTGGGTGGAGAATTTTGGATTCTCCATATAGAGTGTCATGTCTTCTGCAAATAGTGACAGTTTTACCTCTTCCCTTCCAATTTGGATAACTTGTATTTATTTTTCTTGTCTGATTTCTGTGGCTAGGACTTCCAATACTATGTTAAATAGAAGTGGTGAACTATGCATTCTTGTCCCTGAATTTAGTGGGAAGGCTTTCACTTTTTCTCTGTTGAATATTATGTTGGCTGTGGGTTTATCATAAATGGTCTTTATTATGTTGAGCTATGTTCCCTTATACTCACTTTGATGAGAATTTTTATCCTGAATGGATGTTGAATTTTGTCAAATGCTGTTTCTGCCTCTGTTGAGATAATCATATGGCTTTTGTCTTTTCTTTTGTTGATGTGTTGTATCAACTGAATGATTTGCATATGTTGAAACATCCTTGTGACTCTGGAATAAATCCAACTTGATCATGGTGTATGATCCTTTTAATGTATTGTTGGATTCGGTTTACTAATATTTTATTGAGGGTTTTTACATCTATATTCATCAGAGATATTGCCCAAATTTTGTAATATCTTTGTCTGATTTTAGTATTAAGGTAATGTTGGCCTCATAGAATGAATTTGGGCTTGTTCCCTCCTCTTCAATTTTTTGAAGTAGTTTGAGGAGAATAGGTGTAAGTTCTTCTTTATATTTTTGGTAGAATTTCCCAGTGAAGCCATCCAGTCCTGGACTTTTGTTTTCAGGGAGTTTTTTGTTTGTTTGTTTTTGTTTTTTTAATTACAGATTCTATTTCACTTCTAGTGACCAGTCTATTCAAATTATCTGTTTCTTCTTGTCTCAGTCCTCATAGGCTGTATGTTTCTAGAAGATTGTCCTTCTAGGTTGTCCAATTTGTTGGCGTAAAACTGTTCACAGTGCTCTCTTATAATTTTTTTTTTGTATCCCTTGATCTCAGTTGTTTTTTCTCTTCTTCCATTTTTTAATTTTATTTGTGTCCTTTTCTCTTCTTGGCGAGTCTGGCTAGAGGTTTGTCAACTTTGTCCATCTTTTCAGAAAAACAGCTCCTGGTTTTATTGATCTTTTCTATTGTTTTTATAATCTGTTTTATTTATTTTCTCTCTCATGTTTATTATTTCCTTCTGCTGATTTTGGGTTTTGTTTGCTCTTTTTCTAATTCTTTTAGATGGTAGCTTAGGTTATTTATTTGAGATTTTTCTTGTTTCTTGAGGAAGGCTTGTATTGCTATGAATTTCCTTCTTAGAACTGCTTTTGTTGCATCCCATAGATTTTGTAAGGTTGTGTTTTTATTTTCATTTGTCTCTAGGTATTTTTTGATTTCATCATTCACCCATTGGTTTGTTAGTAGCATGTTGTTCAGACTCTATCTGTTCATTCTTTTCCTGTTTTTCTTTCTGTGGTTGATTTCTAGTTTCATACCATTGTGGTCAGAAAAGACGCTTGAAATAAAAAAGATGAAGTCTACCAGACCACACCTCCTGCCCCCAAGCCTCTTCTGTATCCCTAGATTGAGTCTTCTCCCAGGACCTGCCTGTCCCGGATCAAACACCAAGCTGTGGCGTGCAATGGGCAAGGCTGGAGCATTCACTAAGCTGGGAGCGGTGACTGTGGTGTGCTCCTTGTGGTGGTTCAAGTAGCTGTGTGGCCTTTAGAATGAGTGGAGACCAGGTGTTCACCCAGCTGATATTGGGGAGTGTGGTGAAGCAGCAGTCACTTGTTCAGAGCTCTCTTTGCCCTGTCTGTTGGCAAGCCAGCATCTGCACACACCTCACGGGTGGATTCTAGGCTTCTCCATCTTTTGCCTGCCCCAGGGGTTCTTCCAGAAGCCAAGGGGGCTTGTCTTCTCCACATACAAACCCAGGACTGGGATGCCCAGTCTGTGGCTTGACCCACTTGTGTCCCAGGGCAATAGTCTGTCCATGTGGTCTTTGCTTTTTTCTTAGGCCCTTCCCAGGGGCACAGGTCTCAACCTGATGCTTCTTTTCCCCCATCGTATCCAGTTATTTGGGAATCTTTCTTGCAGCCTGGATTGTATAGTCCTTCCTACTTTTTCCAGCTAGTTTTCCTTGAGAATTTTTCCACATGTAGATGTACTTTGACGTGTTTGTGGGGTGAGGTGAGGTCCATGTCCACTTACTCCACCATCTTGATCCCCTCCTACTGATTCTAATTCTATATTTGTTTCTTATTTTACATTTTCTACAAATTCCATTATCTGTGAACAAATTTAAAGATTTAAAATGTCTCCTTTTCAAAATCTTATGTCTTTCTTTCTCTCTCTTTTCTTTAATGTACAGCTTAGAACCACCAGTACTAAATTGAATTAAAATGATGTTAGTGGACATTCTTGTTTCATTCCTGATCTTAAAAGGAAAGCTTTCAACACTTCACCATTATGTGTGATGTTTGCTATGGGTCTCTTGTGGTTCCTCTTTATCAGGTTAATATTTCCTTCTAATCTTAGTTCGTTAAGAATTTACTACAGGAATTAGTATCGAATTATTTCACTTTTTTTGTATCTATTGAGATGATCATAAGATTTTATTACTTTTTATTTCTCTGTGATCAGCAGGAAAGAAGTTGTACAAAGACATAGATACGGTTAAGAATACCCAATGGGAATTGGCAGAGCATCTCAGAACAATTTATAGTGGGGAAGCTTTTTTAAAAAAAATATTTATTTATTTTACTTATTTAGTCTCCTTATTTTTTTGACTGTGTTGGGTCTTAGTTGCGGCACACAGGATCTTTGTTGAGGCATGCGGGATCTTTATTGTTATGGCGTGTGGTCTGCTTGGGTTTCTCTCTAGTTGCAGCACACAGGCTTCTCTCTAGTTGTGGTGTGTGGGTTTTTTTCCTCTGGCTGTGGCGCCTGGGTTCCAGAGCACGTGGGCTCTCTAGTTCAGGAGCGCAAGCTCAGTAGTTGTGGCGTGTGGGCTTAGTTGCCCCACGGCATGTGGGATCTTAGTTCCCCCACCAGGGATTGAACCCTTGTCCCCTGCATTGGAAGGTGGATTCTTTACCACTGGACCACCAGGGGTGTCCCTGGGGAAGCTTTATTATATCAAAGCCAAAAGGATAGGAAGGCAGTGGTTATCTAACTTTCGTGAAATACAAAGCTGTAAGAGAGGACCACCTAATCAAAGCTTTAATTGGGGGTTGATAAATGCAACAGTCCAAATGGACAGCATGATGGAGAGAAAACTGCATGAATAGATATCTGATATCCCTTTTCTATTGTCTTCTTTTGCCAGTGTCTTCCAGTGACATATCAGACTAGGAAGCAGTTGAAGCTTATCAACATGCCAGGTCACAGCTAAGGGCAGAGATGAGTAAAGAATGGTCGTTGAGATGCCAATGGGAATAATGAAAAGAGATCTATTAATGTGGTGAGTTACATAGATTGATTTTGAAACCATATTGCATTCCCAGTATAAATCCAACTTAGGTGTGACTTATTATCCTTTTAGTGCCTTGCTAAATTTGGTTTGTGAGCATTTTATTTAGGATTTTTACATATGTGATCATAAGAGTGATTTTTATTCATGATGAACTTGTCAAATTTTGGAGTCAAGGTTACTCTGGTCATAGAAAGTAAGGTGTGTACTACCTCTTTTTCAACTTTCTGGAAAATTTTGTAAATGATTAGTGTTATTTCTTCCTAAACAGTTTGGTGTAATTCTCTGCTTATGTCATCTAGGCTAGAGATTTTGTTCTTTTTAAGTTTTCTGATTAGAAATTTAATGAATTATTAGTAAAGATCTCTTCAGGTTTTCTATTTCTTCTTGTATCAGATTGGTAAGTTATCTTTCTCTAGATATTAGTCTATTTCATGTAATTTTTCCTTTGTTCTTGGTAATTAGGTTCACGATTTCTTATTCTTTTTTTTTTTTTTTTTTTTTTTGCGGTACGCGGGCCTCTCACTGCTGTGGCCTCGTCCGTTGTGGAGCACAGGCTCTGGACGTGCAGGTCCAGCGGCCATGGCTCACGAGCCCAGCCGCTCTGCGGCATGTGGGATCTTCCTGTACCGGGGCACGAACCCGTGTCCCCTGCATCGGACTCTCAACCACTGCACCACCAGGGAAGCCCTGTTATTCCTTTTTAATGTCTGTAGAATATGGCATAAAGACCCCTTTTTCATTCCTGATGTTGTTATCTAAGCTTTCTTTTTTTCTTGATTATGGGCTTATAAGTTTTATTGTATTTTTGTACAACCAAATTTTGGTTTTATGGATCCACTTTTCTATTTCATAAATATTTGCTCTTAAATAGTTTCCTTTCCTACTTTTTCTTTGTATTTTTAAAATTATTTTGCTAACTTCTAGATATAGATTCTTAGCTCAATGATTTTCAGCATTTCTTTTGTTACAAAGTATACATTTATATCAGAAATCCTCTAACCATGATTTTAGGTACATTCTAGAAAATCTGTGTTGCTATTCGCATTTTCATTCAGTTCAAAATATTTTCCAGTTTCTATGATTTTTCCTTTATGTGTAGGTTATTTTGAATTCAATTTCTTAATTTCTAAATACATGAGGATTCCCTTGTTACTCTATTTCTTGCATAAATCATATTCTGCCTAAAATGCAGTGCTGTAAAATTTGTTGAAACTTTGTTATGGTCTGAATGTTTGTGTCCCCCCAAAATTCATATGTTGAAATCCTACTGCTCAATGTGATGATATTAGGAGGTGGGGCCTTTGGGATGTACTTAGGTCGTGAGGGTGGAGCCCTTAAGCATGAGGTTAGCACCCTTATAAAAGAGATCCCAGGGAGCTTGCTAACCCCCTTATATCATATAAAGATACAATGAGAAGTTTGTGATCTGTAAGAGTGCCCTCATGAGACCATGCTTGCACCCTGATTTTTGAACTTGTAGCCTCCAGAACTGTGAGAAAAAACTTTCTGTTGTTTACAAGCCACACAGTCTGTGATATTTTGTTATAGCAGCCTTAATGGACCAAGACAGACTTGCTTTAAATCCAGCATATGGTCATTTTTGTAAATTCCTCTTGTGCATTTGAAAAAAAATTGTCTGTGTTTCTGGGTGGTTGTATTTATGCATATGTTCCTTATGTCAAAATTGGCTAACCATGGAATTAAAATTTTAAATCTTACTGATTTCTACCTGATTGCTCTCTCAGTTATTGAAAAAATTGTGTTATGATTTCCCATAATGATCATTATTTCCTCTATTTTTTTCTGTAATTTGGTCAACTTTTGTTTTAGAAAATTTTAGAATATTTAGGTACATAAAAATTTGAAATTATTATATCTTCTTGGTGAATTGAACCTTTTTATGATGGTGAAATGTGCCATTTTATCACTAGCAATGCTTTCTTCCTTAAGTCTTTCTCTGGAATCAATGAACATGTGTTAGTTTGCCTTTAATTAACATTTGCCTAATTTTTTAATCATCTTCCTCTTAGTCTTTCATATTGTTATGTTTTAGCTGTTTCTTTGTATGCATGCAGCATTTAGGTGTGTGTGTGTGTGTGTGTGTGTGTATGTGTGCATGTGTTTATTTAGTCTGACAATTTTGTATTTATTTGCATTATGAAATTCATTGACATTAAATGTTATTACTGATATATTTGGTTTTAAGTAATAGCTTTTTTGGTTCTTTCTATTTGTCTCATCTGTTTTATATTCTTTTCATGCCACTTTTTGGGTTAACAGAGTAACAATTTTGTTTACTCCCATTTTCTCTATTAGCACCCCTTTTATTATTTCCACTCTATCAGCATTTTAAATGATTACCCTATAATTTACAGTATGTTATCCTGATTTTCAAAGTCACATATTACATTTCCCTCATCTTGAAAAATAAAAGGACTTTGATCACTTTAATTCTTTGAACCTTACCTTCTTCCCCATGCCATTAGTTTCTTGAGCTTTCATTATATATATATTTTGAAGCCCATGGGATATTATAATAATCAGAGAACCAATATTTAATTATATTTACTCACAAATCTACCTTAACACGTTTTTGAGAATCAAACTATTTCAAAACTGACCCACAATATCTGCAAGGCCATGTGTGCATTTCATCCTTAGTTGTGAGGTACACAATATTTCGGTGTCTTAACTCAAAACAGGGGGTTCACTGTGGCTCCTCACTTTTCTGACATTGAATGCTAATTCCTAGTCATCTTAGCCCTGTGATGGTGTTGAAAGTGTGGCTTACCCCAATGGAAAAAGAGATGCCAGGTACCAAATTAAGTCTCCCTGGTATATCGGCCGGATCCTCTGTATCTTGACTCTGTCTCTAACACTTCTTTGTGGGTCTCCAGATTTTCTCTTCCTCTCAATGGGATGGAAAAAAAATTAATCAGTCATTATCAGAAGTCCCATTTCTTGATGTTTTGAATAGCTTGTAATCTTTTATCTTTATGTTTTTATTTCAACTCAATTTGCTGGGTGGTAGTGTTGTTTAATCTTATTTCTCTCAGTATGAGGTGTGTCATTAAGTATGATGACTCAAGTTTTTTCTGTGTTTTATAAGTTGTTGGGAGTCACCTCTCCAATGGTTTCTCTTTCCAATTCTCTATATCTTCTCCTTCTGGAACTCATAGTAGACAGTTTTGGAGCTGTCTAGTCTTGCTTCTTTATCTGTTAACCTTTAAAAAAATCTGTGTAATTTTGTATGATTTCTGATAACTATAGTCTAATATACTCTCTCTAGTTTTGTCTTAGAAACTGTCTACTTCCATCTGTCTGCTGATATTTTAATTTCAGCAACATATTTTTCATTTCTGTAAGTTTTATGTATTTTGCAAATGTAACTGTCTGTTTTGAAATCTCTTGTATTTACTTTATAGCATATATCTCTTCCTTCATCTTGTTGAACTTTTTTTTTTTTTTGCGGTATGCGGGCCTCTCACTGTTGTGGCCTCTCCCGCCATGGAGCACAGGCTCCGGACGTGCAGGCTCAGCGGCCATGGCTCACGGGCCCAACCGCTCCGCGGCATGTGGGATCCTCCCGGACCGGGGCACGAACCCGTGTCCCCTGCATCGGCAGGTGGACTCTCAACCACTGCGCCACCAGGGAAGCCCTATTTGAGCTTTTTGACAAACATATTTTATTCTCTTTCAGATTGCTCTAATTTCTTAAATTGTATGATCCCAATTTTTCTTTTTTTTTCACTTGCACATTCTCCTTCCATTTTGTTTTCCTTTCACGCTTTGTATGGTTGGACAGTGACCTTATCAAAATGAGTTGTTTTCCACATGAACCACATGTGTACCCTAAGTTATGCATGTCCTTAATGTGGCTGCTTTACATCTGACCTACGGGCTTTCTAATTTGAGGCCAGTTTCATGGTAATTTCTAGGCTTATGATTTCTAACCCCTATGTTTACAGGTGTGGGCTTCAAAATTGCACACATGACTATCTTTACATATGGTCAGTGCCCACTTCTGTTCTACATAGGCTAATGGAAAGAATTTTGTTAGTTTCCCATTTTATAGGTGGTTCCCAGCTTTATGCTGAGAGATTTGTTCCAGATTCACAGCTTACTGGGACCTGTGACCTCAACTTCAGTTCCTGCATGAGTGTTAACACCCTAGTCCCTTAGGTACATCTCATTCCGATAGTCCGTGGGTCATTTGCCTTATTTCCCATTCATGCTATGGCTTCTTTCTTTCTTCAACTTCGGCTACCACTTTTTTTTTTAATCTTTCTTGCTTTCAAATTTAGCCATGTAAAAAAATTGCAAAAAGCAAACACATACACACACACACACACACACACACATTGATTTGATTCTGGCACTCTGTTTGGTGTGGGTTGAGAGAAGAGTTCCCTATGTTTTCCATTTTCAAATTTTCAATCTCTTACCATTTTTTTTTTAACCAAGATTACATCTTGATTTTGTCTTTGACTCAGACCTTATCTCAACCATTTCTGATATTCCACCTGGTGAAGTTAGATGCAGTACTTCACTAAGGGTACTTGCATTTTTTCACCTTGAAACATGGAAAGTAAGAAAGAAACCCTACTTCTCCAAGATTCCCCAACATATCTGGGTATTTCTTAAAACACTCCTCCTTCTGGAACTTTGCCTCTGAATATAGAGACTTTACATTTAATGCTGTAACCATAGAACCTAGAATAATAACTCATACCTTGTAGGCACCAAAACCAAAAATGTTATTAAATAAATAATTAGTAAATGGAAATAGTAAACTGGGCAACCATATCCAACTCAGGTCTATATTTCTTTTTTTCTATATTTCTTTTTTTTCCTCGGTTCCCTCTTTGCCATTAGGAAGGGACTTCCTCTTACACTTCCTGTTACTTGATTATGTTCCTCATATCATACATATCCTGAGTTCTCTCTACCCATGGTTTACATTAAGACTTTATTTTGTGTAAACTAGGCTTGCTTTTAACATATGAATTGTTCCCTAACAGAAGTTGGGTCCACTCACCCACGTGTTGTCCAGTTGGTCTATTTATTGACACTAGGTGTGGGGCAGGAAAGTGCAATATTTATGATAAGGCCCCAAGCAAGCAGTCCAGGACAAGCTAGTATTCAAAAAGCACAAACTCCTCGATGGGTTTCAGGAAAACATTTTTAAAAGCCAGGTAAGTGGTGGGGTGTGTTGCAGGGAATGTGATCAGCTCATGCCCAATTCTCTGATTGGTGAAGTAACAGGGCAGTGTCACAGGGATTAACCTTATCTATTCTCAGGCTCCAGCAGGCCTGGGGACTATGTGCTCATGGTCATCAAGTAGTTAACTTCTTCCATTTAGTGGGGATTTTCACATATGTAAAACAACTCAGGAGATGTGCATCGGCTACTATTATCTAGGTACTTCAGAGAGGAGCTAAAGCAGAGAATATGGGGAGGGGTCTGTTCCAGGAAGTCTCCATATAGGGTCCTGCACTGCTATAAAAGGAGTGGTTCTGGAGTATGTAAAATACTTGACAAGGCCTGCTAACTGTAGTCTGCAATTTAAATCTGTTCAGTGACTTCTCTGTTCTAGGTAGTTGATACTACTTAGGCCCTTAGGAATTAAACTTTCTTTACTAATTTGAATACTAAAAAGACTTCTAGGATTGGGGAAGGAGATATGATTCGCTAAATGATGAAAGGTTCACAGTTGAATATTTTCAAAATATTACAACTATTTCAGTAGGAAAGTTACAAATATACGGAGGCTCCCTATTTCACAAGTACTGACAACTTTGAAGAGATTAGAAACTGTAAATTGGACTTTAAAATTTTGAGGGTGGAGTTCACCTTGTGTTCTAAAAGAAGACATAAAAAGAAGTCCCCCTGGGCTTAAGTGGATCACTGCATCTCTGTGGACTCTCATACTGGCTGTACTGGCTATACGTATTTACTTCTGTCTCTCATGTATGTGAGCCCCTTTGCTTATTCTCCACAATTCAACCTTTTTTCAAGATGTATTGAATTTATACCTCCAATCCATGGCCATTCTTTACAACTTCCTCCTTCTAGTAAGATCTGACCAATCCTCTTTCAATTTTTCTTCCCTTAATACTTTCTGCGTACTTCTCTTCGAGCACTCATGACAAGGTATTATAGTTATTTGCTTAAGTGCCTTTCTCCTCTTTTAGACTTGAATTCCTTGACAATCTTTTTCTTCTGAATTTTATGCAGCGTCTGCAACATAGCACTGCTTAATTGTATTTGAATGGATGAATCAAGTTATGTTTGAATTTTTTTTCCTTCTTTCCTCCTCCTGTACCATCTTCACAACCCTGACTTCTTGCTTCTCTTTTCCACTGTATTAAGCAATGAACACTAAAGTGAATGACAGAGAATTACCTGGTGGTCCAGTGGTTAGGACTCCATGCTTTCACTGCTGAAGGCCTGGGTTCAATCCCTGGTCAGGGAACAAAGATCCCATAAGCCATGTGGCATGGCCAAAAATAAATAAAATAAAATAATAAGTGAATGACCATAGGGTTTACATCTACTTAAAGAAACTGGCTTCTAGTAGATCTCCATTTGGTAGAATGAGTGGAACAGATTGCTTGGTGGATGGGTAGATCTTCACATGGGTGCTCTCCAGTGCCTCCTGCCCATGTCTTGCATTGCTCCTGAGTGCCCATGTACAGACACTTCTGACCAGCGGTAGGAATATAGAACAAATATATTTTTTAAAAAATGCAATTGTTCCTAAACAACAAATCCTCCTTTTTGTTACAAGACACATTGCTTTCTTTGGGGCTGAATAAAAACAAAAATTCATTCTTTTTGCTAGAAAGGGAGCATGTTTTGGCAAGCCAAGAATGTACATACAATGAAGGACCATCAGAATCATCAAAGTTCAAATTTTGGTAAATCCAAGTTTTACGGCTGAATGTATCTTATCACATTGCACTTTGAAAATCAGTAATCCATGTATGGCATATGTATCCTTGAATCACCTACAGTTTTCAGTTAAGCAAACCATGGCACTCCCTAGACATTATAAATAAACATAGGTTATTGTATTTTTAAATTATGCCACTTTCAAACATTTTTCTGATGTAGTCCTTGTAGCATCAAATCACTTTCATTTTCAATTTGCCTCTTTCAAATGAGTGCCCCATAGGATGTGCCGTCTAAAAGTGGAAAGTCTCTCTTTATTTCTGCCAAGTCTAATTTAAATACCACTAAAGCTTCCAACAAGCATACATGGGAGAATGAATTTGGGAGAAATTGTTAAAGCAGAATGGTTTATGTCTGCAGCAGTTGGAAGAAGGGGTAAACGCTATTGAGAAATGAACTTTCACTAACCAAAAATAAAAATGAAAATGCCAGAAGTATGTAATTATCTTGAATGGTAATGAGTTTTGGAGAGTTATCTAAAATGTATAGGTTAATTGAAGAACTATGTTTCTTTTCGAGTATGATATGGCCTTGAGTTAATGAACCACAGCATCCGTGATATGGCATTTTGTACTGTAGGGTATATTTTAAATGAAGCTTAAACAAATAAGGACTTGCCATTCTGCCCCAAGCAAAACTAAATTGTTATTAGTTTTTGCACTGCAGGAGGCAAACATTCTTGAAATAATTGGACAAGATAGGATATTATTCTTTTTTTTTAAGTCTTACATAAAACATATCTTATTTCTTCTGAATTGGTTTTGTAGATTTGAAAAAGGATCTTGATCAGAGTTGTGGCATGGAACAGAGCCATTCTTTACAAAGAATATTAATTGTCATTGTAAAGTACAATTGATGTAGAAGCCGAGGAAATTACACAGGATTTCTAACTTGATAACAGTACAAACTTACTTTTGAATTAATTCCCAATATTGACTTAATCAGTAGGTATTTTCATGCACATAAAAATTATGAAAAACATTAAAAAAAATACACTACTAAACCAAAGCACAATTTCTATGAATTTTTTTTTTTAATTGAGAGAAACTGGCGTGGAAGTAGAGGTGAAGCCAGGGGAATAATGTAATCCTTTATAAGATAAGAGTAAATTGTTTTCCTACTACTGATTGCGTTCTAAAACAATTTGGGTCTGTAAAGTCTGTTTTGTTCCATTTCTCATTCTACAAATAAGAAGATGAAACCCAGATAATCAGAATAATTAGACTAAGTTTTTAACACCATTATATACTTAATCTTTTGATATTTAGAACCAGGAGTCATGAATACAAGTCAATTTTAACTTTTAGAAAAAATTCATATAAAAAGCTTAATGAAAGAAAAACTAATCTATATTTCAAAAGAGTTATAACAACAACCTTGAATCTTGCATGATACAAAATATAGTTTGCTGTTACATTGATCCAGCTACCCTGGTGCTTAGAGCAATATTTCTCCAGATCAAATTTTTTTTTTTTTTTTTTTTTCGGTATGCAGGCCTCTCACTGTTGTGGCCTCTCTCGTTGCGGAGCACAGGCTCCAGACGCGCAGGCTCAGCAGCCATGGCTCATGGGCCCAGCCGCTCCGCGGCATGTGGGATCTTCCTGGACCGGGACACGAACCCGTGTCCCCTGCATCGGCAGGCGGGCTCTCAACCACTGCGCCACCAGGGAAGCCCCAGAGCAAATTTTTTAAGAGAAAGCAAAGATATAAGAACAGGTTGCCTATGGCCTATTTCTGAAACCTTGGGATAAGGTGACTGATAACTTATCAAACTCAAGCAACATATTACTTCCCAGTAACCTTCCTCCTGTTTCACTATGATGTCTGTTTGCATCAGCATTATTGTTAGAAAGATGGTGGTGATAACCCAGCACATTGTGTCCTGACTGCAAGGAAAACAAGCTAGGTGTGAAAGGGGGTCTGTGCAGACTTAAGGAAGTGCAAGTGGCAGAAAACCAGCAAAATTGTGGAGCCCCATCAGGAAAAAAAAAGACCCACTCCGTAGTGACAGTAGAGATCAAATCCAAAGAAGGTCATGGGGAATTCAGTTTGGTCCTGGGCAGCTCAGTCGTCAGTATGGAGAACCAATGTGTCCCAACTTAAGAATATTGCAAATGGCTTCAAAGGCTCACGATGGTGAAAATTGGACCAGGATTATTAAATGAAACCTGTGAAAACAAAAAAAGCCAAGGTACAAAAACAGTGCTGGAAGGAAGGGATACAGGATGCAGCCCTTGGGAAACAGAAACAACAGGAATGAAACAGGGAACCAGGCTAAAAGCAGGTAGTGGTAGTTAGCTATTCTGTGGAAAGGAAAACACATATCCCATTCCATTAATACAAAAGCCACAGACAAAACATGACAAAGTAGGAAGCCTAGCCTTTTCCCAGAATTACTCATAGTACCTGTCCTTCCATTATATGAAGTTTTTCACTTCTGGTACTTAGGAGATCTGAATATGCTTTTGAAACTTGATTTTCAGGGAGACAGTTATTGCTCTGTTATACTTCTGGTCCATTGTGTTTCCCAGGAGAGATGGTGAATGAGGGAAAGCTTTTAGAATTACCCCAATAGTTATTTCTGAATTCTTAGTCCACTTGCTTGTCAAATTCTATTGATGCTACATCAATAATATTTCTCCCCATTTCCACTTTGGTGTCTTAATTCCTTCTCTTTTCTTCAAAACTGATCTCTGTTTCTCTAGTATTGTTCATTCTAATCCAGTCTGCATGATATCAGAATTATCTTTCTGAAGCACAGATCAAGCCAAATCATTTCCCTGGTCAGACTCACCTTATGAATACCTACTGTGGAGAAAAAATAAAGACAAGTCCTTTAATATGGAAACCTAAATATCTCAAAAAAGTACATTTACTTATATTTTACAATCCATCTATTAAGTAATGTGCCTTGTTCTTAGATTATATTCTTCCTTTATCGTCCCTCCAGTGTTTTCTTTCAAAATCTTATCTGTTCTCTTGAGAGCCTGTATTGAATACTTGCCATCTCCAGTCAGCGCTCTGAGATCACCTAGTTACAATATTCTCTTCTCTGGCTCCCATAGCACACTGCTTAGATATCTATCATACATTGCATTACAACAACTTATTATAAATTAATATAGTCTGTCTTCCTTTCTAAATGAAGAACTTATTGGAAAAAGAGAAGCCTCGGATCCTGGACAAAAGGCTAATGATCTGGGATGGGGGGGAACTTTGAAGGAGCAAGAATAAAATAGGATGATATAATTTGGAGAGAGATGTATATGAGCTTCTTAAAGTGGGTCAAGATCAAGAAAATAGTTGTGTTTCACATGAATACTTATAAAAAGAAAAGTCTGATGTAGAAAATGCTCTCATATACTGGATATGATAACCCGCTCCACAGATATTGATCAGTCCCTGTCTCTAGGTAGCTTTTTTTTTTTTAAAATGGTTCTTGAAGAAAGAGATCCCAGTGGTAAGGATGGAGGTTGTGTACATGTTCTCAGCTGTTTGGACTGTCCCTCATAAAGACAGGGCTTTCACCATGGCTGGTGACCAGTTTTTCATCCACAAAAACCAATTCTTGACTTCTGGTATGGTCATAGCTCAAATAGACAAGAAAGTTAGGTGGTATACAACACACTCAAATGAATTCCTTACATTATTAAGAAAAATATACTGGAAGAAAACCTATTCTGAAATTGGTTTTCATTTCCCTGTCTTTCATGCCTCTACTAGTATCACAGACTTAGTAGTGCTGCCTTTTATATAGCTTCGGTTATACTAACTAAAGAACTCAATTCACATCAAAACGGAAGGTTAGCGTAAAATTCACTGCTCTTAATCGTAAACCCAGAAGCAATTAACTGACCGTCTACAACAGCGAAGTACCCATTTGAGGCTCATGTTCTAACAGTGAGAAAATAATTTCAGGGGTAAGTGTACACTTACAATATCCAGGATGTGTTCTGAAATAACTATGCTGCTTCCCTTTAACCTCATAGTCAAAATTCACTGGTCCATCCAAAAGTTAAAAAGTAGAAACTGTCCTTATGTCTTGGGAGGCAGTGAGGGAGTGGATATCACAACTCTCATGATCACACCTAACGTCATAAAATGTTGACTTCTCATCTTCATGTCTCTGCTTTCTGATAATTTGAAGGTTTTGTTGTACATAATCATGGGTTCATTGAAGTGGAATCTGAGAATGTCTTCTAACGATTTTGAGCTTCTCTTGCCACTGGAAAAATGGTAAAATAAATAAAGGTGGAGAGATGACAGTATGGTTGGGCTGTTGGGTAGGATGATGTCTGGAGACACAAAATAGGAAAAGGAAGAAGTAAGATTGGAATTATATCGAAGGAAAGAAGGGAAGTGTTTTATTAACTATTTTAGGGCTGCAGTGTAATGGACATCTATTTTATGTACAACTTATATTTTTACTTCACTTTTAAAAATTATGGATTATGTATATATATTTTCTTTGTCATTGAGATAAAATTTACATACAATAAAGTTCATGTATTTAAAATTGTACAGTTAGATCAGTTTTGACAATTGTACAAACTCATGTAGGCACCACCCAAATCAAGATATGGAGTAGTTCCATCATATCAGAAGTTTCCTTCATGTCCCTTTTGAGTAAATCCCCCCACCTCCCACCACTGCTAAGCAATTACTATCTGATTTCTGTCACTATAGTTAACTTTTCAGTATTCTTGGACTTCATGTAAATGGAATCATGCAGCATATATTCTTTTGTATTTTGCTTCTTTTGTTTAACATTAGGTATTTCAGATCGGTTCATTTATCAGTGTTTATTTTGTTTTGCTGAGTATTAGTTCATTGTGTACATATTCTACAATTTGTTTATCAGTTATCCTGTCGATGGACAACCAGGTTGTTTTCAGTTTTAGGCTATCAAGGATAAAGCTGCTATACACAACGTACATTTTCTTTTATCTTAGGGAAATACATAAGAATGGAACTGATCTTAATACCTGATTTTTCTTTGAGTTCTTAGTCATCTTCCAAATCATGTAGTCTTAGTTCCAAGATGTACCTACCAGTGGGTTAGCATTTGAATCTCTCCTAGAAGAACTGAACACTTCAATGAGGTATCTTAAACATAGAAAGTAGTTGGCAGTGAGTCATTGTAATGACATGTAATAAAAAGACAGTATTCTGAGTACTATAACTTCTTAATATGTTTTACTATCTAGCAGTGTTAGTTCTATATCAATGCTCTTTTTGGGGCAGTATTTGTAAAAGAATTATTTTTTTTTAATTAACTTTTATTGGAGTATAGTTGATTTACAATGTTGTGTTAGTTTCTGCTGTATAGTAAAGTGAATCTGTTATACATATACATACATCCACTCTTTTTTAGATTCTATTCCCGTATAGGTCATTACAGAATATTGAGCAGAGTTCCCTGTGCTATACAGTAGCTTCTCGTTAGTTATGTATTTTAAATATAGCAGTGTGTATATGTAAAAGAATTATTTTCTCCTGCTTTTTTAAAAATATGAACTTAATAATCAGTTAAAAGAGAAATCTTAATGGTATATTATAAAGTTTGCATTAAATTTTTAGATTGGGGCTTCCCTGGTGGCTCAGTGGTTGAGAGTCCGCCTGCCAATGCAGGGGACGCAGGTTCGTGCCCCAGTCTGGGAGGATCCCGCGTGCCATGGAGCGGCTGGGCCCGTGAGCCATGGCCGATGGGTCTGCGCGTCCGGAGCCTGTGCTTCACCACGGGACAGGCCACAGCAGTGAGAGGCCCGCATACCACAAAAAAAAAAAAAAAAAAAAAAAAAAAAATTTCAGATTGAATTTGGGAGAATTGACATACTGCTGGATCGTCCTATCTAAAAATAGGCAAGTTCTGTTTTCTGGCTTTCATTAGCAATTGAAAATTCTCTTAATGTAGATAATGCCCATTTCTTCTTAAATTTAAATTTTGCTATTTTTAAGTTCCTTTTTTAGTGTAAGTTATACAGAACTGGTCTCTGTTATGTGTAGTCAAATCTTAATTGAAACAATAAATAAGGTGAGGAGGTTTCTATTAATCTGGGTAGAGTCTCTAACATGATTCTTTACTGATGGATAAAAGCAGTGCTCCCTAAATTTAGAATTGAAAAGTTGTTGGTTAGAGGATAGAAAATTTGCATTGCAGACAAGGAGTTTTCTTTGGAAAATATGATCAAGAACTAGGTTGTTTTCTTTATGATGCTCAATATTAGACAATTTAGATGAATTTGCAAGTCCCCAACTTAGGTCAAATGGCAGGAAAAAGACCCAGGTGTTCAGAGAAGAAATTCATCAAAAAGACGTGAGACGTTTTGACTAGTGATCCAGGATCAGTGCCAAGACTGGGATTATTTTAGGGACAGGCTGGTGCCAGACAAGTGGATGATGGTGGAATTCTTTTTCAACTAGCCCGTTATCATGGTATGTATGCCCTGGGAGGAAAATTGGGTATATGAGTAGGAGTATATGGTATCTGTGAATATCAGAGAAAGAGAGATAGAAAGAGAGGAAAAGAAAAGACAGAAAGAAACTAATTCACAAAGTTATAACACTGAGAGCACAGGGAAATTTTGGCATATAGCCAGTAGTAACTGGAGAATGTTTCCAGCTTCAGGGGACATATATAAATTCAAGCTCAAAAACTGAAGGAAGAGCAAACAAGACTGAATTGAATAATAGTGATTTGTATGATTTAAAAAAAATATATGATCTTTTATATCTGAAGATGGAGTTGTGAGATATACTGATAGAAATTATAATGGAAGTTTATTTTTGTTAATATTTAAGAATTTGTTAAGGAATATATTTTACTTTTATAAAAATTAAAATACTTTATTATCAAAAAGTAATTTTTAATTACTTTTTAATCCATCACTAAAGGAAATTCAGTATAAGTGATTCCTGGTCATCTGTGAGAGTTCTGTATCAGTAGCTGTAATATGTTGTATCTATAATCTCTATAATTAGAACATGTAAGGGCCTCCTTTTATTGGTATGGTTGCTTAATATATACAGTTGGACTTAAAATTAGAAAATATTTCAAGATGAGATTCTCTTTTTCTCCCAAAGGCAGAAGATTAGTAAACAGTTAAAAAATATTTCCCCAAACCAACTAAATTCATTTGGCTTAAATGAAATAAAATGCTGGTTTCTATCCAGACAAGTCTGATTTCTTTTCAAGATTCAATTCTAGACTTGACATTCTACCTAAAGGTGCCAAAGATTGTACCTATAGGTGCCAAAGATTGAGGGGAAAATGTACGCTATATGATCCTTTACTTTTTTCTAAAAGTCTGTTCCAGATTTTTTTTCCTTTATTGTCAAAAGAAGACCAAAGGGAATTTATACTGCTTTTATGGATAATGATATGTCTTATGTGCCCTGTACTTTCTATTTATGCAACATTTTTTTGTTATAAGCATGTAGGTTATCAAGTCTTCAATATCTCTGTCATGAGTAAATAGATTATTTAAAACACCAGCTTGGACTTTTTTTCCAAGTGCATACACATTTTTAAAGTGGAGGTGAACATTATTCAAGGAAAAGCAGATTTACAAGCAGGCAAAATGATCTTCTGACATACTATATTCATGAATAATCTCTTGAAACTAGATCTGAATTTGGCTGATTCTTCAGAACTTGCCCATCTTCGTTAAGCATCCACAGGCCATCTGGATGATCTTTTTAGCAGAGTGCTCCCAAATCAAATGATCTAGTCGAGGAATATAAGAGCTCAACATTGACGAAGTTCTTTTTTTTTTTTTTTTACAAGTATATCATATCATAGATCTGACCCCAATTACCAACTTAAATTCTTTTTTAAAAAATTTTATTTATTTATTTATGGCTGTGTTGGGTCTTCGTTTCTGTGCGAGGGCTTTCTCTAGTTGTGGCAAGTGGGGGCCACTCCTCATCGTGGTGTGCGGGCCTCTCACTATCGCGGCCTCTCTTGTTGTGGAGCACAGGCTCCAGACGCGCAGGCTCAGTAATTGTGGCTCACGGGGCCAGCTGCTCCGTGGCATGTGGGATCTTCCCAGACCAGGGCTCGAACCCGTGTGTCCTGCATTGGCAGGCGGACTCTTAACCACTGCACCACCAGGGAAGCCCCAACTTCAATTCTTAAAATAAAAACTTTGAGCCCAAGCAGTTTTGAAAAGCTCACTGCAAATGTTGCTGATAAGGTGCATAGTTTACTTTCCGGAAAGTCTTGGAGTCAGAGCAAAAAACCCACATTCACAATTTTTAAAAGGTTCAGAAATAATAGATTCTAAATTTGAACTGAAAATTAGTCTGTTTCCAACTCTTTGATCTATTAGTGATTCAAAGCAAATTGGACTAGTATTTCCTTTGTGAAATACAGATGATGGTTAATGGTTATCTATATATATGGTAAAAGGTTGCATCTGTATAAATAGATCCATATATAAACATTTTCTAAAATCAAATGACTACTCTGTCCACATTTTATGCCCTCAACTTTTTACCATTGCATAAATACAGAAGAGCTCTCTTAATATCTCTTCACTGAAGTACTGTCCAAGATTAACCAGTACGGTTCATATGGACTGATGTCTTTTATGTATGCTCAGGGTTAGTTCGCAAAACTTGAGCACAGCACTCACTTTTTCTCTTAACAGTTAGACTGTATCAAGAGAGGATTGGTTTTATTATTATGCTCATCTAGAAGGTATTGTATTTATTTTAAAACTGATTATGCCAGTTATACTTATTATTCTAGCAAGTTACTGTAATTAATCAAATATTACATAACTGGTGGAGTAGCAGTATGAGAAGAAAGAAAGCTGTTTTTATAAAAACCAGGTTAAATACTTTGGAAAAATACTATTAATTGTCTGCTGTCAAAAAGGTGTTAATGAGACAAATGTAAAAGATTAGGAGATACATTTAAAAAATCTAGGGTGGTTTTTGCATATTGCTTTGTGAATCTTTAAGGACTTACTTGAACTTCAACTAAAACTGGATACTTCAGGCTATAAACCGTAACAGTGGTTTATGAATGAAAGACTGACTGTTACTTCAACTCAACACACATAAGTTTTTTTTTTTTTTTCTATACGCGGGCCTCTCACTGTTGTGGCCTCTCCCGTTGTGGAGCACAGGCTCCGGACGTGCAGGCCCAGCGGCCATGGCTCACGGGCCCAGCTGCTCTGCGGCATGTGGGATCTTCCCGGACCGAGGCACGAACCCGTGTCCCCTGCATCGGCAGGCGGACTCTCAACCACTGCGCCACCAGGGAAGCCCAACACACATAAGTTTTGATTGCTAATTAGTCTAGATCTTATTAGATAAGAAGAAGCATCTATAGTATGTCAGATTTCTTTTTTTTTAATCAAAGAAATGAGATAACAGTGTACGAGACTCAAGCTACTGTATTTAATTTATAGAAAGGCATTCAAAATAAACCTATGTAAAACAACACTGTAGCCATGCACTATCTTTCATTTTATAATTCTTTCTTTCCTTCCTTCCCTTCCTTTCCTTCCCTCCCTCCTTTCCTCCCTTCCTTTCTTCTGTCCTTCCTTCCTTCCCCTCCTTCTCCCTCTCTCTCTTTCTTTCTTTCTTTCTATATAATTGCATTCTCTGTCCAGTTTCTCAAAGTTCTTATTTCGAGCATTTCTATTTGCACCATGTATTTAGATGTCAGGTAAATTTAAATTGTTATTCAAAATATGAAATTCCCCATTCTTTATGATATTTTAAAAACAGTCCTTGGCACATACAAATATTCCTGTTAGAAATTAAGTATAATAGAGAAGTAAATATCTAATATTGTTTATATAGATTTATTTGCAAAAAAACTTAAAAGATTTCCATTCTATATTACTCAGCCATAAAAAGAAATGAAATTGAGTTATTTGTAGTGAGGTGGATGGACCTAGAGTCTGTCATACAGAGTAAAAGTAAGTCAGAAAGAGAAAGACAAATACCATATGCTAACACATATATATGGAATCTAAGAAAAAAAATGTCATGAAGAACCTAGGGGTAAGACAGGAATAAAGACGCAGACCTACTAGAGAATGGACTTGAGGGCACGGGGAGGGGGAAGGGTAAGCTGTGACAAAGCGAGAGAGAGGCATGGACATATATACACTACCAAACGTAAGGTAGATAGCTAGTGGGAAGCAGCCGCATAGCACAGGGAGATCAGCTCGGTGCTTTGTGACCGCCTGGAGGGGTGGGATAGGGAGGGTGGGAGGGAGGGAGATGCAAGAGGGAAGAGATATGGGAACATATGTATATGTATAACTGATTCACTTTGTTATAAAGCAGAAACTACCACACCATTGTAAAGCAATTATACTCCAATAAAGATGTAAAAAAAAAAAAAAAAAGATTTCCATTCTAGAACTTAAAGAAATTGAATTATTGAAAATGGCTGAGAAAAATAGACAGAAAATGAGATTTTCTTGCATGTTAGATAACTGCTATTTCTCCTTCCTTACTAAAATATTTGTGAGATACAAATCAAGTGTCTCCAAAATAGAAAGGTCACATAAGTGGGAAATCTCCAGGATCAGAAATGATGGTATGTTTTAATTTTCCCAATTTTTCACAAAATGTGATTATATATTTGTCTCACAGGTACAATAAGTTTTTCTCCCTTTGGAATTAGCTATTTCTAGCTTTTCACCGTTTGGGCACAGTATTTTTACAGTCCTTACTCATTATAGTTTTACCATTTGGGTTTTGGCTTTACTGCTTTAACTGCATTGCTTGGTGTGTTATGAAACGAAGTTCTGGCACCAAAGTATGTAAGGTAATGTTTGTAAATGCCAAGTTTATATACTATGGTCAATACTGCCAGCATAAATTATCTTTCAGGGAAGTATAAATATAAGATCCTTTGTAGGAGTTTTTCAAGACTCTGAATTTTATACTTTTTGTAACATTTCCATGTGAGGACAATCCACTTTATAGTGTTAATAAATGTACTGTGAGGAAAAAGTGATAGATTTCAGAAATGCTTTCAAGAAAAATGCCTGGTATGGGTAAAATTTAATCTTTTACTAATCTTGATTTATACTCTAAAATTTAAAAAGATAAAATTCAGATAAATAAAATGTACACTTAAAACATTCTTTTAAAAATAATGTAATTTATTAAAATAATAAAGGAAGTAATTGCAGCACTAAATTTCACTTGTAACATTAATAAATATGAGATGGAGAGGGTAACATAAATGTACAAACAATACAGTCAGAAAATATTGCCATTGAGAAAATATACAGATCGACTACCTGCATTTAATCAACCACATGAGACAACTGCTTGGATGCAGCTTGCATTGTCAATTCAAAGTATGAGCACAACAGAACTTTAGAATTGGAGAGGGGTTAAGAGTTTTACCAAGACAACATTTTTCCACCCAATATAGGAATCGCCCATTGCGGAAATAAACTCAATAATATACTTAAGTAATGCCATCCTCATCTCTGCTTGAAGACCCCAATGACTGAAAGATTTCTACCTAAAAAATAATTAATTGCATGTCTCATTATGACTTTTATAATCTTCTTCCATGTTCCATTGAAAATTTCTTGGATGTACCCTTCACTCTCTGATTATAGTTTAGTTCCTAGTTATTTTATTCAACAAACATTTGAGTACCTAATTTAAATTCGGCAGCATATTTCTTCTTATATGCGTTTCATACAAAGAACGGCAGATAGTCCAGCAGACCTGATGAAATGGCACTTAAGAAAGAGGCAATGCAGACGGGATCAGGAGGTGTGTAAGTTGTACATTGCCTATCATGCTCTAGGGCAGCATGAGCACCCAGCAGGTTGGATGTCAGATTCTAGGATGATGACTTTGACAAGTCTTCATTCCTTCCCTGGTGTGATGAGGGGCTGGGATATAATAATCATTAGTCACATCCTGCCAGTTCAGGGGGGACAGCAGATACTACCCTTCCCCTGGAGGGATGGGAGTTGGGCTTAGGACCCAGGGTTACAGTAGGCTTTGCCACAATCCGAGTTCATCAATAGGGTCCTGGGAGGACTTGACTAAGAGAGATGATTATCTTAAATACTGGAAACATAACCATTTCCCATACAGCTTTGCAGGCCAGCTTTTTTTTTTTTTTCTGAGATCAACCTTAATGAAATCAAGTTTGGAAAAAGTAAACCTTCCCTATTAAAATATCTTTAAATATCTGAAGGCAACTTGCGTTTTCCTCTAAGTCTTCTTTTAGGCTAAGTATTCAGATCATCAGCTCTAGGCTTTGAATTCCTTGAGTGCAACAATTACTTTTTCATCCCCTTTATCAAGCACACTTCTGTTTTATAGTGTGTACTTCACCCTTTGTTAAATGTATGCATGAGTAAGCCCTCATCCAGGACTGGAGGTTATGGAGGCTCCTCCTAAAGTCGATGCCCAGATGCAGAGACTATCCTCCAGGTCTGTGTGTTTACTGTCTTTGATAATGCCATACGTAAATTAGTATACTCCAAAAGTAGATTTTCTTTTTTAGCCACAGAGTAACGCTGTTGGCTCATATCGAGTTTGTGGTCACATAAAACGTTGGACCTTTATATGAACTCTTGTCATTCCAGAAGACCAACCCATTACATTCAGAAGAAAACTGGTCTCATCTTTGAGCAGTTACATCCTGTACTTACAAAATTGTCTTTTGAACTTAAAATGAGGGCCACATGTTTTCTCTGTTAAACTTCATCTTGCTGCTTTCAGTTCATTTCATTTTATCAAGTTCAGTTTGCATTCTAAATGTATCACCCTTCATATCAGCAACCCTATGTTGTATTCTGCAGATTTGACAGATGTGTGTTTTTTACGTTATTTTAAAAATTCTGCCATTTAGAACCGAATGAGTTTCTGGCATGCTACAATCAACTAGATTTGGCATGGGGGCACTCACTACAATTAATTTGATATGTTTTTGGTAAACAGCTATGAATTAGGGCAAGCCATAGGAAAATAAGAACAATATGAAAAATGTGACAGCTATTGTATTCCCTTGATTTTGTAACCTAGCACTGTATCAAATGTAGTAGGTAGTGAAGGACAAAGAACAGGTTTGCAGCTTAGATTCCCATTTCCAGTCCACCATTCTGCATCTGTGCAGTGGCAGCCTCTCTGAGTTTCAGTTTTCCTTATCTGCTGAAAACATGTAGGTATGAGCATTAACTGAGATGGTATATCTACTGTGCCAAGGAGAGCTTGGGACTTGAGGTAAGAATTAAATGAATTAAATGTTGAATTCTTCCTCTGTAGAGAAAGGACATGAAGAAACTTTGAACTGCGAACATCATAAACCCTTTTGCTATTTGTTGATCACTCCATCTTTTTATTTTATTTGATCTCAATACATTTGAAGTTTATGGTTCTTTGGATTCTCCAGTTTAGATTTTAAATATTGGGATATTCGTGTATCTCTCGTCTTTGAGGCCTGTGTTTGTCTGGGGCCTCTGAAAAGCAGATGGCAAAATGGGATTAAATGTGCAGGGATTATTATTAGAGAACTGGGAGAAAATGGAAAGGGAGTGGAGAATGTCTGGAGTAGCTCTAAGACCATAATGTCAGTCTAACTGTAAATGAAGAGATAAAGGAGTAAAGGTTGATAGGAAGCCTACTAAACAGCAGTATAGTTTAAGGAAGTTTCAGTAGGACAGTTGGGGGTCTTCCAGCCAGAGTCTGCAGGGGAGTCTGTGTCTCTCAGGGACAGTCCTGCCTTTGAAGGCTTTCCGGGCTCAGCCATCGACTGGGAGCATCCAGTGGGAAGTGTGGCCTCAAAGCAAAGGCCAAGGTGGAATTCAGAGCACCACAGCTGCAGTCTTAATTAATTAAGCTTCCTGAGGTTGGAAGCCTGTGAACCAGGGTGTCTTTGAAAAGTTTGGATCTTTATTGAAGAAACACTATTAAACACTATAAACACTATTAAAGGGAATAAGAGGAGAAGGTGGAAAGGAAGGAGAGGAGGAAGATCCTTGACTTTGTTGTCTTTTTTTTTTTTTTGTGGTTCGAGGGCCTCTCACTGTTGTGGCCTCTCCTGTTGCAGAGCACAGGCTCCGGACGTGCAGGCTCAGCGGCCATGGCTCACGGGCCCAGTCGCTCCGCGGCATGTGGGATCCTCCCGGACCGGGGCACGAACCCGTGTCCCCTGCATCGGCAGGCGGACTCCCAACCACTGCGCCACCAGGGAAGCCCCTCTGTTGTCTTTACTGCATCTCTTCAGTAGCATGCTTACCAGATGGAAGATTATAGAAAGGTCTAAAAATAGTAGGCAAAATGACCTGGCAATGGAGGATCCCACCACATGGTCACACATAGAGAATTTGCTTAGCGCCATATGTAATACTCATATTCTAAAAGAGCAAACATTGTTGCTCTTTACTCTTAGGTGAAGTAGAATCTCAACTGTAGGTCAGCAAAGATTGACAAGCAGTGTTCTGGGATAAACGTAGGGCATGATATGAAAACCAGAACTCTTTAATTCCCAAAGGACTTCATTGTTAAAGCAAAGAGATGGCTGTGAGAATGCAAATAGAATTCTCCAAACAGACCAGATGAATGGAAGAACTGCACAGTTGACATGGGCGTATGGGAGAACTAGTACCCTTCCTGACAGATATACAGGAGGACTATTTATGTGCCGCCTTTAGAGAAAACAAGGTTAGTTTGCACACCAGGGCCGGTTTGGGAAGGTAGAAGACTTCACAAAGGTCTACTTTCAAACGCTCAACATATTAAATCTAAATATGCTTCCAAGGAAAGAATTTTTCATTGTTCCCAGTGTTGTTCTTGTTTAGACATGCAATAAGCAAAATAATAACAAAAATAGTAATTTACACTTTGGAAATGCACCAAATATATAAGCCATCTTTAAAAAAATGTTTTTAAACAGGGAATAATGAAAATCATTTAGATACTTAAAGATTAGGATATTTATTTTGTTTCTCTTTACAAAAAAAAACTATATCTGTACTTATATAGTTTCAAATTTCTAATGTCTACAAGTAGAGTTTTTTTCAATTCCTGAGAATGAGAAAAAGTAAATTATGCTGATTATAATTAAGGGGAGTAAGTTTAATATAAAGATGATATTATTATGCAGAAGGTACAGGTGGAAAGCATAAAATAAAGACAGAGAAAGGTCAAACCACAAATTGTCCTTGACAAAGTTGTTCTAGATTGTTGCTGTAGGGATTTCACCCCTTCAGCCCCCTACTTAACATTCCCACCTCTCCCTACCACTCCATTTCCATGTCCCACTGCAAATCATTTCAGCTCTCAGGGATATATGCTGTGAGGTTCTTGACAACAGGAGGTAAATCGTGTAACGGTATTAATCCCTACTGCATTGTTGAAATTATGGTCACTTGACTCTTAATGTAAAGACTAAGTAACAAAAATATTTTTAGCAAATATAGCCTGAAAATTATTTCAGTGAAACTCTTAACAGTGGTTTTGATTATTAAAAGAAAAAACAAAGTAAAACCACAACAGCACAACAGCCTCCATAAACTAATACTCAATTACTGTTTAATTACAAAACCAGAAGATATTATGAATTTTGGTATAAATTGGGAGGGAAAGGAGCTTAAATTATTTTTTTGTTTTCCAGTGAGAATTTTAGCTTCAACCTAAACATGCCATTACAGTTTTAGGCAGTGAATTTTATAATGTTTACTTGTCACTCACAAGTGAGGAGTAATGAGATCACATATTACGTACTGAAAGGCTCTTATTCCAACTCAAAAGGAAGGAAAAGTCTGTCAACAAACCTGGCTTTTAGGAATATCAGGTATTAAGAATAAGCAATTTTTATCATTGACACAGTTTGTAACACCTTCAATTATTAATTTAATCACTTAGTGTTAGAGAAATTTAGCAACTTGCCTAAGGCCATGTGACTAATCTATGGAAGGACAAAGAACACATTCTTGATTTTTACTTTGAAATCCAGAATAATAGGCCACCCAGGGTCTGAAAGTTTACAAACATTAAGAGAAGCAAGTAAAGCATCAGAAACCAAAAGAAAATAATAAATAAAATCAGTATGGGTTCATGAAGGTGGCAGTCTTCTGTTTCCAAATGCCATTATTTATTTATAACTCAATTTCCTTTTAGTTGACTTTATGGTGCCTTTACATTTAAAATCTGAAGACTAAAAGTAACTGTGGAGGTCATTTACTCTATTCCCCAACTCCATAAGTTGGGTCTGTTTGACTGATGTCTGCAGTTTGAGTGACTGCCAGAAAAGGATGCCTAACCTCTCAGTTGGATGTTCAGACTTGTCTTGTAAACAAGGAGTTCTTATCTATAACCTATATTGTTCTTAAGTCTTTAGAATTGGCCATGACCCAGCTCTTTTCACAATGGCATTAATATTTTCAAAGTGAATTTTCATCTTTGATCTTCCATACTTTAAGAAATTTGGCAGTGTTTCTTCAGTACTAGCCTTCCCACTTGTCTGTCCAGTTTCTATTTGAATTTTTAAGATTGATGTTGGTGACTTAAACTGTACATTTCTTTTTCTAGCCTCTTCTTAGCATTATGACTTGGTAAAACATCACTTAGTGTAGGATTAAGTTACAGATCTGGGCACTGGTGGGTACTGCCACCCCTCCCTATCTGCCAGGCACCAGCTATCTGTAATGTCTACATGTCACTGCCTTAGAAACAAGACACCCAGAATTAACCTGTTATCAGATTGATGGCTGTGAGATATAAATAGGCATGAGGACAGATAAACAGTTCTGTGTTTTCTGCTTGTCTTGTGGCTTTAAACCTGTAAAAAGAGTTTTATTTTTTTCCTTATCTAGCAAAGTAAAACTTTAGCTCTTAGACAAATTTGCCCCAGGACAGAAAGGCTGGCCCACTTATAATTTGTTTCAGTGGAGGAAGCCAGAAAATGTGTTAGTTTGGTTCAGGTTGTTGGATTTGTTACAGGAAAAATCAGACCACACTACAAAGATTTATCAGATGATTGTGTTGTATTTAACCACAAACTAATAACTGAGGACTTATAAAGGATTTAAGACATTTGAAGAGGAAAAAAAAATTCTAAATCTGTTCCTTTTCTGTAGAATCATATTCATATTTCCAACTAAATAAATAATTATCTTCTCCATTCTGGAATCTGCAAGGCTCAGTAGAATGTGCAGTAGACCAGGGAAGAGGCTTTGCTTCAAGGAAGGGGTTATAATTACAGTCCTGCTACAAATTTACTCAGACAAATCACTTACATTTGATTTGGCTCATTTTATTTAGATCTAAATTGTGATACCTGGTCTCCTTGCTTAATACTTAAACATAACTTTTTCTATAAATGGTGAAAAATTATTTATAAAAAAGAATGAAGACAGATATTTTAATCAACTGATATTTTTTTTAATGACAATTAAGTATTTTGCCAAAAGAACATTTGGGCAAAATAGAGGTAACTTAGCATGGTTAAATATTTTCTCGTTGGGAAATGTACCATTTTGGTTTCATATATATGTTTGATGTTTATCAGAGCTCATATTTATGTATCTAGTTACACGTTAAATTTGAGTATTTTTCTTGTCATTCCTTTATTAACTGGGGATAGGGCTCATGAAAGGCATACAGATAAAGATATGTGTCTATGTATCTATCTATCTTCCTGCTCCTTGAACAATAATTTCTTAGACTTGGGGGAAATATTCTTGAAAATATTTGGGGTGTGTGTGTGTGTGATTTCAGAACATAAAAGATTTCTGTAGACAGGATAATATATAACACGAATCTAATACAAAATGATAATCTTTGCCAGTTAACTATAAATGATTCATCTTTACATGTGACCCACACTTGGCATTATAAAATAGTATTTATATGGTCCCTGATGTCAAAAAGCTGACAGTTTTGAATAGAGAACATTTTTTACATTATTAGATTAATGCTGCCGTATATATTGAGAATAAATTTTTTTACCTTATTACTTTCTTCCATATTTTGTTCTGCGATTAGACTTAAAAAATATCACAAAGCCACGTCAGTGGGTTATGTATACTACTTTGATCATACTACTACTTTGGTGCATGCTTTTGTTGGCAAGATTTGGGGCCATTCATTCTCATTTCTGGATGATCTACCTATCTATCTGTTTATCTATCCATCTCAAATCATTGTTCATCAAAGGCTTCTCTCTAAAACTAATTCTCTGTCAGCCTCTGTGAACTCTACAAATGGACATACTCTAAACTACCCAGATAAAGTTAATTATGCTATAAATATTACTTGCAGATTAGTGAATGTAGTGATTTTTTGCATTAAAAAATAAAACATGAAATATTAGTGTAAGATTTGAATAGTCAAGAATTATATTCAACTTAGAATCTTTACTTAAGAGCAATGTTGTTTTAAAGTGTATTCCAAAACTAAGGTGTCTCTCCTGGAAGGAAATGTTACATCTTGAAGCAGGTAGGGATTTCTAGTATTTATGTTCTGTACCTCCTTTTGGATTAGAGGGCTGTTTGTTGTTGATGTGAAAGGCGAGGGAGATGAATGGCATCCTTACAAGGAAGAAAAACATCTGGAATTAAAGAGTAGACTCCACAAGTCACTAAAGCCTTGCTCTAAGTAAAAGGCAGAACTCATCAAATGTCTTGAAAACATTAGGGTGAGGCTGCTTGTCCTTGGGCTGTGTGGGCTCTGCTCTTGACTTACTGGTCACTGGCTCATGGTCACGTCTGTTTTTCTGCTCTCCTGATGGACTTTCTGCTCTACATTGCTACATAAACCACCAGACTACACCCTCAATCACATTTGGAAATGTTTCCTGAGATGTGGTTTTTGCAGTAACATTTTTCCCCCAGTTCTGGCAAGTAGTTCAATCCCAGCTAATCTTATCCCCTCTCTTTTATTATTATTTTTTATTTTTGTGCTGGAAGGGATTTCTTGGATTCAGCTCTCCCCTTTGCTCCTGGTTTATTTAAATTTAAATATAGCTGACATTTATCAAGGAGGAAGTACTAAACAAACCTTTGTCTAAGTTTCCAACAACATACTAAAGATTCTCTTATGTTGACCTAACTATAATACAGATGAAAGTAGGTTATGCATGATATTTTGGTTAGATAATTTTCTCATCATTCATTGCTATTGTAATTGTTTTTTCTTCTTTAGAAAGTATAAGAGATTTGAACTTTGCTTGCCATTGCTTTTTATGAGGGCATAGTTTTGTAAAAGATAGTGTTTAAAGTTAACACATTCATATTTTATACCATGTCATCTCTTGCCAACATTTCTATAAAAGAGAAAGAACAATTATACTATAGATAATATATATGTCAGGAAAAGTACTGGATCTTTGATAGAGATGAATTTCACCATTCAGTTATTAATGCAACAAATATTTATTGAGTGATCACTAGTTGCTAGGCATTATACAAGGCCCATGGATTACATCAGTGAAAAAAGAAAAAAAAGAAAACCAAATTCTGCCGTGATGAAGTTTCTATTCTACCCAGAGTTGGGGTTGGGAAGATCAATATAAAATAATATACATAATAAAAGCATTTGGTATGTTTGGAGGTAATAAACATGTCAAAAAACATAGAGCAGCCTTGAGGAATCCTGATGGTGGCGTGAGTGGCAGTTTTAATCAGTGCATTCACAATGGGCTTTACTGAGCAGGTGACATATGATCAGAGAGAAGAACAGCTATCAAGGCCTGAACGTGGGAGCACACTTGGTATGTTTGAGAACCACCAACAAGGCCAGAGTGGATGGAGTGGAGTGAGCAGGAGAAAGAGTAGAGGATGGGATCAGAAATGTAATAGAGGCCCTGATCTCATAGGATCTCAGAGGGGCCTTAGCCATTGTGAGGATGTTGGCTGTAGTTGTAAATAAAATTGCGTGATATTGCAGGGATTTGAGGGATAGAATAAAATGATGTAACATATGATCTGTAACAATTACTCTGAATTCTTTGTTAGGAAACCTCTAGGGTGTCAGGAGTTGAGCAAAAGAAGACATTTAAGATAATGATAGTTCAGATAACTGAGATGGGCATATATGATTGAATTTTGGTGAATTCTGAATATCTTCTGAAAATAAAGCCATGAATATTTTCTGATACATTAGATCTTGATATGGAAGAAAAAGATTAATCAAATATATTAAACTGCAAGGCTACCTAAGATCACCAAAGGACTGATTGTAGCTTGAGAAAGAGGACCAAGATTGAGCTCTGAAATATTTGCTATTAAGGGGTAAGGGAAAAGGAGAGGATAACATACAAGACTCAAGTAAGTAAGAGGACAAGAAAGAAAAAGAGGTGACCTAGAAACCAAGAGAAGAAAAACAGTATCAAAACAGCAATAAATATCAACTGTTTTAAAAACAATTATTAATCAACCAGAGGTCAGTCAGGGAAATAGAACCACTATAAGTGATGTAGAAAAATAAATTTATTACTTATGCAATTGCAGGAGGAGCTAAGGAAGTAAGGAAAAGGAATCTCCAAAAAAGAGATACAGGTGATCAGGGAAAAGTTACTAACCAGCCCTCCTGAAGCACTGGTATGGGTGAGCAATTTGGAGTTTCCAGGGATAGATCTAGGAAGCCAGTTAATTCCAGCTGCCATACTGAAACTGAAAGGACAGTTGGTAGAGAAGACTATGGAAGGCTATTTATTGCCTTTGCATTTGGTCATGACTTGGCTTGTTATTGATGAGCAGAGCTGGTAGTTAGGTAGAAGAGCTGTACCCAGGGAGGCGTTAGAGGAAAGACAAGATGAAAGCCACTAGCACCTTGTGTCTATTTCTTAGCACACAGAACCACTACAATCTTCAGGAAGTAATCAATGATTCTTCAATTCTGTCTTCCCAGTCTTATGAATATTTCCCTCTTGACCAACTCCAACTCAGAACTATAAAGGGAAAGAGATTCTAGGAAATGTAGTTGCAGCTTGGCCATGTTGACATAGTATGAAACTACTACAGTCCACCACTTTTCAAACTGAAGGCCATATATACCAGTTTAAATCATATTTAATTTTCATCTAAAGACAATAGCAAAAGCTTGTGTTAGCTTTACCTGGTATAACTATCCCTCCTGCCACTGAAAACATACTAACCCACTCTCCAAAAGAAGATACATAGTCAGTGCAGCACAGTATCTACATTTGGGTAATGTTTAGTCATTTTTTTAACTGGGATATATCCCCCCTTAATATTTTATAACTTATTTACTGAGGAGATATAAGTTTACCCATTCTATTATATCACATATCTTAAATATTAGGGCAATGGGAGATGGGAAAAAAGAAAATGAAATGAAAAATACAAAAATATATTCATATGTATGTAAACAAGAGCTCAAAACTACTTCAGTCCTCTTTTCTATATGTGGGCACATGGTCATAGCTGTGATTTATATTTTCTATCTTACCCTACTCATTGCACATTTCCTTTGCCCTAAGCAAGAATCTCAATGAGTTGTATTTTCTTTTCTAATGGGGGGACCCACGACTTTATTCCTGACAAGTCTGTCCATTGACAGTCCTGCGTGTATTGGGCTATTGTAATTTTTTTCCTTAAATTTTACCACAGAACGTGGGAGAATGGAGGGATATCTCAGAGGATCACCTGCATTCCAGCTATACTCCTTCTTACCTCTTTGTTTCAATCCAGTTTCCATTTAATAGTCAGAATGTGTTCTCTAATCTGTACAGTAACCCTCTTCTCTTCCTGTTGGTATACTAGAATGAGAAAACCAGAATGACCAGGTGGCAGACTCAATTTCCACTGCTACACCTCCTGGTGGTACATTCCACCAGGAATGGGAGCTTACACCTCTAGCCCAGCAAAGCCCAATGTTGCAGGGAAGAGAAGCACAAATTTTGTAGTGGATGATAAGGAGTAAAAGTGAAAGGATCTGCTCTCATTCCCATCCCTTGATTCCCAGACCCAAGAGTCATGGGTATGGGAGAAACAGTGCCATATATTGATTGCTGATTTTGAAGATGTTCCACATTCTAGAGAAGATGACTCCATCTTGCAATGGTGACACATTGTCACCCAACAGCCTCCATTTCCAAGTCTTCAAAAGGTCATTCTGCTTCAGGCAAATTTGGCAAAACCTTGCCATTCTTTTGGTGTCTCTGATGATTTCTCATAGTTCGCACTTTGAATCTGATGTACTGGGGCTTTCCGGGACTTGAATCTGGTATAGGTCTAGGAACAGTGAGAAGGGCTGGGAACAGGTCCTCAGGAGGATCAGCAACCCCCTGTAAGGAACCTGTCTTAAGAGAGGGCCATTAAAGATTCTTCAGGCAAGGAGAAGATGGTTTACTTCTGCTGGCAAAGGAAGCTCAACAGAATTTGGAGGTTTAAGATCTTCAGCTTCCTTTAAATCTGCACACGTATCATCCCAAATTTTAGGATCCCATTGCTTCCCAATAAATGATTTAACTTTAAAAGACAGTGTAAGATTGAGAATTTACTATACAGTGTGATTTTACTAGCCACAGAATTAGACTGTGGGTTTGGTTTTCAGAAATTTCAACTCTGTGGCTATAGCAGATAAGACTTTTTTTTTTTTAAGAAGTCTTAGAATCTTTCTATTTTCTTACCCATTGTTTAACTGGGAATTTAAAGACCTAAGTTTATAATTTTCTTTCTCCAAATCTTCTAAAAAGCAAGTGACCAGCCACGCGCATTATAATCCTATTTTCTTTAAAGATTTAGTGGCAGCAACGTTTTGGTTACCCAAACCTTGATTCTATAGGCACTCAATTACAGATGTTTATAAATGATAATTGAAGTAATTGTTTGCCATCACGTGCTATGAACTCTTCCATTGTTCTCTCTCCCGCTATCAAAAATGTCATTTATACTTTTAAGTCTAATCAGATCACATAACTAATTCCACACTTCTATCTTTAAGGTTATATTGACTAATAGACTGGTATGCCATGAAATAATTAATATTTCTACGATATTTTGATAGAGGATTTCAGATAGACAATACTTACCTCTTTTCAAACGATTTATCTAGGCATTACATCAAATTTATCTTGAGGCAAAGAAAATTAACTACTAAACATATATATATATAGAACTTACACATGTTTATAGTTATATATTATATTTTATAATTATATAAACATATATTAACATTTTGTGTGTGTAGCTTCATACTATTGCATCAAATAGATGTACTGTAACTTATTTAACCATTCCCCTACTCTTAGTTAATTTCACAATACAAAAGCCGGTGCTCTTTCCATTGCAACCATCAGAAAACAATTCAGATTCGTTTAAGCCAAAGAGAGAAAAATAATGTCTTGATTGAAAAACTGTGATGTAGTTACTCATCATCTAGTAACTTCAAGTGAAATGTCACATTTAATCATTTTCAACTTACTTAAAATACAATAGGATAAATAGGCAAAACTCCCATTTTGATAAAGAGAAATAGAGAGATAATACTGGTCCAAATCTCAAAACATAGCTTGTAGAGCAGTAAATAGCAGCAACGCTCCCTTCCTTGGCAGTGGAATGACTTCCATGTCCAGCCAATCTTGTTTTGCTTTCTAGGAAGATCTCCTGTTGTTTTTACTCCATGGTCACATTTGAAGGGCCTTAAGGAGGAGGGTTGTCTTACTGGAAGATGCTCATCTTTATTGCTTATGTCCTCAGGGTATGGGTTTGGGAGCCCGGAGGCTGAGGAGTGAGTGAGTGTAGCTGTGCCAGGTCTGGTAGCCACCTTCAGGGTTTATCAGGAAAAATACCTCCCTCAAAAGATTAGCAAGGTGTCACTTTTCTTGTCTGTGGTCAGATTCCAAAGGCAAAGATCAGTGAGAAATCAGAGATGATTTATCAGGACTTTGGTCTGGGAATTCCTTCTCTAACAGGAAAATTTTTGTATCTGTACCTCCCTCTCAGCTAATGACTTAGGTCTCTTTCTCAACAAATTTTGAATTAATAGCCAGAGATAAAGGTGAAAAACTAATCAGCCCTTGACCAAAAGTTAAGAAAGAGCTCTTCTGAACAAAATAGATTTCTTTCTTTTATCCTTCTAGACAAGCCTGTTTCAACTGCAGTGGAAATGAGACTTTAATGAAGGCCATAGGAGTAAGCTTATAAAAAGGCTAATATTGTTCTCTATTTCCAGACTTTGTAATTCATAGTTTCATTCTTGCACAGTAGGATACATTTCAAACAGCTGTTTTGTATTTGTTAAAAAAAAAAAAAAAAGATAGTCACCTTCTTAGCTGAGGAAGAAGGACCCTCATTTTCCTCTATCTAATTCTATATTTTAGGGTTTGAGGTTTAACATTACTCCTCTTTTACCTTGTTTCCTATGCTCTCGGCTTATCTTTTACTCCAGTCGTATCTTGGCGAGCACTTTGTGCAAGATGATAGTACCTCATACACAACATATCTCATGTTTCTAACTTTTGGCATAGGTTGTCCCTGGTAAAAACCATCTTGCAGTCATGCTTGTGAAGCCTAGAGAAATCTCCTGACCAGCGGGGAGAAAGTTGGTGGATAAATGCACTATTCTTTTCTTCTTTGAGCAGACAATTCTGGGCATATACTTCAGTGTTACTCAGAAGGTCCTGGTGGGAGCTAGCCCACATTGACCACCGTGGTGATCGAATCTAGAAGGCATCTTTGTGTTGGTTTTCCCTCTTTCTCAGTTCGTTCTTCCCAGTCTCCCAACCTGATTCTGGAGATCATTCTCAAAATATGCTTACTAGCTCTCCTCAAATATTAGTTCCAGGCTAGTCTTTCTGAAGGAGAACTCAGGCTAAAGCAACTCCAATTTTATATTTAAAAAATCATTGTTTTATTTGAAATTTCACTAGTAATTGAATAGCCCCAGGATTCATCAGGTATAGTTGAACTTCTAGGCTTAAATGATTCCATGAGGATCCTGGCTTCTTGTCTCTTCTCTGCTTTCCTCGTAAGTCCTTTCATTCAAGTAGACAATTAATTCCACACATTGGCAAGATTACCACCAGCAATTCCTGGTTAGTATCTTCTACTGTAAGGGAGACCCATCAGAAAGAGAATACATGCTTCTTTTCCAAGAGTTTCACCAAAAATCCCACTTGTGTCTAGTTGGCCTGGCTTACGTCACATCCCAGACTCAGTCAGTCACTGACCAGGGTATGGGAGGCTTTGATCCCTGGAATGATTGAGGGAGGAGAGGCAAGAGGTGTGGTTTCCCAAAGAAAGATCAGTTTACCATTCCAAAATAACAAAAGAGATGTAATAGACATCATTTCTTTTTATCCTCCTCCTCTTCTTGTTCTCTCTGCTATTTTAGCAATATGTATCTTTGTAAATGATTTTATTACTGCGCTGTAAATTGACTTCTTTGTTTATTATGCTTTGCCTTGTAAAGGGCAAAGGAGTATTTTTTAAAGCAATAAAATATGTTAAAATAATTAAAATACATGACAAAAATATAAATAAGGTAGAAAATTATGATGAAACCAGGAGTTAGAATAGAAACCCTAACTCAGAGGGCATACGTAAATTTGACTCAAAGATTTCTAGTGGTTACTATGATCAAGCAAATGCAATTAGTGAGGAAAATGTGTGGTTTTCTCAAAAGCAAACAAAATAAATATTCAGAAAAAGGAAGATTTCTCTTACCAACACCAGGAATTACTCCAGTGGGCCTCACCAAGAAAACCCTGTACCATTAACGATGTGCACTTTCAGTTACTCCTTTATAGTAAAAATATTGAAGTGTTTTATAGAACTGGTCCTTCTAAAGCCCTTCAGTATAAACTGAGAGCATTATACTGAAATGTAATGTAGCATAAACAGTTAGATGGATGCCAGTATACTAAAATCTGGGTATTTGGTTCTCTAATGGCCTGACTTAACTCAGGAATAAAATACCAAATATGGTGAGCAGTTTTTCACTAGTTGTGGTGCAAGTGTGTATTGGTCCTTAGTGGCTCTCCATTGAAATAGGTCAAAGCAAAATGTCTATGGTCATATAAACTTAGGAAACTTTAAATATTCTCAGAATTAAAAAATCTCGTTAGTATATTAAATATTTTGAGAAATTTTATAGTAAATAAACATTTTTATTCATTCTTTATTTCATTCACTCATTTATTTATTCAGCATATAATATCTACTCTGTTCCAGAATATGTGCTAAGTACTAGGAATGTGATGGTGAACCAGTACAAATAAAGTGGATGCTCTCATGGAGCCCACAGTCTAGTAGAAGAGACTGATATCCATGATCACGTTTAAGGAGATAAAATTGCAAACTAATGTAAAGGCTCCAAAGAGAAGAACCTGTCACTAACCTCTGCCAGGATTCGTCTAAAAGCTTTATATATAGTAATCCATTTAATCCTCCCAGAAACACCATGAACTGGGTACCAGTATGATGCCCAATTTACAGATGAGAAAACTAAGGTACAGAAAACAGAGTCATAGAGATGCTAAATGATTGAGCTGGAAGTCAAACATAAGGAAGTCTAGCTCCAGAGTCTGCTATTTGGCCCCTCTAACATGGAAAATGGTTTTATAGGACAATCCAAAAAAGAGGGGGGCCGATTATGAAGAGATTGAATTATCCTTGTTTGCAGGTGATATAATGTGGGAAAATAGAGTTGGGTATAATTAATAAGTCTTTCTCAGCAAAATGACATTTGGTCCAAACATTGACACCAGCCAGGGCATCAACCTTAGTCACTTCTGCTAAGTCCTGTGGAGAAGTTCTCCTGCAGGGCAGCGTGCCCTGCTCTACCACTCTGCCCACAGCATCATTCAGAAATCATACAGCTACCCAAGAATAGGTTTTTTCTCCCTGCCCTGAAGTCAAAGAGTCCTCTTGCTGGTGGTCCCTCCACCAGCAATTTGTTTGTTCCCAAGTGAGGAATAAACCTTGGAATTGTTTATTGTTGACTTGATGATGTGTTTTGACATCCTGATACCATAAATGGGGGAAACAATAAACCAAGGTAACACTATAAGATATAATTAACAAATTACGTAGTGGCTCCAATAAAAGAAATCAGAAATGTCTCACATAATACCAACATAAAATAGTAAATGGTGTTTTATTCTACGATCAACAACCAATAAGAAAGTAAGCTAAGATTAATAGTAAAATACCATTTAAAATAGCAAAACAAAACACCCCTCCTCAAACAAAACAAAGTAAAATGCTATAGACTATCTAGGAATTACCTGTAAGCAATTCAGAAGACTGTTATAAGATAGGTCATAACACAAGGCTTAAACAAATGGAGAGATAACATATTCCTGAATGAAATGACTTACTATAAAGGTGTTAATTCTCAAATTTATCTCTAACTTCAAAATAATTCTAATAAAACTCAAGCAAGATTTTGTAGAAACATGTGAAAACTATTCTTTAAAAATTGTATAAAGGAGTAGAAGTCCATGACTGACTAAAACTATTTTTAAAGGAGAAAAAGAGGGAGGAGGCCTCATGCTACTAGATGTTACACTGTGTCACAGAGCCATCATCATGGAAACACTGCAGTACTGATACAAGAACAGAAAGATATACCAGCAGTGTCCTATGCACATAGACGCTAAGCATAGGATCAAGGAGGCAGTAAATTTCAGGGGAGAAAAGATGAATTATGTAGTAGATGACATTGGGGAGACTTGGCTCATGTTTGTGGAGAAAAATAAAGTTGTATCACTACCTACATTGTATACAAAGGTAAACTGTGGATGGAATGAAGACATGAATAGGAAAAGTAAAATATATACCCAAACAGAAAAGCTAAGAAAAAAATAATAATACTAAAGGTAGATTTGAAGGTATCAAATTTTAGGGTTCTTTGGTTAGAATTTATTAGTGACTAGGAGAAAATATTTGTAATGCTTCAAACAAAGAATGTCTACAAAATACAAGAAATTCTGCAAATCAAAAGGAAAGCTAAGGAAACCCAAGTGAAAATGGACAAAACGTATAAGTAGACAGTGCACAGAAAGGCTGAAAATGTGCTATGTTACATTGTTAACGTACAAATCTAAACTAAAGCAATACCAGGATTCCATAAGATTAGAGCTTAGAAAAATACCAAGTATTTGTAAATATGTAGAAAATGGAAATTCTTGTGTTCCTGTGCACTGCTGGTAGACGTTGAGATTGCTATCGATATCTGATGGTATTTAGGGGAATTACATATGCCTTTTTATGAATATACCTCTGAACCAATTATTTCACTCTTTGTTGTATATACCTTGTTATATATTCTCTAGTCCATACTGAGGTGTTTTTTGTTTTGCGGACTTGTTTTTCACAAAGAAGGGAGTTTGGGGTAACCAAAGAATTCCGCCCAAGACAACTAGATAATAAGAAATGTGATGGGGACTTCCCTGGTGGTCTAGTGGTTAAGACTCCATGCTTCTACTGCAGGGGGCATGGGTTCAATCCCTGGTTGGGGAACTAAGATCCCGCATGCTACATGGTGCCCCCACCTGCCTCCACCAAAAGCCAAAGCCAGTGACAAAGGAAAGGATGAACATGTTAAAAATAAATAAATAAATAAATAAATGTGATGAATGCACACAGTGGAATAGTGTGGAGCATTTAGGAGCGGTGAACTTGATAGGCAATTACCAACCCAGGTGGATTGTGAAACACTACTGACTGGAAAAAGTTAGGAGGAAATATCTGAGCACAAGATCATTTACTTCAATGAAAATAGATACATAGAAAAACCAACTGTTAACATTCCTTATAGATATGTACTTATGCAAGGGCACATAATAAGACAGAGTAGTGCAGCAGCCAGTGGAAGGAGAGAGAAATAGAAGTGGGAATTTTGGCTCAAAGTGTAAAAATAATGAATAAAAAACCCCATAAAACAAAAATGGGTATCTGTCCTGGTTACTATTGCTGTGTAACAAATCATCTAAAAATGCAGTGATATAAAACAACAGCACTTATTATACTCACAAATCTGTGAGAAAAGCTACAGTATGATTGAGGATTCAGCCTAGAAGATTAAAATGGCTGGGGAGACAAAAATCTGGGACTGGATGATCTATTTTCAAGATGATGTCTTTACTCACATTTGGAATCAAAGATGAGATGATTTAAAGTTTGATGCAACTGAAACTCATCATGAGAACACTTACACATGGCCTCTCTGTGTGGCTGAGGCTTCTCTCAGCCAGATGGGTGGGATCTGAGAGAGAGTATCTTAAGAGGGCCTTCCGGTGAATGGGTGTTCCAAGAGAACCAAGTGGTGGGTGCACAGTCTTTAATGACCTAATCTCAGAAGTCACTTAGTGTGAATTCTACCATACTTTATGCTCAAAGAAGTCACAACCACATTCTGATTTAAGAAGTATCATAGACTCCACTTCTCAATAGGAGTAGTGTCAAGAAAAACATGGGGGATTGGAGAAATGGTTGAGGTCATCTTTGAAAAATACAATCTGTCACAGTATGCCCACATAGATGATGGTAATGTTCCATGAACTAATGTGTTTAATCAGTTCTGCCTCTCAAGTCCCTGGCCTTGGGGGAAAAAAACTAAAGAGAGAGAGAGGAAGGGAGGAAGGAAAAGAGGAAAGAAGAAAGGAAGAGTCTCGTCTAAATGGCTAAATGGCAGGGTAGGGTATGGTTAGAGAAAGCTTCAGCCCTTGAGCCAAGATCTAAATTTTGAGTAGAAATTAGTTGGAAAAGAGGAAAGAGCATTGCAAAGTAGGATGAACAACATGTATCAAGGTCTTGCAGTAAGAGGGAGCCATGGTCATGGCACATACTATAAGGGGAACAAAGTCACTATGATTGGGGCAGAGAGAGATTGAAAGAGAGGGGAGGAAGAGCGTCCAAATAATTAGTCATATGAAGAATGTTGCTCCTAAGAGGAAAAGAAAGCAATGGAAGAGTATTAAAAATAACATGACTAAATGTATGTTTTGACAAGATTTATCTTTCTGTAGTGTGGCAGGCAAATGAAGAAGAAGAAGAAGAAGGTATAGGAAGACCAATTACTAGAATATTAACCTAATCAGAGGGAGAGAAAAAGGTTTCTTGAAATGGAAACAGTGAAATTGGAAAGATGTGTACCTGTTCAGGGCAGTAATATCAATGTGAATACTAAAAAGATGGATATGGGGGGAGGAGGAAGTAAGAATTATCAAGGATAACTTCTAAATTGAGCAACTAGATAGACTCAACTTTTTCTGGGGGAGAGGAAGTTGGTTAGAGTCAGTTTATAAATTCAGACTTGATTGTGGATTTTGAATATCTAGGGTTCAGAGTAGAGGTCTCAGATGAAGTAAAATTTTGGAGACCTTTGTGTAAGTGTAGCTTGCTATGAGTATGGACAAAAATTACGTATGAAGATTATAAAGTTGAATTTACCAATGTTTTAAAAAATACGTGACCATACAGTCCCCCTTTTTGTATCATATGGAATAATTGAGATGAACAAATATTATAAAACACTGTCCTAAAGAAATGAATGGATACATGTTCTTCAGGAAACTCACTGTAAATAGTTTCTTTTGGTCCATCTTTTAAATGTTTTCGAAAGGCAGTTTATCTGAGATTGAAAAACATGACAATTACTTGGAATACAATTAATCTACAGTGGTTAGTAAATTTGGGGTCACATTTTAAGAAACCAGCCAAGCTGGGAAAAAGTGTGACATCTTGAAAAAACTGAGTTTACTGATATTAATAATTTTTATATATTTTATATATTAATAATTTTATAGCTAAAAATTAGAGACTTTCAAGGCGCTGAACACTTCATGTGGATTAACTCATGTAGTCATAACAATCCTGAGCTAAGTAATGGTATTACTTTCACTTCAAAGATTAGGAAGCATTCTCAGAGAAGTTATATTCCTTACAAAAGATTACCTGTAAATGAAAAAGCCAGGATATAAATTTAGGTGATTCCTATCTTAGATAACAAAGACAACTCAACATCATCATGAAAGTATTCATGAGAAATACTATGTAGTATTTTATGTTGATTTCCTTAAAAAATGAGACATATATAATAAATTAAATAAAATGGGAAATATTAGAAAACCTCAGTCTAATTGCTTTGTATTAGCCTTTTTTTTTTTTTTTTTTTTTTTTTTTTTGCTGTACGCGGGCCTCTCACTGCTGTGGCCTCTCCCGTTGCGGAGCACAGGCTCCGGACACACAGGCTCCGCGGCCATGGCTCGCGGGCCCAGCCGCTCCGCAGCATGTGGGATCTTCCGGGATCGGGGCGCGAACCCGTGTCCCCTGCATCGGCAGGCGGACTCTCAACCACTGCGCCACCAGGGAAGCCCTGTATTAGCCTTCTGAAGGTAATCAAGTAGGGTATTTCAGATGACTTTCTTCTACCTTGTGTAGAGTGAGGGTTGGCAAATTGTGAATTATTTGGCTAGGACATTATGAGTAATATCTGAGTGGAAAATATCTAGACATGGGACTTGGAATGTGCTTCTTAATCAGTTTTTGACAGAACTGGAGCTTCTCATCTGTCTTCTAGCCAGGAGTGTAAGATTGGGTAGGTCATCATTATGTATTAGAATGCCTTATTTTTAGCATGTTTCTTGGAAGAGATTTTTGGGAGGCCTGACATATTAGTAATTGGGAGTGTAGAACCCTTATGGTTATGTTCAGAAAAGAATTCAGTGTAAGTTTTCTTTCTTTTTTTTTTTTTTTTTTTTTTTTTGCGGTACGCGGGCCTCTCACTGTTGTGGCTTCTCCCGTTGCGGAGCACAGGCTCCGGACGCGCAGGCCCAGAGGCCATGGCTCACGGGCCCAGCTGCTCCGCGGCATGTGGGATCTTCCCGGACCGGGGCACGAACCCTTGTCGCCTTCATCGGCAGGCGGACTCTCAACCACTGCGCCACCAGGGAAGCCCTGTTTTTCTTTTTTAAATGACTTAATCATTCAACTCTCCTCTTGAATGATCAAGCAAGAATAGAGTGGAGCAAACAAAAAGAAAAATGGGTGATAACTGTGAGGGATTATCTGCCTCTTCCTACCCTATGTGCTGTTAGTTTACTCCTCATTTCTCCGTAGAATTTGTATGTTTTAAAAGGAAAGGATCATAGTGTGGTCCCATGGAAAACATACTTAAAAACAATCCATTGTTTCCAGCTAGCATCTTGAAGTAAAGTTTCAAGAAGGGCCCTTGAAGATAATCTGTGATTTGCACCAGGTCACCAAGGTAGAACCCAAGTAGAATTTGGAATCAAATACTGAATAAACAGTATATTTGCCTTGAGCATTGTCTTCAACAAAAATACAAATAAAATTTTGATTTTCATACTTTTGGCTAGTAGAAGAAATCAAAAACATTGGATAACATAAAATGTTGGGTTAGAGATCTCAGAATCAGATTTCTTGAATATATTTTCCTTCCCAAACAAAATTTGATCTATATTAAACATTAAGATTCGGACGGTTTTGAAAATTGGCAAGTAAAGAGAACCATAACCATAGTGTTTTGTTTGACTCCTAGTCCCCATATTTCTTAAATTATACCATGAACAAACTTTTCAACTCATATTTATCTATCTTAACATTTTTCCTCTATCTATAAAATGTAAATAATTCTTCTTCAGTAGCTGAACTGACTCAGTATCAAGTCACTTTGTAAATAATCTTACTATGTCAATTTCTCTGAATATCTGGGTCCTACCTTGTTCCTGTGATCAAATCCCTTCCTTAAACCTCCCTTTCCTGGGCTTCAGGCTAGTTGTATTATGGCAGTCCTTGCATCCATAATCTACTTTACTTGGTATTCTGGTTCCTCTGAGACTTGAATCTTATCTTTTCCTTATTAGTACTCTTTGGAATCTTAGCAATGTGTCTCAAAATCTTACCACATCACTGAGATCTTGTTACCTGCTTCTGGGCCTCCTGATACTATTTATTTGCCTGTCTGGATCTCCAAATCTTGCTGGTACCATGTCAAGTTTCCCAGATCACCTAGTTATCTCAGGATAAATTTCTACCTAATACTGCCAGTGATTATTCAGTCCAAATCCAGGCTCTGTATCAGGCTCTGTATGCCCAGCTGGATTGTGTACAGTGTAATAAAGTCACAGATATGGGTTCAATGTTCGGTCCGGATACTTATCAGGTGTTTGACTTAGCCAAATTACTTCATTGAGCTTTATTTTCTTCATTTTCAAAATGATGCTTTATATCTATGCTTTATGTCAATCTATGCTTTAACAGTCTATGATTTATACCTAATTAATGTAGAGAGAGTTGGTTATAGAAATATGGAAATTATGTAGATAAGTATATTAAATTAACTGAACACTGTACTAAGGCACTGTACTAAGCTCTTTAGAGGAATAATAATGATCATTTAATGATTGCCATGATTTCCATTGAAATGACTTGCTAATCTCTGAGAGTTTATTCTGACTCCAGAGATGTAATAACTACTATGATCTACTTTACACTAATATTGTAAGAAATAGAGATAAAGCACTTGGCGTAAGCCCTGGTGTCTAAGTGTCAACTCCACCTTTATTTGTAGTTGAGTTTAAAACAGGCAAGATTCCCATTATGCTGCGAGTATCTAATATGTAAGTGTATTCTCTCTTTGGCTTGCCCAAGTTAACAAAGCACATGCTGTAGTATTAACATTAGCTAACGTTGCTTTTCTTGTGCTGCATCTGTGCCTTCCTTATACTCTACTTATATCGCAGATGATTCCTTTCTATGTCCTACTCCAAAATTTGCATATTTACCAAAGCACTACAATAAGTATATTGCAAATTCAATCCTATTTTGGGACTATTGAAATTAACATGATTTTAAGCTGAGGTAAAATTAATGTGAACTGTACAGTTGACATGAATTATATGAATTAACTGTGCATGGCTACATGGCTTTCCACGGGGACTGATCTTTGTTGCTTGCAATTAATACAAAGAAAGTCTCTTAAATTGCTTTTGAAAAGCAATTTATTTATCTCTTGGCCTTGGAATAAAATGAAATACTATTGACTGTCTATCCAAGTCGATGCTTTTAGAACTTAATTCTACTACTACTAGATACAAAGAAAGTAATTTGCTTAAATTCTTCAAAAATGAATATTGGTGTCAAGAACTGTGAAGCATCTGAGCATTTACTTGACTTGAAATCTATCAAGTAAGTAGGTCCTAGTTTCATGGGTGCTGGCAGAAGACACGAGACTCCTGGGTCAGAGACAAAGACCTTTATTAGTCATGGCAGGGCAGGCAGTGTGAGCTTCATGTTTGTGTTGGTTCCCCTTGCTCCCAGGTCCTTCAGGGGTGACACAAATAGGCACATGTAGTAGCTTGTGTCGCAGCTGAGGAATCCCAAGATTAGGGAAACTGAATCTTTTATAAACCTGCCTGGCCTTAGCTCTGGAGAAGGCCATTGTCTTTATTGTGCTTGAAAATACGAAAGAAAGAAAGAAACTTGTTCTTTGCTCAAGAGAGAAACACTATAGGGCTGTCTCTTTCAGGGATCTTCACAGTACAAACATCCTTGGAAAGACAGTCTGGAACATAGGTCAGCAAAATGTACAGAAATACAGACCTACATAGAATTGTTTCCCAACAGTTGGTCACTGGAACATTCTTTGATTTGATTTTAAGTTATACTTTGATTAAAATTTAATTGTTCCAGTTGGTCACATCCAGAGTGAAGAAATTTATTTATCTTGGTTTTGGGGGATAATCCACATGGCTGCTCTTCTTATCCCCAATAATTTTCCCTAGTATTCTGAACAAATAATTCCAGAAAATATGATTCCACTTTGAGTATCCTTTCCAGATAGTGGTGGCAATGCTACATAATAAAATCTGTGGTGAGGTATACACCAGGAACACTTAAAGGTATAATCTGTAGGACAAGATAAATGTAAATTTTTGTGGTTAGCGTCCTTGGCACTGGTTTGCTCATTCAACCTATATGTCTATTATATTTTAAATATGTCCAGCACAATTGTATATATGCTAAGAATACTATGATGAATGAAACAGGAAAAAAGTTTCTGTCTTATAGAATTTATAATCTAGTGGCACAAAAGTAAATAGTACCATCTTTGGCATTCAAAGAAATAAAAATGATGCATTTCCCTTCTATATTCACCCACTCTCCTTTTCTGCTTTACTTTTCTTCATACTCGCTAATGTGTGTGTGTGTGTGTGTGTGCGTGCGTGTGTGTATCTAATATATAAAACTTATTTACTTGGCACAAGGGCAGGGATTTCCATCTGTTTTATTCGATGCTGAATCCATAGGGTATAAAAAGGTTCTGACACACAGTAAAGATGTGATAAATATTTGTGGAATACATACTTAAATGGATAAATGAAATAGATTTTCAGGGAGTAAAGACCTCCAGAGGAGAACTTCCTAAAGATCACTGGAATGGGGAAAGAAGAAAATGACAGTGGCCATTTGATATCAGATGTGACAAATCCATATATTACCAGAAAAAAGTCCTATTTTTGGAAACTTTATTGGGAGCTATAATTCCTCTAACACTGGATATATAAGAAAATAGGGAAGTATAGTTTATTACTTTCAATGGAGCCACATTTATATCTTCCAGACTGGTGTAGCAAAAAATGGTTTCGCATATAAAAGTGTTCATGGAACTTCTTCGGACAGAAAACAGATCTAAAATTCAGCCAGGTGTATAGAAGCAAGACATTGTCTTAAAATATGTCTTGATGTACATAGACCAGGGCAATCCCTCCATATTTAGTTTTAAATCTCAATGGAAGGCAATTAACTTAAAGGTGTATGAGAGGCTCATCTGTAAACATATTTAATTAAGACTTTTCTATGCCAAGAAGGTTATTATGCCAATTCTAAATGATAAATTCATGTTTTTAGCTTTTTCCTCACATATGCCAGTTGGCTTTGAGTAGAAGAATTTGAGTTAAAATATATTTTGCCGTGGTACCAAAAAACTGGTTTTAACTGGGCTTTCAGGATTGAAAAGGGCTAAGAAAATAGTCTTACTTATAATGCATACTTTTAGAAATAATATTCTAGAGGAATGCAAAAGAGGACAGAAGTGACTCTTTACAAACCAACCATCTAATGGACTCTGAAATTTCTGTAAGTTGGCTAGATTCAGTGAAAAGAAAAGGTTTCAGAAAGCGGGATGCTGTGTATATTTTCATTTTATAAATGAGAATATGTGTGCCTTTTTAGTTTAAAAATCACCATCTGCCATGAATACCTTTGCTATTACTTTTTTCTAAGGAGGAAAGCAAATTCTCATTCTGTTTTATCTTTCATTTCAAGAATTTAAAACCCAGAATATCCATTTCTAAGAAAACTTTGTTCATGTCTTCTGAATATCCTAAAGTATTCATTAGGCAGTAGCTGTGATGAAGTAAAAAAACAGAAAAGGGAATAAGCTAAAGAAAGATCTTTATTCATAAACAGTGAGAGTCTTTACATGATGATGCTAAGAATTTCTCAAACTCTAGGGAATAAATGGACCAAACCATTTCAGGGTGGAATAGGTTTTACACTTAGAAATAACATAATCCATTATAGAAATATTAGACAATCAATAAGAAATACCATTTTTAAATACCTAAAACCTCTAAAGGTTTTTATCTTATATTTTAATTTCAATCTACAAAAAGAGGGGGCCATGTACTAATACTAGAAAGACACAGGAGCTCATGACTGATAGGACTTCTTTTCCCTATAATTTTAATGACTTTAATTCATAATGGAAACAGTTGTGATTCTAACATTGTTTAGTTTATAAACGAATGATGTGTAACAGCCTACATTACTTTTACTAAGTTATACAAAAAAAATTGGTAGAGCAAAAATGCTTGAGTTAATATATTTTGCAATCTATGTATAATGAAAGAAGATTAAAATATCTAAATAAAAATGTCTTTTAGACTCCTCTTTTATTCATTAGGAGAAGATTACGCCCATTGATAACCATCATGGTTTTCTTGTGTAGTCACTGGTACCTCTTTCTAGAATTCTAGTTACTTATGAGTATTGGGCTGGCCAAAAAGTTCATTCGGGTTTTTCCATAGCATCTTATGGGAAAACCCGAATGAAATTTTTGGCCAACCCAATATTTATCTGATGGTCAAAAAAATTATTGTATCCTTTAATTTGGTGAGAGTTTCATAAAAGCACACACATGCTACTGGAGAAGGTAGAGTCTTTCTAAGAGGATGCTGTTTGGTTGAATCCATGTTTACCAGGTAAATCAGAACTCCCCAAGAGAGTCACAATGAGCAACTACCTGGAAACTACAACTAACATCACTTTGCAAGTTTGGCGATGTAATTACTACCTTCCAACCAATGAATACAGTTCTCCTCTTTAACTTGGGTTGATATTGGGAAGTGGTGATGGGGCAGGAAGAAGAAAGAAGTATAGGCTTTGGAAAGATTTGATCCTGAAACTATGCTTATGTGTAACAAAACTTACGAAATAAGTCCTCCAGTGATGGAAAACCAAAGAGCCCACTTTTCAACTGGGTTGTTTTCTTATTGTTGAGTTTTAAGATTTACAGAATTCAATGCTCTAAATATCCCCCGAGTACTGCTTTCATTATATTCCACAGATTTTGATAAGTTCTATTTTCATTTATGTTTAGTTCAAAATATTTGCTAATGTCTCTTGAGATGTTGTCCTTGGCCCATATCTTATATCATGTTGTTTAATGTCTAAGTATTTTTTTAATTTTCCAGCTATATTTCCATTACTGATTTCTGGTTTAATTCCTTGTGGTCAGATTTATTTTAAGTTTATGAAGGTGTGTCTGATGACCCAGAATGTGGTTTATCTTGGTGAATGTTCCATGTGAACTTGAGAAGAAAGTATTCCACTGTACTAGTTGAAATATTCTATAAATGTCAATTAGATCTACTTGATTTATGGTTCTGTTGAGGTGAACTCTTTCCCACTACCTTACTGCTTCCTTGATCTGTCAGTTACCAAAACAGGTGTGTTAGGCTTTTTGTTGTTGTTTTTTCTTCACACTAAAGGAGTTATAAGTACTAACGTAGTTATATAAAAGCAGAGAGTGAGAGTTAAATTCCCAAGAATTTACAAAGCTGGATCTCTGCTCACAAAATCTACTTGACACAGCAATCACTACTCTGTTAGTGGTGCTTAAGTTTGAGTCCTCATTACCCTCTTAGGAGGGCTTGATTCTCCTGCTGCTGCAAATACTTGGCAAACAGTGTCACCGTCCTCTTCAAGAAGAGGCAGTAGAACATGGTAATAAAGGATATAGAGACTGAAGGCAGACTAACCTGATTTGAACCCCAGCATAGACAAGGCATGTGAACCTCATTTAACCTCTCCATGCTGTGGTTCCTTCATGTATAAAATGAAAATTGCCATAGTGTCTAACACATTGGGATCAAATTGGGTGGCTGAGGGGATTAAATAAGTTAATACAAGTAAAGTTCTTAAAACAACACTTGGAACTAAAGAAACAATATATGTCTAGGTAGCTAGAAGACATTCTCAATCTCTTTCCCACTTGCTCATTTTACCACAGAGCTTGGAAATCCAAAAATTCATTCTCAGCCCTCCTTATATTTAGAGAGATCCATTGATCTACAGGGAACTCAAAAGAAAATCACTTGCTCTCCTCATTACACAGATAGTTGAGATTAATACTGCCCTTCTCCATCCCCTTCTACCAACTTAGAAAGCTGACAAGTTGGCTGAAGCTGCAGCAGGGCAAGGTCAAGACAGTAACTCAGTCCTCAGCATGGACATCATTAAGAGCCAACAATGGCAAATTCTTGCTTCTTCAATAAGAAAAATCATCCCTATTTGTCAGAGACATGGCCAATTCAATGCCAACACATACACTAGTATAACTGCCGCTAATAATGCTACCTACTAAAATGGTTCTCTAGGGCTTTCTAATACCAAGCGCTGTGCCACATATTTTATATGTGTTATATTTAATTCTCACAAAACCCTTTGGGATAGGTACCATTATGTCATTTTAAAGACGAAGACACTGAGGCTTAGGGAAATTACATAAAATTACCAAACTCGTACAGTTAGTAAGCAGAGGAGTAGAGATTTGAACAAACTTTTGACTGCCTTTTTACCAAGTTGTTGACAATTATGACATTCAACTGCCCTGTAGATACAGGAAGCAACTTAGATGCAGGGAAGGAAAGCATTTGAAATTACTTTCATAAATAGAGAAGTGTTTAGCAATTAAAGGAAAGAGAATTTTGCTCTCATAAATTACTTATATAGCTGTCTAAACTGATCAAATTGATTGACCTTTGTTCAGTTTTCAAATTCTCTTGGCCCAGAGTAAAATAGAAAAATGCTGCTTAACTTCTAAGTTCAGTCTTTGATGGGAGAAACCAATGGTTTGTGTCTGAAGGCATTTTCTGTAGCATTTGTGAATGGGTTAGTGGTTGAAATCCACTTCCTAATTGTCATGTGTCCACCCACTGCTATTGTTATAAACTTTGTGGTAATTCCAAGGTCTGGTATGCTAGGAAGAGGAATTTTTTCTTTTTTTTTTCTCAGTTGGTATTTATACTTTCAGCAAAAACAGGATAGACACAGATTTATTCCATTGCAACAGAATCTATTCCCATCACTTTCTCATGTCAAACATGCGACTCTCTTTTGTGCATAAGATCACAGGACTAAACATTCTTACCTTTATAGGCTATAGCCTTTCCAAAAGTAGTCTGAAACTTGAAGAGATCTGTAAACATTTATGTAGGAATCATAACCACAGCCCCAAATAAACAAACATAAGAAACCATTGGGGTGGCTCGTGAAGTTTAAAACAATAATAAATGTGCTCAGATTGCTACTGGGAGATAAAATAATAACAAAAGCAACTACAAAATTAAATATGTTTCTCCACATGGTTGTTTATGTTTCCTTCAGAAATAAATTTAACTCTTTTGTTGTTGAAATAGTTATGTATTTCTGAATCAAAAACCAAAAGGTAAAATGAGAATAATAATTTGTACAGATGTTATGCATATACTGTGATCTTAGGTAATATAGATCATAATGATTTCTGTCAGTACAGTTTTGTTCCTTTTGAAGGTTTAAGTGTTGATGTATTCTAAATACATAGAACTAAATACAAATGAAAAAGAAATGCAAACTTCTGCTCATTTGTCCTAAATTTTTCTCATTTCTTTTACTCGTTCATCCTACAATTACTTCTATGGCCTCTGCTCTTACAAGGAAGTGAGGGAACTGCAAAGCCACCATCACAACTCATCCTTTTCAGGTAAAGGTTTGCCATCTAGGATGAAGAATGAGTTATGATGACTGGGAAAAATAACATGTGCTAATGTGTAATCTATCATAAGAAAGAAAAAATAATAGTTGTAGGCTTTCAGGGGATAGAGAGTTCAATGAAAGAATGGAGGCAGAGAATGAAGGATGATGATGCAGAGGAGGTAGAATATGAAATGGGTTTAATTCTGACAAGATTTTTATAGGAAAAGATGGAGCACTTCCAGTTTTGGGGAATCAGCTTCAGAATTTCTGAATGGCATTCCCTCTGAGGCTTTGGACCCATCTCTCTCTCAGCAGCTGTAGCTGTACAGAAAAGACTTATCATAGCAGGCCTGAGGCAGTTGTCTACAGAAGGCCTGCTTGTAGGGTTGGCCCTGGGCTGGCGTCTGGAAATTCCGCCTTTGAAATATTTGATACACCGATAAGGTTGTTTTGCCTGCCAAGGGCATGGAACACCTGCTTTCCTTCTGGGAGTCTGAAATTTCATTAGTTATGCCTCCCTATTTGTACCTTTGTGACCATTGTCCAAAAAAAACCTTGGACCCTGAATCTCAAACAAGTTTCCCAACACAGACACATTGCTCAGTAAAAAGACAAATGCTTTTCACTGCTGAAGTTAGGGCTCCCTTAGAGCAGCCTCTCTCCAGGGGGAGAGCATAGGAAGCTTATGCTTGGATACTTCCAGACTCTGCCTGTGCCCTTTTCCCTTTACTATAGTCGTGCTCTGTATGCTTTCTCTGTTGTACTGAGTACAAGTTCTGTGAGTCCTTCTAGGGAATCAGTGAAGGTTTGGATGGTCCCTGTGTCCTCAAAATATCAGTCTGCCAGCCCCCTTCATTTTTCACATTTTTTCTATTCCCTACCATGGACAACATATTGAATCATCTCAGTACAACTCAAGCATCACTCTAAAGTGGAAGAACATGAGGGATTATATCACTGCCCTACTTAAAGTCCTCCAGTGGGTTCCCATGACAACTGTTGTCTGCTGACTTTACCAATAATTCCCCAAGTCATATACATCTCTCCATCTTTCCTTTGATTCTCATGCCCCAGCCACAGTCACCACCTCCTCCCAGTATCTCAAAACACCAAGTTTTTATTTTTATCCTTTATCTGGGATCTCTGCTCATACAATTAACTCTTTCTGAGAGATTCTCCACCAAACTCTTCTCCCCAGCTATCCACCATGCACACATTTAAAGGTGTGGATTGTTTTCTCCCTGAGGTCTTAGTTTAAATATCATTCTCTCAGAGAGGGCTTTTTTGACTACCCAGTCTTAATTAGTACTTTCTCTTCTCTGTTATTTGCTTTCATGGCACTCTAATTGTTTCTCTTGTCATTTATCACTGTTTCTAGTAATATATATATAATTTTTTTTTCCTTTTTAGTTTTGTGCCTTTGCCATTAGTCTATAAATTCCATGAAGACAGGGATGAGTCCAGTTTGTTAATCCTGTAGACTTAGTCCCTAATCCGGTAGCCTAGCACAGAGAAGGCATGAAATAGATAGTTATTAAACAAAAATTTTAATTGAAATATAGGAACTAGATATGGCAACATTATTCAAAGCAAAAAGACAACAGGGAGGAGAATGAACTGTAAAAACCTTTAGACAGAAGAAAGTGTATCCGATTATTCATTTAAATTCTTATCATTCTGGCACTTTAAGGATTATACCAATTTTACTCTTATAAGTAGAAAAAAGTGTCTGCAATTTGCTGGGTCCTCTTGAACCAAAGTCATGATACTTAAGGATTCTTTGTAGTATTAGATAAAATACAGAAAAGCTAAGTGTAAGCTGAAAGAATAACATCTCTTCCCTAGAGCAAACTGTGTGAGAATGTATAGGGAGAATTGTAAGGACCCTTATCTAGTGAGCTTAGATATGTCCAAGAGACTGGGGGTTTCATCCAAATGCAAATTTCTCTCTAGGCTCGGTTTAAAGTTTCCACTAAGGAAACATCTAAGTGATCTAATTCAAGAATTGATTCAAGTTTATCGTGACCTAAAAAAGATTGAAAATCAATTATCATAGTTATTTATGGACTTGTATATAATTCTATCTGGTGCCACGGGTTTTGATTTTAACAGTTGGCCCGAAACTGATTACGGGTAGCTTTCCATGTAGGTCATTTCCCTAAAAGTCAAGTTTCAGAAAAACTTGTCAGTAAAAAAGTTGATTCAGGGTAATATTTTTAATTTTAAAAACTTTAATATTTGTACCCCAAATTATGAAGTTTTTGAAAAAGAGTTTTCGGGGTTATGTTTTTCATTGATAGCAATTGTTATCAAAATCTTTCTGAATACATAAATATATATAAATTGCTCATGTACATGTTAATACAATGTATCCATAGAACAGCCTTATATAGCTCCAAAGTTTAGGTATAAGTATGGTCAAATCTAGCAACTTTGACTCATTTTGCTGATTTTTAGCCAAGGTAAGATAAGAAACTGCATCAAGCCAGTATTCAGGAAACTGTTTAAATATTTTGTTTAAAATAGTTGGTTTTGCAAGGCATACCAACTGTATCAGAGGATCTGTCTTAAAAATTGTTTAAAAAGTTGGAAGCATGCAGCTGCCCTTGCTAAAGAAATGCTTTGAAAAGAATAATATGTATGTAGTATGCACCATACATACATTATATGATTCACTAGACACAAAGTGGGCACTCAGATACTTGCTGATTATTTAATTTATCCAACATAACCAAAAATATATTTTGGGAGGATAAAGAATTCTTTTTTTTTCTTTTTTTTTAAGGAGGAATGGCAAATTGCCCCACTTTGTTTGATGTTAAGGAATATCAAATCAGAATTCCAGGATATCATACATTTATACTCAAACCTGGTTCTAATATGTTCATTAGAAGGCCTTCTGATGAATTCAGTGCTGGTTCTCTTTTCTTTTATTTCTCCTTTTTTTAAGTAAAAATATCCCCTCTACTCATAAGCTAATTGCACATTCAATCAAAGAAAATTATATGAAGCAAGTTGTTGTTTCTTCCTTCTCTGAGTGAAAGCAAAAGGGGAAGTGAATAACAGAGAATCACAAATTGCTTTTTCAGGTAGTCTCAGGAAAGGAAGACTGAATCAAAATTGTAGCCAGCTGGTATGAAGAAGCTAGCAGACAGGATTCTGGGATGGAGTAGGGAAAGGCTCTCGGGCCAAGATCCAGGCATTACAAATCCAACTCCATCCATTCCTAGCTGGGTGTCTTCAACAAACTTCCCAACCTCACTGAGCCTAGTTTCTTCCTCCACATAGTTGGAAAACCACACACAGGTTGAAAAACTTACCTGAAGACTTAATGAGATAAAGAAGACTATTTTCTGATACATATCAGCATTTTAGGCATCAAACAAAGTCAGCTCCTTTCCTTCAGCAGCACACAAGTCACTGGGCTAGAGAGATTTGCACAAACTCATCAGTTTTTATTCTAAAATGAGTGGCATCCATCAGAGTTAAGTTTTACCTATTTCCCTCTTTTCTTCCTTCTTTCCTTCCCTGTTATAAATAGAGTTAGAAAGGCAGTTAAAAAAGGATGAGAAATAAACATAACTGTTTTTTAAATTTATATGTATTATTTTAACATCGTGTTTAGTCCATTTAAATCCACTTATTTAATTAGTGAACCTTAGGCTAATTTCTCTTAAATACAGAATTGTATATCTACTTTGTCAGTAACTAAAGGGCATCTCTAGGTTAATATGGCCAAAACCGAATCCCCAAACCTGGTCACTCCCAGTCCATCTCAATATATATCACCATCATCTACATACTTGCTCAGCCAAAATCTAGGAATTATCCTTCTTTTTCTTTTTTTCCTTATGTCTTCTCAACGTCAACATCCAAAGAAGTATCATCAAACTAACCTTCAAAACATATCCCAAATCTGTTCTCTTCTCTTCAGCTCCATTACCAATCTCCAAAGCCATCATCATTTCATTCTTGTTTCATCATCATTATTTTATCATTTTATCATCATTTCTTCCTAGTCTACCAAAGAAACCTCCTAACAGGACTTCTTCCTGTCAGTACATTCTCCACAGGAAAACCTGAGTGATATTTTGAATGTATAAATGCTGGCGCCCACCTGCTTAAATATCTCCAGTGGCTTTGCCTACTGTTTAAAATACAATCCAGATATTTTATGCATATGAATTCTTACCTAATCTGTCCCTGCCTACCTTCTTGATCTCAACTCACATCACTAGAACAGTGATTATCTAAGTGTTTCTCAGACACATTAGGCAATTTTAAAAATTTAAATTATTTGATAGACATTTGTTTCTCCCTCAAATGCTCCTTTTCTTAATCTTCAAAGAGCTATTTCTTTTCTCTTTCTGACTTAATTCACTCTGTATGACAGACTCTAGGTCCATCCACCTCACTACAAATAACTCAATTTCATTTCTTTTTATGGCTGAGTAATATTCCATTGTATATATGTGTATGCTAACACATATATATGGAATCTAAGGGAAAAAATAGGTCGTGGAGAACCTAGGGGCAAGATGTGAATAAAGATACAGACCTACTAGAGAATGGACTTGAGGATATGAGGAGGGGGAAAGGTAAGCTGGGACAAAGTGAGAGAGTGTCATGGACATATATACACTACCAAATGTAAAATAGACAGCTAGTGGGAAGCAGCCGCATAACACAGGGAGATCAGCTCGGTGCTTTGTGACCACCTAGAGGGGTGGGATAGGGAGGGTGGGAGGGAGAGAGACGCAAGAGATATGGGGATATAAGTATATGTATAACTGATTCACTTTGTTATAAAGCAGAAACTAACACGCCATTGTAAAGCAATTATACTCCAATAAAGATGTTAAAAAAAAAAAACTATTTCTTTTTGACATTCAATTTGAGCTTAAATGATACCTCTTCAGAAGGGTCTTGCTTCTAAAGAAACTACCTTGAAACTGTTGATGGCATTACTGATTTTGGATTGTCTGCCTGACATTTGTCAGCCTTGGTTAATTGTCTGTGGTTGTTTTGTTTTTTGCATACCCCTGACCAGAATGCAAACTCCATGGACAATAATAAATAATAAAGAATTAACAAATGTTGAATGAAGGAAGGAAGAAAGAAATGAATAGATGAATGCATTATTCCTTCTATTAATTTTTAAATCCTTTGAAGCTTAGATAGTGTATTTGCTGTAGTACCTGTTAAAATATTTTGCACATATTTAGCAATCAATGGATATTTTTGATTGGAATAAAATGTTCCACGTCTCTTTTATTTCTGAGGAAGGAATTTCAGTGCAACCCTGTTTTCTTACACAATGTACATTATTTCCAATTTTAGCATGTATGCTGCTGGGTTGAGAACAGGTGTGGCATTTCAGACAACTCTACAATTGTATATTTTATAGTAACATAAATACAATGAGTATTTTATAGTAATGTAAAAAGTAGTTTTTATGTTCAATGACATGTGAATATATCCACAGGGATTTAGAGACATTGTGAGTTATTTCACTGTACTTTCCTGTTCTGAGTGAAGTCCTATAGTTTACAGGTATTACTTCAAGACTATTTAAGAGACATAGAGGGAATTGGGATTACACGTTTAGCAAAAAAGTCAGAATTTTACAGCTAGAGGAGATCTTAGAGATCATTACGTTTCATCACTTATTTCTTATATCAAGAAATTGAGGATGAGAAAAGTTACTGGTTTGCCTAATAAATGCTGTGTAACTTAGCAAATTATCAAGTTAGCAAAGTAGTAATTAGAAAAATAGTTAATTAAAAAAGGAAGAGCTGGATAAATAGTAACAATGCACAGTTCACAGCAGTTTATATCTTCATTTAAAAATTAATCAGATCTGTGTTGCAAAAAGTCATTCCAGTAGTTACTCCTTCTCAAACGTTACCAACTTTAACTGTTTATAAACAGAGAACTATCATCTTCTGAGACAGATTCCAGCACAAGTCTTCAGGTTGCACCTGAAGTTTCTAAAATTGCACCAGTTTCTAAAGTTTGCAAACCAGACCTGATTGGCTTGAAATTAATGACTTTTGGATTTGTATGCCCTGTGTTGTTGTTGCTGTTTTTTGTTTGCTTTCTTCTCCTGATCAGGACAAATTACATGTATAGTCCATTAACCTTTAGGAAATAGTGATATATAATATTGGTATATTTAAGGATGTACTCTTCCTGGGCCTCATTTTCTATCCTATAAAGGGGGAATCTCAAAGGTATAGCAACATGATCGAAAAAGCAATAATTTTCACTGTGATTCCCTTGTAAGGGAACTGGGAAAAATCATTGTAAAAGAACCATATGTTTTAGCATTCTGATAATCAGGTATAAAACCAAGTTTTCTCAAAATTTTTATTGAGGAGAAATAACATTACACGGACAAGTAGTTTATAGCATATAATTTTTCAGACACGTAGTCCAATATTCTTCCCAGCTTGTGCCTGTCCATTCTAGTTCATCAAAGTGTTTATAATAGTTACTAGAGTCTCAGTTCAGAGGAGCTCAGCTCTGCCTGGTCCTCTCTCTCTTTCTCCCTCTCCTTCACTCTCTCTCTCTTTCCTCCCTGAATCTTTTTGGTTTTTTTTTTTTTTTTTTGGTTTTTTTGTAGTTGTTGGGAACAGCAAAAGGATTTTCTAAGACATTTATTTTTGTGGAGTGTTATTTAACTCAAAATAGGGCTCTTTTGGAGTCTGTGTTGGAAAAAAATGGTTATTTCAGTGAATGTACGCTAAATAAATCAATTAACTTGAAAAGAGGAGAAAGAAGTAATAGGAATTGGTTGATGCCTAAATAATTATTGCAAAGCATCATCAGATAATAGCATTAAACTAGGAAAGTGACAAACATCCTTTGATCTCAGCTTTCATTCAAGGTGAATCAGGACCAGTGTAATAAATCACCCTAAATACCTCTTGTGAGTGGCCACTGCTAGAGGGCAGGCTATGTCTCTCATCACGTGCTGCCTTAGGTAAAAATGCACAATCACGGTGGAGTCCAAAGTGTGGTAAGAAAGTTCTACTTCTTCCCATGCCTGTAGAAAATACAGTTAACTTACAAGTAGTAGTAAAGTATGGAGAATCGAACCGTATTAAACTAGATGTTCTCTCCAATTTAATACAAGTAACCTAATTGCAGCAACTATTTTAGAAATTCTAACTCTGTTTTAAAAATTATTAAAATAAATTGTAACATATTCTTTCTTGCTTGAATGGAAGTTATTCAGGGCCTTATCTCGTATCTAGTATAATCTTGTCATTCTTGTGGCGCCACTTATTCTACAAGATGTTTTTTTTTTAATTCCATTAAAAAAGAAAAAAACCTGTTTTTCAAGAGTAGGAGTACCTTTTCATTTCGCCGTGAGCCACAGCCAACTTCCAAAGTGGTTATTTATGTTCGATTAAAAAAAGTTATATTCCACTAACTTGGGGAAAAACAAACTTTGATATTTGGTTTGAAATAGCTTTCTTTTCCATAATTTAAACTCTTTCTCACACACATATACTTATTCTTTTTAAAATTTATTTAGTTATTTTTAACAACTTTATTGGAGTATTATTGCTTTAAAATCGTGTGTTAGTTTCTGCTTTATAACAAATTGAATCAGCTATACATATACATATATCCCCATATCACCTCCCTCTTGCGTTCCTTCCCACCCTCCCTATCCCACCCCTCTAGGTGGTCACAAAGCACCGAGCTAATCTCCCTGTGCTATGTGGCTGCTTCTCAGTAGCTATCTGTTTTATATTTGGTAGTGTATATATGTCCATGTGACTCTCTCATTTCGTCCCAGCTTACCCTTCCCCCTCCCCGTATCCTCAAGTCCATTCTCTAGTAGGTCTGTGTCTTTATTCCTGTCTTACCCCTAGGTTCTTCATGACATTTTTTCCCCTTAAATTCCATATATATGTGTTAGCATACGGTATTTGTTTTTCTCTTTCTGACTTACTTCACTCTGTATGACAGTCTCTAGGTCCATCCACCTCACTACAAAGAACTCAATTTCGTTTCTTTTATGACTGAGTAATATTCCATTGTATATATATGTGCCACATCTTCTTTATCCGTTCATCTGTCAGTGGACAGTTAGGTTGCTTCCATGTCCTGGCTATTGTAGATAGAGCTGTAGTGAACATTTTGGTACATGACTCTTTTTGAATTATGGTTTTCCCCAGTAGTGGGACTGCTGGGTCATATGGTAGTCCTATTATTAGTTTTTTGAGGAACCTCCATACTGTTCTCCATAGTGGCTGTATCAACTTACATTCCCACCAACAGTGCAAGAGGGTTCCCTTTTCTCTACACCGTCTGCAGCATTTATTGTTTCTGGATTTTTTGATGTTGGCCATTCTGACTGGTGGGAGGTGATACCTCATTGTAGTTTTGATTTGCATTTCTCTAATGATTAGTGATGTTGAATATCCTTTCATGTGTTTGTTGGCAATCTGTGTATCTTCTTTGAAGAAATGTCTATTTAGGTCTTCTGCCCACTTTTGGATTGGGTTGTTTCTTTTTTTGATATTGAGCTGCATGAGCTGCTTGTAAATTTTGGAGATTAATCTTTTGTCAGTTGCTTCGTTTGCAAATATTTTCTCCCATTCTGAGGGTTGTTTTTCATCTTGTTTATGGTTTCCTTTGCTGTGCAAAAGCTCTTAAGTTTCATCAGGTCCCATTTGTTTATTTTTGTTTTTATTTCCATTTTTCTAGGAGGTGTGTCAAAAAGGATCTTGCTGTGATTTACATCATAGAGTGTTTTGCCTATGTTTTCCTCTAAGAGTTTGATAGTGTCTGGCCTTACATTTAGGTCTTTAATCCATTTTGAGTTTATTTTTGTGTATGGTGTTAGGGAGTGTTCTAATTTCATTCCTTTACAGGTAACTGTCCAGTTTTCCCAGCACCAGTTATTGAAGAGGCTCTCTTTTCTCCATTGTATATTCTTGCCTTCTTTATCAAAAATAAGGTGACCGTATATGCATAGGTTTATCTCTGGGCTTTCTATCCTGTTCCATTGATCTGTTTTTCTGTTTTTCTGCCAGAACCATACTGTCTTGATTATTGTAGCTTTGTAGTATTGTCTGAAGTTCAGGAGCCTGATTCCTCCAGCTCCGTTTTTCTTTCTCAAGATTGCTTTGGCTATTCGGGGTCTTTTGTGTTTCCATACAAATTGTGAAGTTTTTTGTTCTAGTTCTGTGAAACATGGCAGTGGTAGTTTGATAGGGATTGCATTGAATTTGTAGATTGCTTTGGGTAGTAGAGTCATTTTCACAATGTTGATTCTTCTAATCCAAGAACATGGTATATCTCTCCATCTGTTTGTATCATCTTTAATTTCTTTCATGAATGTCTTATACATTTCTGCATACAGGTCTTTTGTCTCCTTAGGTAGTTTTTTACCTAGGTATTTTATTCTTTTTGTTGCAATGGTAAATGAGAGTGTTTCCTTACTTTCTCTTTCAGATTTTTCTTCATTAGTGTATAGGAGTGCAAGAGACTTCTGTGTATTAATTTTGTATCCTGCTACTTTACCAAATTCATTGATTAGCTCTAGTAGTTTATTGGTAGCATCTTTAGGATTCTCTATGTATAGTATCATGTCATCTGCAAACAGTGACAGCTTTACTTCTTCTTTTCTGATTTGGATTCCTGTTATTTCTTTTTCTTCTCTGATTGCTGTGGATAGAACTTCCAAAATTATGTTGAATAATAGTGGTGAGAGTGGACAACCTTGTTTTGTTCCTGATCTTAGAGGAAATGTTTAAAGTTTTTCATCATTGAGGATGATGTTGGTAGTAGGTTTGTCATATATGGCCTTTATTGTGTTGAGGTAAGTTCCCTCTATGCCTACTTTCTGGAGCGTTTTTATCATAAGTGGGTGTTGAACTCTGTCAGTGCTTTTTCTGCATTTATTGAGATGATCCTATGGTGTTTCTCCTTCAGTTTGTTAATATTGTTTATCATATTGATTGAGTTGCATATGCTGAAGAATCCTTCCATTTCTGGGAAAAACCCCACTTGATCATGGTGTGTGATCCTTTTAATGTGCTGTTGGATTCTGTATGCTAGTCTTTTGTTGAGGATTTTTGCATCTATGTTCATCAATGATATGGGCCTGTACTTTTCTCTCTTTGTGACATCTTTATCTGATTTTGATATCAGGGTGATGGTGGCCTTGTAAAATGAGCTTGGGAGTGTTCCTCCCTCTGCTATATTTTGGAAGAGTTTGAGAAACGTAGGTGTTAGCTCTTCTCTAAATATTTGATAAAATTCACTTGTGAAGCCATCTGGTCCTGGAGTTTTGTTTGTTGGGAGATTTTTAATCACAGTCTCAATATCAGTGCTTGTGATTGGTCTGTTTATATTTTCTATTTCTTCCTGGTTCAGTCTCAGAAGGTTGTGCTTTTCTAAGAGTTTGTCCATTTCTCCCAGATTGTCCATTTTATTGGTGTATAGTTGCTTGTAGTAATCTCTCATGATCCTTTGTATTTCTGCAGTGTCCATTGTTACTTCTTCTTTTTCATTTCTAATTCTATTGATTTGAGTCTTCTCTCTTTTTCTTGATGAGTCTAGCTAATGGTTTATCAATTTTGTTTATCTTCTCAAAGAACCAGCTTTTAGTTTTCTTGATCTTTGCTGTTGTTTCCTTCATTCTTTTTCACTTATTTCTGATCTGATCTTTATGATTTCTTTCCTTCTGATAACTTTGGGTTTTTTTTTTATCTTCTTTCTCGAACTGCTTTAGGTGTAAGTTTAGGTTGTTTATTTGAGTTGTTTCTTGTTTCTTTAGGTAGGATTGTATTGCTCTAAACTTCCCTCTTAGAACTGCTTTTGTTGCCTCCCATAGGTTTTGGGTCATCGTGTTTTCACTGTCATTTTTTCTAGGTAGTTTTTGATTTCCTCTTTGATTTCTTCAGTGATCTCTTGGTTATTTAGTAGTGTATTGTTTAGCCTCCATGTGTTTGTATTTTTTACAGATTTTTTCTGTAATTGATATCTAGTCTCATAGCATTGTGGTCAGAAAAGATACCTGATACCATTTCAGTTTTCTTAAATTTACCAAGGCTTCATTTGTGATGGAAGATATGATTTATCCTGGAGAATGTTCCATGAGCACTTGAGAAGAAAGTGTATTCTGTTGTTTTTGGATAGAATGTCCTATAAATATCAGTTAAGTCCATCTTGTTTAATGTATCACTTAAAGCTTATGTTTCCTTATTTACTTTCATTTTGGATGATCTATCCATTGGTAAAGTGGCGTGTTAAAATCCCCTACTATGATTGTGTTACTGTCGATTTCCCCTTTTATGGCTTTTAGCATTTGCTAAAAGGTGCTCCTAGGTTGGGTGCATACATATTTACAATTGTTATATCTTCTTCTTGGATTGATCTCTTGATCATTATGTAGTATCCTTCTTTGTCTCTTGTAATAGTCTTTATTTTAAAGTCTATTTTGTCTGATATGAGAATTGCTACTCCAGCTTTCTTCTGATTTCCATTTGCATGGAATATCTTTTTCCATCCCCTCACTTTCAGTCTGTATGTGTCCCTAGGTCTGAAGTGGGTCTCTCGTAGACAGTATATATATGGGTCTTGTTTTTGTATCCATTCAGGCAATCTGTGTCTTTTGGTGGGAGCATTTAATCCATTTGCAGTTAAGGTAGTTATCGCTACGTGTGTTACTATTACTATTTTCTTAAATGTTTTGGGTTTGTTATTGTAGGTCTTTTTCTTCTCTTTTGTTTCCTGCCTAGAGAAGTTCCTTTAGCATTTGTTGTAAAGCTGGTTTGGTGGTGCTCAATTCTCTTCACTTTTGCTTGTCTGTAAAGGTTTTAATTTCTCCATTGAATCTGAGTGAGGTCCTTGCTGGGTAGAGTAATCCTTGTGGTAGGTTTTTCCCTTTCATCCCTTTAAATATGTCCTGTCACTCCCTCTGGCTTGCGGATTTTCTGCTGAAAGATCAGCTGTTAACCTTATGGGGATTCCCTTGTATGTTGTTTCTTGTTTTTCCCTTGCTACTTTTAATATTATTTCTTTGTATTTAATTTTTGATAGTTTGATTAATATGTGTCTTGGCATGTTTCTTCTTAGATTTATCCTGTATGGGACTCTGTGTGCTTTCTGGACTTGATTAACTATTTCCTTTCCCATATTAGGGAAGTTTTTGGCTATAATCTTTTCAAATATTTTCTCAGACTCTTTCTTTTTCTCATATTCTTCTGGGACCCCTATAATTCGAATGTTTGTGTGTTTAATGTTGTCCCAGACATCTCTGAGAGTGTCCTCAATTCTTTTCTTGCTTTTATCTTTATTCTGCTCTGTGGTAGTTATTTCCAGTATTTTATCTTCCAGGTCACTTATCCATTCTTCTGCCTCTGCTATTGATTCCTTCTGGAGAATTTTTATTTTCATTTATTTTGTTGCTCATCATTGTTTGTTTGCTCGTTAGTTCTTCTAAGTCCTTGTTAAACGTTTTCTGTATTTTCTCCATTCTATTTCCAAGATTTTGAATCATCTTTACTATTATTACTCTGAATTCTTTTTCAGGTAGCCTGCCTATTTCCTCTTCAGTTGTTTGGTCTGGTGGGTTTCTGCCTTGCTTCTTCATCTGCTGTGTGTTTCTCTGTCTTTTCATTTTGCTTAACTTCCTCTGTTTGGGGGTCTCCTTTTCACAGGCTGCAGGTTCATATTTCCCTCTGTTTTTGGGGTCTGCCCCCAGTGGCTAAGGTTGGTTCAGTGGGTTGTGTAGGCTTCCTGGTGGAGGGGACTTGTGCCTGTGTTCTGGTGGATGAGGCTGGATCTTGTCTTTCTGGTGGGCAGGACCTCATCCGGTGGTGTGTTTCGGGGTGTCTGTGACCTTACTATGATTTTAGGCAGCATCTTTGCTAATGGGTGTGTTGTGTTCCTGTCTTGCTAGTTGTTTGGCATGGGGTGTCCAGCACTGTAGCTTGCTGGTTGTTGAGTGGAGCTGGGTGTTAGCATTGAGATGGAGATCTCTGGGAGAGCTTTTGCCGTTTGAAATTATGTGGAGCTGGGAGGTCTCTGGTGCACCAATCTCCTGAACTCGGCTTTCACACCTCAGAGACAGAGATCTGACACCCGGCCAGATCACCAAGATCCTGTCAGTCACACAGCTCAGAAGAAAAGGGAGAGAAAAAGAAAGAAAGAAAGAAAAAAATAAAACAAAAGAAAGTTATTAAAATAATTTTTTTTTAATTTTTTAAAATTTAAAAAATTAAAAATTAATAAAGAAAAGAAAGAGAGCAACCAATCCAAAAAATAAATCCACCAATGATAACAAGTGCTAAAAACTATGCTAAAAAAAAAAACCCTGATAGAACTGTAGGGCAAATGTTAAAAACAATGCTATACAGACAAAATCACACAAAGAAGCATACACATACACACTCACAAAAAGAGAAAAATGAAATTATTTATATATCTATATATCTATATCTATCTATCTATCTATCTATATATATATATATATATATGGTAGAGAGCAACCAAATCAATAAACAAATCTACTGATTATAATAAGCTCTAAATACTAAAATAAAGTAAACATAAAATCAGAAACAAATTAGATGCAGAAAGCAAACCCGAACTCTACAGTTGCTCCCAAAGTCCACCACCTCAATTCTGGGACGATTTGTTGTCTCTTCAGGTATTCCAGAGATGCAGGGTACATCAAGTTGATTGTGTGGAGATTTAATCCACTGCTCCTGAGGCTGCTGGGAGACATTTCCCTTTCTCTTCTTTGTTCGCACAGCTCCTGGGGTTCAGCTTTGGATTTGGCCCCGCCTCTGCATATAAGTCGCCTGAGGGCAACTTTTCTTCACCCAGACAGGAGGGGGTTAAAGTAGCGGCTGACTAGGGGGCTCTGGCTCACCCAGGCTGGTGGACAGAGGGGTACGGAATGTGGGGCGAGTCTGTGACAGCAGAGGCCGGCGTGACATTGCACCAGCGTGAGGTTCACCGTGTGTTCTCCCGGGGAAGTTGTCCCTGGATCACGGCACCCTGGCAGTGGCGGCCTGCACAGGCTCCTGGGAGGGGAGGTGTGGATATTGACGTGTGCTTGCACATAGGGTACTTGGTGGCAGCAGCAGCAGCCTTAGCATTTCATGCCCATCTATGGGTTCCGCGCTGATAGCCTCAGTTCATGCCCATCTCTGGAGCCCGTTTAGGCGGTGCTCTGAATCCCCTCTCCTTGCACACCCAAAACAATGGTCTCTTGCCTCTTAGGCAGTTCCAGACTTTTCCCCGGACTCCCTCCTGGCTAGCTGTGGCTCATTAGCTCCCTTCAGACTGTGTTCACACAGCAAACCCCAGTCCTCTCCCTGGGATCTGACAGAAACTGGAACCTCAGCTCCCAGCCCCCACCTGTCCCGGTGGGTGAGCAGACAAGCTTCTTGGGCTGGTGAGTGCAGGTTGGCACTGAACCTCTGTGCGGGAATCTCTCTGCTTTGCCCTCCGCACCCCTGTTGCTGTGCTCTCCTCTGTAGCTCTGAAGCTTCCCTCCTCCGCCATCTGCAGTCTCCGCCTGTGAAGGGGCTTCTAGTGTGTGGAAATCTTTCCTCCTTCACAGCTCCATCCCACTAGTGCAGGTCCCGTCCCTATTCTTTTGTCTCTGTTTTTCGTTTTCTCTTTTGTCTTACCCAGGTACGTGGGGGAATTTCTTGCTTTTTGGGAAGTCTGAGGTCTTCTGCCAGTGTTCAGTAGGTGTTCTGTAGGAGTTGTTCCACATGTAGATGTATTTCTGGCGTATTTGTCGGGATGAAGGTGATTTCCATGTCTTACTCCTCTGCCATCTTGAAGGTCTCCCACACATATAGTTTTTCAGATTGAGAATAAAAAGTGCTGTAAAGAGGAGTCACGTGTCACTGCTATGTGTACTATTTTTTTTTTTTTAGATTTGAAAATGTAGAACCAGAAAAGCCAAAAGAGGAAGTTTAGAGTTCATGTAATTAACTCCTTCATTTCACAAGTGAGGTAACATGTTACAAGCCACGTTGTTGATCCCACAGAGGAACCAGTGGCTAGCTAGATATTCTGACCTCCAGATTTATATTTTCATGGCACACTTTCCTTGTCTACTGATATATTTGGGAATAAAAGACACAGAACCACTGTCATCAACTGTATTGTGCATATCATTATGGCATCTTGAGTCAGTCGGGCCAGAATTAAATAATAGCCATGTTATCTTTTCTATAGTTTTGATATACAAAAAAATTAAACTCAAAATAACTCATTAATTTGCAGAAAATGTTCTTACACAATGTACTTTGAGAACACTTAAATATAACAATAAAAATTTGAAGTGACTTGGTCCTACCTGATACTGTCACTATTTACATTTAGAAATTGCATTTTAATCTTAGGAGTCAAGTTTTTAAGTACTAATTACCTACGTTAATTTAAGCACATATTTACAGATTAGTAACTTATTGGCAATGAGTTTCAGAGAAAGAAAGAAATTAGAATCTATTGCCAATTGTTGTCTAAAAGAAATCAGGCAAAATCTAAAATTATGTGTCAGTGTGAGCATACAACTGTATTTAGATAAAAATTTAAGCAACACATCTATTAAAGAATTTATAATATAACTGATTGCACTTACTATTAATTCTCTTGTGTGACTCATGAATTGTGTTTAAAATAATGTTATGTTTCAACTATATTTTTAGAAAAAAATTGTCTATATCTTTAAAAAGAAAAAATGACTGTTGAGAGCAAGAATATGCCGTAAAATTGTCAAGTTAGGACTATAGTAAAATATCTTCCCAGGTTTATGATGCCCTGATTATGAAAATTAAGGAAATATATAGAAAATATTTTACTGAAGTAAAATTTTTAATTAGAAACTAGAATGGGATGAGAATTTTAATAGAGTGGTGGAAAGCATATACAGCATTTTATTTTATTTAATTAATTAATTACTTTTTTGGGTTGCACCAGGTCTTAGTTGTTGCAGGCAGGCACCTTAATTGTGGCATGCAAACTCTTAGTTGAAGCATGCCTGTGGGATCTAGTTTCCTGACCAGGGATTGAACCAGCATCCCCTGCATTGAAAAGTGGATTCTTAGCCACTGTGCCACCAGGGAAGTCCCAGCGTTGCATTTTAGACTTACCTTTTTTCTTTTGGTATCTTTCAGAAGTGGGTCTATAGAATTGTTAAGAGGTATCAGCCCTGTATGAAAAAGTAATGTTCTAGGTAGTAACGATTAAGTCAGTCTCTTGTTAAAACAGAATAAGAACTTTATTCTGTCCATAGCATTTCATAAAGCTACTCATAATTTAGGAGCTGAAAATTTTTAACATCTTTCAACACTATCTATAAAAGAATGTAAGTTATAGTCTGACAGTAGAAGCATAAACTTAAAATAAATGATAACAGAGGACATTAGTGTCCTTGAGTTTTTTGCATGTCCTTAGATCTTCAACTATAATTCATATCAAAAGATTAAAGTATAAATTATGAATTAATAATTTACTGCTTTATTGAAAAATAGGATGTATTTTATAGGAAATAAATAAGATAGTGTACTATGAGTTTTAGTCAGGGTTATGTTGTTGAATGTTTAACAACTGATTTTTTGGGGTAAAAACTTTCCCGATCATTTGCTGATTTCTATGTAAATACTCCCAACACTGCCAGTTTTAGACTATGGACATGGCAGCTCTGATTTCAGAGTTGGGAAGAAAAGGACAGAGCACCAGAGGCTCTCAAGAACAGATGCGTGTCTCTTCCAGCAGCCACTTATTTTTAGCTCACCCTTCATGCTTTTCCTTATACTTAGAATATCTTACCATTAGGTCTAGGCACAAAAACCTAAAGCACCAATATGATGTTTGCATTATTGTGTAAATTATATTTTGCTTAGGATGAAATCATCTTTATCTATTGCACTAGTTTTCACTTCACGAAGTTGAGAGCAGGTTTCATACATGACTGAGTTGCAGAGTATCTTCTTGACACTAATATAATGTGTTCATTGATAACATATTATGATATAATGTATTCATTTGCTGGAGAAAACTTTGTAGTAAGACTTATCTTGCATAGGTCAAAAAAGTGGCACCTAGTAAGGAAGTGAAAACCTCATTTTTACTGCCGTGGGCTTCATATGGATGATTTCTTTTTATCTGTCCCTTCAATGTGATCATTTCCCAGACTACATTTGACCCTTACATCATCTAATTTAACCCACCCAGAAACTCAGTGCCAAATGTGAGACCTGGTTGAAATAACACTGTGGAATCTTGTGGTGTGAATATGTTCTGTTTTGTTCTTAAGCTTATTTCTTTTGCCTACTACATTGTTAAATATTTTCTAACTTACCGTTTTATATATTCTATCAAAGACCCCTAAAATCACTTTGTGTATAATAAGATAATAAGGAGAGGTATAAGTTAAAAACCTCCCACATAGAGTTGTACTTCATTATTTGTGGATTTCTTGTTTGCAAATTCACCTACTTACTAAGATATCTGTGACCCCCAAATCCATCCTTGCTGCCTTCACCGTCATTCATACCATTCAGTGTGTGGAAAATGAGAGTCCTCTGACATGTACGTTCCTAAATGAGGTAGAAAAAGGTGATGCTCTGCCTTCTTGTTTCAGTTCTCATGCTGTAAATAGGTGGCCATTTAGTGGTCTGTTTAATGCCACACTTTTTCACACTTGTGTGCTTTTTGTTGGTGATGTTGCTGTTTGAAATGGCCAACAAGAGTAGTGTTGAAGTGCTGTCTAGTGTTCCTAAGCATGAGAAGTCTGTGATGTGCCTTATGGAGAAAATAGGAGCATCAGATAAGCTTTGTTCAGGTGTGAGTTGTGCTGTTGACCGTGAGTTCGGTGTTCATGAATCAATAATATGGTACATCGAGACCAAGTAAGACATAAATGACCCATCTGTATGTGAGGCAGCTCTGAAAAGTGCTAAGTAACATCTATCATGTGTGAGGAAGCCGTGGAAATGATGGAAAACATCTACATCTGTGGAACCATAAGACAAAAACGGTATTATCGCGGTTCTTCAGAGAAACGGAACGAATAGGATGTGTATATATACAGACAGAGAGATTAGCTTTAAGGAATTGCCTCATGTGATTGTGGAGGCTTCTGCTAAACCCAAAATGTAATGGGATGGGAGGCAGGCTGGAGACAGGGGTTGTGGTCCAGTAGCAGTCTGCTAGCAGAATACCCTTTACTGGGGAGAGGACAAGATTATTCCATTAACAAGGTTCTTCAGTTGACTGAATGAGGCCCTTCCACATTATGGTGGGTAATTTGCTTTACACAAAATTCAATTTAAGTGTTAATCTCATCTAAAAATCACCTTCACAGAAACATCCGGAATAATATTTGACCAAATATCTGGGGACCGGACACCATGGCCCATCCAAGTTGACACACAAAATTAACCATCACAGAACCAAAAAAAAAAAAAGTATAGTGGACAGTGTTATTGTAAGACTGAAATCTGAAAACACTTATGGTGACATTATCCTGGGTCAGGAAACTGTTAGACCTTTCTTGGTTAGTATTTTATATAATTAATTGTTTACAAGAAATACATTTGAATGAGGTGTCTTTAAACAAAAACACACAGAACAAAGTTATGTATTAAGGAGTTGAAAAACACACTGTGATGAGATGGCTCTCGGGAACTAGGGGCAATGGCTCAGTATTTGCTAATTCAGTGTTTGTGGCAACATTCTAGAACATAACTACTCTAAATGACTAGAATCAACAGTATGTGCAGATGGTACACAAATCTATCTCACTAGATCTTATTCCTATGGTGATTCCCAGTTCACACATCCTAGGGCCTAATGGTCTCTCTTTTGGGATGTCTAAAAGGAAAATGAACCCCCAAGTGTCAAAAATTATATTACCTTTGCCACCACTACTGTCCTTTCTTTTTCCCCCTGCAATCCTATCCTTCCTCTACATTCTGTAACTCAGTGAAAAGGCTCATCATCCAATCAACCAACTAGGCTAAATATGGGACACTCCCCATTACTTTTTCTTTTCCCTTAACACGATCCCCATGACTACTTGATCAACACATTCTGGTTTTTTAAATTTGCTTATATTTTTACCTTTTACTCTTTCTCAATTCAGCTAATTCCTCTGTATCTCACCATCTCTGTAGTATAGATGGGTAGCTAAGAACACTTGGTTTATAGTCAGATGGAACTGATTTTGATTTTCAGAAAAGGAAATAGAATTGACTCTGCAACTGGGTAGATGGGAAATATTGGGTAAATTAACTTGTACAAACTTCAGGTTCCTCATCTGTACAATGTGGATAATGAAAGTACCTATATCATGATATAATTTTGAAGATTACTTGTGAACAGACTTACACATAAGCATGGTACAACTGTGGCTGACACTGTTACTCAAAGAAGTGATTATTGTTGTTAGTTTATAAGTCAGTGACTGTGCTAATTGCTAGAAACATAAGACTGAATAACAGAGTCCTTGGCTTCTGTACCCACAAAGTTTATAACCTATTTGTTGAAATTTAAATAGAATTTAAATATGATACTTTGGGTCATCTTAGGTTATGCTCTCTTTTTTGCTTAAATTGCTCTTTTTTCAATGTAATCTTCCCATTTGGGAAAATTGAAATTAGAGCAAGAGTTGATATGAACGATAGAAAATGGTTTTATTTCATTTCTGCAACATTATCCCACAAGAGTTGGTCCAATTCATTTCTAGCAAAGGCAATTATCAACCGGTTAGGTTTCTTCCTCCATTGAAATATATATTCTCCACAGGACTGAAACCATTCCATTTGTTTCTTATTTTCGTCAACACACTGTAACTATCCTGAAGAACTGTGTCTTTAATTACTGTGCTTTGTACCGGGGACAGACTACAAGAACCAGGACAAAGCAAAGCAGGGAATAATGTTTTGAATTCACATTTCAGTCACATTGTTGTTTTAATCATGAGATTAAAGATGTGGACCAATAAGCGCTAACATAGGGCCTGGAGACAGTGACAAGGGAGTATTTTGCAGATGTTTAAAAGTTACTGGGAATTCCTGGGATATACCAAGCAACTGTGCCTATTATCTCTATGTGAATGCCTCTAAAGCAGCACTACCCAGACATATGGAAAAGGTTTTTCTCTACCCAGAAAGAAATTAAAATTTACGGAAAGGAAATAGAATGAGTAGACAGAGAATTCATTTATTATGTGGCTCCTCTGGACCATATTATCCAGGGAAAAATATTGAGCAGGCCCCCATGCAGAAGTGGCTTTTATAACTAACCGACTCTACCATATGTTTAGAGCATTTCAAATCTCCCTAGAGTTGAACTCTCTGAAATGCAACTGAGATCTCTTCAGTTAGTTCAGAGAGGTTTACTACCACTTTGAACAAACTTCTTAGAGTACAACATTTTTAAACGGTCCACCTATCCACTAAAGGGTTCAGATTACTCTGTAAATCCCAAATCAGCAGAGATTATTATTATGGTTTAACTTTTTTCATACCACCTAGCACTCTAGAGGATAATTCTCACTTCATTTTGTCGGTTAGAAGGTGAGGATCAGAAAGCCTTTTTCATGGAGCATCTTTTGTTTCTAAACAGAAAGCAAATTTCACATCATTGTTTTCACCATGAGATTAAAGACTGTGTACAAGTAATAGCTGGTGGTGGGCCTTGAGACAGTGAGAGTGGGGTGTTTTACAGATGTTCAAAAATTACTAAGAATTACAAGTGAATATACCAAGAGACTGTGGCTATTATCTCTAATAGAATAGGAACAGAATAGAAAAGTAACCTATTGGTGACCGTATTTGTTACAGAGGAATTGGACTTGTAGTATAATTTTTTGTAGATATGAAATAAAGACAATTTTTAACTTTTTACATCAACTATTGTCCAGATTTTTATTTTCCCAAAAAGGAAGATAATCCCCATGGGAGAGATGAAAATATTATTTTAAATAAAGCTGCCTGTAGATGTTTTTGCCTTCAAAGGAGGGAATATAGTTTATATTCATAAGAACTAACATCTGTACCCTTTCTTCACACCTACAAAAACTAGCAAAGTAGGAAAAAAAAGACTAGTAAAATTTTGAAGTCTTTACTTTTTTTTTTATGCTGCAAAAACAAAGAGGTCATCTAGTATAGTGAGACATTTCTTTGGGAATTTTCCTCATGACTAATGAAGTTGATTATCTTTTTATGTACTTTGTGTACTTATGTAGTTTCTTCTGTGAAGTGTCTGCTCAAATATTTTGCCCATTTTATTGGGTTTTTGTCTTATTATTTAGTTGGAAGTATTCTTCATATATTTTGGAAACAAGTGTTTTGTTTAATACATGTGTTTCAAATACTCTCTCAGTCTGATTTAGCTTTTTCATTTTCTTAAGGGTGTCTTTTGAAGAGCAAATGTATTTAATTTTGATGAAATCTAATTTATCATTTTTTTCTTCTACATTCCAGCTCTTTTGGCTTTTTGTATACTATCTAATAAAATTTTGCCCAACACCCCCCAAAAAATCAACAAAACAAAAACCAAAGGTTCATCTAGGCTCTACCTTTAGAAGGAAAGAAAATCTGGAGTGGAAAGTCTTATGTTAGTAAGACTATTAATAAATCTTTAAATATGCAAAGGCTGAAGCAGAGAAGGGGTGGAATGTATAGATACCCATATGTGAAAATGTGATGGCAAATGTGTTTTCATTGGCATCTGAGAATAAAGTTGTCTGTAAAATGGAAAATCAGAGAGATAAGAGGAGAATCTTTTTAAATGTGGTTGAAACAGAGAGAGAGGCTAGACTCAGCAAAGGTGGAAGGAGAGATTCCAAGAGACACAGTGGTCAACCGACTTGTTAGAACACCCAAAATCTTAAGAAAATGATACATGCAAAAAATGTTTTAGTGGTTTCTCCAAGGAATTAAGGGAAAAGAGTCAGTTTCCAAGTTTGAATTATTATAAAAATCAGAGAAAAGAATGGCTACAGAATGGTGAAATACAAGTGAGATATTCTTAATCTACTAGAAAATGAATGAGGGACTTGGAAGTTAGTCTTACTGTTGTATTTGATGAAAAAAATCAGACTTGGGCTAGTAGATTTGAACGAAGTTTGGCTCATATCATGGGCTTAGCAGAGGGCTGTGTGCATGAAGACCTAAGACATCTTCTGTCGAAGAACTGATCCTTAAGAAGGGAACTAAAGCAACCAGATAAAACTCAAGAGGTCAATGAGAGGAGAAATTTTTGAGTGAAGCAGCTTTTAGTAACTGAGGCTTAGATTGTTTTTTGATGCTAAACTTGGTATAGAAACCCAGGGGGAAAAGGTGAAAGAAAAAAAGAGTTGGAACACACACACACACACACACAGAGAGAGAGAGAGAGAGAGAGAGAGAGAGAGAGAGAGAGAAAGACACGAAGGGCATGGGCAGTACTGTCTTAGAACCTCTAAACAGAATGCAGGGTAAAAGAGATGACAGTTTGTCTTCTCTTAATAAACACCTGTACTGGAGTTCATAGTTTATCACAAAGTGGTGGACTGGTCGAGAATTTGACCTGGGAAAGAATGCTGATGCCTTGATCATTTAGTGAGACTAACCTAATTCAGATTAGAGAACAGAGAACATCATGTATCAGGGGCACTTTAAGTCATCAAAGCAGCAGCAGGAACAAGAAGTGAAGGAACTTAAACCTCCCAAGAGAGGACTGTATTCCTGAACACATAAAGATAACTCTTCGATATATCTGGAGGACATTTGAGATAGACTGATTTCTAGAAATCTCCAGGTGGAAGCTGAATTGGAAAATAGCATTTTATTATGGCTAGCATAGTTGTATTTCAGTTCCATTCTGGTGTGGCTTGAGTCAATGAAGTGACCTAATTTTAAATTTGCCTCAGCGTGTATTACTCTGAAGCAAGTTTTTCTTGACTTTTGCTTCTTCTGTTGGTCTAATCAATCAACAGCAGGCTTGCTGCTATTAATAATTATTGAACCTCACCAGTTTGGGGTCACAGCCAGGATTCACCATTTTACATGATTATATAATTTGGGGTACATATGATACAAATAGTATCATATGTAGAACACTTACTCTGCAGAATACAGACACACACTATTTGATTTTCTCTTATTTGGAATGTAGAACCTATTAGCAGATATGATTTTTTTACATTTATATAAAATGTGCAATATTTACTTTGAGGGAAAAAAGTTTATAGAGAATGTTCTACTCTTGTTGAATGTTTTATGGGAGAAATATAGGAAAAACAAACCATTGTATTTACCTAGTTTTATCCACAAAAATGTTTTTGATTTTTACCCAAGGTATATTTTAATATTGGAATAATATGGCAAATGGGGAAAACTTTTAGTTATGAGAAATAATAAAAGTAATCAAATACTAAAATTCAGGGAGGATAATTCTCTGGCTGTGTATTCTTGGGCAAATTATTAACAATTACCTTGTTCTCTCTTTTGAAGGCACTAATAATAATAATAATAAATTTTTAAGTCATGTAAACTTTGTGATGTGATATTGTGATAAATAAATAATGTGATGAGCATTTTGTATAAATTATACAAATTACATAATTGCTTGCTATCAATAGAAATTGAACTAATCTTAGTAGAGCTCTGGAGAATTGCTGCCCGACTGACAATTATCCACAATTTCCATAAATAATCTATTAAAGAGTTATTCAATGATGCTTTTTAGGTTTAAGGATGACACAATTTCTTTTGGGTTATAAATGGGTAACAAAGTTATGAGAAGAAAGAAGAAAAATGTTTATATAGACCAAGGTCCTATATATATTGATATATATATATAGAGAGAAAAATTTGTTGTTGAACTCATAAATAATAAAATCTAGATATCATTTCTGATATAGATCTTGGATTGGTAAACATTTTCTGAAAAGAGTCAGGTAGTAAATATTTCAAGCTCTGTGGGCCATATAATCTCTGTTGAAACTACTCAACTCTGTCATTATGGTGAGAAGGTAACCATTGAGAAAACATGAAGTGAGTGTGGTAGTTTTTCTTTATTTTTTTCCTCTCTCTCTTTTTTTAATTGAAGTATAGTTGATTTACAATGTTGTGTTAGTTTCAGGTGTACAGCAAGGTGATTCAGATATATATATATATGTTCTTTTTCAAATTCTTTTCTATTGTAGGTTATTATAAGATACTGAATATAGTTCCCTGCGCTACACAGAAGGACCTTGTTTTTCTTTTTTTTTTTTTTTAACTCAGGACTTTTTTTTTTAATATGTTGGGGGTAGGAGTTTATTAATTTATTAATTTATTTTTGCTGTGTTGGGTCTTCGTTTCTGTGCGAGGGTCTTCTCTAGTTGTGGCAAGCAGGGGCCACTCTTCATCGCGGTGCGCGGACCTCTCACTATCGTGGCCTCTCTTGTTGCGGAGCACAGGCTCCAGACACGCAGGCTCAGTAGTTGTGGCTCACGGGCCTAGTTGCTCCACGGCATATAGGATCCTCCCAGACCAGGGCTCGAACCCGTGTCCCCTGCATTAGCAGGCAGATTCTCAACCACTGCGCCACTAAGGAAGCCCTTGTTTTTCTGTTTTATGTATAGTAGTGTGTATCTTTTAATCCCAAACTCCTAATTTATACCTTCCCCATTTTCCCCTTTGGTAATCATAAGTTTGTTTTCTCTGTCTATGTGTCTATTTCTGTTTTGTAAATAAGTTCATTTGTAGCATTTTTTTAGATTCCCCATATAAATGATAATTGTATGATATTTGTCTTTGCCTGACTTACTTCACTTTGTATGATAATCTCTAGGTCCATCCGTGTTGCTGCAAATGGCATTATTTCATTCTTTTTTATGGTTGAGTAATATTCCACTGTATGTATGTATGTATGTGTGTGTGTGTGTGTATATGTATGGCACATCTTATTAAGCCAGTCATCTATTGATGGGCACTTGGGTTACTTCCATGTCTTGGGTATTGTAAATAGCTGTTTCTATGAACATTGGGGTGAATGTATCTTTTTGAATTAGAGTTTTTGTCTTTTCTGGTTATGTGCCCAGGAGTAGGATTGCAGGATCATAACGTAGCTCTATATTTAGGTTTTTAAGGAACCTCCACTCTGTTTTCCATAGTAGCTGCTCCAATTTACATTCCCACCAACAGTGTAGGAGGGTTCCCTTTTCCCCATACTCTCTCCAGCATTTTTTGTTTGTAGACTTTTTGATAATAGTCATTCTGAGTGGTGTGTTGTGATACCTCATTCTAGTTTTGATTTGCATTCCTCTGGTGATTAGTGATGTTAAACAACTTTTCATGTGCCCGTTGGCCATCTGTGTGTCTTCTTTGGAGAAATGTCTGTTTGGGGCAGTTTTTCAATAAAACTTTATTAACAAAAACAGGCAACTGGCCAGACTTGGCTCATGGGCTATAGTTTGCCAACCTCGGTATATAGTAAAAATAATGACATAATTCTGGATAGTTTCCTGACAACATTAGCTCAGTATAAGACAGTGAGATCCAAAAGGCCATCCTGGGCTGGCATAATCAGGAATACTATTTGAAATTAAACACTTATTTATTTATTGAACCAACAGTTACTGAATGGTTAGTGGCAGGCACTTTACTATTTCCTATAGGTAAAAGTGACTTCCGGGACATGGGCTTTGCCTTCTGAGGAGCAAACATGGGTTGCATGATGACTGGTTGTTACACTTCAGCAAAGCTATAATGGAGAAGAAAGTTGTTAAAGGCCCAATTAGAATGATCAAAGGATTGGAAAGTTTTCTTTATAAAGATAAACCTAAATCATTAGAACTCCACAATCTGGAAAGAATAATTAAGATATAATGTGTCTGAATTTAATAGAAGTAACTTCATAGATGCTAACAGGTTACATGTGGTTATTTATATGGTAAAGATAGCTTGGGGAGTCACTTCTATTAAATGTTTTGTTTATGCTACTTTAAGAAAAAGACAAATAATAATAAAATAGTAGAAAAAGAAGCAAAAATTCAAAAAATGGAGCCTTTGATACTCACCAATTCACATTTTCTTTTTCATGTATTCATTCAGACTTTTCTATACGTATATACTTTTTACATTTTTATTATTTTAGCTGAGATGTAATCCTTTTTTCACTTAATGTTGTAGCATGTATTTTAATGTCATCCATCACTATAATTTCATTGAATTTTGGTGTTCTCTTCTGATGTCTTTGACTTTTCACTGTGCAGTGTATATCAACTCTGGATGTCTCCTTAAGGTGTTTTCTTTATTTTTTTAGCAGCCTTTTCTCTCGTGAGCTCCAGATATTTATCTCAACTGTCTATTTCATTTTCCCCTGACTAGTCCATGGATACCTCAAACTCAACATGTCCTGAAAATAAATTATCATAAGCCCTGTTCAAAGCTATTATACTTACTTTACTTCTCATCTTCTCAAATGGCATTATCCTAAACCAAACTCTCAAGGCAAGATTCTGGGGGTTACTTTTGATTTCTTCTTCTCCCTCTCTTCTAAGTCCCCAAACAATTACGTATTAGGTATTGGCACTTTTATCTCCTTGGAACCAATGCCTTAGTCTAGCCAGTAACATTGCTCACTGTGATTTTTGCAAAAAACTCCTTCCTGTCTTCAATCCATCGTCCTCCCTCTTGCATAATTGGTTGCTCTAAATATACATCTGACTTTTTTTTTTTTTTTTCGGTACAGGGGCCTCTCACCGTTGTGGCCTCTCCCATTGCGGAGCATAGGCTCCGTATGCGCAGGCCCAGCAGCCATGGCCCACGGGCCCAGCCGCTCCGCGGCATGCGGGATCCTCCCAGACCGGGGCCGAACCCGTGTCCCCTGCATCGGCAGGCAGACTCTCAACCACTGCGCCACCAGGGAAGCCCTATACATCTGATTTTTTAATTCGTGGTTAATATCCCTCAGTGATTCTCAAGAATAAACCAGACTCTTAAACACAAGTACTAGAAATCTAACGTAAGCTGGCTTATGATAAATGAGACTTGACTGGTTCACTGATTTAGAAAGCTGCAGAGAGGCTGACAAGATCCCTGACAAGGGGCTCAAATGATGTTTTAGGTCTCATATCTCTGTTTCTGTTTCTGTGTCTCTGTCACCACTCTCTCTCTCTTTTTCTCTGCTTTGCTCTTTGTCATTCTCCCTTTCTCCCTCCCTCCCTGCATTTCTTACTTCCTATCTCTTTCTCCTGCCCTCTATTTTTAATGCATCTCAACCAAATCAATAAAAGAGTATTTATAAAAAGCTAGATATGCATCTAAGTGACTTGGAACAAAAGTGCATACAAGAAAGAAGAAAAATATATTTAATGTTAGGAAAAGAAAGCTAATGATCTGAACATGACCCAAGCTAAGTTCACAGATTTGTCTGGGCTGACCTAAGTCCCTCTTGAGGCTCAGGCAAATTATTAGACACACAAATGATTTTTATTATTTTGAATTATAATTTATGTGAATTAATGCATATAATTTATTTCACTATTTGATTTATTCTGGTTCGTTTTTCTTGTTTCTGATTTTTTATCGAGCAAGTTAATGAAACAATATGTACCAGCATTTTCTTCAGTCATATCTTATTAAGTAAGAGTATTAATAGCAACACCTGAAAAGTGCTTTGGATATCTAAAATGTATAGGCCAACATAAAAATTCAGAAACTGAAAGTTGCATATGTACATGCAGACACACATATACACACAAACACATACATACAGCAAACGTTTTATTATTTCATCTATCTCAAACTATGTATTAGTGTTCACGTCATCATATCTAAGTTAATATTCTTGAAACAGTATAGTTTTGAGTGCTAATGATTATGGGAATTCAGTGCATCGATAATAAGGAGGAAAATAACATTTTTAATTCAAAACTTCAATCCCAAAATGTTATTTGTTTGCTAATTTTTAGTACAGTGATATCTGCAGACCTTTCATATATATGTATACTAATACATGTCACTATGGAAACCAATATAAGGAGGGGATTAGCTCCAGCTCTGGGGCGGACCTCTGGGGAAGGACAAGGAAGTATCAACTTGCATACTCAGAAGGATATTTTAGGGCCTTTTGTGAAGTTTCCATCGGCCACTTGATACAAGGCATTTAGCTACATCTAAATACAGGAAGACGGGCCTGCACACATCTCTGTGGTGGATCTCCATCCTGATTGACCTTCTAGGCCAAGAAAGAATACTGTGTTAGCAGATGGGGTATATTGGTTCCCATGGTGATTTATGTGTTTATAGACATGGTTTTTTCATTTTTCTTTTTACCGAATCTTGAGCCACTTAAATCCAGACTATACCAGTTGTCAGTTACAGCTGTCTGAAATTCTGTATTCTTTGACAAATTTTTAAGGTTTTATTTAATTAATTAATTTATTTATTTTTAATGATGAGAGATTACTTCTATTTATTTATTTTTGGCTCCATTGGGTCTTCTTTGCTGAGCGTGGGCTTTCATTGCAGCGAGCGAGGGCTGGCTACTCTTCATTGTGATGCATGGGCTTCTCATGGTGGTGGCTTCTCTTGTTGCAGAGGACGGGCTCTAGGCATGTGGGCTTCAGTAGTTGTGGCTCACGGGCTCTAGAGCACAGGCTCAGTAGTTGTGGCACAGGGGCTTAGTTGCTCTGTGGCATGTGGGTCTTCCCGGACCAGGGCTCGAACCCGTGTCCCCTGCATTGGCAGGCAGATTCTTAACCACTGAATCACTAAGGAAGCCCTAAGGTTTTATTTTAAATGATCATGTGCATACATGCTCAAAGACACAGTACTTAAATTCTCCCATTTAAAAGTTATATGAAAGACCACATTAATAGTCTAAATCTTTGCATGTATGGTTAAATTATTATTTTTACAAGGAAGGATATGCTCTGTTATTTAAAGCTTATTGTCTCTTTTTCAGATGTTTATTTTCAAATAGGATTCAGGCTAATCACTAATAACTATCTAATACTACATAAAGAGGTTTCTACATTAAGCATTATGAGTATTTACCTTTGATTCTTATGTTAGTATTTTGTTATCCCTTAACTGAAAATATTGAGTAAAGATAAGGAGACATACATTTATTTAATATCTTAGTCATCATATTTGTCTGATTATGTGTATTTTTAATACTATAATGTGTGGGAGGTCATTGTAGAAATAATACACTTGTTTGCTAAGATTGGGTATGACATGTTTAAACTGGACAATGTTGTTAGAAGTAGAAAGAAAGATATGGTCATGTGATCATCAGATTACTTGATATAGAATTGATTAACACAATAATTATTACATTTATTTTAAAGTACCTATGTGATAAGAAATCATGGGGAATAAAAAAATGTAGTTCTAAAATACTGAACTTGAGAGATTAAAAATTAATAGCAATTGGGAAGGAAATCCAAAAAAGGGGATATATGTATACCTAGAGCTGATTCACTCTGCTGTACAGCAGAAACTAACACAACATCATAAAGCAACTATACTCCAATAAAAAATAATAAAAAATGAATAGCAATAGGATTCGCAGAAACTTTGATAATAGTAGTAAATGTAACACTACATTAGGGAAGCAAACTGTTTCAAACCAAATTACTAGATAACTGTTGTTCCCAGGAGCAATTCAAAGATTTGAAGTCTTTTTTTTTTTTTTTTTTTTACATTGGAGTATAACTGCTTTACAGTGTTGTGTTCATTTCTTCTGTACAGTGAAGCGAATCAGCTATATATATATATATATATATATCATCTCCCTCTGTAACCTCCCTCCCACCCGCTTCATCCCACCCATCTAGGCCATCACAGAGCACTGAGCTGAACTACCTGTGCTATATAGCAGGTTCCCACTAGCTATCTATTTTACACATGGTAGTATATTTATGTCAAACCTAATCTCCCAAAAAGATTTTGAAGTCTTTAGCTTTGAATTTTATTAACAACACGTATATTTTAAATAGTTAAAATTATCTTAAAAACACTCAAATAATTGGTTTATTCAATTTAAGTACATTAGAGAACACCAGTAGATTGACTTTTGCTACAGAATTACTGGCATAAGCACTTGAACTCATTTTTCTTCATACCTTTTAATATATCTCCTCTACTAAAACCACATGAAAAAACATTTAAACTTCTTATACTGCATTATGGGTCTTCATTTGAATTCACATCTATACATAGGCACCCATGTAAAATGTTATGTCTGAGTACACAACCAAAACACACATACACCATCTTCTATTAATGAATGCCCAGCAAGTTGCAGCTGTTTTTGCTGTGAGCACACTCTCATCATGGGATAATAGTTTTTCAGTATAAAGTAAACATATAACACACTGAATTGTGATACTATTGCATCATTTTAACACGTAGAAATTCTAAATATTGTATGTTTCTTATATTATCTTGATATTTATTTCAAGGATGGAGAGTATTTGATTAAATTACACATAGAATTTATTATTTAACTTTAAAGTTTCTAGATAATGATATCTGATACTGCAAAGAGATCTCAGACTAGATCTGATTACAGTGCTTTAAATACACAGACTATTTTTGGATGATACACAAGAAACTGTTAACAGGGTTATTCTATGTTAGAGGTCCTCACTTCTGGGTAGGAGGGAAGCTTAATTTGCTTTTAATTGTATTCTGTTGCATACTCTTTTAAAATGTGTTTATTGCTTAAAATTTTTACTACGTTCCATCTGTAAGCTTTTAAATTAATTGTACAGTGAAATGTGGTAAATGTTATAATTAGGAATTTTTTTTGAAATGTCTTGTGCAACTATTTCACTGTGGGAATCCAAATGTTCTTGATTCCATGCAATCAATATAAAGTAAATTGCCAGGTGAAATACAGATGTTTTTGTCAAAAAAACTTTTAATAAGTGAATGTTATATATTTTAACTCAGGTAATAATTTATAAAATCTATTTGAATATTATTATTTTTGTTATTGGGGGTTCTACTAGCAATTTCATCTGGGGAAATTTTTCCAATTGTCCTTTTTTTATTAAAACCTCTTACAAGGTTTAAATTTCGGATATATTAATATTTTCACTTGTATTGGATCATTCTATGCTTTCATAACACATAGGAGGTGGAAATTATTATAACCACTTTAGGGTGAAAAAAATTGGGGTTCAGAGAAGTTTAGAGCCTTCTCTAAGACCAAAGAGCTAGTAAATGACAGAGCTGTGGCTTGATGCAGGTGTTTTTAACTCTGTATCCAGCATTTGTTCTATGGTCTCACAATATTTCCAGTGAGATAAGACGTACCTATGAGAAAGAAATAACACATGGTTGAAAGTATAATACAAGCATGTACAATTGTTCTTAGTACTTTCTCCATGAGAAATTGAGAATTCAAAAAATGATAAAGGGATGGGAATTATAGTCCAAGAGCATGGCAAGCAGGTCATGTGGCCTCAGGCTCTGAACATCAGCACTGATACCCGTGGGAACCTCTGCCTTGATGTTGATTATGAGGCACAATTTGGGTTCATCATGCCCAAGTCCATGTCTTAAGACTCTTTCTACTTTCACTGTTCCTTTATGATTGAAGCATTAACTGTTCTTGCTAATGCTACTGCCTGAAACATAGTATGTGTTCATTCATGAAGACCCGATGAATAAATTCTCCCTCTTTCCTGTCATCCATCCAGAGAGTGGTTTCATTTCCTTGAACCCAAAGCTGATGATTGTAGTTACCTGATGCCATAATTGTTCTCATTGTTTTAATGCCCATAACTTACTTTCTTACATTATGAATTATGATCTATTCGTTGGTCCCCATTCTCACGTTCAACTTACTTGTCGGAATATAACCTATTATTTTGTATATATACAGCCTCTTTCTGTCCCTCCAACCCCCATACCACTGATGTATACTAATTTTTACTTGCTTTACCATATACTCTCAAGATACTTTGTTCTCTCTTCTGCTCCAGCTACCTGAAGAGTTTGCAGCTTACTTCATCAATCAACTGTCCATCCCACTCAGTTTAGAAGTCTAATTCCAAACCAGGTCTATCCCATATGTCCCTTCTTTATATGTTTAAATAGACTATGTCCTGGCCTGAATGATCATACAGAATATTATTTACCATATTGATCTGTGCAAAGGTACCTCTCCAAGATACATTTTACAAAATGGGGAAATTGAAACCTGTCTTACAACGCCTTTATGGTGCTGTCATTAGAAGTAAACCCAAGCTCTTGAAACTGTCTTTTTCTTCATTCTTACTGCCATGACTTGTAGTAGGTTTCCCCTCTCACGTGGCCCACTATGCTTCAGACGTGCTTCAGGTGTACAGCTAACTTAACTACTGTATAATATATAAAGCCAATATAAGTCACTTAATTCTAGTTTAAATATATGAATTTTCCTTTCAGTAATTTGTTGTTACTTTTTTTTTTTTTTAGTCTACCATTCCTTCCCAAGATCTTGTCAACTAAGGCCATGATTAATCTGACTGGTGTGTCTCATTTTATTTTATTTTTCTGTTTAGTTAAACAAGTTACTTTAGCTCTACTGTTTCATTAGTCTCTGGAAGACTAATGTCTTTTTTTTTTCTCAGTGTTTTCTACCTTCTTTCAAGTCTTTGTAGCATGTTGTAGTGGGTGGACTTGGACAATGAGTCCAGAGTTTTGAGTTCTGTGGTTGGTTTCATATACCTCACATACTGACTATACTTATAACCTTATGTAATTTATTTCACATCAGGAGTATAAGTAAATCCATAAATTTTCTGGAGGTAAACTCATAATTCCCTATCGCTTTTAAGGAGGGATGATATTTTGTCACAATTAGATGGGAGATAGTTTAGGGTTCAAAGGACTTTTGAGTATGAACTTGAGAAGAATTCATATTGAACATGAGGAATTGTATATTTTTTGAGTGCACTTCAACTTGAATTCAGATCTTCCATAATGTCTAGCAAAAGGGCAATTGCTATCTGAAAAACATACTAAGAAAACACCCCACATTTTGTTTGCTAATTGACAGATGGTTCGCAGTCATAGGTTTTTTTCACGACATTTCTTCTTTTATTATTTCGTTGGGGGCAACTTAAACATGTTAAAATAGTAAACCTTTTTTTTCCCTTGACCTTGTGGTTTTAGATGTTTATGAACAGTGTCACCTTAACTCCTATGAAAAAATGTAAAACATTAAGGCCAACAGTCCCATGGATGAAGTGAATATATTTATCCACATCTCTCAGCTCCTAACTCCTTCCTGTCAGCAGTTATATTTCCATAACTGAAGTATCCACGGCCCTCATGTATTATTTCTCTGTCCTGGTCCCTCCCTTCTCCAAGAATCTTACAGCTGTTTCTGCCTTCCTATAATACCTGTGTCCTACAGTTTTATAATTCCCTGTTATGTTTCTCCTATAATATATGACTTGCCTTATTTTTAATTCAGTAAATACTTATCGAGTAGGTAGGTATACAGTACAAATATTCAAAGATGACTTAGATATAACCCCTACAGTCTAGGAGTTATTGGTAACTAAGAGAGAATGTACAAACAAATATGATAGAAGGATTAGCAGGACAGTGGAGATCTAAAGAAAAAGTTAAGTTGGGCTATGTTGTTTCTTGTTAGCTATGGTTTAATCAATTAATTTATTTTCGGGTGTGGGAGACTAGAAACAGTTACATACATAGATTTTAACAGTGGGTTTATGCAGGTTACACTGCTTTCCCTAAGGATCATGCCTCTGGTTTTTAAAAAATGTTTAATACTGTAAAAGTGGGGAAATGTTTTGGTGGTAAAGTAACCTTACACATTAGCCCCTTAGTTTATGCTAAGTAGATAAGAGACAAGCATATCTGCATATGAAGTCAGCAGTGGTTAAAAGATAAGCAAGGGAAATGTTTCATATCAATGACAAATTTATGGAACACATACTATAGCCAGGCACTATTCTTAATTCACTTATGTAATTCTACCAACAACCCCTATTATAATACACATCTTACAGGTGAAGAAACAATACAGAAGCATACACAGGAAAGTGAAGTGAGTCACCCAGCTACAAGTAATTACACAAGGTGGTTTAGCTCAAGAGTTCATGTTCTTAATCTCTACTTGCATGCCTTCCAGAGTAAGAATGCTGCATGATGCCAAATCCACTTCCAGGAGAACGATTCAGAGTTGGAAGTCTCAGATCTGAGTTTCTAGGTGGCAAGTACGGCTTGTAGGGTGGAAGAGAAGGCCAAATGGCTATGCAGTCACAGGGCTTGGAGCCAGGCTGTTCCTGAGACTTTGTATGAACTATACCAGTGGTTTTAGATGCTTTAGAAATGTAAGCTATTCTATATGAGATGAGTAATCCACTTCCTGAATGAAGACACTTGCATGGTGTTCAGTTTCCTCTCCGTGGATAGGAAGTACCAATAATTGCATTCGTGTACTTATATCTTTTGAAGAGCACGTGCATTCTATTGGCATCTTTACAGTGTGTACATATGGGGTACATCACTTTGAAAGATAAATGCATACCACAATAGCAGAAACAAGTTAGCAAAATAGTTGCACTGAGCGTTTGTTCTGCCTTTTACCATCACCTAGCCATCAGAAATTGCTGGCCTGATAACCATATCAGAACAGCTGTACTTTTTTAAAGTGTTTTGATTCCTAAACAACTCCTACTATTACTCCCTTTTGAGACTTGCTATTTTTATCCATTTGTGCCAGTGAATTATTATTTGAGCATGAAATAGTGCAGGAGAGAACATGAAAGAAATAAGCTAATGTACACATATTTCCCGACCCAGTAGTCATGGATGCAACTGATTTGCCAACTACATTCAGTTTATACATTTTAAAAAAATGAATCTGCTACCAGGAAGCCAGAGTTGAGAAAGTCCAGATTGGTTTGTGACAATTTCCTGCTGTTTTTTTTTTGACATCATTTAACTCTGAGTCAACAAAATGTTTTTTCTATATCATGTAGCTTGACAATATTAATTGAATGCTCCCCCTCAGAATTTGAAACATTGACAAAGAAGCCAAAATTATGTGATGGTTCCAGAGGTCACATGTTAATTAGCAGTAAGTAGTTTTCTGTGCAGGTACAGTTGTGTGTAAGAGAGACCTTAATAAAATATACTGTGTTTCTGTTTAACACTCACCTTGCTGCATGTAAAGGAAAACAGGTCCACTGGAGGGTGAACATAGTGTCATGATAGCTAAGGTCAAATTTGTTTGCTCAAGAATTTGCTTTGAATTTTAGTTATTCAGCTGTGTTTACTAATAAACCATGCAAGCATATTAATAAGCAGTCTTAGAGACACAATGGCTAGACTTTCTGTTTCCAAAATATTGGCCCAAATTGCAAAGTCCATTCACAAAAATACACTTCCATTGGTTAAGCAAAGGATTGCTAAGCAAAGGATTGCTAAGCAAAAGAAATGCAGTTATTCTAAATTTGTGATATTTTGTACATTATAAATATTCAATGTATATACTAGATAATACTACCAAAGAATAAAAATAGAATGAGCAGATGTACCATAAATACATACATGTAAGTGCTACACACAGCTTTTAAAAGCAAAAACAAAAAAAACAACAACAAAAAGGAAAAGTAGATGAAGATATTGAGATACTGAGATTTTTTGGCTTCTAAGGGAGGATATACTAAATGACCATGACCAAATGAATCTACCATTGTAGGTAGTTCCTGCCATTCTCTACTGCCCATATTCCCCAAGTAGTCTCTAAGATTTTTTTTTTTGGTCATTTATCAATTAGATCTGTCAAATTAAATGCTTGACTTATAACTAGTATTCTAGACCTGGTTAAAAAAAAATTGAAATTTAATGTGCTATAAGAAACTCAAGTCAATGACTTAACTGTTAATGTTTTATGAGATATAAATATGATTTATATATATTTCCCTTTAAATAGTGATTTGTTTTAGAACAAATTTAGTTTTTAGTTTTCTACTTAAGACTTTTTTTTTAACATTGCTGAAACATCTTAGATCTCATAGTAATTTATAATTCAGAGTCATTGACACTCAGAATTTCAATTAAAGATATTTTTAAAGACCTACCAAAGTTCCTCATTTAGTTTGTAAATGAAAGAAAGAAAAGTGGAGTTTGAAAGATTAAGACTGACTACATTCATGGGAACTAGAATGGATTGTTGAGAAACATTGAGAAAAATACCATTTTTGCAGGAATTTTTTTTCCAGCAGATTCATACTCAGTATTATCTAAAATTTCATGGACTCTATGTTTTGATCCAAACATAAATATATTTTTTTAACAAACCAAGTCATTTTATTGTGCAGTTTCCTTCTACCCGAAAATTACTAAAAATATAAATATAAAGTCTCTAGAAAATACTCAGAATAGTTCTGTAATCTTCTTCCTCCCCACAACTGGGGCCAACATTTCTGATATTTAAAAGTCAATTGGCACCATTATAAAGCAATTATACTCCAATAAAGATGTTAAAAAAAGCCAATTGGATGTTTGCTAAACATGCGTGTTTGTCTTCATATCATCCACATACATAACAGGATCAAATTTGGGGCCAAATCTTTGGAGAAGATTCTTTTTTTATTATTAATTATTATTATTTTATTTTTGGCTGCATTGGGTCTTCATTGCTATGTGTGGGTTTTCTCTAGTTGTGGCGAGCAGGGGCTACTCTTCGTTGTGGTGTGAGGGCTTCTCATTGTGCTGGCTTCTCTTGTTGCAGAGCATGGGCTCTAGGTTTGCAGGCTTCCTTAGTTGTGACACATGGGCTCAGTAGTTGTGGCTCACGTGCTTAGTTGCTCCACGGCATGTGGATCTTCCCGGACCAGGGCTTGAACCCGTGTCCGCTGCATTGGCAGGCAGATTCTTAACCACTGCACCACCACGGAAGCTCTGGAGAAGATTCTTGAATCCTCCTCCATATTCCTTTGCAGCTCAGGTAACCAATTTTCAGCCTTGGGACAGAACCCCACTGGAAATACCTGCATCTGTCTGTGTCTGTCTCTGAGGGTTTCTCCAGCTCTAAAACAGTGACGTGTACTAGACTTCACATTCCCAGGGTCAACCCTTAACTAGTAGATTTAGTGAATAAAAATTGGTGGATGACAGGGACTTCCTTGGTCCGGGAAGATCCCACATGCTACGGAGCAACTAAGCCTGTGCACCACAACTATTGAGCCTGTGCTCTAGAGCCTGCATGCCAAAACTACTGAGCCCGTGTGCCACAACTACTGAAGCCTGCGCACCTAGAACCTGTGCTTTGCAACAAGAGAAGCCACTGCAAGGAGAAGCCCACACACCACAATGAAGAGTAGCCCCCACTCACCACAACTAGAGAAAGCCCACGTGCAGCAACAAAGACCCAATGCAGCAAAAAATAAATAAAATTCAATCTTAAAAAAAAAAAAATGGTGGATGACGATTCCAAGGCACATACCACACCATTCCTCAGCGGGGAGCCGATGGGGCGGAACATCAGTTGTCCAAAGCAGAAGCCCTCTCATGGCTTTTCTCCCTTTTCTCTCTCACTTATCTCGCCTCTCCTTCACTCCTGTTTCCTAAGATCATCTCCCAAATAAACTACATGCAACTGAGTCTTTGTCTCAGCGTCAGCTTTAGGGTTCACAAACTAAAACAGCTTGACTTCCAATTCTATGGAGAGATACTTAAACATTTTCAAATACCCATAACCAAAGATCCCTTCACTTTTTGAACATCAAAAACTCAAAAATATTTTCTTGATAAGTTAACATATACGATTCAAAAACGTGTCCTTTATTGCCCTGGTTACAACGAGACTCTAAGTATAAAAATGAAACCAAAGTTGTCCCCAGTTGTCCCCAATTTTTGGTTTTGGTGGTACTTGAAACTTAGATGTTGCTACATTGTTGAGTATTTGATTAAAAAAAAAAGAACTTTAGAAAAACCTTGGCCAATTCTTTTATTATTAACCACAACCTACATTACTATTGCCAAGAATGTGAAGATGAACTCTCCCCTGGAACACCCTCCGGACCAATTATGTCCTGTGTGTCTAACATGATTTTTTTTTAAGTGAATAATTTGTTCTAGTTATATTAGTTTTTAAAAAGATCACAACTTTGGATGAACTATTTGCTTGCTAATTTTCTCCTTTCTATTTTTTTCTTTAAAGTACTTCCCATTTACTTTAAAATATGAACAAAGTAAGGCTATTAGGCTATAGTTGGTAAGAAGGTAAATGAAACTACATTACATCTAAGTGTTTTAAAGAAATGCTAGCACTCAAGAAATTATAAAATTCTCAGATCCTGGATTTTACATTTTTTGTTTGTTTTTAGTTTGTTTTTTTGTTGTTTTTGTACAAATATATCTAATATAATGCATAGGGAATTCTTTTTTCCAGTAAGATCCTGTGGAGACAGAAAAAAACAAAATCTTAAATTAGATTTTTAAGACAAGTAAAATAAATATAATAAATAATAATGGTAAAAACATAATAAATAATTGATAAATTATTTTAATTAGATTTTGTATAGTTAAATAAAAGAAAATGAGAGGGAGAGGAAGAAAGGAGAGGGGTGAAATAAATTGTCAGAAAGTTGATTTTTTTAAAAACCCTTAATAGATTAGCTCTAATTTAATAAAATTTCACTTAAAATAGTCATGCATGGTGAAAATTTGCTATAATTTTAACTATTATCTCATGGACAAATGAAATGGATATTCTAGAATACCTGTTTTTTTTTAAATTTACAGTGGGAAAACCTATCTTCCTGTTTACATGTTACTTTATAAAGTCAAAGTGTCTCTGAAAAAAACTTTGCCTTTTAAAATTTCTCTCCCTTTTCTTAAAAACAGCAGATATTATACATTTTTTTTGAGAAACATCTCATTGAACCTTAAATGACACTGTAAGCTTTATGGAAATTTTCCTTCCTCTGTATTGACATAAATTTAATCCACTCTGCCCACTTGATCAGACAGAAGTGAATCCTGTACCATATTTAGCCTCAAGGGAAGAGTCCTTATCCTTAGTTTGTAAATACATTTCCTGTTAGGCAATACATTAATTAAAAATTATTACTGGTGGATAATTTCCAGCAATCAATAACATTACAAATAATGTTAAATTTTTAATTTTTATAGCAATGGTAAAGGTGTTCATCTATAAACATTTCATTCTAAGTGCTAAAGCTGCGAATGACTCCAGACTCAGTTGAAACTGGAGCTGGAGCTGCCGAGCTTCCCTGTTATACTTTTCTGTCCAAATCCTATCCTGTCTTCCCCTCCATGATGAAAAGGGAGAGCATTAACTCCTGATCAGAAGCCAAGTATATGACTAAACTTAATAAAAGTCGTCCTCTTTTCTTCCAAACCTTCTGCATTTTTGGCCAAAACATTCCCTAGAGACAGGAAGCTATTAATTGCATGTTTTGATTTTTTAGCGTCTGCCTTTCCATCTGGTACTTGACTGTACATTATATATAGGAGGGTGTGAACAGGAGATGGTGACAATGTCAACAAGAGCTAACATTTTTGCAGAGAGGGTGTAAGTAAAGAAGCTGATAACATAATTTTGAAGTTGAAAGACAAATTGTGGAAAAGCCCAACTGTGAATAATTGGGAAATTGGCTCTATAAGTTTTAGTATATCCTTAGTTCAAAGATTTGAAAGAAAACCCATGCACAATGAATTTCTCTTCATCAAATAAAATCAGGTAGATTATAGTTTTCTCAAGAATACTAAAACTAACACGTAAGTTGAATATTACTAAATAAGCAGTAGCTGTTAAAATGTATTAATTAAGCATTAATTATTAAAATATTTAAATAATTGATTATTTCTAATATTAATTCCATTTTAAAGAGGAGGGATCTGTTAAATAAAAATCAAATATTAGAGAAGAAAGGTGTAGTGTGTTGAATGGTATCCTCAAAAATAATGACATATCCATGTCCTAACTTTTGAAACCTGTGAAAGTGACCTCATTTGTAAAAAACAGGGTCTTTCGCAGATGTAGTTAAGTATCTCAAGATGAGATTATCCTGGACTATCCAGATAGACCCTGGGCCCGTTGACAATTGTCCTTATAAAAGAGAGAAGAGGAAAAGAAACAGAAAGAAGTCCACATGAAGAGTGAGGCAGAGACTGGAGCCATGTAACCAAGAAATACCTAGAAACACCAGAAACCAGAAAGAAACAAAAAAGTTTTTTTTTAAATTATTATTATTTTTTTATTGGAGTATAATTGCTTAACAATGGTGTGTTAGTTCTGCTTTATAATAAAATGAATCAGTTATACATATACATATGTTCCCATATCCCCTCATTCTTGCGTCTCCCTCCTACCCTCCCTATCCCACCACTCCAGGCGGTCACAAAGCACCGAGCTGATCTCCCTGTGCTATGCAGCTGCTTCCCACTAGCTATCTACCTTACGTTTGGTAGTGTATATATGTCCATGCCTCTCTTTCACTTTGTCACAGCTTACCCTTCCCCCTCCCCATATCCTCAAGTCCATTCTCTAGTAGGTCTGTGTCTTTATTCCTGTCTTACCCCTATGTTCTTCATGACATTTTTTTTCTTAAGTTCCATATATATGTGTCAGCATACAGTATTTGTCTTTCTCTTTCTGACTTACTTCACTCTGTATGACAGACTCTAGGTCCATCCACCTCATTACAAATAGTTCAATTTCGTTTCTTTTTATGGCTGAGTAATATTCCATTGCAAATATGTGCCACATCTTCTTTATCCATTCATCTGATGATGGACACTTAGGTTGTTTCCATCTCCGGGCTATTGTAAATAGGGCTGCTATGAACATTTTGGTACATGACTCTTTTTGAATTATGGTTTTCTCAGGGTATATGCCCAGTAGTGGGATTGCTGGGTCATATGGTAGTTCTATTTGTAGTTTTTTAAGGAACCTCCATACCGTTCTCCATAGTGGCGGTACCAATTCACATTCCCACCAGCAGTGCAAGAGTGTTCCCTTTTTTCCACACCCTCTCCAGCATTTATTGTTTCTAGATTTTTTGATGATGGCCATTCTGACCGGTGTGAGATGATATCTCATTGTAGTTTTGATTTGCATTTCTCTAATGAGTAAAGATGTTGAGCATCCTTTCATGTGTTTGTTGGCAGTCTGTATATCTTCTTTGGAGAAATGTCTTTTTAGGTCTTCTGCCCATTTATGGATTGGGTTGTTTGTTTTTTTGTTATTGAGCTGCATGAGCTGCTTATAATTTTTGGAGATTAATCCTTTGTCAGTTGCTTCATTTGCAAATATTTTCTCCCATTCTAAGGGTTGTCTTTTGGTCTTGTTCATGGCTTCCTTTGCTGTGCAATTAGGTCCCATGTGTTTATTTTTTGTCTTTATTTCCATTTCTCTAGGAGGTGGGTAAAAAAGGATCTTGCTGTGATTTATGTCATAGAGTGTTCTGCCTATGTTTTCCTCTAAGAGTTTGATAGTGTCTGGCCTTACATTTAGGTCTTTAATCCATTTTGAGCTTATTTTTGTGTATGGTGTTAGGGATTGATCTAATCTCATACTTTTACATGTCCCTCTCAAGTTTTCCCAGCACCACTTATTGAAGAAACTGTCCTTTCTCCACTGTACATTCCTGCCTCCTTTATCAAAGATAAGGTGACCATATGTGCGTGGGTTTATCTCTGGGCCTTCTATCCTGTTCCATTGATCTATATTTCTGTTTTTGTACCAGGACCATACTGTCTTGATTACTGTAGCTTTGTAGTATAGTCTGAAGTCAGGGAGCCTGATTCCTCCAGCTCCATTTTTCGTTCTCAAGATTGCTTTGGCTATTCGGGGTCTTTTGTGTTTCCATACAAATTGTGAAATTTTTTGTTCTAGTTCTGTGAAAAATGCCAGTGGTAGTTTGATAGGGATTGCATTGAATCTGTAGATCGCTTTGGGTAGTAGAGTCATTTTCACAATGTTGATTCTTCAAATCCAAGAACATGGTATATCTCTCCATCTATTTGTATCATCTTAATTTCTTTCATCAGTGTCTTATAATTTTCTGCATACAGGTCTTTTGTCTCCTTAGGTAGGTTTATTCCTAGATATTTTATTCTTTTTGTTGCAATGGTAAATGGGAGTGTTTCCTTGATTTCACTTTCAGATTTTTCATCATTAGTGTATAGGAATGCCAGAGATTTCTGTGCATTAATTTTGTAACCTGCTACTTTACCAAATTCATTGATTAGCTCTAGTAGTTTTCTGGTAGCATCTTTAGGATTCTCTATGTATAGTATCATGTCATCTGCAAACAGTGACAGCTTTACTTCTTCTTTTCCAATTTGGATTCCTTTTATTTCCTTTTCTTCTCTGATTGCTATGGCTAAAAATTCCAAAACTATGTTGAATAAGAGTGGTGAGAGTGGGCAACCTTGTCTTGTTCCTGATCTTAGTGGAAATGGTTTCAGTTTTTCACCATTGAGGACAATGTTGGCTGTGGGTTTGTCATATATGGCCTTTATTATGTTGAGGAAAGTTCCCTCTATGCCTACTTTCTGCAGGGTTTTTTATCATAAATCGGTGTTGAATTTTGTCAAAAGCTTTCTCTGCATCTATTGAGATGATCATATGGTTTTTCTCCTTCAATTTGTTAATATGGTGTATCACATTGATTGATTTGCGTATATTGAAGAATCCTTGCATTCCTGGAATAAACCCCACTTGATCATGGTGTATGATCCTTTTAATGTGCCCTTGGATTCTGTATGCTAGTATTTTGTTGAGGATTTTTGCATCTATGTTCATCAGTGATATTGGCCTGTAGTTTTCTTCTTTTTTGTGACATCCTTGTCTGGTTCTGGTATCAAGGTGATGGTGGCCTCGTAGAATGAGTTTGGGAGTTTTCCTCCCTCTGCTATATTTTGGAAGAGTTTGAGAAGGATAGGTGTTAGCTCTTCTCTAAATGTTTGATAGGATTCGCCCGTGAAGCCATCTGGTCCCGGGCTTCTGTTTGTTGGAAGATTTTTTATTACAGTTTCAATTTCAGTGCTTGTGATTGGTCTGTTCATATTTTCTATTTCTTCCTGATTCATTCTTGGCAGGTTGTGCATTTCTAAGAATTTGTCCATTTCTGCCAGGTTGTCCATTTTATTGGCATAGAGTTGCTTGTAGTAATCTCTCATGATCTTTTGTATTTCTGCAGTGTCAGTTGTTACTTCTCCTTTTTCATTTCTAATTCTATTGATTTGAGTCTTCTCCCTTTTTTTCTTGATGAGTCGGGCTAATGGTTTATCAATTTTGTTTATATTCTCTAAGAACCAGTTTTTAGTTTTATTGATCTTTGCTATCGTTTCCTTCATTTCTTTTTCATTTATTTCTGATCTGATTTTTATGATTTCTTTCCTTCTGCTAACTTTGAGGTGTTTTTGTTCTTCTTTCTCTAATTGCTTTAGGTGCAAGGTTAGGTTGTTTATTCGAGATGTTTCCTGTATCTTACGGTGGGATTGTATTGCTATAAACTTCCCTCTTAGAACTGTTTTGCTGCATCCCATAGGTTTTGGGTCGTCGTGTCTCCATTGTCATTTGCTTCTAAGTATTTTTTAGTTTTCTCTTTGATTTCTTTAGTGATCACTTTGTTATTAAGTAGTGTATTGTTTAGCCTCCATGTGTTTGTATTTTTTACAGATCTTTTCCTGAAATTGATATCTAGTCTCATAGCATTGTGGTCGGAAAAGATACTTGATACAATTTCAATTTTCTTAAATTTACCAAGGCTTGATTTGTGACCCAAGATATGATCTATTCTGGAGAATGTTCCATGAGCACTTGAGAAAAATGTGTATTCTGTTGTTTTTGGATGGAATGTCCTATAAATATCAATTAAGTCCATCTTGTTTAATATATCATTTAAAGCTTGTGTTTCCTTATTTATTTTCACTTTGGATGATCTGTCCATTGGTGAAAGTGGGGTGTTAAAGTCCCCTACTATTAATGTGTTACTGTCGATTTCCCCTTTTATGGCTGTTAGTATTCGCCTTATGTATTGAGGTGCTCCTATGTTGGGTGCATAAATATTTACAATTGTTATATCTTCTTCTTGGATTGACCCCTTGATCATTATGTAGTGTCTTTCTTTGTCTCTTCTAATAGTCTTTATTTTAAAGTCTATTTTGTCTGATATGAGAATTGCTACTCCAGCTTTCTTTTGGTTTCCATTTGCATGGAATATCTTTTTCCATCCCCTTACTTTCAGTCTGTATGTGTCTCTAGGTCTGAAGTGGGTCTCTTGTAGACAGCATATATACGGGTCTTATTTTTGTATCCATTCAGCCAATCTGTGTCTTTTGGTGGGCGCATTTAGTCCATTTACATTTAAGTTAATTATCGATATGTATGTTCCTATTCCCATTTTCTTAATTGTTTTGGGTTCGTTATTGTAGGTCTTTTCCTTCTGTTGTGTTTCTTGCCTAGAGAAGTTCCTTTAGCATTTGTTGTAAAGCTGGTTTGCTGGTGCTGAACTCTCTCAGCTTTTGCTTGTCTGTAAACGTTTTAATTTCTCCATCAAATCTGAATGAGATCCTTGCTGGGTAGAGTAATCTTGGTTGCAGGTTTTTCTCCTTCATCACTTTAAATATGTCCTGCCACTCCCTTCTGGCTTGCAGATTTTCTGCTGAAGGATCAGCTGTGAACCTTATAGGGATTCCCTTGTGTGTTATTTGTTGTTTTTCCCTTGCTGCTTTTAATATGTTTTCTTTGTATTTAATTTTAGACAGTTTGATTAATATGTGTCTTGGCGTATTTCTCCTTGGATTTATTCTGTATGGGACTCTCTGTGCCTCCTGGACTTGACTGACTATTTCCTTTCCCATGTTAGGGAAGTTTTCAACTATAATCTCTTCAAATATTTTCTCAGTTCCTTTCTTTTTCTCTTCGTCTTCTGGAACCCCTATAATTCGAATGTTGATGCATTTAATGATGTCCCAGAGGTCTCTGAGACTGTCCTCAGTTCTTTTCATTCTTTTTTCTTTCTTCTGCTCTGCAGTAGTTATTTCCACTATTTTATCTTCCAGGTCACTTATCCCTTCTTCTGCCTCTGTTATTCTGCTATTGATCCCATCTAGAGTATTTTTCATTTCATTTATTGTGTTTTTAATCGTTGCTTGATTCGTCTTTAGTTCTTCTAGGTCCTTGTTAACTGTTTCTTGCATTTTGTCTATTCTATTTCCAAGATTTTGGATCATCTTTACTATCATTATTATGAATTCTTTTTCAGGTAGACTGCCTATTTCCTCTTCATTTGTTAGGTCTGGTGGGTTTTTATCTTGCTCCTTCTCCTGCTGTGTGTTTTTCTGTCTTCTCATTTTGCTTATCTTACTGTGTTTGGGGTCTCCTTTTTGCAGGCTGCAGGTTCGTAGTTCCCGTTGTTTTTGGTGTCTGTCCCCAGTGGCTAAGGTTGGTTCAGTGGGTTGTGTAGGCTTCCTGGTGGAGGGGACTAGTGCGTGTGTTCTGGTGGATGAGGCTGGATCTTGTCTTTCTGGTGGGCAGGTCCACCTCTGGTGGTGTGTGTTGAGGTGTCTGTTGACTTTTTATGATTTTAGGCAGCCTCTCTGCTAATGGGTGGCGTTGTGTTCCTGTCTTGCTAGTTGTTTGGCATAGGGTGTCCAGCACTGTAGCTTGCTGGTCGTTGAGTGAAGCTGGGTGCTGGTGTTGAGATGGAGATCTCTGGAAGATTTTCGCCGTTTGATATTATGTGGAGCTGGGAGGTCTCTTGTGGACCCATGTCCTCAAGTTGGCTCTCCCACCTCAGAGGCACAGCACTGACTCCTGGCTCCTCAATTTGGGATGATTCGTTGTGTATTCATGTATTCCACAGATGCAGGGTACATCAAGTTGATTGTGGAGCTTTAATCCGCTGCTTCTGAGGCTGCTGGGAGAGATTTCCCTTTCTCTTCTTTGTTCTCACAGCTCCCGGGTCTCACCTTTGGATTTGGCCCCACCTCTCCGTGTAGGTTGCTGGAGGGCGTCTGTTCTTCGCTCAGACAGGACAGGGTTAAAGGAGCAGGCGCTTCGGGGACTCTGGCTCACTCAGGCTGGGAGGGAGGGATGGGCACGGAGTGCGGGTGGAGCCTGCAGCGGGAGAGGCCAGCGTGACATTGCGCCAGCCCGAGGCGTACCGTGCGTTCTCCCAGGGAAGCCTTCCCTGGATCCCGGGACCTCGGCAGTGACGGGCTGCACAGGCTCCCCGGAAGGAGGGCGTGGACAGTGACCTGCCCTCGCACACAGGCCTCTTGGCGGCGGCAGCAGCAGCCCCAGCGTCCCCCGCCCGTCTGTGGGATCCGCGTTTTTAGCGGCGGCTCTGGCCGTCTCTGGAGCTCCTTTAAGCAGCGCTCTTAATCCCCTCTCCTCGCGCACCAGGAAACAAAGAGCGAAGAAAAAGTCTCTTGCCTCTTCGGCAGGTCCAGACTTTTTCCCCGACTCCCTCCCGGCTAGCTGTGGCTCATTAGCCCCCTTCCGGCTGAGTTCTCGCCGCCAGCCCCAGTCCTCTCCCTGCGCCCCGACTGAAGCCCGAGCCTCAGCTCCCAGCGCCGCCCGCCCTGGTGGGCGAGCAGACAAGCCTCTCGGGCTGGTGAGTGCTGGTCGGCCCCAATCCTCTGTGCGGGAATGTCTCTGCTTTGCCCTACCCAGGTACGTGGGGAGTTTCTTGCCTTTTGGGAGGTCTGAGGTCTTCTGCCAGCGTTCAGTAGGTGTTCTGTAGGAGTTGTTCCACGTGTAGCTGTATTTCTGGTGTATCTGTGGGGAGGAAGGTGATCTCCGCGTCTTACTCTTCCGCCATCTTCCCCGGAAGTCAAAAGATTTTTTTAAGTCATACATATTTTATTGTATTGTGTGTTGTCACACACTGAAAAGAGTGACATGAGTTTTCAACAACGTATTTTAGATAGCTGTCCATTTTTTACCAATATTTATCTGAATATAAGACCTAAGAAACACGACAGTGAAGCATAGAGCACTGCGTCTTTTCATGCTCAGTATCCAAAAGTCAGGTCTTTTTTTTTCCTTCTCACATTCATAATGGTTATTAACAGAAAATTGGCTTTTTAGATGATGTCAGTAATGTGATGAGGCAGGTGAAGAGTTTGAAGGTTAAGGCATGTGAAATATGGAGCTGGAAGGAAGCAGGCTGCTATTCCATTGGAAGCAAAACGGAGTGTAGACTCCTAGGGTACTTCTTGGCCTTTTCTCCTTACATTCAATACCTGGATACAAGCCAGAGGCTCATTTGTCCGAATCGGATACCACCCACAAAATATATTCTCTCATTATGGACAGCAACTCCGGATTCATTTTGGCCAGTGAGTAGGTTGAAAGTAACAAAGTGTCCATTGGTTAGTGTCTGTGTTATAAGAATCTGTATGAACAGCAAGAATCTGTTTGTTATTGTAGTCCAGGCCGTGGCCTCCAAGATCATAGAGCTTTCAAAGAGAACACTGCCCTGACCACATCTTGATGTTGGACTTGTGGACTCCAGAACAGTGAGAAAATAATTTCTGTTGTTTTAAGCCCCACCCAGTTTTCAGTAATTTGTTATAACAGCCCTAGGGAACTAACACAGCAGGTAGCTATATATATTATATAATTTAAATACTTAACATTATCATTCATATGTGTTCAGTACTATGTATTAGAAATGAAAGCCTCTATTCTTCATGAAGCATTTACACATTAGGTAAATAGTAACAATAGCAGTTAATGTTTATTCTATATTATCCACGTAGCAGACATTCAAATGTTCCAAGTGCATTCAAATATTAATTTAATTCTCACAACAACCCCCCAGAAATAAAGTAGTAGGAGAGTAGAGGTAACTGTAGCACAGACTAGCTGAGCTCCCATGACAAGCAGCTAGAATTTGTGACTCCAGCAGCTGGGCTCCAGAGCTTATGTTCTAAATTGCTGTATTAGATGAATTGAGGAAAAACAGGTATTGAAATTCAAATTATCCACAAAGATGCTTTCATTTTGTTTTGAATAAGAATGCTAAGACAGGGAACTTGAGTCTTCGAAAATCAAATGGGCCACCCACGAGGATAAACAAATATATCAGTAATGAATATAGTGCTGATTCTGCAGGTCTGTTTTCTTCTTCCTAACAACAAGACTATCTGACTTATGTTAAAAAAAAATTAAAAATTAAAATTAAAAAAGAAAAAATTCCAGTTATACATTTCTATCTTTCAAGTTTAAATAGAATTGGAATCATGTAGTGAATCTTTCCAACTAAAACACCATGAAAAAGTAAATGCTTTCAGTTACCTGACTGTGCCATTACCTTAGCAGATTAATTCAATAGGTGTTAAGAAAAAAAAAAGAGGTATATCTGTGAATGTAAACTAAACTGAATAAAAATTTCAGTTTATTATAGGTTGTTATGTTGATTAAGTTTTTCCTAAAAACCCATAAATTTAAAGGATGTTCAAACTTTTCTCTTGACAACAGCAATCTATAATTTCAAGCCTGGCCTAATATATACCTATACTCAAAATTCACTTTTTTCTTTTTAAAAATTGTCTAACCATTCTCTTCCTTTTAGTTGATAATATTTTGATATGGTTCTTTGGCCTAAATACAATAAAGTAGTCAATACACATGGTTAGCTCAGTGATATAGAAACTCAGAACATGAGAAGCTTTCTAAGAGGAATGTTGGTGGATTATCTAAATGGCTCCTAAATCCAGTAGCATTGTCCTTTTATGAGACAAAATGGTCCTTTACCATCATTGAGGCATTTTCAAAAAGTAGGCATTGTTTAAAACAAAAGCTTGCATGAACATGAGCTCATTTATTTCAAATCCATTTATTTAAGTCAATATTAATATATATAATGTATACTTCTGAAATAAATTTATTTTTATATAGCCTATTTAGCTCTGGCATATGAATTTTTCATCTTTCAAATTTTTCTAGTCAATCCTTATATTACCAGTGTGACTTTTTAAAAAGTATATACAAAGGCAGGGACTGATTTATAAAATGTTCTCAGATCATTATATTTTTGTGGCTTCTATCCATGTATTGACAATGCACTTAAATGCTTGCTTCCAAGGAATATCAGCATTAAGTTGTTACAGTATAGTGTAGGTAAATGGTGGAGAAGGACTCAATAGGAAAATATTTGATTTGTTGCTGTGTTTTTTTTTTTTGCTTTTTTTTTTAGTTTCTGCTTTATAACAAAGTGAATCAGTCGTACATATACATCTGTTCCCATATCCCTTCCCTCTTGCGTCTCCCTCCCTCCCACCCTCCCTGTCCCACCCCTCCAGGGGGTCACAAAGCACCGAGATGATCTCCCTGTGCTATGCGGCTGCTTCACCCTAGCTATCTATTTTACATTTGATAGTGTATATATGTCCATGCCCCTCTCTCACTTCATCCCAGCTTACCCTCCCCCCTCCCCATGTCCTCAAGTCCATTCTCTATGTCTGCATCTTTATTCCTGTCCTGCCCCTAGGTTCTTCAGAACCATTTTTTTTCTTTTTAGATTCCATATATATGTGTTAGCATGGCTGAGTAGTATTCTGTTGTGTATACGTAGTGCATCTTCTTCATCCACTCATCTGTCAGTAGTCACTTAGGTTGTTTCCATGTCTTGGTTATTGTAAATAGTGCTGCTATGAACATTGGGGTGCATGTATATTTTAGAATCTGAGTCTTCTCCGGATATATGCTCAGGAGTGGGATTGCTGGATCATATGGCAAGTCTATTTTTAGTTTTTTGAGGAAGCTCCATACTGTTTTCCATAGTGGCTGCGCCAACTTACATTCCCACCAGCAGTGTAGGAGGGTTCCTTTTTCTCCACGCCCTCTCCAGCATTTGTTATTTGTAGACTTTTTTTTTTTTTGGCCGCACCACGCTGCATGTGAGATCTTAGTTCCCTGACCAGGGATCGAACCAATGCCCACTGCATTAGAAGCACGGAGTCTTAACCACTGGACTGCCAGTGAAGTCCTTGTAGACTTTTTAATGATGGCCTTTCTGATATGAGTTGGTACCTCATTGTAGTTTTGATTTGCATTTCTCTAATAACATTGTTACTCACCTTTAAAAACAGCTTGCTTTTTTTTAGCAGATTAATTTGTGAGAGCATCAATGGAAGGGTAGTGTGAGAAATATATAACTTTTTGAGCAAAAGATCACAAAACCACAGAATATCAGAGCAGCAGTAGACCCCTGAGGAATCAAACATTTCTTCACACACTCATCGCAAACAACACATGACATACATACCTCATACAGATGGGAAAATGGAGGCCCTGCCTGTTGGAATAGAATTTCTTTGATCAGACAGATAGGAGACCTGGGGGCTAGTTCTTACTGTGTTTACCCAGTACTGCTCTTTTCCCCACATAATTCAGTCTTCTCAGATGATGAGAGATCACTGTGAAGAAACTTGGAGGAAAGTGACCAAACAAGACTTAGAGATGGGGTACCTATGAGCTATTGACAACAATGCTGCATGACAACCAAGATGCTCAGGAACATACAGCAAAAAAACCTTATTTCTGTGGCAAAGCTATTTATGCTGGCTCAGCTCGTCAGTGTTTCTGATCTGGCTGGACCCCTTCATGCATCAGTGTTCCGCTTGGGTCAGTTAGGCAGCTTTGTTTCTGGGGATGGCTGTCTGTTAGTTGAGGAATCTTCGCCCTTCTCCACAAGGTTTATCATCCTCTAACAAGGTAGCTTGTGCTTGGTTGCATGGAATTGGCAACAATCCAAGAGAAAGCAGGGGTATACAAATCTCTGAATATTATAACTGCCACACAACTACTTCTGCCACATTCTACTGATCAAAGCAAGTCACAAGACCAACCCAGAACCAAGGAGTGGGGACACAGACTATATTTCATGATGGAGAAAGCTGCAAAGCTGTATTGCTAAGGGATAGATACAGAGCAGAGTGAAGAATTGGGGCCACTTTCTAAATCAATCACAAGAAACCCTTCAGTTTTGTTGAAATGAAATTAACAACATTCTCATCCTCTCTTTTAGGACATTTCTCCCACATAATTGATACATTGATGTTTAGTTGGCATCCAACTGATATTATAAGAAAACTCAATATCCAACAAGGGGAAAAAAAGCCAAAACAAAATCTCTTAAACGTTAATGAATTCAGTTGAATTGCAAAAATATAAATATCACTGTTATCTTTTCTTACCACATACAACTATATGCCTTAGTCAGAGAGGGTATGAGCTAATTCTTTAAGTAAAGGCCAGCATTTGAAATCTCTTTGCCAATTTCTTAAGCCAGAATTAGAAAGATACGGTGTCTTTTATTATTAAGCACCAGTGCTACTAACTATATCCAATCATGTGAGCACAGTTGTTTAGGCACTAGTTAAGAAGACTTATTATAACCCTGTAACAACACAATATATCAGAAGATGTTGAAAATTATCTTTCTGATATATACTTACACATATTTTATAAATTGTATTTATATTTTATATATGGATAAGAGTAACAACTACTAAAATAATCACTTTTTTCAGCCTTTCTCATGACATAATCAAGTAGATTATAGTTGAAAAGATTAATATGGTAGAAATCCTGTGACTATCTTATGTATGAAGTGAAATTTCTGCCATTTTTCTGAAATTTTTATTCTGTTTATTAGAAGCCAATCTGAGAGGCTTCTATAAAATCATTTATAATTACCTTTTTAAATGTTATTTTTTTGTAAAGATATAATTTAAAATATCAAAACACAGTAAGAGGATGACTTTTTGAAATTTACTTTCTATCATATAAAAAAGATAAACTTTTTTTAAAGAAAGCTTAGTACTTTATAATGTTCTAGGTAATTTCACTTTAAAAGAATGAGCTTACCTCATAGTGTTATTGAAATAAACCTGCCCCCTCACTTAAAAAGTTTGTAGTTTTTACTTAAATAAATTACATTCATAACAAAATATACTGTGGGAGAGGTGTTTAATTTTTTTATTCCATTATAAATAAAGATAAACTTTAGGGTCATTCTTTTGTAAATCTCACGACAATTCTACCTTAATAAAAAAAGAATCTCATTCTGATGGTGTTAAAATCACCTTACCATCGAAGCTAAATCCTTAGAAGCACTGAAAGAAATTAGATTAGGAGTAAATGAAATACAGGTCAGTAAGCTTTAATAGGGGTAATGACCTCAACAGAGTTTTTTGAGGCCTTGATCTCTTTATACATCAATTGACATTATTAGAGATACTGCTAAAATTGATAACAACTATTGTTGAACACCTTGACTTGAAGAACTATAAGTTCAAGGCTGTAGTTAAACATGAATGCTTCTGTATATCAAACTTACTTTTCCTTTATCCATTTACAAAAATTAGCATTTGTAAACACAGTATAAAATTTTCCATCTTTATTTCTTCAACTTTGAATCGCTTCATTAGCATAGGATTAACACTATTTCAGAATGTTTCTTCCTGACCACGTATATTGGCAATGTGATGTGCTAGGTGAACTTCTAACACTTGGCCGATTTCAAGCCTTGGCTAATGTGCTGTTTTTGAAAATGCAATACTGCAAAATTTTGATTTTTGTTGATTTACCTAGTTAGAATAAGTAGCTAATCTAAAAAAGGTATCTCTTGTTTACCCTGAGTTTTATATTCATGTAAGATGTTCAGTATTACATTACAGTCTCCTTAAATACAATCAGATAAACTCCAACAACACCAAAAAAAAAAAAAACAAAAAAAACAACTTCTGAGGTATTTACGCAGACTAGGGTGCAATAATCTTGGCTGTTTTCCCAATAATGCGTTTGGCACTTACTGCTTATAATAAACAGCTCTCTTCCTGTGCTCTGAGGGAATTTGATCTTTCACCAAGGTAAGTATTGCCCCAAGGGTTTAGAAAGGATGGAAAGAATTTAGAAACCTCAAAGTTGGCTTCCATGAACACCTGGTCAATTATGTGAGACAATAAACGGGAAGTGTGGAGAATTATAAAATACTTAATTCATTTCCAGACTACCAGTGTATATGTGGCTTTGCTTATTTTGCTGCTTTAATACTTGGAATGACTTTATGGGAGATGATCCTCCAGACTCTGGCTTGATTATCTAATTTTACATTAGAAAGAATAGGCTTATTCACCAATCTTTAGACCAAATAGCTGAAAAAACTACCAGATAATTATGACTAGAAGTCAAAGCCCATGAATACTTAGGGAGAATTTAGAGAATTCTGCTCTTTGAAATTAGTCTTATGAATTCTTTTAAACTTTAGGTATATTTGTGATTTTTTTAGTCCAGCGGAAATATATTTGGCATTGAGGCTCATCTCAGTCTCTGTATTTTAGCTGTTATTGTGGTTGTTTACGCTCAGTGAGAGATAAGGGTAACTGTCCCATTGTCTTTCAGAGCAAAATTAATACTCACAAATAACAGCTGATGAAATATGCTAATATTTACATGACATTAATCTTTCCCAAACCATACTGATTTTACTGTTGTTATTATTATTATTATTATCACAATTTTACTGAGTAGAAAGTTTAGGCTTACAGTAGTTAAACAATTGGTTGCCCAGTAGCAAACCTAGATTTCAAAGTCAGGTATGATGACTCCGGATTTTGAGTTCTATATACTGAATCATTTTGCTGTATTAGGAGATCCACTCTCACAGTTATATTTGTCACTATGCACAGTCAAAAACACTCCATTAGAAAGAAATATGAGACCTCTTTTTCTTTCTTATGGTCTCTTTCTTTTATGCTTATTAGAACTTTCCTAAAAAATAGAAGTTTCATTTTATGAGGATATTTCTGATAAATTGGGAGAGATTTGTGTATGTAATGTCATTACTAACAGAGAACTCAGCGATGAGCATGGCTTCACACATTGAGATCTTTATTTTCCATTTGGTAAATAACTCATAGTTTGTTTCCAAATACTCATGAGACAGTTTAAGATGGGTCTTATCCACAGGAAAAATAAGTAACTTCCTATATATATAATTGATTTCAGAGGTCCCAGCAGAGAGATTCTGTATCACCCTTCCTTCTTCACTCCCTCACCAACCCACAATCAAACACCATACCTTCTCATCACTAAAATCTGTACTACCAGGATATGCTAAACATAGAAAAATCCCCAGTGGGGAAAAAGTTGATACGTGGAGGAGATTGCAGGTTTGGAACTTGAACTGATGCTCTCTTTATCCCTATCCACAGAGTTTGGGAGAAGAGTACACTCACTGAAGAAAATTTATAACAAAAGGGAAAATAAAACTGCTATGTTCCTTTAAAATTCTAAATGAAATCAGGGCTTAGAAAATGGTATTCTTTCATCAATATCAGTATAGAATCTCATAATGAGCTCTCTGAACATTAAAAATCTAATCTGACCCTCTAGATACTATTTTAGGAGTCATGTTCAACCTCCTACATAAGATTTTGGTTTGAATTCAAAAGAAAAGCCAGAAAATATATTTTTTAATGCTGTTGTTATAAATTCTATCCTTTTATTTTGCCCTTTTTCCAAAAATCATATACAAGTAATTCCTATGGTAAGTTACAAATATGGCCACACATTTCACTCGCTTTATACACTTACTTTTGCAATATAACTTTTTATTAAATTGTGATAAGAACATTTAACATAATAATATACCCTTTCAACAAAAGTTTAAGTGTACAATATAGTGTTGTTAACTATAAGCACTATGCTTGTACATCAGATTTCTAGAACTTATTTCTCTTGCAAAACTGAAACTTAATACAAATTGAACAGTAGTATCTCATTTCCCCCTCCTCCTAGACCCTGACAAGTACCACTAACCCCTGCTTCTATGAGTTTCACTCTTTTAAATACCTCATGTAAGTGCAATCATGCAGTACTTGTTCTTCTGTAACTGGCTTTTTTCACTTAGTATAATGTCCTCCAGGTTCATCCATGTTGCTGCATATGGCAGGATTTCCTTTGTTTTAAGGCTAAAAGGTATTCTATTGTATGTATATACCAAATTCTCTTTATCTATTCATCTGTCATTGGACATTTAGGTTGTTTCCATATCTTGACTATTGTGAATAATGCTGCAATAAACATGGTAGTGGAAATAGGTCTTTTTGGTCTTCATTTCAATTCTTTTGGATATATACTCAAAAGTAGGATTGCTGGGTCCATATATTAGTTCTATTTTAATTTTTTGAGGACCCTTCATACTGTTTTATACAATGACTGTACCAATTTACATTCTCACCAACAGTATACAAGCATTTAATTTCTCTACACACTTCACCAGCACTTGTTATCTGTTATGTGTTTTTTTGATAATAGCCAGCCTAGCAAGTATGAGGTGATATTTGATATTGAGCACCTTTTCATATACCTGTTGGCTATTTGTATGTCATCTTTGGAGAAATGTCTATTCAATTCCTTTGCCCATTTTAATATCTTGTTGCTGTTGTTGTTATTATTATTTGCTATTGAGTTGCAGATGTTCTTTATATATTTTAGAGATTAACCTCTTATCAAATATAGGATTTGCAAATATTTTCTCCCATTCCAGGTAGTTTTTTCATTCTGTGGTTTCCTTTGCTCTGTGGAAGCTTTTTAGTTAGATGTAGTCCCAGTTGTCTATTTTAGGGTTTGATGCCTGTGCTTTTGTGTGATAGCCAAGAAATCATTGCCAAGACCAATGTCAAAAAAAACCGTTTTCCCCTATAATTTCTTCTAGGACTTTTACAGTATCAGGTTTTAACCAAAGGAGTGAAAGACTTGTGTACTTAAAACTATAAACCATTGATGAAAGAAAGTAAAAAAGACAAATAAATAGCAAAATATCCCATATAGATTATAAGACTTAATATTGTTAAAATGTGTATACTAGCCAAAGTGATCTGCAGATTGAATGCTATCCCTATCAAAGCTCCAATGGCAGTTTTTACAGAAATAGGAAAAGTAATCCTAAAATTCATATAAAACCACAAAAGACCCTGAATAGCTAAAACAATCTTGAGAAATAAGAATGAATCTGGAGACATGACAATGATTTCGAAATATATTACAAAGCTACATTAATCAAAGCAGCATGGTACAAGCATAAAGACAGACATATAGAAAAATGGAACAAAATAGAAAGTCCAGGAATAAATCCACACATATTCCATCAACTGATCTTCAAAAAGGATGCCAAGAAAACACATTGAGAAAAGGATAGTCTGTTCATCAAACGGTATTGGAAAAACTGGATATCCACATGCAAATAAATGAAATTGGACCCTTATACCATACATAAAAATCAACTCAAAGTGCAATGTAATGTTATATCTCTCCTAACTTGCAACTCTTCCATTAAGGGGGTAAATTTTCCTCCCTTGATTCTTGCCTTGTCCATAAGATTTGCTTTGAGCAATGGAAAATTAGCAAGTATGATACAAACAAAGACTTGAATACTATTTAGACATTGGATCTTGCTCTCTTGTTGCTCTTTGGAGTCCTGACACTACCACGTGCAGAGGCCCAGGGTAGCCCTGAAGAATTAGAGACCTTCCTGAATGAGGACTCTGTAGACCAGTCAACTGGGTAACTGTCAGATATGTGAGTGAGACCATTCTAGATCATCAAGCTTTGGTCACATCTGTCTAGAGAGGAAGAGCTACCTAAGCAATACAAAGAATTGTGAGAAGTAATAAATGCTTGTTGTTTTAAGCCAAAAATTTTAGGGTAGCTTGTTATACCACAAAAACTCATTGATATATTCCCTAGTGTTTTTTGTTGTTTTTGTAGATATAGATCTTACAGAAAATCTGGCTAGTACTTCCTGCCATAAAGAAAATATCCAGGAATGTAAAAATATGAACATTCACACTATTCAGTAATTCTAGTAAAGAATCTCACGGCTCTGTTCAGAAATACAATGAACGCCACTGCTGCATTCACAGTGCAAATCTAGTTCTCATTGTGTTGCCAATAGTATGTTTGAGGAAAATGAGAGGTACAGTTATGTTTATGTTGACACGTCTTCATTGCAAGGTTAAGCATTTGATTTGTTTATACTTTCCCCCATTTCCCTGGTTCAGCTGCACTGTCTGTGTTTTAACAGGCTTCAGTATTCCCTCATTTGGTGAGACAGTGTCTGATTTAAAGATTAACATTTATATAGTGAAACATAAATGCTCATGAATTGTATATAATATTTTAACAAAAGCTTATTTAGTTTTACCACTTTCACAAAATTTTTGTTTAGCAAGCAGCCTTTTCTTACTCCCTTACAAGTCCAATTTGATGGATGCTGGAAATGCAGTAAGAAAAGTATAAGTTTTGTATTCCCTGGTGAGTAAGTATAATAGGTAGCTGCTCTGTGCTATAATTGAAGAAAATAACTTTCAAATTTTACTTTGTCTTTTCCTACTTCCCTCTATCCTCCATTCCAACTGCCTTTCTTAACAAATGAATCTAAAAGGGTTTTTCTTTTTTAATTATGTTGAAATAAGTGTATAACTTGACCAGATTAAGTAAAAACAATGCTTGAAAAGTATGTAAAAAATACACGTAAGATTCTATGTGACTATAACACAGTTTTGATACCTTGTGTATGTAAGTTTGTTTTTGAAATCATGTGTTTTTCTATTTTTGCCCTACTCCTAGTCTCCTGAAATAAGCTCTCCCCATCCCCAGGAATCCAAATATCTTGAAGATATTTATATCTCAAATATATACATTAACTATATTAATATATTTAAGATATTTATCTTAGAGCTGGGAGAAAACTTAGAAGTAATCTAGAGTCTATATTTTAAATATATTTTACTCCTATTCAGAGTTAGAAGTTCATCTATAGATAGACAGGTAAAATGAAAGCAAGTTTCATAAATTATTTATTCTTAATGTCAGTACATACCTAAACTTTCGATTCTGTTTTATTACATTTCCATTTTCCTCTATTATGGTTTCTTCATTCTTTGTTTTCCATTTTATTTTTACTGTTGGTCGCTACCTACTAAATTGATTTCACATTTTACAATTGGATTTTGACCTACTGATGGAAAAACTCCATTCTAAACTAGAAGGAAGAAAATATTTTACAGCTTACAATGCCCATTATCGTTGCAATTCTTTTTTCTCACTTCTCTCTCTTCTTCTACTTGCAAAGCAGGTATCTCTATTTTAATCTCTCCTTGAAGCAGAGTAGATTTTATCTCTGCAGACATCAGGCCCATGACCGGAGCCATCCCATGAGTCTTCTACTCTGGATCTTCTTTTCTTTGATTCCATGTTTATCACTTATGACTCCTGAATTGATTTACAATTTATTTCATCTTTTTTTAAAGTACTGTCTCTTGTCATTCTTTCTCCCTTATCTCCCCTACAAACATATACCCTATTTCCAGCTACTTTTCAGTTCTCTTTTCCAGCTTCATTTTTCTATCTCAGATGACCCTGCCTTACTTACTTACTCTTGGTCACCACTACTTATGATCAAAGATCTTATCATTGTCATTTTGTGGGGCCCCAAACACTAAAAGCAATGATTAGAATGCCTGGGATCATGTACGAATAGCAAAAATGAGTTACAAAGAAGAAGAAGTAAAAAAAAAAAAAAAAAATTACCATGAGAAATGGGTCCCTCTACTGGTCTAAGAGAATAATGAAGATTTTATTAACTAACTTCTGTCCTTGAATGCCTTTTTGTCACTTTTAGATAAATATCAATTAAGTAAATAACGTTTGAGGACATTTCCTCATTGAGAAGCAAGTCATTATTTCTCATATGTAACCTGAAGACCACTTACCCATGCTTCCCAGAGCCATGGCTCAGTAAAGGGCAGCTCTTGCCTTTCTGCTTCCAGTGTCTGCTCAAACTTCGACACCCTCATGGTTATGAACTTCCCTATCTTCTACTCTCTGTTGTGTTTCCCGCACCAGGATTTTCGATGTATCATTCCCCTCACTTATCTACTTCCACCTTTATGAGGACTGAAGTATTGATGCTTTCTAACCAAAAAGTAACCATCCTTGCCAGACACATTCAGTTAAAGACGGGTAGGTGCTGTTAAGATGGGGATACATTCGTACTGCACAAAGAATCTCACTGTGGTATCTGAGCTGGCTATTTCCTTCTCTGGGAATCCAGATCACCTCTCCTTACTTTCTCCTTTCCTTCTCACCTACCTGAATTCCCAGTTACTCAGTGTCTATTGGTCTCAAGTAGGTGTAGGTAGGAAGCAAAGTACAGAGTCATAGGTCTCTGTTGGAGGACATTTGTTGTTTAGAGGAGTATACAATTAATTATGTTTCTAATTGGTGGATTTCAATGGGGAGGCAAGAAATTCAGCCTGAGCTGAAAAAAATACCTGAGTGACAATAATTTTATTTGACATTTGATAGTCACCACACGTTCTCTCTATATCACCTTTTTGTTAGGCTGATTGAGTTTTGATTGTTTTTCTCACCTTGTTTTATAGCAGAATAAATCACATGGTAATCTGTTATCTTTCACTAAAGCCAACATGTGAGCTGTTTTTTGATTCTTTTATCTGGAGAAGCAGCTGAAAATTTTAATGTCAGAGGGGAGAAGCTCAAAGTAGAATCTATTCTTGAATAGAAGAGCAGCTGAATATTCTTAAATCTGTAAGACCTCAACCAATGGAAACAGACATAGAAGATGACAAAAGCAGTCTAAAGGCAAATGTTGCCAGATAATATTCCCTAGACATAATTTGTAAGGCCCAGTATACCCAGTACAAAATTAAAAATGGGGGCTCCATGTTCAAAGATTATTAGAAATTTCAATATGGCAACAGCAGAGCATTAAATTAAATTCACGCCCTTCTATTATATACATATTATATATCTTATATATGTGTATGTATGTATGTATACCACATCTTCTCTATCCATTCATCTGTTGCTGAACACTTAGATTGCTTCCATACCTCGGCTATAGTAAATAATGCTGCTATGAACACGGGGTGCATAAATCTTCGAATTAGTGTTTTCATAGTCTTTGGATAAACACTCAGAAGGGGATAGATGGATTGTATGGTAGTTCTACTCTTAATTTTTTGAGGAATCTTTGTACTGTTTTCCATAGTGGCTGCACCAATTTACATTCCCACCAACAGTGTACTAGTGTTCTCTTTTTTCTCCATCTTCACCAACACTTGTTATTTCTTGTCTTTTTGATAATAGCCATTCTAACAAATGTGAGGTGATGTCTCCTTGTAGTTTTGATTTGCATTTCCCTAATAATTAGTGATGTTGAACTTCTTTTCATGTGCCTGTTGGCCATCTGTTTGTCTTCTTTGGAAAAATGTCTATTCTGGTCCTCTGTCCATTTTTTATTGAAATATAGTTGATGTACAGTACTATATAAGTTATAGGTGTACAATATAGTGATTCACAATTTTTAAAGGTTATAGTTTATAATTATTTACAATTATTATAAAATATTGGCTATATTCCCCATATTGTACAAGATATCATTGTAGTTTATTTTATACCTAATAGTTTGTACCTCTTAATCTCCTACCCCTATCTTGCCCCTCCCCTCTGGCAACCAGTAGTTTGTTCTTTATATTTGTGAGTCTGCTTCTTTTTTGTTATATTCACTAGTTTGTTGTATTTCTTAGATTCCTCATATAAGGGATATAATAGAGTATGTCTTTCTCTGTCTGACTTACTTCACTTAGCATAGTGTCCTCCAAGTCCATCCATGTTACTGCATGACAAAATTTCATTCTTTTTTATGACTGTGTAGTATTCCATTGTGTATGTGTGTGTGTGTGTGTACATATATATATATATATATATATATATATATATGTATATATGTCACATCTTCTTAATCCATTCATCTGTTGATGAACACTTAGGTTGCTTCCATATCTTGGTAATTGTAAATAATGCTGCTATGAACATTGGGGTGCCTGTATCTTTTCAAATCAGTGCTTTTGTTTTTTTCAGATATATGCCCAGGAGTGAAATTGTTTGCTATTTGCAACAGTATGGATGGACCTTGAGTGTATTATGCTAAGTGAAATAAGTCAGATGGAGAAAGACAAATACTGTATGATATCACTCATATGTGGAATACCAAAAACCAATAAACAAGTAAACAAAAAACCCCAGAATAAATGAACACGCCAAATGAAACAAGAATAAACATGTAGAAAAAGATAACAGAGGAGTAGTTACCTGGGGGGAAGGGGTAGGGAGGAGGGAGAAATGAGTAAAAGGGACCGAGTCTGTGGTGACAGACGGAAAGTAAATTTTGGATATACAGAAGCAGAAATATATTATTGTACACATGAAGCATATAGTATTATAAACCAATGTTACTTGAATAAAAATATAAATTAAAACAAATTCAGGCCCTTCTAGGCCTGAAGCTTTGCAACTATACAGGTCAAGAAGCCATCCCTGTCCATAAGACTTTCCTGTAAATGTCTACTGAAAGCTTTCAATCCCTTCCCTGCCTGCCTCCATTGCATTAACTAGTGTTTCTTCTTTGCTTCCCAGCCAGACTTGTGAAATAGTAGGATGACTGTTAACAAATAGTACTGGAAAAACTGTGTGTGTGTGTGTATGTGTGTGTGCGTGTGTGTGTGTATCCATACACATGCATAAAATAGAAAAATGAGGTTTCTACTTCATACTTCCAAACATTTCACACTGTTAAAAATGTCACACTATTAAACAAATAGTTCTAAGTGGATTCAAGAGTGAAATGTGAGAGGTAAACTATAGAAGTTTTAAAAACTTTTAGAAAACAATAGAGATTATGACTTCAGATCAGGAAAATATGGTTTGAAGAAGATATTTAAAACAAACAAACAAAAAAATAAAGATTCATACATTATATTAAATTTAAAAAATACTATTTTAAGTTCAAAGGTGCCTTAAACAAAATGCGAAGATAATCTGTAACCTGAGAAAGTTATGTCATATATATAGCTGACAAAGGATTATTATCAGAATATACAAAGAATGCTTTAAAACAGTCAATAATAAATTTAAAAAATACAATGAAAAAATGAATAAGCTTAAAAGGCCAGTAAACTTATATGAAAGATGCTCATTATCAGAACATGTAGAGGTCTCATTTCACACCTCATACTCAATATCCCTGTCTTTCCACAAGTGCATCTACTATGCCAGCAGCCTTGGATGTAGTCACAGAGCTTCTGATTCACTCGGCTTGGGGTGGGGCCTTGGAAAATTACCTTTGAAAAAGCTCTCTGAGGGCTTCTGATGTGTACCATGGTTGAGACATAATTTCCTGTATTTTTATAAATCTTTGTCCAAAGCAATCAATCATCATATCCCAAAAGTGCAACTTTTTTTTTTTTTTTTTTTTTTTTTTTTTTTTTTTTTTCTTTTTGCGGTATGCGGGCCTCTCACTGTTGTGGCCTCTCCCGTTGCGGAGCACAGGCTCCGGACGCGCAGGCTCAGCAGCCACGGCTCACGGGCCCAGCCGCTCCGCGGCATATGGGATCCTCCCAGACCGGGGCACGAACCCGTATCCCCTGCATCGGCAGGCGGACTCTCAACCACTGCGCCACCAGGGAGGCCCCCAAAAGTGCAACTTTTAAACAGTTTTTCAGCCTGTCATTTCCTCTCTGTTAGCATTTTTCAGACAGGTTTAGAAAGGGACTTTGGTATGTGCAAAGAAAGTGGTCTTGATAGCCATTCAGTGACGTACTACAGTTTTACAGGAGATGCAAAGGCCATCAGCCAGACTCTGTAACGATGTGGGAAATGAGCAGGATGGTGTTGATGAGTCTTCATCCATGTTTTCTTTCTTGGATGCCACTCATTTCCTCCACAACGTTTCTCTATAACTGTACATTTTATCAAAGAGATTTGCATCTTCAAATCACCCCCAAGAGCTCTGTCTCACTTCCTCTTCTTTTGCTCCCAACTGATGGAGCAAAGGGAATACTGTCCACTTCTCAGGGGAAAAGCAGGAAGGAAGAACACCAGAAAAGCTCCATCTAGGACACTGATCTTATGTTGAACCTGAAAAGATGACTACTTGCTCTGTAATGGGACCAATAAAAAGTATGCTCTGGTAACAAGAACTTCTCTATCACTTGGGCCAGAAACACCAAAAACTTTACATTAGTATCTCACAGAAGTACACTTTAGCTAATCTCTCTAATATATAAAAGATGTTAAATATTAAGAAATAAAAGATAAAAAGCATATAGAGAATGGGCAAAATACATGTTTAGAGTTTACACAGAAAAATATTCATAGAACATATGAAAATATGCACTATTTTACTCAGTAAAAATGCAAAGTAAAACTATACTGAGATTACTATTTCTCACTTTTCAGACGAAAAACTTCAAAAGCTTGATAAACATATTCTGTAGCTGGAGCTTTTTGGGAATGAGGGACTCTGACTTGTTGCAAAATGGTCAAGCTCTTGGGAGGGAAATTTGGCAATATTCAACAAAACCCATATATGCATTTTCCCTTTGACCTAAAAATCTCACTCTTGGGAAATTGCCCTGAAGATAAGCCTTCCAAAATACAAAACAATATATGCAAAAGATTACTTGTTATGACCTTATTTGTAATAGCAAAATTTGGACACTTAAATGCCCATCCATAAGAGACTGGTTAAATAAACTACAGTATACTCTACAACAAGAAGTGCTAAGTAGTCATTAGAAAGAATGAGAAAATTTTGTATAAATTGAGGGAGAGGTGATATCTAGAACTTTTTAAAAATTTATTTATTTGTTAATTTTGGCTGCATTGGGGCTTCGTTGCTGCACACGGACTTTCTCTAGTTGTGGTGAGCAGGGCCTACTCTTCATTGTGGTGCACAGGCTTCTCCTTGCAGTGGCTTCTCCTGTTGCAGGGCACTGGCTCTAGGCACACGGGCTTCAGTACTTGCAGCACGTGGACTCAGTAGTTGTGGCCTGTGGGCTCTAGAGCGCAGGTTCAGTAGTTGTGGCACACGGGCTTAGTTGCTCCGCGACATGTGGGATCTTCCCAGACCAGGGGTCGATCCCATGTCCCCTGCCTTGGCAGGTGGACTCTTAACCACTGCGCCACCAGGGAAGTCCTAGAACATATTTTTATAGGTAAAAGCAAGGTGCAAAATGTGTGTTTAATAACTTAATATGCTATCATTTGTGCAAAAAATATATTTTTTTTCTTAAAAAGAACCAGGAGAAGGATAAATCAGAAACTAATGAAAATATTTATAGTGGATAGGAAGAAAAAGGGGGAAGCTAGATATGGTGGGAGCAAGATTTCCTTTAGTAATCCTTTTAGCACAGTTAAATATTTACATATTAAGAAAAATATCAAAAATGAAAGGAAACTGCAAAATTAAAATAGGAAAATGAACTAACTATATATTTAATAAGATAACTGTGCAGTAAAAAATAAATCAATTTTGAACACAGTGCTCTGACTGTCCAATCTTCATAAGATCTATTCTATGCTTTAAAAATATTAGGAAATAAAAATCTAAAGCTATTTATTAAGTAGGTTTATTACTAGTAGTAGTAATAGTATTGATATGTTTCTGATATTTTATGTGTATTGTAGAAGAGTGTAAATAAACAAATAGGTTAATGTTATTAAAAGAAAGATTTTCACTGAGAGAGAAATGAGTTACCAATATAAAATAAAATAAGGTAAGAAAAACTCTGTTAATGTTAAATTTTTATTAAAATATTAGCTCGAACTCCTGCTTGAACATGCAAAGGAGAGTTCCTGTGTCCATCCACTGTAAAGGTCTAGAATCAATGATAACCTAGTAGCAATGAAACACCTAGTGCCCAATCTTGGTTTCTAAAGGTCATTATTGATTAACAGAGATGAATATATATTGTGCCAGAAGCAAAAAAAAGTTAAAACACTAAAATAATCATGAAAAAACGAGACTCAGCACTGATCTAAAGAGACTTTCACTCTTTGGTTAATTTGAGAATCTAATAGAATAATGACAGACTTAGTTTACAATCCCTTAAAAAATGTATGAATACAAAAAAAAAAGGAAAGGTCTCCTTTTATAGAAGAATGTCAAATAATACATGTAGAAGAATGATGAAATTAGACAACTAATCAGTTTATAGTTTTCAATGTAATAACTGATTTAGGTTATTACTTTAAATGGATACTAAAACCATTAGCTTAATGTTTGTTGGGGAAGAGAAATTTTTGCATGGTTGTAAGTTCTTACTCCACAGGTTACTAACTAATTACAGGGAAAAATTATAATGAAGAGAGATGATGATCACTACCCTTAACCATATGATCAAGATGTCTCACCAATACTGGGATAACCTGATATTATGTACCTCCTGATGTTATCCTGTGAGAAGTACACAGCATAACCTATATTCTATTATTGCTAAACACATTTTACCTGAATGTAATTAGGAAACAAAATGAGGCAAATATAGAAAGTGAAACATTCTACAAGACAAATGGCCTGGACTCTTCAAAACAAAATGTAGACAAACAAAAAAGGTCTTGAAAAATAAGACAAAACAACAACAGAGGTATCTAGATTAAAATAGACTAAATGGCCAAAACAATGTAATGCAATGCATGGAATTTGGAGTCTATATCAGGGGAAAAAAAGCTATCAAAGACTTCTGGGACAATTGGGAATATATGATTGTGGACAATTATTACAATTATTTTATGGAATAATATTTTTAGATCTGATAATATTGTGGTTATGTAGAATGCCTTTATTTTTAAAAAGTGTATGCTGACATATTAATGAAGAATCATTATTCTTGCAATCTACTTTTCAAATGATTAAAAGATGTATACAAACAGAGAGAGAGATAAAAGAATGATGGAAGATATAAACACTTGGTGACTCTAGGTGAAGGGTTTACAGTTATTCATTGTAGTACTTTTTTTTGGTTCTTTATAGAATAGAACTTTTAAAAAATGTAAAGTTGGTAGTGGTGGGGGAAGCAATTTCTTCTATTTTTAATTTTTTCAAGTCGTATTCTGGAAGCAATATTCCTCTTCTCCCCAAAGTGCACCACAACTCCCTCATTAAGCAATCAAGCTAGAGCAACAAGAACCACACCACCACACCCTAGGAGCAGCTGAGATTTGCACGTTGTCCTTTCCCTTGAGAGGGCCAAGAGCTATTTCTCTCTCTTCCTATCTTTTCCTACACTGTCTCTAGAAGGAAGAAGCCCAGCTACACAATGCACAAAATTTACATGAACATATCACAGTACTTAATATCTGGCTTTAGGATAAGACAATTTCATTATTGCTGTTGCTGGTGTTTTTGCCTATTCATGTGATTTTTCCAAGAACAAAGGAAACCTATAACAACTGAGATTATATTTTCCAGACTTAGGAAAATTACAGTTACCTAAAATCCTTAAGAGACTTCCATATGTGAACGTGCTAAATTGTATGAGGTTGTGGGATAGCCTCACAAAAATTTCTAATAGGTAGATATTCACTTCTGAAATAGTCATCACACTTGAAATTCTTTCTTCAATGTTGGTCTTCTCTCTTACATTATGTCTGATAGTGCCTAGAACCCACTAATTGCTTATTAAGTATATGATGAATAAATCACTGCATGTATATATAGGTGACCTGGAAACTTGGAGATCAACAGCAATAAGCAGTAGATCAATCTTTGAATATAAGGGAGATCTTCTAAGGAGGTGAACTGAGAGAACCGAAAATAGGTCAAGAGGAAAACAGGAAAAGACAAGGACAAAGAGAAAAGGAATAGATAAAAGAGATAATGGTGACATTGGGTAGCATAGTTAGGGATATTTCTTTCATATTTTTTAATATTCTCTTTGCCACATTTCAATTGACTGCTCACTAGTTTCATGTGGCACATGGACAGTGCAGCTTTCAGGAAATTTCCATTATTACAGGAAATTCTGTGGGACATCACTGGAGAGAAAGTATTGAAAAGGGCCAAAAAGTACAATCTAAAGAAATCCAATATTTATTGGTTAGAAAAAAATGTGTAAGGGTAAATGAAAACAAACAGCTAGCAAAGGAGTCCAGGAAGATACGTGTAACAAGGGAACCTAGGAAAGGAATATAATCAAGAGTGTTCATGAGTTGTCAGCCACCTTGATCATTTTTTACTTGCTTCTCTAAGAGATAAGTGAGTAGATCACAGAAGTCTATCACAAAAGTAGCTCTTCCAATAAATATTCACATATTTGAAAGTCCTGAAAATATTTATGCTTCTGATTTTATATTCTATTAACCCACTATTAGGTTTGGTTTCTAATAGATCCTTACTTTAATATTTCCAAGTGTTGTTACAGTAAATAATTTACATTGATTTTAAAATATTAAAGGCCCCTAAAGCCAGACCTTCCAAAGTAGTGTGTGCTGCATATAAAATCATCATTTTTGTAGCAAATGTTTCAGAAGCTAAACTCAAGGCAATGCAAAGATGTGTGATGGAAAAGTGAGGGGGAGTTAAGTCAAGAAGCAACAATTAAGGAAATGTCCTAAACACCAACTCTATTTTGGTTTTCTCAAGCCTTTCCACCCTTCCCACTTGTGTTAGTCACCATCCCACAGTTTCCTTTCATGTCACTGAAAGTAAGTTAACTCAGAAAATAAAGAGTCATCTGTCTCCATGCCTTCACTGCTCTAAAAACAACTTCATTGCCCACTACTGAAGCATTTAAGTCTAGTCAGTCTTACTTTATTCAAGTACCTTCCACTGTCTGCTCAGAATAAACACAATTGGGAAAATTTACTATAGTAATCTTATGTGAGTTGTTTCCCCCTCCTTGAACTCAAAACATTCCTTAAATATGTAAGATGGGCAAACCCAATCATTACGCTCAACAGGACTTCATTGAATCCTCTGACAGTTCAGATAAACTACTAAATGAATGTTTATTATAAGCATGTGTGCAAATGGTGCATTATAGGAAGGAAACTACTTGAAGCAGTTATGCTACCTGTAAACAAAGTTTGCCTAGATGGATTTTGTTTTATTCCTAGAAAAATGCCATGGGTTAGATGGAAAATTAAAGGATATAGCAACATAATTTGGCTTGGCTGACTCTACATCTTGTGTAACCAGGAATGCCTATTCCCATAGATTTTGATTTTGGTCCAAGCGAAAATTTGACAACAGACTATGCATTCTGCTGTTTCTAAACACCACAACCCATGAAAAACCCACCCCATCAGCTTCAGTGGTTACAGGAGATGAGGGAATGATACATTATATTATATTATATTTGGCAGTCCTAAAGGCTCTCATGAATACTGTGCCTCTCATTAATAGGTCTCAAGGTTTATTAATGTCATTGTTGTTAAACCAAAGGATAGCTGTAACTTACATATATTTTCAGCAATAGCTTAGTATAACGTATAACACTATCTCAATCTATATGATACCTTTAACTACTTTGATATTTATTATCTTTTTATTATCAATATTCTACTCAATAGAACAGTGGGATAAGATGTTAAAAATCTGAATGATTCAAAATCTTATTTTCTAATCATTTGAAAAATAGCATAGCTAAGTTGAAAACCATGGCCATAGAATCACATGGGGGCAGAGTAAAAGTGGAATTTATAAGATGTTATACTGAACTTTGGACATTCTCAGATGATTCAAGACCCAAATAGTTCATCATAATATTATACTAGTGTCATACGTATGTTTGAAATCATTTAATTTTGTGACTTCTTTTGTTAAACCTTTATCTTTAAAAAATGCACAAAAATAGTGCATTTTTTTCACGTAGCATGAAGTATTTGGACTACACAAAAATTTCCTTCATATCAATATCCAAAAGAAAAAATTCAAAGTGACTCATGTCACCAAAATGAACAGGAAAGAAATATTCTTTAAACTCCTACTCAAAGCTGTTACCATAAATTGTTGTAGCCTTATGATCACGTAAGCTGGAAAAACAACCATCGAATATCTTAATTGCCTTGATTTTCACTTCCTTTCCCCTGGGAATGTAAGTGACCCTTGTCACTGAGGTTTACTTATTTATTTCTCTTTTTTAATGCAGGTGATAAGAAAAGTACGTTTTGGTGTTTTAGTTAAGTTACTGTCATTCTATAAAGATACCCTAAAATATATGACATTTTCATATATTAATTTCAGAAACTCTAAATCATAATATTTTCAATAAAGATAAAATGCAGTAATTTTGAAGTCATAAAGAATAAAATAAAGTTTTATGTTTAGATTATATATATATATATATACACACACACACACACAGAGAGAGAGAGAGAGATCCAATTCCTATTGGTCTATTTCTCTGGAGAAACCTGATTAATATAGTACTCAGTCACACATTACATATAGGATTTTGGTACTGAATAACAATTAGATGAATAAATGAGCAAACATCAACCTTCTAAATCTTGTTAAGTTTGTTTTGTTTTGTTTTGTTTTGCTTTTTTGCGGTACGCGGGCCTCTCACTGTTGTAGCCTCTCCCGTTGCGGAGCACAGGCTCCGGACACGCAGGCTCAGCGGCCATGGCTCACGGGCCCAGCCTCTCTGTGGCATGTGGGATCTTCCCGGACTGGGGCACGAACCCGTGTCCCCTGCATCGGCAGGAAAACTCCCAACCACTGCGCCACCAGGGAAGCCCTCTTGTTAAGTTTTGTATAGAACAATGCTGCAGAAGAGTGCAAGGGTTTGATTTAGATAGTAAAGTTATCCACACAGAATTTGATCCCCTTGAATCTGAATAGTTTGCTTACTATTAACTTATTAAGCAGAACTGCTGATAAAATATTCAAAAATTAAATGGTGGTATTATACATTATCCTAAAACAATAGCACAGCAGCTTGTACATATTATACAAAATAAATATTTGGTTTAAATTGATGCACTTTGAGTAAAAATGCCTCAGTTAATTCCATTTAAATTAAAAAGTTCTATTTTGGAAAGGGTTATTTAATTTTTCCAGCTAAGGTGCATCAGTGACAGCTTAATACTACCACATCTTGTCATGAGAAGGCCATGTTTTCACAGGGGCCTCAGTCAGCGTGCTATTCCTATTCTGAAAGCTGCAGCATGGAACTCTACTACACTTCCCCAACAGGGTGCTCCGCTCTGATTGGCAAGGGTGAGTTTGAAGGTGGGCCTGCTTAGACTGTGACCATGCTGACTGCATTCTCCAGACTTGTGGTCATGAAATTGGAAGCACTTTTTGTGAAGCAAAAAGCCTCAACGTAATTGCTATGTGCTGTAACCTTCCCTCTCCTCTGGAAAACAGAAATAAACGGTACATTTTCCTCATGAACCTCCTGTATTTACCAATATCATTCATGGGGTATATTTTGCCAGTTGACATTCTTTAGTAAACTTACTATTATATGGTCAACACCTGCCCCATAAATATAGAATAGAGAAGTTATATTATATTTGTGTTTGGTGAAATGAAGTGTTACCCAAACTCTGATGTGGTGAAGACCTTTCGTGCTCTCTATATTTATGGGAACTACATGGCACTTAACATATACCAAATTGGGTAAGCAAACATGCTTGACTCAAAGTTCAACTTTGCATGATCTCTGTGACCGGAGATTGGGTCGTTTGGTTTCTAATGTATAGTTTCAACTAAGTTAGAATTCTAAATATGTTTTACATTTTTAAATTAACATTTTAGATTTATTAAATAGCTGCACATTGAATAAAAGGAAGACTTGTCCACTATGTTGATGGATTTTTCTCTTATTAGCATACAAAACCATCAGAAGTTTACTTCAAGATTAAATATTACTTAAGAATATATAATTAGTAAGTATAAAGCCTCATCTTTTTCTAAAGCAGCATGATGTAATGACATAGAGGTGAGAGAAACCAAAGCCAAAGGAATCTGGACTTGTATCTCAGCTACTCTCTGTAGCTGTGTTTTCTTAGAAAATTCACTTTAACTCTCTGAATCCTAATTTCATTATTTAAAAATATGGACCCTATCCTATGAGGTCGATTTAAGTGTTTAGAGATAATTTATGTGAAAGACCAAACCGTCTCTGGTGTAGGAAAAAAAAAATTGTTGTTTTGATTGCTTTTAGTACTAATACTCTTGCACTTGTGGTAAAATATTTTTAAAATCTAGTTATTCTGATACTAAAGTCATTTTCTACTTATTGCGAGGACAGCAGTAAAACTATTATCATCACCACCAACAACAGACATTATTAGATGTCTGCTGTGTCTACTTGTTCAACAACAGAGCTGTAAGAAATGCACAATAAACACAACTTCCCAATCTCTTTCTTCAAGTCAGTTTTCATTGCTATTGAAAAGGAATTCGGTCAGGACCTTCTAGGAGAAGTTATAGCCCTAGAACTGGTGGGCAAATCTCTTGAATTAGTTAACAGTAATTTCCTCATTTTTCAGATGAACATTTGAGACCTAAGGAAATGAAGTGAACTAGGAAATAACTTGATATATATTTTTTAAATGTATACCCCATCTACTTTTACGCTGTGGGGCCTGGTTCCAAAGCACAACACAAATTTTCACCTTAGAGTTCCCATAAGTAAAGCATAGCCATCATTCTCCACTCTTCTTAGATCAGAGGAAACAATGTTACCAGATGAAAATGTAGAGAATGCTTATCCCACCAAGGAGACTGAAGACTGTGGGCTGGAAGATAAAACAGGATAACACCCTCCAAGGAACTCATTCTACAATGAAAAATATGGGCAGGTTACTAGTTTCTGCTGTTGAATTCAGTGTTCAGGGTCCTCCTACTACTTTTATATAGGAGCAAAACTTGCCGTTATAAATATACTGCAATGAATTTCCTTGAACATAAACCTTGACACATGCATGCAGATGTGTTGTAGCGTACATTCATGGAAGTGGAATAACTCAGTCTGAGAAAATACATATTTAAAAAATTTTGATAGAGAGTAAAAAAAATGTTTTCTTTTGGGCTTTGTCCCCATTTACATGGCTACTAATCATGTTTGAGAGTCTGTTCATCAGTAGAAGAGCTGACACACTACAATTAGTCATACTTCTATGCAATGGAATATGCTACGATCATTTTAAAAAAATTGAGGCAACTCTGTATAAACAAAAGTGAGTAAATCTTAAGACATGTTGTTAAGGTATTAGAGCAAAGTTTAGAATGAATATGTAATTTCATTGTTGTCTTATTCTGGGACTTAGTTTATTTAATCTCATTTTTTTATTGTGGTAAAAAACACATATGAAATTTACCACATCAACCATTTTAAAGTGTACATTTTGAAAGTGTTAAGTATATTTGCATTGTTGTGAAACAGATCTCCAGAACTTTTAGTCTTGAAAATCTGAAAGTCTATACCCATTAAACAACTCCCTTTTCAACCCTTCCCTACTCTAGCCCCTGGAAACCATGATTCTACTTTGTTTCTATAAATTTGACTACTTTAGATACCTCAGATAAGTGGAATCCTCCAGTATTTATCTTTTTGGGGGACTAATTTCACTTAGCATAATGTCCTCAAGATTCATCAATGTTATATCATATGACAGAATTTTCTTTCTTTTCAAGGCTGAATAATATTCCATTGTATGTATTTACCATATTTTATTTATCCATTCATCCATTAAGAGACATTGAGTTGCTTCCACTCCTTGGCTAATTTATTATTTACTTGGAGATATATATATATGTATGTATATATGTATATATATATATGTATATATGTGATATATAATGATACATAAATATGTAGTTGAGTAGTTATGATATTACATTATAATACATAGAGAAGAATATTATTTCTCCCAAAATATAATCTCTCATCAGTTCAGTATATCTCCCAATGATATTTTAAATAAACTTACAAATGTATATGTATATATAAAGGTAGAGCTATGTGTTCTATGATATTGTATTTATTATTATGGTATTTTCTTTTTAAGCATAGCCCTCTTTTGGCATTATATTTGTGTCAGGAGGTAGAACTCTACCTCATTCATTTTAATTTTGGCTTAAATATATGATTATTCAAGATTATATAGAATACTTCCACTATCAACATATCTTTTAACAATTTTTGAGTTTTAATATACATACCAGTCAGCCTTTCCAGTCAACCCTCAGGAGTAACCACTTTTTTGGCTCCTAAGAGCATAGATTAGTTTTGCTTCTTTTTGTACTTTATGTATATAGAATCATACAGGACATTCTTTTTCTGTGTCTGGTTTATTTCATTCAATGTAATGTTTGTAATCTTTATCTATACTGCTGTCAATAGTGGAAGTTTTTTCATTCCATTGCTGTACATGACATTGTAAGAATATAACACAATTTATTGTACTTTTGATAGGCATTTAGGTTTTTTGAAGTTGGGGCTACTACAAATAGTGCTGATATGAGCAATCTTATTTGTGTCTTTCAGTGTACATGTGTATGCATTTCTGTTGGCTCTATACTTGAGAGTGGAATTGTTGATTCATAGAGCATACATAGATTTACTTTAGCAGATCCTGACAAGTCATTTTTCAGAGCACCTATACTAATTTACATTCCAATCAGTAGTGTATAAATAAACTGTTTCTTCACATTATTGTCACATTTGGCATTTTCGATCATTTTCATTACGGTTCCTCTGGTGGGTGTGCAGTGGTATCACGTTGTGACACACATATATGTGCTATTATATGCATACAGCATTCCTGGAAATACATGTAAGACTTCACTGTTTGCCCCTGGTCAGGGAACTAGAATTTGAGTGTCAAGAATATAGGCAGAATTACCTCTCACTGTATTGTTTGAAATTTTTTTACCATATGCCCGTATTACCTCTTTAAAGCACTATTTTCTTTCATTTCTTTTTTCATTTTTAAGAGAAAACCCATTTAAGCCTAGAGTCTTATAGCTTGTAGTTAATCTGAAAAACATTTCAGCTTTGATCCCAAGGCCACCAGGAGTAGGTCAATCATGTCCCTCATGGATGCGTAAAGCACTAAAATTTTTGTCAACCCTTAAGTTGTGGACAGATCAGGGATATGGGATACAGATCAGAAAGTAAGTTTGAAACTCTGAAAGAATATGAAGAGCCAGATATTCAGGGTCCTTTGAAATATTACTTGCTAGTCTCTCCTCTACCTGATTTTTGATATGCCATACACACACACACACACACACACACAGACACACAGACACACAGACACACAGACACACACACTCTCTCTCTCTCTCTCTCTCTCTCTCTCCATCCCCAGGGATTCAGCCTAGAGGTATGGAGGTGAATGTATGTCTCTGTTCCGGCGTCCTGGCCTATAGATTAATACTGACCTGAGAGGAATGCCAACAGAAAAGCCATTAAACTGGAATATAGGGATTTGCCTAGAACCCCCAGTGTTGTTGAGAGACAGAAAATGCAAGGACATGCTATAGACTTAAGAAGCATGACATGGCAAGATTTTATTTTTGATTACTAGTGAATAGAATTACCCTGAATGACTCAACTGATAGATGACTAGGATTTTTTTTTAATTTTTTAGGAATGTGGTTGCTTTACAATGTTGTGTTAGTTTCTGCTGTACAGCAAAGTGAATCAGCTATATGTATACATGTATTTCCTCTTTTTCAGATTTCCTTCCCATTTAGGTCACTGCAGAGCATTAAGTAGAGTTCCCTGTGCTGTACTAACTAACTAAGATTACTGTACTGTACTGTACCGTACTAACTAAGATTCTCATTAGTTATCTATTTTATACATACTAGGATTTTAAGATAATTGTATTGTTAGGAAAATCCATGCTTGGAAATTAGCCACCTGGTGATTGCCCCCAAAGCCTGCAGGACCAAGGCTAATACCATTCTTTTTTTTTTTTTTTTTTGCTTTCAGCTAGTACCATTCTTAAGTACTGTTTATATTGCAGGGCCTGAGTGAAGGCACAGTGTGTTCCCCAGTGCCCTCATGAGCATGGTAATGGAGCTCAGTGGGAAGGGGGAGCCTCACAGTGGGTCAAATCAATTAATTTACGCCAATGGCAGACAAGTATGAGCTTGTGATTGTTCCTTTCTGCTTTTCAAATAGGAATATTTGTTGTACTGTTTCTGTTTTTCCTAGCATTGTCTGTTGGGTAAGATGGGAGTGGTTGCATTTGTAATTAGAATTTTGTTGTGGTATCGTGAGGACTCACTTCTGGACTTGATTTAGAGGAATGCATTTTATCCAAAAAGGCTAGCCTTGGTACAGGATGTGTCTTTGGGTTGTGCCCTTTGGGGAGTGGATAAGTACATTTTTATTGTTAAGTGAAATAATTATACTATGTTAGGTGAAGTTATTCATTGAATTGTGTATAGGTGTGCTAACTGAGCAGCTAAGGGGTGAAATAATGAGGTGGACAGAATTTTAACACCCTTGTTCACCCACATTTCATATATGAACAGCAAACTCCATCCTTTTGGGGGAACCAAGTCTCATCTACCGCATGTTGTTCTGGTGAGACCGTGTCATGCCTGCCCTCCCATCTTCCTTCTCTCTCTGTAGCCAGAGAAGTGTCTGACCTAGGTGTGACTTATATTACCCATCACTTCAATGACAATCATTGGCCCGGTGATGGCAACAGAACAAACTATTCTGGAATTTAACACGTAGATGCTAGAGTGGAGAACTGCATAGTCCTTCAAGATCACTAAGCTTTGCTAATAGTCTAGGGCCTTGTGTGGACATAGTATTACTGTTTCCTCTCAGATGGAGGAATTTTACCTGTAGCAAAACTGAAGGACCAACACAGAGAAAAGAGTAGAGTTGAGAAAAATAGGGAACAGAGTGACTCCCAACATCACTAAAGCTATGTAGCTTCTAAGTACCCTCTGAGTTAAAACCTTCTACAATTCTACAGCGAAGGAAGAACTAATCAAATAAAGAAATCATGGATAAGAGGCAAGGTAATTAAGTGATGGGAACCTAACTCTGAATCAGCTTGACTCGCATGCATTCTGGCAATTTGTCACAGGTCTTTAGAAAATCATGCATACAAAAGATCTGCAAATTTACTGTGTAAAGAAAAATGTTTTAGCTTGACACTCTAAAATTCACATCTCCCTTATATGAAGATTAATATTTATTTAGACAGATATGCAACTTTATATATTGCTTGATATACGGTTTTCTACCCAGTTTGTCTTTGGCCTATGAATCAAATATAATTTGAGAGGATTTTGAATAATTAATAAATATTAAAAATTAATAAGAAAAATGTATTAAGTATATTATTGCTTCTTCATCAAAAGAGATATTTATATTAAGGGAATAGAATATCCATAATATGCAAAACATGTAGTTATGACTGTTACAGGTAGGGTAGAAATATGCTCTCTTGTGAGGCACTTAACACTACCTAATAACATATTTTGAAAGATAAATACCCAGGAGGAAAAAGAGATTTATGTTCTGTGGCTATAAAACCATAATTTTGTATTTTATTTAAGACTGACTCTTACACTGATATTAAAATATGTGCTTAATGGTAGGAAGATGAATTGAATTCTTACTGTATTAAGCCAATTGAGCGAGTAAAAATAATTCAGTACCTTATATATATCACATTGTTCAAATGATATATTGAGGAAATAGGTATCAGACTACCTTAATAATGGTGTGTAATGTGAAGCACACTAAAAGTCTCATACCTTCATTCTTTTGCTTTTTCCATTTCTCAGCTGAAAGGACAAAATGAGTCTTTCTGGTCTAGGTTTTGAGTGAGTTACAATCAGCAGCTATCTGTGCTCAGCTGACATACTGCACCCAGAGCAAACAGGTGTGGGAGGAACCCGAATGGGATTCAATATTTACCTGGACTTCAGAAGACTGTCTTTTCTCTCACATGCCTTCAGAATCGGGTGTGTTATTTCATAAAGCTGTACTTTCTCATACCACTGTGTTTTAAAGTTGACCTATGATATAGTAGCAGAAAGGAAGGGCTGTGCCTTATTTTTTGTACACTACTAATGGGAAGGAAGAAACTGCTTGCTTAAGCAGTGACATTTGCAAGTTTTAGGATTATTTGCTAAATGATAAATCACAATGGGCTTCAAAAAATTGTGTTTCTGGGCTTCCCTGGTGGCGCAGTGGTTGAGAGTCCGCCTGCCGATGCAGGGGACACGGGTTCGTGCCCCGGTCTGGGAGAATCCCACATGCCGCGGAGCAGCTGGGCCCGTGAGCCATGGCCGCTGAGCCTGCGCGTCCGGAGCCTGTGCTCCGCAACGGGAGAGGCCACGGCAGTGCGAGGCCCGCGTGCCGCAAAAAAAAAAAAAAAAAAAAAATTGTGTTTCTTTATTAACTGTTCAAATATGACTTGAGATTATTTTCAATACAATACATGGCTTTTCATTGCTTGATTCATAAACTACTTGAGGTTATTTACCCATTACCTCACAAAACTGTCCATGATGAGGGGCCTACTACATTTATTGTAATATATGTTTTCTTAAAATAGATATTCTTTAAGAAATATGATATTGATATTCTTTAGTTCCATTCTTTCTAATGCTGAGTGGTTAAATATTTGACTCAATTATAAATTGCTCAAACATAGTAAAAATATATGTTAACCAAACATGGGATTTATAAAATTTTTTGAGTGTTACTTGTACTTTTATCAAAAACTTAAGTCTCTCATGTTTTCTTATCATGAAGAGTGCATATTTTGGGCTCTCTGTGTATTGAAAATAATGTAGGGTGGGGTATTATTCAGTTAAAACTATTGCTGTTCTATCTCAGAGAGGCCAAAAATTAATAGGCCAAGATTGTATGGAGGGAATTTTAGTAAAATAGAATAATGAAGGTTTTTTGTTGTTTTTTACTCACTAAGAAATTATACAAATTAATGATGCAAGTCTTCTCAGAATATTCTTGCATGTGAATCTGTAATGAGATATTAGATAGCCTCTCCCCAAGACATGTAAAATAAAACTCTACTTGGAAAGAGGTTACATAAACTTTGGAGGACCCTTTAGGTTCTTGAGTCAGTGATCCTGTGATGTAAGCAAATAAGACAGTATGGATTTGAAGTGGATGTGTTCTAGCCAAGTCTTTCTAGAAGCCAAACTAGTCATCTGGTTTTAATGAGGCCCTTTGGAATGCAAAAATTTTGATGTTTTGCTTGGGGACACTACAGTTTTAATTACTTGTATCTGACATATGTGGAGCAGCAACTTGGAATTAACCAAACACAGCATTTGGTGCAGTGCTAGCCTCATTTAGCTTGAAGTGTATAACAACTGCATCTTTCAAGTAGAATAGGATAAAGAATTAAAATGATAGGGTATTGGTAGTCCCAATAAAGCTTGAAAAAATTCAGAATAACCTAGGGTTAGCATGACCTTCTGTCTACTTTTTTGGTACATATTTAGCTCTTTCCAAATATGACAAAAAAAGTCTGAGTTATATAACTTTACATGAGAGGATTATGAATATTTGATCCTAACCAGATGTCTCTAATCTCCACTAACTACAGACAAAAGGACAGAAGATTAGATTGTATCATTTAAGGACAGTTACTTCATTAAGGTGGAGTAATAGTATGTAAACTTTTTCAAGTCTGAAGACCTGGTTTTTAATGTCAACATCTTTTGTAGATATCCACAAGGTAGTAGTGATACTGTTAGTAACCTCTGATCAGGAAAATGTGTAACAACCAAAAACTATCATGAGGTCAGTGATATTTTAATATAAATTTATATTTTATAAATTATAGCATATACAGGCATTTGAAAAATAAGTATGAATATGAGAAATACTGTAAACTGACTCTACAAAAATGTCCATTAAGGATTTTGAGATCCCTTATTATTACTCTAAAAGTTCCTTGAAGCTTTCTTTGTCTTAATAGTCCCAGTCTAATTACTATAGAAACTAATCTAATACCAGTTTATTATTTAAATAAAGAAGTCCTCAGCATCCAAACTTACTTTAAGAACACATATAAAACTATATAAATATAAACAAGTAAATTGATAAGTCAAAAACAATGAATATATTTCGGAACATATTGGGTATATATCATTGAAATGGTTTATTCTTTATCTGTTATGATAAGCCAGAATATGCACTGCTAACCTATGCTAGAAGAAAATGTAGACTGTTGTATCTCATGTAGAGAGAGTTCTAAAGCTTGATTTCTTAGATGAGAAAATGTCCTTCACAGTTTTCATTAGGTGTAAAGTCTCTCTTTTTTTAAATGTTAATTTCACTTCTGTCTCATGTATAGCACTAATCAGAAATGCCTAGACCAAGTAACTATGCTCTTAAGAGACTGAGCTTGATTTCCTTATACATGATTTATTTTTCAGTGAGAATAATGTTTTAAACTGTACTGCTTACTGGTTTTACTCATAAGTGTAAGCACAAAAGAATGAACAGAATTATCAAGTGTAAATCTATCACTACTGTTGTAAAACTAAATTGCTTCTTGCACAGAGGTTATGTTGTGACATTAACATCCAAAACAGAGAGGAATAGTCACAGGAAGTATAGTACCATTCTTCAAAACCAGGAGGAACAGTGTTCAGATTTCTTGTATTCTATGAACCCGTGTCAGTATTCACAGCATTCCCACCTATGGCCAGCAGTATTCTAAGTTCTATTATGGGGGCTACTAGAGAAAATGTGAAAGGTTGTTGAATACACATAAGTTAAAGTGTATGTAGTGAGACTGCATCTATGTCCGTTTCATCTCTGTCATGTAGCAAGGAAGGAACAATTTTGCTATACTATTTGACCACTGCTACAGCCTTTACATATTCAACTGTTTTACTATCACAAACTAGGTCATACTTCATACATCACATATGAGATCGTACATCACTATATGAATAGGGGCTGGCAAGTTTTACACTGACCATTTTCTTTTTCTATTATAGTCCAACTAACTCTCTACCAAAAGTTTACAGTATCTCTGACAGCAGTTGACCTCTTACACCATACATCAAATTCATCAGGAAATTCTGTTATATCTAGATTCAAAATGTGCACAAAATCTACATTTTCTCACAATCTCTACATTTACAATCTTGTCAATGTGCCACAGTCTTTCACTGAAAATAGAGCAGTCACCTCTTAAGTGATGGATGAAATGTTGAATACAGTATATTCCCAGCCTGTAAGAAAATTACAGTTTAGTGTTTGAGACCAAAGAAAAATGATTAAGGTGGTGTACGACTATAGAAGTGTGTGTATAAATATATAAATTTATATATTTATAGATATGCATGTGTATCAGGTATGCATTTATTTTAAATAAATCTAGCTGTATAATATAGAATAAAACAAAAACTTTAATGCCATGCAAATAATACATGTAATTGAATTGCTCTAAAAATATGTGTATGTATATGTGTATAAATCTATCTATCTGTCTGTCATCTATCTATCTGTCTCCATCAGTGATCCACAGTGCTGCTATATCTCTCAGGATCTGCAGTGATTTGGTGTGTTCCTCCAAATCCACAAAATGTGATTATCAGAGCTTCTTAAGTCCAAGTACTTAGCTGGCTTAGATATCAATCTCTAATCCTATCTATGGTGAATCATAAGTGCTGCTTCTCATTCTTTAGAGCAGAGTGTATTATTTAATCTCACTGAGGTAAACCATTATTCTTGTCAAAAGGATGAATACACCAAACAATTTTAGGTTTTAATTTGTAATTTATAATTTTAAAAAACTGAAGAAAATTGTCTTATAGGACTAATAATTACAGCCAACTAAGAAATCCATCAGAATTGTTACACATTCAAATCTGGTAGATGTACTTTTCATTTAACTGTTAGGTATCTCTTAGTGTCCAGGCACTGTGCTCAGTCCAGGAATTCAATGATGAATAAGATAAACCCCAGACTCACAGTTCACACACCACTGTCCATGTTGTAATAAGAAAAATGGTCCTTTCTGTGTATCTGTGATTTTTTGGTCTATTTGCAAGAATATAAGTAACATCTGCCTTATTAACATCCTCACGTAAAATGATATAAAACTTTGATATGCTTTATGTAGTTTCTTTGCAAAGTATTTATAAATATAAAACAAGCTAGTTGATAAAATTAGCTTATGGAAATTGTTAATTGTGTGCTACATGTTACAATCTGTATCAATAATTTCTACCAAATGTTTATGTTTCTATTAGCATTATTAAACATAATCAATGTTTGTTTTACTTAACATAGTTCAATAGAATCCTTGATATATTTTATAATAACCTAATTTTGGCTTACCATAGATTTTTCCCTTCATATATTCAATATTATTTAAAATAAGTTTTTGTAAAATAAGGCAAATGGTATTTATTTTAATGTATGTATTATTAGTAAATTGCTTATTGTCATTTTATATGCAATTTGTTAAGTACTAAGTTTATATTTACCAGGATAATACCTAGTTTGGTGACTTAAGTCATGTCTTCTTCTTCCTCTTCTTATAGTTGGCAGTAAGTATGGGTGTCTGTCTGGGCCACTTGCCCAACTGGACCAGTGGTTCCCTTTCACTTCCCTTCCCTGATTCAGCAGCAGGCATGAGTGACAGGATGGTCACCAGTCTTCTAGACAAAAAATAGCTTGACAAGAGTAAATGTTTCCACTACTTGAGTCATCTGGGACTCCTCTCTGTGGTCAGTACCTGAATGGAAAAAGAATGGAAATTGTGCTTTCACTGATAACATCCCTTCATATATATTTTGTTTCAGAGAACACCAAACCACAAAGATGGTTTCAGTCAGACATCCAAATGTTTACTCTGAGTCATAGAGTAGTTACTACACTGGGGTGAGGGATTCCCTAAGTAGTTATCTGGGTTTCTCTAGTTACTAAAGGCTCTTAGATATGGATTTAAGTGGTTGAGTTATATTTAGCTTTCTGACTTTTAAATTTTATTCAGCGACTTCTTTTGTCTCCTCTGTGTAAGGCCCAGAGCAATGTCCTATAATAGATAGAAGGTGGACTAGAAAAGAATTCCCAACACAAAGAGGTATATCAGGTGAGTGTAAGAAAATGCAAAAATAGCTACATCACTAGACAGATGATGATTAGCATCTCAAAAGAGTGCTGGGGGATTTAGAAGAAAAGGGGATCACATCTGTTTGGAAATATCAAGGCTTCACATTGATAGTAACTTTGATTCTATGCTTTGTGAAATTGCAGAAGTTCAATGCTCAGGAAGAAGGTGACTTTTTAGGGAGAAGGAACATGATGACCACTTGTTTCAGAAGAAGAATGATCCAGTTGGATTGTCCTATTGGATCCATGTAGGGAATCATTAGGATTAATGGCTGAAAACTAAGTCGGGCTTTGATTTTGAATGACAATTTGAGCAAATTGTATTTAGTTTAGTAGCAGTTTTTTTTTTCCGTGTAATAACATGATCTAAGTGTGATTTAGAAAATTAATCTGGAGTCTTAATTGTAATAAAATGGTGTCAGGAAAGACTAAAGAAGTGAGATCGGTGAAGAAATGGGAGTAAAAGGGACAACTATAAGGTAGAGAAAAAAGAACCGAGAAAAGAAGAGAGAAATGTGTTGAGAAAGTAGAAATTATATGATTAGCTAATTGTATAAAAGATTTGATACAGGGCACTAAAAAATTCTATTATTTTGACATTGGCCTAGTGTAACCCCAGTGTTTTTCACAGGTAGAGGGATTTGTAAATGGATTTGGTTTTCACCCTACTGATTTTGAACTCCCAGGTATTTCTCTAGTAGCAGTTTGAAAGTAGGGAGCAGGAAGTACCGAGAAGATTAGAAATCATTCACTTGTAATTATGAAGGTTGTTAAATGCCAAGTGAAAGATCTTTATTTTCTTGGTCATGCAGTGGTGTATTTAATGTGTAGTATGATTAGCTTTGTATCAGAATCATTTCCAATGACTTCATCCTGAATTTGCTCCATGCATTGACTCTAGCTTGGGTGTACGTTGGCTGAGGGAGATGGTCACATTGTCCATGCCTGTTTATTCTTTCTTTCCTTCCTTCATTACTCAATGAATAGTAATAGACTATTATATGCTTAACCACGTACTAATTACAGTGTGATACAAAGATGAACAATAAAGAGTTCTTGCCCTCAAGAGACTAAGTTTGTTTGAGGAGTAGGAAGTCATTGCTAGCAAGTCTGGTTTTAGAATCATCAGTTCAAAACCATTTATGTTGATAAATTTGTGGTCAGGACTCACTTAGAAATCAGAAATAATCAGCAAAAATATTTACTAAAAAAGATCTGAGAACCATTTGGTAAATGGGCATTACAAAAGAAAATTATTTAGGAGTCTGTATTCATAAGAAATAAAATCATACTTTGGCAATAATTGCCCTTCTTGAAAAAAGTCATCTTCCTTTTCAGTTTGGCATGCAAAAAGATTTGGACAGTGTTACTTGTTTATAATAAAAGTGAAGTTTTATACTATTTAAATAGTATTTCTGATTCTTGAACTTAATGTGCTACTGTCTAAATTTGTTTTAGTATGTCGCATTAGATTTATTTCATTTGGAAGGTGGAAGCTGACTGTCATGTTGCCAGGTATTTATTTGTACGCCTTTCCTTTTCCTTTTCCTTTTGCTTCTTTTCATTTTCTTTGCACTCTTTTCTTTTCGTTTCTTCAGTTTGCTTTGTTTTAGTTCTCTTTGCCTTTTCCCACTTTTCTTTTTAAAAAATTGTGAGTTAGGAGGCTGAGACTCTGTCTGCATGTATAAACAGGCATATAGTCCTTATGGCCCTTACAATACAATTAATGTTTCATTTAATTCAGCATAGTCTTGATAGACAACAATAATTTGATGAACTATAGAATTATGGACTTCTTGGCTATTTAATTACACTTTGCCAAGTAAGGCTAGTTCTGTCAAGTTTTGTTACTTGCAATGCTGACACCCAAGCAACACGAGCAGTATTGCAAGCCACCAGAAATGAGGTATGCTTTCTGCAGTCTTAAGAATACAGAAACTTTTAGAAATATTTTTGAGCTTTTGAAAAACTTTTCCCTAATTCCAGAATTCCATTTCAACTTATACAATGTTTTCCTGAGTACATTATTTTTTTACTGTTAAAATTAATTTCCTCTCCACTATAGTTAAGAAAAAATGAAAAATCACCAGATAATACAATAAATTATTTTTTGAGCATGCCATCTTTACCTGGAAAATAATAGATTAGGCATAAGACATGACATTAAGTTTTACTTTGTACTTGGTCAACTTTACCTTTCTGGATTACCTATGATTGTGTGCATGTAAGAAAACCTTGGGAATTTTAAGAAAGAGCACTACTAACAGCATTAAGAAAGAAAAAAATGTATAGGTCCTGCCGTTACATGACTTTTAAGAAAGGGTTATTTGGGGGTTAGGACATCTCAGTATCTCTCTATCTCCATCATAATCCTCACTAATGAGATTGCTTAGGAGCCATCACTAAATTGTTGGTATTTTTATTAGTTGTAGTGTCTAAACAAAAAACCTCTGAGGGATCACATCACAGAAATTGAAATAGCAGAGAAAATTTCCATCAACTTTGACTATTTGGAGTAATTTGGAGTAGGTGCAGAGTATCATTTCCCTGTAAATGTCTTGAGTAGTATCTGTAGTTAAGCATCTCCAAGTATTTTGTGTACAGATAGCATTGCATAATTCCACGCTCTAACTACTTCCTTATATAAAGATCAAAGTTTTCGAAAATATAATGGTTTCTTTTTACTGGACTTACTTTTATCCTCTTCTTTTCCCATTTTGTCCATTGGGGATACACTCTCCAAAGTTGTTTAAAAAGGAAAAAAAACACCTTTAGATCTTTGGGTTTCACTATTTGGCCAAGGAAAACATTGAATGTGAATATCAAATGCTCCAGTAACTCTTCCATGATCTGTCATTAAACTATTTTCCTTCCTTTGAATTTCCTTTTAAAAATTGTTAAAGCCCACGTAAGACCATGCCCCAAAAGTTAGCAATTTGCTTTAAAGTTTTGACTAATTGAATTCAAATATATTTTTTTCAAAACCGGTATATAAACTTTGATGTTTACTTTTCCAACACAATACTAGTGTTCATGTGTTATTAAAGTGCCAAAAGTTATGAAGGAAAATGGTAAGAAAGTTTTTGATAGAAATTTCAAATGTATACCAACAAAAACATGTATAATGGGATAAACGTATGGCTGAAAATAGCAGTCATACCTTATTAAAATAATTTCCATGGCAGTGGATATTTTATACCCTTCTTTTAGAAATAAGATATTAAGATTAAAATGCTACATTATCATACTCTCTGTGTACTCTATTTTAAACTTAACTACAGATTAAGAGTTGAAGACTTGTTCATCATATATAAACCCAAAAGGATAAAATCTTTTGGAAACTAGGGACTTCCCTGGCAGTCCAGTGGTTAAGACTGCACCTTCTAATGCAGGGGGTGTGGGTTCGATCCCTAGTGGGTGAGCTAAGATCCCATATGCCTCGTGGCCAAAAAAACAAAACATAAAACAGAAGCAATATTATAAGAAATTCAATGAAGATTTTAAAAATGGTCCACATCAAAAAATTCTTAAAAAAAAATCTTTTAGAAACTAAATCTGTTTTCTTCTTTAATTGATATATTTAGGATTTTAAGTAGGAACACTTTATTTAACTAGTATATTCAGCATCTAATATGCTAAATCTATTGGTAGGTTTGAGGAAGACAAAGGTGAATAAGATAATTGGTTCTGTCTTGGAAAGTTTCACTCAAGTTTTGGGGGGAAGATTATATTATTTCAACAATGAAATTACAATTTTTCCCTGAGCAAATGTTCATGGACATAAAAGTGTTCATGGACATAACAGTAATTTTCTACTCTTAGTAATCTATTTTTATCATTATGATTTCACTAGCTCTATCAAACTGAGTTAATGTTTTAATTATAGATAAATTAAATACTTATTATTTTAAAATATTTTTTCTAAATATGTGTTCAGATTTAGTTCTGCAGCACCTCACTAGTCAGCAGTAAGGGGAAGAAAATTCACCTCCATGGTCCTGAACAGCAACTACATTGAAAATAATCTAATTTAAATTTCTTAGATTAAGTCAAAAGAAAGACTGAACAATTCATTTTTTATTTTCATCTTTCGTGTAGACACTTTTCACACTACCGATGGGTAAATCTGGAGTTCATTTATCCAACTTTGTATTAAAATGTTTTATATATAAAGGTTAGAATTAGGATCATTAGAAGAGATGTTCACAAAAGTGAAAAAAATATTCAATATAATGGATAAGTAGTATATTTTGAGCTTTGTACAAAAGCAGTAAGTTCTTTTAGAAAATGATCTTTATCATTTAATTTCGAATCCCTTTGGATGTTTTGTAACACAAGATTTTGCTAATCTGCATGGTAAAACTCAAAGTAATTGGTAGAAGGTATTCCAACAAAATCCATGCCCCCTTCCTCCTGCAAATTACAGATTTTAGTTACAGCCATTATATCTCTCTGAGGCTGCTGAGGCAGATTAAAGGCAGATTAAAGGTTAAAAAGAAAGAAGTGCTCAGCAAGGATAGAGGATGGCTTACTTTTCTTGTATGGGAACCCCGTGTCTTTTACTGGTAACCATGTGTCAAATTCTGTGACTCTTATACTTGAGTATTAAACTAAAAGTTATATAACAACAAGTGCTCTGTATGTATTCTTAAACGATATTTCAGTATAATGTATCAGAATTTACTCAGCTGAATGTACTTACTGGAAAGAGTAAATGTTTAATTTACTGTGAAAGAACAATTGTCCACCTCCACTGACGGTTAAAAAGATTCAAAAGAGTGAATTGCCTAGTCTATTCTTTCGGTGTTTTTTACTTAATAAACACAAATTGACATCATTTTGCCTTTATTCTTGCCATAGAATAACATGAAGATTAAAGATGATTTTCCTTTTTTTTTTCACATTTAGCAGTTCTTTAACTACAGTTTTTTTTTTTTTTTTTTTTGAGAACTGTTCATGTTAGGCCATTACATAAATTATCTCATATTTCTCAACTCTAAAATTTCCATTTGGTTCTTTCTAAATGTTCCCCTTTCTGTTTTGAGATTTCTTATTTTTTTTATTATAAGCATATTTTCCTTTGTTTTCACAAACATAAGAGCTGTTTTCCAGTCCTTGTCTACTGATTCTAACATCTGGGTCATCTCAATTGGTTTCTTGAATATGGGTCAAATTTTCAATTATGGCCTGGTCATTGTGAATGAGGGTATTATAGGGATTTCAGTTTTGATTATATTCCTCAAAAGATTATTGTTTTTTGTTTGTGTTAGTACACAGCTAACCAGGCTAAACTCAATCTCAAAACTACCTTTGCTGAGGTGGGCAGAAGCAGAAAGCTGTTTAATTCTTCTAGCCTTGCCTGGGCTGTTTGGAGTTTGCCATATGCATGAATAATTCATGTATTAGCCAGAGATTTGGGCAGAGTTCATATGCAGAATTTGAGGCTTTTTAAACAGGGATCTCTCCTTTCTTGTATTTCCTCTTACCTTTCCACTGGCTGTAATAGCTCCAAACTCTTTTCTGTGGTTCTTCCAGCCAGTAAGGCTCTAAGTTTCCATCTGAGTTTTTGCCACTTCACATGTCACAGACTGGGGCCTGCTATCAGGTAAAAACCATTAAAAAAAAAAAAAAGGAACTTCATCCAGTGCCATTTCTTCCAAATGATGAAGAAGAATAGTCTGCCTTCTCAGTATAGTCTGCCTGCTTTCAGCGATTCTCCATAGCCTCCAGATAATTGCTCAATTTATTTATTTATCCCCCAGAAATTATAATTGTTATCTGTGGAGAGGTCTGATAGGAGCTCCTCTGTCATTACTGGAAGCAGAACTTTCCCCAGAAATTTTCATACCTAACTTTCCAACAAATTTATCTCTAGCAGAGAACAGTTGTTTCATTACTTTTCATGACATGTATGTATCTCTTTTAAGAATGGTTCTATTCAAAATATACTCAATTTACTGCCCAATACTATGAAGAGGAAACATATTTCGTTAATTAGAATTACTGTTAAAATATGTCTGCATCCTACAACCATATGCAGTCGCTAGTAATATTTGCTGGATTTCATGCAATCACTTCCACATAAAACAGTGCAGATATATATGTCCATTTTAACACTAAAATCTAAAGTACACATATCATATCAAAATATGTATAATCTATTAGCACATAGTTAAAAATCACTTAGAAGATAGACCATATGTTACATTTTAACATCATGATGTGTCTTTTGCCTTACAATTCATGCTGTTTTACAATGAATGCCGGGGCAGCATTTTTGGATATTTCAGTGGCACGTACAATAATGGGGCCTATATCTGATGATATTTTGATTTGGAGAAATCATGTAAAATACATTTCCATATATTGAGGAAATTACAATCTGATGTTGTAGAAAATTTACCGTTTGTATTGTTTAGACTTAAAATATATACTTTAATAAGAATGAACCATAGTATACCCTTATTTTATTCACTGTACTGCAACCTTTTTAAAGTATGTTATGTAATGAAAATTACAGATAAAAAAGTAAATGTTGTTTTCCCTGGTTGCTACCATGAGTATGTCTCTGTGTGTGAAAGCAGAACAACATATTTAAGATTAACTAGTAAAGTAGCATCTTCTACAATGGCAGAAATTAACATTATGCTATAAAATCGAGGTCTCAACACATTACGGATAAAAACCCAAGAAAAAGATATGATTTTCATGTAGGTTGTAAAATAAGAGATAAATATCACCATTTTTCCTAATATCAAAACTTTCAGTTGTAAAAATTAATGACAAAGCAAAAAGCTTTCTAAAATAGATTTTTTAAAATCTGTTTTAAAACTAGGCATTTGGCCAGTTGTGATTATTGTCTAATTCCACAAATATGTTTTAAAGCCAAGCCTGTCAAATGAACTTGAACAAAATTACCAGAATTATGAAATCTTCTGTAGAGACACCCATCCTTGGATCTCTGGAGATTCTCTTGTGTTAAGTCTTGTATGGTGGCCAAAGAAAGTGGAAACATTCTCTGTTCAGATTTCCTTCACTTGGTCTTCTCACCACAATTTTCACATTAGAAAGCTGTTAACTCTGCCTGCTACAGATCCTAAGCAATTAACTTATTTCTTTCCATTTTCTGGGTGTGTGGTGGAGGAGATTGAACTATTGACATGCTTTTGAAAGAATAGGTAGGCCTACAAAACATGACTTTTGGAAAAAGAAGAAATATATGAGATTAAAGAGTAAAAATAAGTAAAGAAGCTTATAGATACTTCAATAAAAGTTAGATTTGGATATCAAGGAATTATCAGCGTCTCAAAATAACTAATTAGTAAATTCTAGTTTGGAGTCCCATGTTTTAACAGATTATTTCCTCTCAAAAGAAATATTTGAATCCTTTTATACTTCTAGAATCTGAATAGTGTTTTTCTAAGTTTGAGATAGATATACACCTATGTGCTTTAAAACACTTGGTGTGCTCTTATTTTCCAATATAACGTTATACTTTTATTAAGAAAAAATACATTTTAATCAATAAAGTTAGATAAATGACTACTTGTTTTGATTTACATAAATATTTTTTCTGGTAATGATTTGTCTCACACTAGGTTGTAAATTCCTAGCAATGTGGCACTTTGATGTGTTCATCTCTATACGGCCTGGAGTGTGCATTCAAAACTGAGTTATCTTCACCTAGAAGTCCTCAGGTATCAGATGACAACACGTCGTGTCTCACACTGGAGATATATATATATATACACACACACACACACACACACACACACATGTATACACACACATATGTATACACACACACATATCAGCTTTACTAACTGATTTCCAACACTTTTTCCTGCTTGTAATTTCTCAAAATTGAATTCCTGTGGGAAAATTTTTGCCTTCATCTTTCCACCCTCCCTACTTGGCTCAGCCTTGCCCATCACAGCCCAATTCCTGGCCTTTTCATTCAATCAACAAATACTTATTGAATATATTTTTTGTGCCACACACTGTTCTAAGTGCTTGGTACATATTCCTGAAGGAAATACTGATTACTTCCTTTATACAATTTACATTCAAGCAGTGGGTGGGGAAGCAGAACATTAATAGTAAATGGCAGAAAAAAAATGGGAACATTAAATAATACGCTAGAAGAAGATAGGTGTAAGGAAAAGAAAAAAAGAAAGCAACAAACAAAAAGCCAGGGTAAGGAATAGCTGGAGTAGGAGAGTTGGGAGGGTTGTGCATTGCATTTTAAAGTGTGGTCATTGAGAAGGTGATGTCTAGGCAAAGAAAGGAAGTAATCTCCAGGAAGGTCATTTTTCAGAGAGGGAGCAGCTGGTGTGGTAGCATGCCTTGCATTTTCAGAGTGAAGAGGCCAGGAACTGGAACAACCTGAATGAGGGGAGCTGGTCATATGAAATGAGGTCAGAAAAGATGTAGAGGTGTGATTTCAACCACGGTCTGGTCTGGGCCGTTACAAAGATATGTTTTCATTCTGAATGAAAATGGGAGCCAAGCAAGGGTTCTCTTCAAATTTTCCATTTATTTACTACTCTCTTATCTTTACTTCCCCTATTCATAATAGAGAAATGCGTGTTGAAACATCCCATTATAACAGCAGATTTGTCTGTTTTTCCTGTAGTCTTACAAGTTTTGCTTTAAATGTTTTATTAGGTGAATACAAGTTAAAAAGTGTCATGTCTCTCTGGTGAATTCAACATTAAAAATTATAATATGGAGCTATTTATAATAAAGCTATTTTATGTTCTAAAATCTATTTTGCCTGAAAGTAATATATAGCTACTATAGTTTCTTTTGGCTAGTATTTTCTGGTATTCTTTTCTTTTTTCTTTTTCATTTTATTACTTTCAACTTTTTCCTTGCTATTTATGGATGTATCTCTTAGAAGAAACACAGCAGAATGTTGATTTTTTTTCTTGTTTGCTTTTTTCTTTATGCCTTTTACAACCTATCCTGATAACCTCTATCTTCACACTGACATATTTTTTTTTCTTTTTACATTTGTAGTTATTGTGCTTTTATATCTTCCATATTTTGATGCTCTTCCATTATGTTTTTTCTCTTATTTTATGAGTTGATTAGTGCTTTTGTCATTTTTAGTTTTATTCTATTTACTACATATGCTGATTTGAGAATTATAAATATAATTTCAATGTTTAAAGTTTATGCTTCATTAGTTTGCATATTAATCAATAAAGTTAATTAAAGCCTTAGTTCCCAAGAGGAAACTTCAGGACTTTAGGAAATTGTACTTTGATCCCTTTAATGATAATATTGTACAGTGGTCTAGTTATGGCCTTTTTACTAAAGTAAAACCAAATTAATACATTATTATTACAAATATTATTCTTGTTTCATCATAGCTTACTGTTTTATACAGACACTATTTTTAGAATTTTGTCCACTTGTTTAATAATTACTTTGCTCATCATTTCATGTTTCAGTGCATACTTTTTTTGTGGTAAAGTTATTTTCCTTCATCCTGCAGTGTATCTTTTGGGAATTTCTTTCATGACAAACTTGAAGTGCTAAACTTCTTTTTCCTCTTAAATGGTTTTTATTGTTCTCTCATTCTTGGTAGTTCAGCTGGGAATATAATTTTACTTTGTTAGTTATAATTATTTTTTCTGAAACTTTTGAAGGTATTATTCTACTTATTTTTTACTTTCATTATTGTTTTGAGAAGTGGCTGTTAGTCTTTTACAGTTTCTCTGTAGGTGATCTCTATTTATTCCTGGCCAGATAGCAAGGTCCTCCCAATATCTTTGGTTACCTACTGCTTAATTACACTATGTCAGTGGTTTTCACTTTACTTATATATATGTCATACTTTCTTTATCTATAAAGTTGTGAGTTTTTAATCATTTCTTAAAAATTTCAGTCATTTTTTTCTCTGATATTGCTTCACCTTCATTTTGCTCTATTCTCTTCATGTTTAGATGTAAGCAGGTCCTTGTTTAGGTTTAGCTCATAATATGCACAAGGTAAATATACACACACATAGCCTTGTGCCTGTGTGTGTGTATAAATTTTCTTATAATTATTGGAAAATTGATTTAGCCTATTACCTTGGTTACAGTTGGCCATAACATTTAGCATAGGAAGAAGAGATTATTTACTGGCATAGTTTTGACATTACCTATGACTGACTCTAACATATTGACCAGATGCTAATCTAAATGCAACAAAATTACCATATTGGGGCTTCCCTGGTTGTGCAGTGGTTAAGAATCCGCCTGCCAATGCAGGGGACACAGGTTCGAACCCTGGTCCGGGAAGATCCCACATGCTGCGAAGCAACTAAGCCCCTGCTCCACAACTACTGAGCCTGAGCTCTAGCACCCATGAACCACAACTACTGCATTGGCAAGCCACAACTACTGAGCACTCACACCTAGAGCCCATGTTCCGCAACAAGAGAAGCCACTGCAATGAGAAGCCCGCACACCGCAATGAAGAGTAGCCCCTGCTCGCCACAACTAGAGAAAGCCCGCATGGAGCAACGAAGACACAACACAGCCAAAAGTAAAAATAAATAAATTAAATTAATTTTAAAAATTACCATATTACTAAAAACAAAAGGTGTTTAAATTATTTTTTAAAAATACAACTTGGCTGGTTTTGTTAATTTATTAAACTTATCTCTAGAATTATTCAGAACAAATGATACTTATTTTGCATTTTTTAAATTATCCAACATGATGTGGGAAAATTAACAATTCTTTGTTACTATTTTTTAGATCTATTTCATTGTGAGGATTCCTAGGTTGAAAGATCAAAATTAAGTAATAGTTTCAGAGAACAGCATTCATACAAATGTGCCAGATTATCTTTTCCTCTTAACTTCTATTAAACTTTTGTTTTATTAATTTTTTGAAGCTTATGGCCTAAATTTTTCAGTCTTTCAAGTCAGCTATTTCTCAGAATGTTGTGCATCTTTTTGTATCATTTACTGGTCTGGGCTTTTAGATTCTAAGATGATGTGGGTTTGTCTATCAATTTTTGCACCAGCTATTTTGACACTCTCTTTTAGGTGCCTACATGTTTAGATTTGTTTTGTCTTCTTGAAAAATTCACCACTTTATTATTATGCAAGATTCCTCTTCATGGCTCATAATCTTTCTCATTCTGAATTATATTTTTTCTGAAATTAGTATAGATACTTCAGCTTTCTTTTGCTTTGTGTTAACATGGTATACCTTTCTCCACCCCTTACCTTTTAACCTATCCTTGTCTTTATATTTAAAATTAATTTCTTGAATACAATAGGGTTGGGCACTGTTTTTCTTATCTGACAATCTCTATGTTTTAATTGGTGTTATTTAGATCATTCACATTTAGAGTAATTATTGATAGAGTTGAATTAATATTTACCATGTTTGAAACTGTTCCTGTTCATTCCATTTCTCTTTGTTTCCTTTTTCCCTCTTTTCTGCCTTCTCTAGTTTTGAGTATTTTATATGATTCCATTCTATCTCCCCTCTTAGTGTATCAATTATACTTCTTTAAAAATTTTTTGTAGTAGATGCCCTAGAGTTTACCATATCCTGTACATTTTAAACTAATCTTGGTTAAACTTCAAATAACCTTATACCATTTCATGTGTAGTACAGGTACCAAATAAGAGAGTATTCTCAATTCCTTCCTCCCATCCCCTGTGACATTGGTGTCATTCATTTCACTTACCATAAGCTATAACCACCCGATACATTTGTTAAAATTATTGCTTTGAACAGTTATTTTTTAGATCAATTAATAATAAGAAAAAAACAAAGGATTTAATCTTAATTTTTTTCCTTCACCAACACTTTTTTTGGTATAGATCCAAGTTTCTGACCTACATTGTTTTTCTTTTGCCTGAAGAATTTCTTTTAATTAAAAAAAATTTTTTTTGTGTGTGTGTGTGTGTGTGCAGGTGCAGGTCTGCTGGAAATGAATTCCTTCAGTTTTAATTTGACTGAGAAAGTCTTCATTTCCCTTTCAATTTTGAAGGAGCCTTTCTCTGAATATAGAATTCTAGGCAAAGCTCTCTCAAAACTTAAAATATTTCACTCCACTTTCTTCTTGATTGCATGGTTTCTGATAATATCCCAATGTAATTCCTGTCACTGTTCCTCTATAGATAAAGTGTTTTTATTCTTCTGGATTCTTTCAAGATTTTCTCTTTGTCTTTGCTTTTTTTTATTTTAAATATTTTAAATATTACATGTGAAGTTTGTGTTTATTTTTTTATATTTATCCTGCTTCATGTTCTTCAAGCTGGTTTGTGGATCTGTGGTTTTTTTATCTGTAATAATTTGGGAAAATTCTTGGCCATTATTTGTTTTGTTTTGTTCTCTCTTCTCCTTATGGTACTCCAATTACACACATATTACAACTTTTGAAATTTTCCCACAGATCTCCAATGTTACATTCAGTTTTTGTTTTGTTTTTTCCATACATTTTTTTCTCCTTGCATTTCAGTTTGGGAAGTTTCCATTGATATTTCTTTATGGTCACTGAATTCAGCTGTGTCACATTTACTGATGAGCCCATCAAAGACATTCTTCCTTTCTGTTATTGTGTTTTTTCACTTCTAGAAATTCCTTTTGATTTTTTCATAGTTTCCATCTTTCTGCTTACATTACCCTTATGTAATTTCATTGTGTCTGTTCAGCCCCTTAGAATCCATAATACATTAATCACAGTTAGTTTAAATTCTCTGATTAATCCAACATCTGTGTCACATGTGAGTCTGGTTCTTATGATTGCTTTTCCTCCTCAGACTTTTTTCTTGGCTATTGTATTTTGTTTATATCTGTTGAAAGCTGGGACATGATTTGTCAGGTAATAGGACCTGAGGTAAACAGGCTCTTAATGTGATGATTTATGTTAATCAGGCTAGGAACTGGGGTATGTCCACTGTTTGCTGTAGCTGTAGGTACCATCTACTTCTAATTTTTCTAGTGTCCTTATTTTTTTCTCCTCTCTTGACCTTAGGCTTCCCTAAGTATGCTTCTTCAGAACGAGTCTGTGTCTTACAGCTCTTTACAGAATAATCTACTCTTATTATACTGGAGCCTTCATGGTAATATGTGGGGAAAGGTGACTGTTCTATAATCTTATGATTAAACTTCAGCCATTATTGTCTGTGTCTCAGGACTGTGACACCAATTCCCCCCCTTGCTCACTATTCATTTCCCTGATGCAGCAGGTGTGTGTGTGTGTGTGTGTGTGTATGTGTATGTGTGTGTTTCTTTTAGGTGAGACAGGAGGGAAAGATAAAAATATGCATTGGGTGTATGCCCCTAAGACTGTGGCCCCAGGAGTTTCTCATTTTCTTGCTGCTCCTACTCAGCCTCCATTAGTTCTTCAAGATTACCATTTAAATCTTCTTATCAGTTATGGTTCCAATGGCTTTGTTCCATGTAAGGTAAATCTAGGGTGCTGTATCTGGATGTGTCTGTCTTACCAGATTTTTAGGTGTTAGTTTGTTCTTAAACCTCAGTTCTCTGATAGGTTCAAGATAAGTTATTGATTTTAAGTTTGTCCGAATTTTTCTTGCTGAAAGAATGGGAGTGACAACTTCCAAGAACTTTACATGATGAAGCCGAAACCAGAAGTCTCCAGGTGGTCTTATCTAGGAAGTAAAGTCATCATAACTGTTGTTATCTATCAAGTGTCATACAGTCTGTCTTCACCTTGACCTTCTCTGCACTCTCTGACTGCTAACACCTAACCATTGTTCTCTTTTGTAGCTTTGGCATGAATTATAAACATCATTCCCTAATTCACACTTCTAATTAGACTTCTGACATCTGAAAACTCTGAAATGAGAACACCCTCTCCACTTTCTACTATCATTTATCTAAACCTTCGAGTCATTCTGCTCCTACAGCAATTTCTCCCTAAATTTCAAGGAATATGGTATTACAGTAGTTCCACTATGGTACAGTTTTTTTTGAACTGTTTTCTCTTTTATTGAATTTTTTCCTGAAACTTCTTATTTGCTTTTATTTGTTCAACAAAAGTATATACTTAAATTATGCTGTTGACAGTGCCTTCACCCTCTGTTTCCCCTCACTCAAATTCTGTACTTCCAAAACACATAACCATAAGTTTAATACTTTAGGCCTCTTTTGGAGTTGATTTCAAGTACTATGCCTTTTTCAGTTTTCAGAATTATCAATCTTTCACGGTACTGTTCTGAATTCTCTACTGTAACCCCTATATAATCTTATAACTTGTATCACTACAAAGGCATTCTGAAAGATCCGTGTAGAATGTTGCTTTCGTATTGATCTTTTCTTTGTTCTGGTGTACCCAAAGTTTTAGAATATTCAAGCTTTAGAGGCAAATCCCTTGATGTGTCCAACATCTGAAAGTTAATGTAATCCATTCTATCAGCAAAATAAAAAAGAAAATCACATGATAATATCAATATATACAAAAAAGTATTTGACAAAATCCAACACCTATTCATGCTAAAAACTCTTAGGAAACTAGGAATAGAGGGAAGTATTTTCAACTTGGTAAAGACTATGTACAAAAAACTTACAGCTAACATCATATTTAATGGTGATAGATTCAAAGCTTTCCCACTAACATTAGCTACAAACCAAGGATGTCCCCTCTTGCCACTCCTTTTCAACATGATACTCCAATTCCTTGCTAAAACAAAGATAAAAGGAAGCAAAAGGCATACAGATTGGAAAGAAGGCATAAAACTGTTCACAAATGACATGAATGTCTATATGGAAAATCCGAAAAAATCAATAAAACCTCCTGGAACTAATAAATGATTATAGAAAGATTGCAGTATACAAGGTTAATGTACAAAAGTCAATTGTTTTCCTACATACCAACTAGGAATAAGTGGATGTTGAAATTAAAAACATAATACTGCTTACTGAAATAAATAACATATTTAGGTATAAATCTAACAAAATAGGTACAGAATCTACACTAGGAACAGTATAAAGCTCTGATGAATGAAATCAAAGAAGAACTAATAGATGGGAAAAGTGTTCCATGTTCTAAGATAAGAAGACTCAATATTATCAGGATGTCAATTCTCACCAAATTAATCTGTAGATTCAAGGCCATCCCAATCTAAATCCCAGCAGGTTACTTTATGGATATCAATAAACTGATTCTAAAATTTACAGGAAAAGGCATAAGACCTAGAATAACCAACACAGTATTAAAGGAAAAAAAAACAAAGAGGACCAGCACTATTCAACTTCAAGACTTACCATAAAGCTACAGTAAACAAGACAGTGTGGTACTGGCAAAAGAATAGACAAATTGATCAATGGAACAGAATAAAGAACCCAGAAATAGATTCCTATAAATATAGTCAACGGATCTTTGACAAAGGAGAAAAGCTAGTACAATGGAGTAAATATAGTCTGTTCATCAAATGGTGCTAGAACAACTACATCCACATGCAAATAAATGAGTCTAGACACAGACCTTACACATTCCACAGAAATCATCACAAAATATATCATAGACCTAAATGTAAAATTATAAACATCCTAAAAGATAGCATAGGAGAAAACCTATGGTGGAACCATTTTAGATACAACATCAAAGACATGATCCATGAAAGAAAGGATTGATAAGCTGGGGTTCATTACAATTAAAAACTTCTCCTCCATGAAAAACAGTATCAAGAGAATTAGAAGACAAGCCACAGACTGGAAGAAAATATTTGCAAAAGACCCAGGTGATAAAGGACTGTTACCCAAACTGCAAAGAACTATGAAAACTCAGCAATAAGAAAACAAACAACCTGATTAAAAAATGGGCCAAAGTCCTTAAAAGACACCTGACCAAAGAAGATATATAGGTGGCAGATAAGCATGTGAAAAGATGTTCCACATCATATGTTATAAGGGAAATGTAAATTAAAACAACAATGAGATACCACTACACACCTATTAGAATGGACAAAATTGAGCACTGACAATAGCAATTTTTCACAAGGATGTGGAGCAAGAGGAAATTTCATACATTGCTAATGGGAATGCAAAATGGTATGGCCACTTTAGAAGACAGTTTGACTGTTTCATACAAAATTAAACATACTCTTACCATAAGATCTAGTGATCATACTTCTTGGTATTTACTGGAAGGAGTTGAAAACTTATGCCCACACAAAAACCTGAATATGGATTTTATAATGGCTTTATCCATAATTGCCAAAATTTGGAAATAATAAGGATGTCCTTTAGTAGGTGAATGGATAAATAAACCATGGTGTATGCAGATAATGGAATACTATTTAGCACTAAAAGGAAATGAGCTATCAAGCCACGAAAGCATGAAGGAACTTTTTTTTGGGGGGGTGCGGGGGGCATGCTGTGCGGCATATGCGATCCTAGTTCCCCAACCAGGGATCAAACCTGTGCCCCCTTCAGTGGAAGCATGGAGTCTTAACCACTGGACCACCAGGGAAGTCCAGAAAGCATGAAGGAACTTTAAATGCATATTAAAATACTAAGTGAAAGAAGCTAATCTGAGAAGGCCACATACTATATGATTTCAATTATATGACATTCTGGGAAAGGCAAAACAATGGGGACAATAGAAAGACTAGTTGTTGCTAAAGATGGGAGGAGATAGGGAGAGAGGAATAGGTAGAGCACAGAGAAATTTAAGGGCCATGAAAATACGCTGTATGATATAATGAGGGGTAAATGTCATACATATGTCCAAACCCATACAATGTACAACACCAAAAGTGAACCCTTAAGTAAATTATGGACTTTGGGTGATTATGATGTATCAATAGAGTTTCATCCTTAGTAAAAAATGTACCTTTCGGGCCTCCCTGGTGGCGCAGTGGTTGAGAGTCCGCCTGCCGATGCAGGGGATACGGGTTCGTGCCCCGGTCTGGGAGGATCCCATATGCCGCGGAGCATCTGGGCCCGTGAGCCATGGCCGCTGGGCCTGCGCATCCGGAGCCTGTGCTCCGCAACGGGAGAGGCCACAACAGTGAGAGGCCCGCATACCGCAAAAAGAAAAAAAAAAAAAAAAAAAAAAAAAAAAAAATGTACCTTTCTGGTGAGTAATGTCGGTAAGTGGGGAGGCTCTGCGTATGTGGAGACAAAGAGTATATGGGAAGTATCTGTGCCTTCTTCTCAATTCTGTTGTAAACCTAAAACATCTCTAAAAAAATAAAGTCTTTAAAAAGATGTAAAAAAAAAAACCCCAAGTAATTGGTGAATGGAATATCCATTTTGTAATTGTCATGCTCATAAGTGCTGAAAACAGATAAAAAATAACACAAACACTATTTAAAAGTAATTAGCATTCAGTTGGCAGAGAAAAACTATGTAATTTAATAAATGTATAACTATATAATTTAATAAATAATTTAATGATGTATAATTTAATAAAAAATTTTAGGTGATAAGATACTTTTTTTTCAAGGTTAATTAGTTACACGGCAAGAATCAACAAAAAATGTAAGAATGCTCTAACACTAAAATCTGAGAAACCCACATGAATACTCTTGTAATCATACTTCTGACCTTGGAAAAGCAACCGAAGTATCTTAGGATAATAAATATTCTTTTGGGTTTTACACAGAAAGTATTTCCTTTTTCTTTCTGATGTCCTTTTGCTATATTTTTTTATGACTTCTCCATTAAATAGAAGATCCACAGTGTATTTGAGACCAGTTTCCTGTAAAAATTCTCTTTATTTTTTTTCAGATGTTTAAAAAACTGTCATTTGTCATTCAAAGACATTTTAAGAGTTTACTATTAATCAAATTGATATCTAGAAAATATAAACTTAAATATGCTCATAATGTAAAAAAAATTCCACACTAAATCAACAGTAAACATACTTCTTTTTCAAGAGTAAAATAAATATAGAATCCAAATCTCAAACTCAATTACTAGAAAGAACAAAACTAATTCTAATATTTTTGGAACACTTAGAATATTTTAAACTTAAAAAATGAACAAATAAGTTAGCTTTTCACCCCCTGCAGGACTTACATATCTAAATTATTCATAGAATATTAAGCATGTGTTCTAAGCAAAATAATTCTTCCTTCCACAAGGGATGGCACAAAAATAATTAACCTTTATATGAGACTTTTACTTGAATTTTTGAATATGTAATTTGTTCCATTTGGAACAGAAATGTTTTGATGGGCCACTTTGGCAGCAAGAAAACAATTGCATCCATTCCCTTTTGGAAGAAACCACAAATGGAATAATTTTCTTTAAGGAAAAACAAATCTGCAACCTTCCATAAGAAAATATAAAATTATTTTAAAAATCAGAGTAACTTGTCATTTTCCTGTATTATGTTTGATATTTGTGCTTGGAATATGAACAAGGCAGGAAAGTGTTGTGGACCATAAAACGTATAATTCTTGAGAGTGATTATTCCTAATAATTATTGTGTAGCATAGTTCAGAGAATGATAGTAAGCTAGGATCCAGGAGCATGTGATGATGCTTCTGACTATACAACTAGTTAGCTACTAACTAGATGTGGGTCAGTCTCTTAATATCTCTAGACCTCAGTTTCTTCACACATCGCTCAGCTGTAAGCGAATGTGTATAACCTAACACTACTAAGATATTAAAAGCAGCTGCCAAGTAATTGATAATTTTTATTCAGTGTTGAAAAGGGATGTACATTATTCAATTATGTCATATTTGTAGTTTTAAAAGTATCTATTTAATGGAAATACAGACATAGGGTTCCACTTAAGTAAATGTATTAGATTCAATCAAAGTTTTGTGGCAACATTTGCCAAAGGAATCCAACATGGCATATGCCTTGGAACACTGGTGTTACAGTTTTGGCACCATTATTGGAAAATCATTCCTAAAATTAGGCTAATTTTTAAGTTGAATTTGTCAAAATAATATACACATGCCTTAGACAGAAGGATTTAGAAATAAAGCAGTGACATTTTAATTATTTTATTACACATAGCAACAAAATCTAAATAAGCCCAAATTTGCAGAGGTACCATTTGATATCTACAGGCTATATATAATTCTTATGATCTTTAGAGATTAATTTGCTTAAGCTGAGAAAATTTAGTAGTGAGTAATGGAGCTGTGGTTTGCAGTATATTGAAATGGAAGTATATGACTGCATATTTTTGAAGCTCAAACATTTGTGTGATACGTTACTGGATTTATTTATAAAGACTAACAAATAATATCCTATATTAATGGCAGTTTAGTTATTTTTTTTTAATGTATCTACTTCCAGAAATTATAAGCAAGTACATTTGATTCTTTACTACTCCCTTATTCTAGATCACATTGGGAGAAAGAGCAGTATAAGAAATAGGGCTTAAATCCCATCAGTGGACAAAAGTCTATTACACTTACAAGTATATGCAATATACTAAAATTTCCTACTTTTTCATAAACATAAGACATCAATTTATGATTTTATAATCCATAATAAAACTATCAAGAGGGCTGGATTTTTAGTATATAAAGAAACATGGGATTTCCCGATAGACAAACATAACTAAGAAGCTAAGTTTTAATTGTAAGAGAATGTGGAGAGTTTGAAATAAGAGAAAGGATAACTATTACAAAGTTGAACCAAATTGCTTATGTTTTTCGATCATAGAGGTTATTATAACTATAATTACAAATATATTTGTGTCTGTCTACTTATTGACTTTTTTTTAACATCTTCATTAGAGTATAACTGCTTTACAATGGTGTGTTAGTTTCTGCTTTATAACAAAGTGAATCAGTTATACATATACATATGTCCCCATATCTCTTCCCTCTTACATCTCCCTCCCACCCTCCCTATCCCACCCCTCTAGGTGGTCACAAAGCACTGAGCTGATCTCCCTGTGCTATGCGGCTGCTTCCCACTAGCTATCTACCTTACGTTTGGTAGTGTATATATGTCCATGCCACTCTCTCACTTCATCCCAGCTTACCCTTCCCCCTCCCCGTGTCCTCAAGTCCATTCTCTAGTAGGTCTGCGTCTTTATTCCCGTCTTGCCCCTAGGTTCTTCACGACAATTTTTTTTTTTTTTTTTTAGATTCCATATATATGGGTTAGCATACGGTATTTGTTTTTCTCTTTCTGACTTACTTCCCTCTGTATGACAGACTCTAGGTCCATTCACCTCACTACAAATAACTCAATTTCATTTCTTTTTATGGCTGAGTAATATTCCATTGTATATATGTGCCACATCTTCTTTTATTGACTTTTTTATTTACTAGATCATACATTTCATGAGGACCATGTCTGTATTTGTCCTCAGAATTTAGGAAAGTGCTCAGCATGTGAAATGAATAAACAAATGAATGGCTAGTAATATCTAGGTATGCCCTCAGAGACTTTTTTAAGTAGTAATTGTAACTTTAACCACCAAAAGAAAATAAATGCATTTTTAAGAGTATTTTCAAGGTAATAGAGAAATAGGAAACAAATTTCACTCTCAGCCTCTCTAACTCCAAAATTAGTAAATGTATACTATCTCTTTATTTTAAGATTGATTCTGGTTAGTTTATATTAACATACTGGATATGTTAATATAAATAATTATGCATATATACATATATATATATAAAATTTTAAGAAAAAATTGCAATTGAGTAAAAGGAATAATAAAAAATACCAAACACTGAGAATAGAAATATTTCTTGAATGTTTATGCACAATAATCTTCAATATAAATATTATACATACTAATATAAATATTATGCACATATATACATATATATGTATATATATATATAAAATTTCAAGAAAAAATTGCAGCCAAGTCAAAGGAAAAAGTAAAAACCCCAGGCACTGAGAATAGAAATGTTTTGAATGTCTATTCATGACAATCTTCAATAAAAGACTGCATTATTACCATACGCAAGTATGTATGGTTTTCTGTAATGAAAAAAGAGAAATATGGATTCTCTTTTCTGTAATGCAAAAATGGATTTAGCCATCAACAACTGGCTTGAAGCTTTTACTTATCTGTGCTCTGCATGGTAGGAATGTCTTGCCAACTTATAGTGGACAGAGTTGTGTGGGTTCTTAAAAGCAAATAAATGAATGTAATCTTACACTAAGGCAAGAGGGAAGGTCGGAAAGAATTCTGTTGTATAAGCACTGAGTCTGTTTGCCATGTGGCAGGTTTCCAGCCTGATAAAGAAGAATACCAAATTCTAGGCTGATACAAATGTTTTGTATATACATGTGGTGTATTTCTGTGCCAGCACTCAGGAATACAGTTAGATCTGGAGGAGGACGGCCAAATGAGAGTGAGGGCATGAAATACCAAAGCACTGTTTTCAGGAGAGTTATTGCGCTGTCAGCAGTATTCTCTTCAGTTGTAAGAACTACATTCTGTATACTTGTGTATGTTTGTGAGTACGTTTGTGCACACATATATAATGTGTATATACCACCAGGGCTAGACAGAGGCATGTAGATGCCCCAGGCAAGCTAATAAATTGGCACTCCTTCAAACCAATATACTTTCAGTGTTTATTATACTCTACATTCATGTACAAGAGAGCTGACTTCTTTGGGGCAGAAAAGGAGGGAAGGCGGTTCATTGGAGGGTGTGATCAGTCTCTTTCTATTTTCTCAAACAATTCTCTCCTAGTCTCACATTCTACTTGGCAAAGTAAATAATCCTGTAGTTAACAGGGTCCATTTCTAAGAAGGCAGTTTAATGATGCTCTATTGATACTTGATGCCTTCCCAGTTCATTACGTATATGCTTTAATAAACTATCAAAGAATGTTCCAAACCCATACAATTCTTCTACCTAAAAAGGATCTGGTAAGCATAATCTCTCTTTGTTTACATTTTAGTGATTTTAAGGCCCCTTTTTGGATTTGGCTCCTGAGCACTTATCTGAGTGGTCTGACACTTAAAACAATTTATTAAACCACAAATCTGTACAACCTGGTCCAGCCACAGGGAGATGGAAGCGGCACTCCAGCTTCCATCAAAAAAGCCTCCGTCAGCACAATCTGTCTCCACCACTTTTCTCTTCTTTACCTTCTTGTGGAACCTCTTGTCCTGTTCTCATTCCTCTTACTTCTGTTCTCAGAAAAAAGCTCATACCTATAACATGTATACATTGGAGTGTGTGACTATAATTTCTCCTCAAATATACTCCCAACTCAGATATTCTAAGTGCATAAAAAGCTTGTTTCTTTGCAAATATACTGTAAAAATCAAAAGACAAGTGAGGAAAGAATCTCGTGAGTGGTCCAGAATACCTGACTGTAGTCACAGCACCTCCTATGGTACTTAAGAATATTTAGTTTTATTTTTTTTGAAATCACAATATTTCATGAGTTGGGAGTTTTCAAGAGTGAGTTCAATGAACAAAGCATAATTTAGATTAATGTGGCTATCTTAATTTTTGAATACAAATAAATGGATGCTAGTTTTCATATATTTCTGGTAGAGAAATTGTTGGATTAAGTATACATAAATAACTGTACTCACAGGAATGCACACACTATCAAAGTCTATATGGGCTAACAAGGGACAAGAAGATTTGGTAAATAGTATATGTTGATCACTTTCCCTGAGATACACACACACACATACACACACACATGCACACTCTTAATTAAAAGTCATGCCAGAATAAAAACTTTTTATTATTTTAGGTAACTACAATAGGCATAAAAACCTTTTTATTTTGAAGCATAGACTCAAAGAAAGTTGCACAAACAGTCCAGATTTTCATATACTCTTGACCCAACTTTCCGCAGTAGTGACATCTTACACAGCTATAGTATAACATCAAAACCAGGAAATGGCACATCACTGCTAACCAGAATAAAGTCTTTTCACCATTTTAAAATTTACATTAATTTGTGGGAATATACAATTCTTTACAATTTTGTCACATGTATAGATTTATGTAATCACCACCCAAATCAAGGTACCAAATGGCCCCATCACCACATAACAACTCTAGCATGCTATCTCTTTCTATTTGTATCCACAACCCCACTAGACACACATACACACTCTACCTGTCCCCTGGCAATCACTAGTATGTTCTCCATTTTTATATATTTTCCATTCAAGAATGTTATACAAGGAGACAGTACAGTGTAAAACATTTTGAGATTGACTTTTCTTTCACTAAGAATAGCTTTTTGAGGTCCATTCAGGTTGTTAGATGTATTCAGTAGTTCTTTCTTTTTTAGTGGTGTGTGGCATTCCATGTATGGAATGTGTGGATTCCAGGTATGGAATATATCAGGGTTTGTCCATACATTCTCCAAAGGAAGGATATCTGGGCTATTGTATAATTTTTCTATTATAAATAAAGTTGCTGTGAACATTCATGTATTGGCATTTATGTGTATATTGTGTCAACATAAGTTTTCATTTCTCTGTGATAAATGTCCAGGAGTATGATTGCTGATTCATATGATAAATGCATGTTAGATTTGTAAGAAAGTGCTGTACACCATTTTGTGAGTGGCTATACCACTTTATATTCCCATCAGCAATGTAAGAAAGATCAGAGAGTTCAAACTGACTGTAATCTCTTTGGAAAATTGATAACACCAAGTAAAGATGAAGATATGTATACCTTATGGGCCAACAATTTCACTCTTAGGTACATACATGAAAGTGTAAGACTGAATCACTGAATACGGGATCCGGAGTCGTGTACAAAAACCTACAGCAGTATTCATAATAACGAAAGACTGACAATGCTCCCAAAGCCAGCAACAACCAAAATGTTCAGCATTAATTCAATATATAAATGAATTGCTATATAACGACACACTGGATTAACATTCAACAGTGAAAAGAATGAACTACAACTACAACTACATGTGTCACCTGGATGAATCTCAGAAAATGTAACAGAGTAAAATAAGTCAAAAAGAAAGTGTGCCGAATAATCACATTCATTGAAATTGGAAAATAAAAATACAGGCAAACAATAGATTTTTAAGGAAAGCTACATACATCATAACATTATAGAGAAGCAAGGGAATGATTAACAAGATATTCAAGAGTATATTGGAAAGTGATCCAGTTCTATTACAGAGGGCCATAGAGGCTTCTCTGGTACTGGCAAAATTCTATTTTTTAATTCTAGTGGTAGTTATGCAGGTTATTATTATTGTTGTTGTTTAAATTGTACTTATAATATTTTTTACGTGTGCTACATTTGCCAATGCAATAAAATAAAAAAATAGAAAAAAATGATACTGCTCCATTTTATTTCACTTTAATTACTTACTCTAGTTTTTTCTCTTTGGCATAGATCACCCCGCAACACACACACAGAAAAAATCCCTTTCGCTCTTTGTTTTATGTCAACTTAGCTTTGTGTCTGATTAGCTTGTAAATTAAATGAAGAGAGTGATGGGTTTCTTTCTCTGTACAATTTTTTCAACATTGATGCATTGTAATCATAGTTCTTGTACTCCACATGTGATTAATATACTTAAATATTGTCAGAGCTTTCTGCAGGGGTGGGGGAGGGGAGGCAACGTAAAGCTTTTAAAAGTCTGTTTTCATTTTTAAAAAGCTTATGGGAATTTTACAAAATCTGGAATTTATTATACTTAAAGAAAGCTTTTTTTTTTTACTATCCTTCTTAAAGGATTAAGTAGTCAGCAATAGAAAGAGGAAGAAATTTAACTGCTCTCTATGTTAATAGTGCACCTTATTCATTTGATAAGTGAACAGATCAAATTTAACTTTTTATTTCTCCCAGAGGGAAATAAATTCAGAGAGACATATAACGTAAAGATATAACTTAATAAAACCTTATTTTATCAATAATTTCCTTTAAATAAAACAATTTAAAATTTATAAGTATGGGTCTGAGAAATGACAATCTGTTAAATGAAGAAACAGGTATAAATACTAACCCAATATGTGCAGCAATATATTAAATAAACATTACATATTTTTAGGTCTAATTAATTAGAAAATTTTGCAATATTTTCCACACAGAATCAGACTTTTTAAGTTCTTAGTAGGAGTCCTTCTTTTATGTAGGGATAAGATCAGCTGGGTGGTTTTATTTATTCAAGTCATCTTTGTGTCTCCATATGCTAGTTAAGGTGTTTTTCATATTATTGTAACTGGTATGAACCACATAATCAAAACTGAAAATACCGAGGCATTTTCCAGGAGAAAAATATGTCCTGCTTTCCTTTTAGGAGTTGGATTTCTTTTTGTAATCATGAATTAACATCTTGCCTTGTAATGCACTGAATTTTAATATAACTGTCCCTGGGTTGGGTCCCAAATAATCCTAAACCTCTCACTCGGTATTATGCCCAGCTGAACATGTCCTAGAATATTGCCAAAGTTAATATCCGTCCAATTGGTCATGTACTTGCTGACCATAGAAAAGAGCTTATATATTTGATTTCAAGGATAGTAGGAATAATAACTGGAATATTTGGAGTACTTTGCAGTTCACAATGCAATTTAAAATACATTATTATATTTCATCCTTAGACAAATAAATGACTGGTACTAGTATTTTACAGATTAGGAAAGCAAGCTCAGAAGGCCTAAGAGATAAACCAAAGCTCCACAACTAGTAAGTTTGGGTGATGGTTCTTCATGTTTCTGTTGTAGTTTTGTTTGGCTTGCAAGCAAAGGCTCTAACTGCCTTTTGCCTCTGGACTATCATTTTAAGAACATGTGTATGTAGAATAACCTTGTGAAATTGAGTGTCTCCTCCAGAGCAAAGGTCAGACAAGTTTGCTTACAATCCATAATAAAAAATGTGAGTTTTTTTAACTTAATACTTCTTAGCTGTGATGCAGACATAATTTGTTGCCACTTCCACGTGGGTTCTTTATACATTGGCCCCTTGGAAACTGGAGACAAGGGAAACTGACCTAAAAATTAAGTTCTTTGTCTCTGATCCAGGAGTCTTACATCTTCTACCAGCACCCGTAAAACTGGCCAACTGCTTAGTTTGCATGTATGGTAAAATCTAGACTTGTCACAGTTCTTGGAAGCCAATTGTGAAGCAGAGGAGACAATGATTTCTTTAGTTTCATGGTTCAGTACAGATTTTATATACTACAGTGGGTCCTCAAACACCAAATTACTATATTCAGATCCCCAGGATTATTTTACACACGAAAAAAGGAGGATGCATGTTATTGCATCATAATAGTGCTAAATATCTCATGCACAACAATTTTGACTTTACATATGTTTGCGTGTAGAAGATATAGGAAATATACTGGAAGGGTGCAAACCACTGATGACAGTGGTAGCATCTGGCAAAGTGAACTGCATACTTCAGGATGGGAGGGAGATTTTCTTTTTAACCATACATGTATTCATACTTACTGAATGCTGTTCTTTGTGGAAGGCAGTTATTATAGCAGTCAATAAAACTAAGTTCTCCAGGTTCACATTCTTAACTAACTGACTGTATTACACTGATAAGTTTACTTATTTATTTCTAGGGAATTCCCTGGTGGACTCTAGGCTTTCACTGCCTAGGGCCTGGGTTCAATCCCTGGTCGGGGAACTAAGATCCTGCATGCCACTCGGCACGGCCAAAATAAATAAGTAAATAAATAAATAAAATTACTATCCCTCCACTCTACCATCAAAACAACTCCTCTTTAAAAAAATTTTTTTTAAATTTGTTTCTCTATACTTCAATTTCCCTATTGGTAAAATTATGCAATTATAATAACCACCTTACAGATTGTGAGATTTAAAGGAGTTATTATCTTAAACATTTTAATATAGTGCCTTAGAATAGGAGTTCAGTAAGTGTTAGCAATAATAATTCAAAATAATTTTCAAATGATTCCATATGTTAATATCCTTCTAAATTAATTTTAAGTGACAGAGTATTTCATTATGTGAATACAGGTGCAACATAAAGTAAAAGTACTGCTATCTATATCTATATATAGCCTTTAATTCAGACTGAGATGCAAATTACTGCTGTGAGAACATACTGTTTGAATCTGTTTTAATAGGGAAGAGGTAAGAGAGGAACACTGAATACCTTAGCAAAGGAAGGAATCTCAGTGGTAAAAACACAACCTGTTCACTAGACAAATTCATCCCTTATGTGAGCACTGCTTCAGTAAATGGTTACTGAATCTTTAAATCACACTTTAAATCATCCCTAGATTACTTACAATGTCTAATACAATGTAAATACTATGTAAAGAGTTGTCAATACAATGTAAGTGTTATGTAAACAGTTGCCATGTATGGCAAATTCAGTTTTTGCCTTTTGGAACTTTCTGGAATTTTTTTTCAAATATTTTCAATCTGCAGTGGGTTGAATCAGTACATGCAGAACCAATGGATACAGATGGCCGACTGTATCAGAAACTTAACTATGATTACAACAATTCTTCGGACACAGACAAGATCAGTGATGCTCTAAATCAGGCCAGATGTTACTGGTAAGTCCCATTCTTGATTAACTGTGTATCCTTCTCAACTATGGTTGCACATGTTAACAAGCTATACCTACCAGATATTAACTATAGTTGGGAAAAATACAAGGTTCATCAAGACCTACCTCAAGTTAAAAATGTAAGGCAACCTCATTGAAGGGTGACAAGTGAATTCTGCCAAGACATTTCTACTAAAGGGGAAGATCTTAGAATTTCCCAGCCTTCATCCTTTTCAGATAACCCCACATTTCCAAATGCCTAAATGTCACTATATCTGTTTGTCTGTCCCAGACAGAATTCTAAGATGGCCTCCTAAGGGTCCTAGTCTCTGGAAATATACACCTTCTCCCAGTCAATCTAACTCTAACAAGGGTGCTACTGTGTTGGGCCTTTTCAGATGTAATTAAGGTCCCAAATCGGTTGACTCTAAAAAAGGAGAATAACCCCTCTGAGACCGATCCAATCAAGTGAGCCCTTAAAAGGATCTCATCTTTTCCCAGAGAGGAAGATTTGAAGTGTGAGAAGAGATTTTCCATTGCTGGTTTTGAAGATGAAGAGGGTGTGTAAACTCTAGGAGATGAAAGTGGCCTCCATCTGACAACAAACAAGGCAATAGGGACCTGAATCTGACAACCGTAAGGAAATAACATGGGCCATCAAACTGCAAGAAGACTAAGTTTCCATTAAGAATGTGGCAGCTTGACACCTTGATTTTCAGCCTATAGAATCTTGAGCAGGGACCCCAGTCACACTGTGTCCACACTTCTGACCTACAGAACTGTGAGCTAATAAATAGGTGTTGTTTTAAGCCACTAAATATGTTGTAGTTTCTTATACAGCAATAGAAAACTAATATAGAGCTTGGCCGTACTCTGAATGCAGTTTTATTGTACTATTTGCTCTTTTGAATTCTATCTTCTAATTTTCACACTTCTACCTGGATAACTGTATCAGCAGTAAAAATTCCAATAAGCAATGTGGTATGTCACAAAGGTGAAAGAGCTTGGATACAAATATACACATGAATAAATGTTTCCTGCCAACATTTGGTAGAATTGCTTTTGAATCTTTGCCTAAGTACACATATTTCCACGACATTGAACAGATATTTGCCTAATTGCAAGAACAAAATTCTTTTTATCTTCCTTCTATTAATAGGATCTCAGGAGCTTTGCTTGGTTTTCCTTGGCACTTTTTAATCACATGGAAGACTGAAGGGTCCAAAAACACAGATATAACAAGGCTGAAGTATTTGTATCTTTTAACCCATCTACCACATCAAGGGAAGTTTCCTTCAAACTTTCCACAACAATCTTTCACTGATTTCTCAGTTTCCAAGACATTTTATATATGTGTATTTCCTTAGTGTGGCTAAACCACACTTTAAAACTCTCCCTACCCTGGCAACAGCTCTGCTTCCTGGCAAATACTCGGTTGTTTAAAGTCGACTCTGGGTTGTATAGCCTGCATTATTATCTACCCTGAAAACATCATGGTCTGAAGCTGTTCCACAGGTCTAAAGGCTTGCCTTTGCTCTCCTGGAGCAATTTAATGCCCCTTAGATTCTCTGAGAAGGATAATTAAAGCTTGTATGCTTTGGGAATCAGGATTCTCTCTCTCTCTTCATACCTCTCTTCTCCCTCCCTTTCTGTGGTCATCCTCTCACCTTTATCGCTCTTTCCTCTGCTGGGTGATCATACAGACAGATCCTGAGAATGTATGTGACTTTCAAGAGTCACAGTTAATAATTCCAGGTTTCAGAGTCTAAATGGCGGCTAGCGAGGTTTAGTTGAGCCAACTTGCTGTGTAGGATGATCCTCCAGCTAATTTGTCCCTTGTTCTCTTCCACTCCTGGGTAGCAAAAAAGAAAACTTTGTTCCTGAGGGTAGAGAAGAGAGTGACAGCTACAGAAACTTTTTTTTTTGTCTTTCTGTTGTTGCAAAAATACAGTATTTCATTTAATCTAAAATATCATCAATTGTGATTGCATGTTATTTTTTAAAAAGAAGAAGAGTACTACCTGTTAAACCATGGTGCAATTCTTTCTTAACTTTTAGAATTTTTATTTTAGAGTAATTGAAAGAACTCTTTTGGATTTAGTTATGCAGAGTTGTCTGAAAAATTATAAATCACCATTTTGTATGTATAAAGTAAAAAATATATATATGCCAGTTAAATTGGATATTGCATTTCTAAACTTCACATTCACAGTTACAATTTTTTCAATACTTTTTTTTTTTTTTTTTTTGCGGTACACGGGCCTCTCACTGTTGTGGCCTCTCCCGTTGCAGAGCACAGGCTCCGGAAGCGCAGGCTCAGCGGCCATGGCTCACAGGCCCAGCCGCTCTGCAGCATGTGGGATCTTCCCAGACCGGGGCACGAACCCGTGTCCCCTGCATCGGCAGGCGGACTCTCAACCACTGCGCCACCAGGGAAGCCCTCAATAATTTTTAAATTCAGTGTTGTTGACATCTGTGTTTTTATCCTTACAACCAAAAGCACTGATGATAGAGATTTTTGAAAAGAATCGTATTTTTTTTTTTGGTTTTTTTTTTTTAAGTTACTAGTACTGGGCCCTTACACTTATATAATGTAGGGAAAACCTACTTTTAGCTCTTGTATTTTGAAAAATTTTTCATTACATTCAATCCATTCTCCTTCAACTATTTGTTTCTTACGGATTAAGATCTACCAAACAGCTAACACCCTTTTCCCAAATTTTGGTAGTTGTACTTTGAGCACATGTGTAGAGTGTGGAAGAACTGGCTCTTAGGGGAGAACAAGTATAAAATGTTATTGATATTAAGATGCATCCATATTTCAGAGATGTTGAAACGTGAAAATACGCCATTTAAAACTGAAATTAAATATCTCAATATAGTAGTATCTTGCTGCCATTGTTCTTCTCTGGCAAACTTTTAGATACTAATTTGTTTAAATTATGTTGCAAACAAATTACATTATGAAAGCTTTCTCTTATTAACTTAGCATGGGGGACACCATAATCAATTATCTTTTCCTGTTTTGTGGGTCTTTTCCTGTCTTTGTTTCTATTTCTTCTGATGGCTACAAGGAGGGTACAACTTGCCCTGCCATGCCTAGCTCATCCTTCCTTCAAGACCCTTCAAAAATGTAAGCAATTCCTGATATGAAGCAAACATTTTGACTTTTCAAATTTTCTTTACATATAATGCTAAAGAATTATCAGTTTTATAATATTGTATATTCTTTCAAGTATCAAAAAAATAATATCTCTTTTTATTTATGTAACACACATTGCATTCTAAGAAAGCACTTTATTTCCAGTGCTGGTCATAATGCTAAATTTTACACCATAAATTTGACTGCCTATCATACAATAAGTTTGATGTCCCCCAAACCTCATACACAGCATATTCAAAGTTGAATTCATATTCTTTTTCCTAAAACCCATTTAATTTGTCAATTTCTTGTCCAGCACCTTCTACTTCTAATGGGAAAACTAGGAATTGCATCTACTGCTCCCTCCTTCCTCCTTTCATCACTGTATCAGCTTTTTAATCCTAAAGATTCCTCCTTCCTAATGTTTCCTGAAACTGGCTTCCTCTCTCCTTCCCAAGATTCACTGATTAATTTCTATACATTCCTACTTATATCCTGGATTAATATGAGGGCTTCCCTGGTGGCGCAGTGGTTGGGAGTCTGCCTGCCAATGCAGGGGACACGGGTTTGAGCCCTGGTCTGGGAGGATCCCACATGCCGCGGAGTAACTGGGCCCGTGGGCCACAACTACTGAGCCTGTGCGTCTGGAGCTTGTGCTCCGCAACAAGAGAGGCCGCGACAGTGAGAGGCCCGCGCACCGCGATGAAGAGTGGTCCCCACTTGCCACAACTAGAGAAAGCCCTCGCACAGAAGCGAAGACCCAACACAGCAAAAATAAATAAATTAATTTAAAAAAAGAAAGCTGTTGTATGTAGAAAACGTTTTTTAAAAAAAATATGATAGCATCTCTTACTGGTCTCCCTATAACCAATCCATCTTCACTCACTCTAACATCCTTTCAGAGAAACTTCAAGAAAATAAATACAATTATGCCATTCAGCTGTGTAAAAGACTTCCAAGTCTTTCCTAAAACGTAAAGCAAAAAAATGTGTCAGTTGTTCCATTTAACACCACAGGCCCTTCATGATTTGGCTCTTCAATTATTCCATACACACTATTCTTAATTTCTGTTATATTACATTATTTATTTTATTCTGAGCATGCCATGCCAAGTAATTCCACGCATTCATACTTTGCACATGCTGACCTATGGGCACGAATGCCTCCCTCTTTAACAAGTTAATGCCTACTTGTCCCTCAAAACTCAAGTCTACAGTCATAATTTTTGGGCGAAGCCCTCAAGCCTCTCAGTCTAGTTTATGTGCTAACCCCCTCCCTGTGTTTTCCTGAGGCTCTCTGCATCATACCTCTCTCATTACACTTAACTCATGGTACTGTTAAGTCATATCTTCCTCCTGTTCTACACTATAAGCTACCAGAGACAATTGCCTAATTTTTTGTTGGAATGTTTAGCTATTTTGTTATTTGTTATTTTGTTTATTTTAACTTTATATTTTCAGCAAAACTAATAAGTGTTAAGTACTCATAAATATTTACTGAGCAAATTACAAATTCCTTCTATTATAGTTAGCAAGGAACACATCTGTTGGTCACCAAATAGTGGCTTTTTAAACTTCACTCAACCTAGTCCTGGGAATTTTGTAGAGGTGATATAGGTCACCTCTTGAGAACTAAGAGATCCTCTTGAGAACTTCTTGAGGTATTTCTGGAGTTTATTTGATGTTTTAAAGTATGTATGTATAAGCCTTTCATAAAGATTAAAATTATTAAACAATGTAAAGCGAGTAGCCAATCGCATAGGTATAACTGGAATGCTCCATTTTCCCAGCTATCAGTAGGAGGAAGGGCAGTTTTATTTTACTGTTCAGATATAATGACTGAGCCCAACCTAATAAGATTGCCAGGATATTACATCAGCTGTGAGGCTTTCTTTCACAAATACTCCATGGATATCCTTTACCAAGATTTCTCAAGAAATTAGATTTCTTCTTCAAGCTTGATTTCTAGAATTTTTATTTTTTTACATCACAGAATCTGTTTGAAGTCATGGTTCCTTAGGTTGCCATGTTTGCTATAGTTGGGGACCTTTTGTTTCCAAGAACTATACTGTTTTTTGTACAGTATAAGACCCTGTTCTCAGAAATTGCCCAGTATTTGAGAAGTGGCATCCTGCTGAAAATGATGAAATATGGAGGTCCAACAGAGGTTCCTGTTAACCACATGGATTATCAAGGGCATATAGATACCAAGGTGGTCTTGATTTCTAGTGTAAGGTTCTAAGGGTGCTATAACCTCAGGTCTGTGAGTAGATATCAGAGGGTCATTGAAATTTTATGGGTAAGATTATGTATTTATTCTCACTAATCTCTAATGAAATTTAGCATTCCCTTTAATTATTAAGGTAGGCAACACAGTTTAGTAGGTTTAGCAGTACATGTGATTTTTCATTATAAAAAAATCACAATGTATTTTCATACACTTTTAATAACTCAACACTAGATCTTTCAGCTTTTACACATAAATTTTTCCAAACAAAAGCAAATCATAGCACACATTTCACTAGATCAGAAGGTGATTCCACATGAGAAATAGATATTTTTGTAGACAAATTTATAGAAGGTCAATTTACTAACAGCCAGTTTGCCAAAAATCACAGGATCAATTTACCTAATCAATTTAAATGAATTTATCCATTTTTAAAACTTGTTTTAAAGTCTGAAAATTATTGTTTCAATATAGTTGATCAATTTTTATTTTAAAAGTGCTCTTCCACTTTAAGGAATATAAAACATTTATAAATTGAAGAGCCAAAGAGTGCTTAGTTGGTGTATGTAACAATCATACATATGTATTTCATTAGTAGGGTCATTTCATTTTCATAACCCTATTGGGTTCATTCATTCTTCAAGAAGAATCACATGTGGTCGTTTAAACAAAGGCAGAAAAAAGTTTCTATGAATCAGCACCCAGTCAAAGACAGTATCTGTGGAAAATCAACCAGGTAACAGATAACAGCATAATTGTGATGCAGGAGGCTACCTACTTAGGACTCAGCAGCAACAACTTCACATACTTCATGGTCAGTAAATTTATGAATTCTAGGCTGAGTGTTTGGATTTTAACATAAAGTCCAAAGTCACAAAGCTCTATGCACAGATTGCTCTTCCCTTACCAGGCACTGGATAGATGCTCTCCCTCTATTGTGGTAGGTATCAAGGGGTACCTTGATATCAAGGTATCCACCAAACCTGCTTTCTGGCATTGGAAAAAGTTGGCTTTTCCTCTATTCAATTCCCTGTCCTAAAAAGTTCTCTAAGTAACTTGTAGTGTAAATATCAGTTTAAGAAGAAAAATGCGTTCCATAGTTCAGGTACTATTTGAAGCTGATCTACAAAATTTAGACTGTATGAAACTGAAAGAATAATACTCGTGACTCGTTTGATACAGGAAAAATGTCAAATACTTGGAATAAATTTCTGGGAGGCAGAGTTGGAAGCACCTACATTTAAATGGTTTGCTCTGTGTGGTTGAGGTGGATGATATTTGAAGACCCACTGTGTGCTCAATCACTTAGGTCATTTTGCCCATGTACAAGATAGGAATATACTGAAACCTCTTTGGAAACACTTTAAAGCCCTAAGAATTTTTCTCCCACTCCATATGTGGATCAAGTCCTTCTGATGCTGTAAAACTTCTATGTATGGCAGACGTAGAAAGTCACATTAGAAGAATTCAAGTAAGAAATGATCTAGCCCATCAATCCCTCTTTGCCACAACATCCTAATTCCTATGGCTTCACATAAAATGGAAAAGAATTGTAGTACATTTTTTTGCTATCTGTTCTCCTATATAAATGTTCTTCTCTTCTTTCTCAAAACACTCTGATCATCATTTATGGGTCCACGAAGTTTTGGTCAGAGTGACTCTATCCATATGGAGTTGGATTATTTTATCTTGGTCAGGATAATCAGCATATTCAACACCCTGGACAGAGTGATTTGCTTAAAGGTGGGCATGTGCCTTAAGCCAGTCCAATCAGAGCATAAATCAAGACTTTTGATGGAAATGATGGCTAAATGGTGAAGATGATATCTGGAAATGTCTGGAGCCACTTATGCTACATTATAGGAAACCGTGTTAGTCAAACTAACAAACACAAGGAGGTAGTAATGAGAAAATCTTAGAGGAATGAAAGTTTTATGTCACTGTGAATCCCTGGAATAAGTCTTGCCTGAACCTAGATATAATTCAGTTTGGGTTTGGATCTCTGTTACTGTGGTCTGTAATGTCTACAGTAAAGTCTAGATTGTAGTCTGTAAAGTCTGTAAAGACTGCTGTAAAGCCCAGTAGTCTAACTGGGCTCAAAACTGTCCCTTTTTAATAGAATTTTGATCCAGAAATAAATCATGTGGTATATTATCTTTGCGACATTTTTAATAAAAGAGAAAAATAGATAAAAGGAATATGGGATAAATTATAATTTCTTGAGTAGGATACAACTTTTGTTAGAATGTCCATAATGTCCATAAAGGATATTAGTTTTATACCATCATAAAGTTATATATACATATGGACATATGATGGTTGAATTTACAACTTTACAATGGTATGAAACTACATCCAGTAGAAACCGTACTTTGAATTTTTAATTTTGATCTTTTCCCAGGCTAGTGGTATGTGGTAAGATACTCTCTTGTGATGCTGGACAGTGGGCAGTAGAGAGCTGCAGCTCCCAGACAGGCACGCAGTCACAAGGTAAATAACAAAGCATCTACAACCATTCTGTTTTTCACTTTCAGTTTAGTATTCAATAAATTACATGAGATATTCAACACTTTATCATGAAATAGGTTTTGTATTAGATGACTTGCACTATTGTAGACTAATGTAAGTATTCCAAGCCTCTTTAAATTAGGCTAGGCTAAACCATGATGTTCGGTAGGTTAGGTGTATTAAATGCATTCTCAACTTATGATATTTTCAATTTAAAATGGGTTTATCAGGATATAACCCCACTGTAAGTTGAGAAATATATATATATATATGTGTGTATATATATATATATATATATATATGTATATATATATATACATATATATATATATATATGTATATATATATACATATATCCTCATATTTTAGCTACTGGTATGACCAATAGCCACAATAGAGCATATCCTTTGACCTATATATTTTATATATAAAATTATCATGATCTATATAAAAATCATCAGGGATATGACTGACTGTAACTCTTGGTCATACCAGTAGCTAAAATATGGGTTACATCAGACCAAGGAAAAACCAAGTAGAGAGAGCATGTAGACAACTTTTTGAGGGACTTGTTAAAGGCAGAGGAGTTGTGGATCAACTAATTTAATTAAATATTTCATCTATCTTTAGAATAACTAAATAAATAAATCCAATCTACAAAATCAATTCAATAATCCGTGTAGGCATTGTCATAAATATTCTAAAAGAATAGCTTAGAAATTACAAAGACGGATTTGCATTTTGATTTATCTGTCTCTCCTAATGGGTTTTGTAGTAATATTTAATATGTAAGTCACTTATTAACCATGTCCACATTTTCAAATATCCAATTCTTTGTATTTTAGCCCCAAAATATTTCTTATAAAGGTTGATTGCCTCAAAATGTACAAATTTGCCAAATAAAAATACTTCTCCCCAAACTGTTTTGTGTTACTGTTTACGGAGCTCATGGTAACCACAGCAGTAAAATCATCAACAATCTTTATGTTTTGGCAAGCTAGTTTTCCACACTGTACAAATACTCAACTCATTAGCTCTCATTTTATGGAGAAAGCATAGTTAATTCTCAAGACTTTTTCTTTGAACCATCTTTTAACCTTTCTACAGGAGGAGATACATTTATACATTTATAAAAATACCCTCAACATGATAAGAACATCTCCTAATCTCAAAGCTAATAAGAGAAAATGGAGGGAAATTAGTTATCAATATTCTTTTCTTTTTATGTTATATAAGAATAATCTCTCTTTTTATTAAAGGGCTGAAGTTTTATAACATGCTTGGAAAATTTTCAGAGTTTTTGTCAGTTTTCCACCAGTTCTCATTGGAGAGCAATTTTTGTAGTGGTCCTTCCATGAATATTTTATTCTTTTTTCTTTGGTTCGTATGCTCTGCATGTTTTCTAAATGTTTAGACATAAAAAATATGTCTAAGCACCCAAAAGTTCATAGTATTTCTAAATATGAAGGTTTACAACAGTAAACCTGGCAATTTTTCAATTGCCCAAATTTTATGATTTTGTACTTAATAGACCATCTCCTTTTTCAGGCTTCCATTTTGTTCATACCATTATATTAAGTATTATCTTAATATAATGATTCCGAAGTTAACTTCTTCAGTCCTGAGCTCTTATCTGAACCTCATATTTTTTATATTTAATAGCTTAACATTTCCATGTATATTTTTAGTAGGCAGTGCACACTTAAAAATTAATAAAAATAGAACTATTAACTTCAACCACCATGTCAGAATATGATTGTCACTGTTGTTCCCATTTTAGGAAAACAGTAACAGCACCAAATATCTAGAAGTTTTCCTGGACTATTCTATGTGTCTCAGCACCCATATTCAATCTATTAACAAGTCCTAGAACTTCCCAAGATCTATCCACTTCTCTCCATGTCGACTATAATTATCTCTACTCAGGGCCACTACCTTTTACTGTCAGGACTATTTAATTTGCTTTCTTTTTTGAATAAAGTTCACTATTGAACTTCTAGAACCCATTCCCCAATCTTCAGTGTTTTTTTTAAAGTCTTTATCAATTTAAATAACTTATCCATCAACTATATCACTTGTTGAAGAATTTTAAAACTCTCAAATGACTTACAGTAAAATCCTAGACTCTATGTGACCTGACCCCTGTCTACTTCTCCAACTTTATTTCTTCCACTTTCTCACTTGTTCCCTGTGTTCCAGCCACAAGAGTAATTTTTCTGTGCCGTGATCAAGCCAATGGGTACCCAACATCAGGCCTTCACACTGGCGGTTGCTTCTGTCTGACGTTCTTGTCCTTGATTTTTCCTTGATTGCCAGCTCTTTGCCATTCAAATCTATTGTCATTTTCTCTGGACACTGAAACCTGTTTTCATTCTCTATATAGCAACAATCACAAACTAATTTCTTGTTTGTGTATTGTTTTTCCCTGTTAGAATCTAAGCTTTACAAGAAGTTTGTCTATCTTATTCACTATTACATTCTTAGTGTCAGTATGTATAAAATATATTGTAGTAAAAACTTAATAGCAATTTTGGAATTAGAATTAGTGGGTTAGTATAATTTGATTAGATAAGTGTTATTTTGACCCTGAATTATTTGACAAAATTGTGATGGGATCAATTAGAATGTTGAGGATTAAAACTGAGAGCACAGGCGTTGTTTGAACAATACTAATCTACATGGTACTTAAGACAAATTACTGTTCCATTACTGCTACTCCTTCTTAAATTAGTTGGCTACTTATCCCCAAATATTGTAATATACATTTTGTCTTTTGTTTCGGGGGCAGAAACTGTCACATGATGATACTGTTATATCATGACTTGATGGCATAAGTCTTGTCATTGTACAATTTTATTGAAACTCGTATTGTTGCTGCATTGTTTGGAGGAAATTTCAGATGCATAATTTTTAATTTCTTCTTACAATCCTTCACTTGAACTGGCAGCCTGACTTCATGTTTTTTCTCTGCCAAGAATTAAATATCTTTCAGTAAAGGCATTATGCTGTCCTTGCTTAAGAATTTTTTCATTGACTTCCTTTAGTTTTGCTTTTAGCCAAGAATGAAAATATGACAGCTTTTCACAAACTGCTCTTAGTTAGTTATCCATACGGAATTGTGGCAACATCCATAAAAGTAAACTTTTGTAGAAAACTTGCTAAATTCGTTGGATTCTATAGAGGAATATATATATATATATATATATATATAATATATATATATATATATAATTTATATATATATATATAATATATATATATATATATATATATATATAATTTATATATAAATTAAATACACACACTCACATATATGTGTGTGTGTATGTGTGTGTGTGTATATATATATATATATATATATATAAAATAAGTAACAAAACAAACACCCATTTTCATTATAATAAACTTAGTGTGGGGTCTTTTTCTTCTGTTTCAGTTCTCTATTAAGGAAGAATTTTTACTGAAAATTTAAGTAAACCAGTAGAAACAAATAAAGTCTTTCGGATGTTGAAAATATTGCTCAGTGCAGCAAATTCTTTGTGGTATAATTAGACTATATTTTTAAGATGACTTGAAATATATCATTCCTACTCTTCAAGTGGCTATTTGTAGGATTTTGTAAAGTGTTAAATGTTCAGTATAAATTGTATGCTCTAGGGCTTCCGTTTTTTGGTGATTTTACACAGCATAGTGATAATGATAGGAGTGAATGAACAAAATGAAAAATGACAAACTCCTTAATAGTGATTAAACTATATGAAAATTTATTTTCATGTTTTAGTAAATACAAAACACTTCAAAGAGTTTTTTTTTTACTTTTTGCATAATTCCAGTATGGTATAATTATAGTATAGACATTTTAGAGTTAGATATTCACTAACTAAAGTGTACATAGATTGTGCCTTAATTTAATTTCTGACCTTCTGCTTTATCTTTTTTGAATCTTACTTGAAGTAGCTCATTTTGTCTTATCCTGGTGTTACTTTTGTCCCTTTCTAATTTGGAATTTTTTAATATCCTGTTTAAAATCTCAGAATCTATCAAATTTGTCTTTTTAAAGAACCCTAGAAGGGAAGCCCCTTGAAGGCACATTATCCACTTTACTGTCATTTGTGTGTGCTTTATCAAGATCAATAAATATTTGTTCAAGTAATTAACTTAAAAGAAAAAGAATGGTACATAATTGCCCTATGTTATAATATCAGTTATTATAGTTTATTTCACTTAGCATAATCCCTTAACCTCCATCCATTTAATTACAAATGGATTTCCTTCTTTCTCATGGGCGAATAATATTCCATTATATATATTTATATATCACATCTTTTTGTATCCATTCATCTGTTGTAAGACACTTAGGTTGTTTCCATATCTTGGTTATTGTGAATAAAGCTGCAATGAACATGAGACTGCAGATATCTCTTCAAGATCCTAATTTCATTTCCTTTGGGAATATACCCAGAAGTAGAATTGTTGGATCATATGGTGGTTGTATTTTTGTTTGAGAAACCTCCATGCTGTTTCCATAATGGCTGTACCAATTTGCATTCCCACCAACAGTGTATAAGGGTTCTCTCTCTCCACATCCTTGCCAACAACCTTGTTGTCTTTTTCATTTCAATAATAGACATTCTAACGTGGGACATATCTCATTGTGATTTTGATTTTGATTTTCCTGATTACTAGCAATGTTGAACACTTTTTTCATGTGCCTGTTAACTATTTGTATGTCTTATTTTGAGAAATGTCTGTTGAGAATCTTTGTCCATGTTTACTCAGTTATTTATATTTTAGCTATTGAGTTGTATGAGTTCTTTACATATTTTAGATATTAACCTCTTATCAGATGTATGGTTTGCAAACATTTTCTCCTTTTCCATACATTGCCTCTTCACTCTGCCAATTATTTCCTCTGCTTGCAGAAGCTTTTTGGTTTGAAGTAGTCACACTTTTCTATTTTTGCTTTTTTTATCTATGCTTTTGATGTCATATCCATAAAATCATTGCTAAGATCAATGTCAAGAAGATTTTCCCAATGTTTTCTTCTATGTGTTTTATGGTTTTAGGTCTTACATTTAAGTCTTTTGTCCATTTTGAGTTGATTTTTGTATGTCAAAATAAAAGTGTGAGATAATGGTTCAGTTTTATTCTTTTGCATGTGGATGTCCAGCTTCCCAAGACCATTTGTTGAAGAAACTATTTTTCCTCATTGTGTGTTCTTGGCACCCTGGTTGAAGATCAGTTTCTTTGTGTGGATTTATTTCTGGCCTCTATATTCTGTTCCATTGGTCTATATTTCTGTTTTTATGCTGGTACCACACTGTTTTGATTACTGTAGCTTTGTAGTATTTTTTGAAATCAGGACGTGTAATGTCTCCTGCTTTATTCTTCTTACTCAAGATTGCTTGGCTAGTCAGGGTCTTTTGTAGTTCCATATTAATTTTTTAAATTATTTTTTCTATTTCTGTAAAAAATCCTGTTGGGTTGATACGACTATGATGTGGCCATTCACAGTTTTGTGCTCCATTGGGTTGCTGCAGCCTCTTCATTGTATTCTGGAGCTATTTTTATCACTGGATAGTTGTTAACTCATTTTTGTAAGAGATAAGTGCTGGGGCCTCCTAGTCTGCCATCTTGCTGATGTGAGTCCATTACTTTGTAATTGGTTGTTTTTGTGTCCATGTCCTTGAGTTTTGAGAGGAGTATTATGTCTATTTGATCCTTAGTACATTCCATATACCCAGTGGAATTAATTAATTTTAAACAAATAATTCAATATTCAAACTCATTGCAAAGACTGGCAAGACAGGGAAAATGTTGGTAATTCACAAATAGTAACTACTCTAACTATAGGTACATAAGGTGTTGGAGATTAAAATAATCTTATTACTTTTCCTAATAAAAAAACATGCTTATGTATTTACATGATCCTGAATTTAAAACTCACCATGTTAACAGATATAGCTTTGGAACCAATTATTGCTCAGTCACACCAAACGCAGTGATTAATGGAATAATTACTGGGCTTTTCCAATGTGGCTTTTGAAGATGTATTTTAAATGTTGTTTTCTATTAAAAGCAGTTTAACCAAGTGCTCTGAAACTCTATTCCCATGGATGATGTTATCCACACTACACTAGTAGAAAATGATCCCTAGTATTTGTATAAGAAAGAACAGAGTCTTCTCTTCAGTTCTTTTGCTTCAGTGGTCACTATTTGCTCACTCCTTTGCCCATTGTATTCTTGCTGTGTTATGTACTGCTGAGGCATTTGCACTTAATTGAAGCATTAGAACTCAAAGGTCAATAAACATAAATAGCCATACAATATTGAATCTGCGGTTTTGGTTATAACTGTGGAACTATGTGTTGGTTAATTACTCTCACTGAATGACACACACGCCCACACACACACACACACACACACACACAAATAGCTTAACCATAAAGGGGAAACTTGATATTTGGGATACTGTTCTTTCAGGTTAAGGTAACTATACAGTCAAGCAGTATCCACAATCATGGGAAACATCATTAACTGCATATAAGTTAATATATGTTAATAACTGCATATAAACCAGAATATAAGCTGGTTTTGGCAATGAAAGTATAATAACAAGACTGTTAGCAAACTTTATCTTTCCAAAAAAATGATTAAAATTATATATAAATAAGAACTATTCCTTTGAATGCTATAAACAAATTTATAATATATGAGAAACAATGCCATTTTGATTTTGATAGAAATTTATGTTACATCTTAATTAATAATAAAATTTTAGCAATGTTATCTACCATTTATTGTGTGTCCATTGTGTGCAAGGTACAGTACCAAGGATTTTATACAAATTGTTTAATCATCTCAGTTCCCATAGTGGCCAGCCTATACTCTCCCAAACTGACAAATGAAGTAACTAAGGCTCTGAGAATTGACTTGAAACCTGGGAAGTTCAAAATCAGGTCTATCTATCTGACTGTAAAGCCCCTGCAAGTTCTCTAGGTATATCATGCATGAATCACCTGGCCAAAATTGTTAGGAAAGTGAATTTGTTTTTGACTAGCTATTGAGATTCAAGTTTATAAACACTCAGGGCAAAAACTATGAAATGGCATTAAGGCCCAGGGGCAGAGGGTTGAATGGCCCAAGACTTCTCTCAGATTTCATTAAGCTGACACTATGGCATTTTATATTCAAGATAACAATTTAGGAAGTAAATGAACTTAAGAGTCTATATATTTCAAGAGCAGAGACATTTTCAGGAAGGTGCAAAATATAAAGCAATTGAAATTCTTAGTTTGATTCTCCAATGTATTCTTCTATTTCAGCAACTGATCCTGCATGTCCAGCAGAGCAGCGCTATTTGAACCAGCCTGTCTGTCTCAGGTCCTCCATGTTCAGTTTGTTCCGCCAAGCACAGGTGGCAGATTCATTCTTCCAAAGCATCAAGGTAAATGTAAGCTCTTTGAAGATAGGAGCTAGATTCCTAATGATGCATATGTGAGAGCTGCTAAGTAATTATGTGTGGTCTCTTCCAGACCTTAGAGTCTCTACTGTCGCTCTTTCTGGGGAAAGGTAGTGTGGGACAAGGATCATGCTCATCTAGGTTGGCCAGCCAATTGTTTATTCCATTGCAAACTGACAGTCTCTACAACATCTAGCTTAAACTCTTTTTACTATCATGTCTCATATGTGATATATCATATGTATGTCAATATATGATATATATGTCACATGTATATTTGTTTTGTACATGATATTATATATATACATAGTCTTAAAAAGTGTGCTGGGAGAAGGGCTATATGAAAATTACACACAATACAAGTACTGGTAAAGATACAGAGTGACTGAAATTTTAATCACAGCTGGGGAAAGTATAAATTACTGCCACCACTTCGAAAATTGGTTTGGCAGCATTTACTAAACCATGTAACTTAATAAACTTATGTTATATACCCAATAGAAACACACACATGTATGCATCAAAGAATATGCACTAGGATGTTCATAGAAGCACTATCTATACAGCACCAAATTGGATAAATTTGTGGTATATTCATACAATGAAATAGATGGCAATTATAATGAACAAGATACTGTGTGGCTGGAAATTCATAAATAGTATGTTGAATAAAATAAACCAGACACAGAAGCATACATACTATATGATTGTATTATGTGAAGTTCGATAAAAGACAAAGCTCTTCTGTGGTATTAGAAGACAGGATAGGGTTACATGGAAGAAGTGATGGAAGAAGTTAGCATTAGGCAACCCTGAGGTTCTGGTTATGTTCTATTTCTTGACCTTATTGTCGGTTACTTAGGAGCATTTATTTTGTGGGAAAAAAAAAATCCATCAGTCCAGTCAATTTGATCTGTGTACTTTTCCACATGCATGCGAGAATTCAATACAATTTACGAAATTTTCAAAAACCCACTTTTCTTTTTGGAGTATGGGATTTGAAACATGTTTAGCTGACACGCGTATTTTCAAAATCTATTGAATAAAAGTTCCTTGTTTCTCCTACTTATCCATATAGCCCATTTCAAAAATGCTTATCTTCGTGTGTCACACCGTGTCTCATTTAGTTGGATCCTGCTGCATATTCTATAACCTCTGGTGTGACTTCAGTGTCTACTGAGAAAAACCAGTTATCTCTACAGACACCATCCCCATTTACTCAGTGTGGATTAGAATTCCATTCTGGGTCTTTGTTCTGTTGTAAGCTTTTATATTTTAATGCACCTTCACCTAGTGGAGTAATATTTTGACTTATTTATACTCCAAAGTATTTTCTAAGAATCAACATGAAATTCACCGAGACAGAGGTAGGAATGATACTCGTGAAAGAGAAGTATGGAAAACTCATAGAACGGAAGTGTTGATACTTCTCCAGTGTTACAGATTTATGCAGAGTCAGGCCCAAGGTTTACAATCTGCCCCTTTAGCAGGATGGAAGCAGAGAAGACTTCTGAGTAAAATTAATATTATTCATCTTATCTTTAAAGTACATTTGTGAATCTACTCGTAACTTCAGGGCAATGCTTCAAAATACTGCCTTAGTCAATAGAACTGAAAAATAATAGTGCTGTCTGCAGCAACACCTTTTCCTTCCCCCCAGTCCCCAGGCCTGACCTTTCTTCAACAAAGGAGCTAGTAGGTAAATGACATGTTTTTCAAAATAGTTTTTATATCATACTTACTCTAGAGTAAGAATTCACAAAACCTTCATGACTAAACTGCAACACTGATTTTTATTGAAAAATGATAGATTTTTAGTGTCATATTCCCTTTGTTCTCTTACTCCAGATACATGTGATTACACTGCATGTTCATACTTTTGAATAAGATATGTGACACACAATATGGAAACATGCAGATAAATACTTTTACTGAGGAGAAAAAAGTAAAAATAAACTTCCATGAATCCAATGCAAGTGGAAAGGACCTCCTCTGTCACCATCTCTTTCTGAAATACGTCTTGCCTTCTCCACTGTCACTACCCGAATTTTTTTTTTTTTTTTTTTTTGCGGTGCGCGGGCCTCTCACTGTTGTGGCCTCTCCCGTTGCGGAGCACAGGCTCCGGACGCTCAGGCTCAGCGGCCGTGGCTCACGGGCCCAGCCGCTCCACGGCATGTGGGATCCTCCCAGACCGGGGCACGAACCCATGTCCCCTGCATCGGCAGGCGGACTCTCAACCACTGCGCCACCAGGGAAGCCCTACCCAAATTTTTAAGTTACTACTAATCACCAGCCCTGCCTGGTCTGGAAACTTCTACTGCCATTCTGCTGACACATGTTCTGCAAAAAGCCACAATCATGACTGGGGCATTGAGGAGGGGTTGCTAGTATAGTACGTTCAGCTGCCTCTGACCTTCATTCTTAGGTTATAAGGATGAGAGGCAGGATAAAAAAGAAAAATGTTTAGTTGTTGCATATACATCAAAACCAAGTTTTGAAACAGGCTTAAATTTCCTACCAGTTTGATAAAAGATATGATTTTACTGTTTAATAATCCTAAAGAATTTACACTAGTACATCTCTATCTCTGATTCTATTTTTATCCTTCCTTATTCATACATTTTTTAACATAAAACATTGTATACATATGTGCGCAAGCTGGAGAAACCCCCAACAAATAAACAGCCATAAGAATATATACTAAAGTATCTCATAGTTAAACAGCCTATTTGATCATAAATGACAGAGCAGAGAAGAGTCATGTAAAGGCCAGCCAGTAATTCTCACCTTCCTGGAAACTTGGATCTACACTAGATTTAAGACTTCCTGCATTTCACAAATGATAAGCAAATACTTTTCCTTGAAGTAACATAAGGAAGATAATAGAAAGAAATTTCAAAATAGGCGTCCATTTTTTTTCTCCTAAATAGAGCTCTTAAGTGGATGCAAATCCATTTGTTAGTAATAGCCAGTAACCTGCAGTTTGCAAAATTATTTAGGACGTACTTCCATATACATACTGCCACCTGCTGGTAATTGTGTGTATATCTGCCCGCACAAAGTCCTAAACAATTTTTCAGGATGTTGTTTTAGAATTCAATGATCAGGCTTTGGATTTCAAATGAATCTTTCTGTTATTCATTAGAAAAATGCATTTTATCAACATCTAGATGCACGGAAATACTTCTGATCATAATGGTGACTTTTTAATACAAATTTTATACTTTAAGTGAATCCATTTTTTTAAAGACAATATAAAGCAATACTAGTGAAATATATGGTCAGTTTTTCATAAATACTTTGTGCATGATCAAGTGATTTCCAGTAGTCTTTAATTACTTTATCATTTTGTATGATTTTTAATTTACAAATTCATTAAAGTTAAAACTATCTGATACTTTTAATAGTAGCTGCCATTAATAATGGAGACTGTATTATATCCATTTACATGCATTATCTCTTAACGGGCCCAGCCGCCCCGCGGCATGTGGGATCTTCCCGGACCGGGGCACGAACCCACATCCCCCGCATCGGCAGGCGGACTCTCAATCACTGCACCACCAGGGAAGCCCCATTATCTCTTTTAATTCTTATAACAGTACTGTGAGGCATTTACTGGAAATGCTTCCATCTCAAAGATGAGTTCAAGGACACAGAACTGGTGTAGAAATATCACTGAATATTATGAAATATTATACAAACCACTTTTAAGTTAACCAGTTCTTTAAAATGGTTCATCTAGACTTTAATCAGTTGTGTCCATACAAAAACTGCCAGTCATTTTATTCTTTTGTAATAAAATTCATCATGATTATACATTTAATTCTAAAGAGCTCTATGTGGAGAAAACACACATGAAACTCTCTGGCTGCTTTAAAACAAGATACATAGTCATTTAATAGTGTATATAACCAGTATAGGACTAAAAAGAAAATTTAGACGTTTAGAAAAAGGGTCATGTAAATATGGAAAACAAAAAATGTTAAAAACATGTCTATGATAATATCTATGTTATTAATAGAAATATGAGATTTTTTCCAAATAAATGGTAGTGATTAAATTATTAGTAAAACAGCAGGAAAATTCTTAGAACATATATTTAGGGGACTAGGTAATGTCTAACAAAGATATATTAATCCATTTTTTTAGAAGCCTGTCACAAATACTGAATGTAGTCCCCTACTGTGTATCCACTTACATTGATTTGAGAGACACAGATGATGTTAGAAGGACGAGAAACTTGATTTATTTCACCATGCTCCCTGGAAGGGTACAGCTTTAGACTTAACCATATCAATAGTAACCATATGTTCTTTATTTTACGAGACAGGGAATCATACAATTATATGCTTTTCAATAAAGATGACCGCTTAAATTTATAACTAGTATGATTTCACTTTTATGCCTTTAGAATACATTGTTTAAATGCACTCAATTTATATTTGGCTAATGTAATTATTCTTTGTATTATTAAGCTGTTTTAGGATAAAGGATTTTAGTTGTATTAAAGAACAAGCATCCTGATTTAGGACCTTGTATTTTTCACTATGTCTGGAAACATCCCACATAATGAAATGATGTAAAATGTGACCATTTCTCTGTAGTAGGATTTTAGTATCAATTGAAAGTCTACTTAGCAATTGCCCTTTAAGTAGCTCACTAAGTTGTTACTCCACATTTAGGTGTTTATTCTTTTATTCAAAGTAAACATGAGCTTTATCCTCTTAAAATCGGATTACTCTGTAGTAATCTATATCTATTCTGAGTGTCTGTATAAGAGGCTTATAATATTTCATATGATCATGTATTATAAACCTGAGAAGACAGAGTGATCCTGAAGGGCGAAGCAGAGGCAGACTTTATCTACATTATTCTTATGCCTATCTACATGATATAATGCTATTTTTTTTCAAGTGGACCTAAGGTAAAGCCCATTTCTCATCCCTCTAGATGATTCCATAAACCATATATTTTCAGTTCCAGGTTACTACAAGATAAAGCAAATTCCACATTAAAAAGCTTATTTTCCCCCCTACAATGTTAACATTTTTTAGTAGCTGTACCAAATTTATAACACATTCCACATATGAGTTATTTCTTCTTTTCTCAAACTTAACTATCACCATGTCCATGCGTAACTCAAGCTACACTCTCAAAAGTGAACTTCCAACCATTTTTTCAACTGTGTGCAGAACATTTTTCTCTGATTATCTGTTAAGTCAACCCACATTTCTTAGGGAACTTCAGTGAAACCACTACCCATGGTCACCACTAAATGCTGCCCTCCCACCAAAAGAGGACACATATATGGATAAGGCACAGGCTGTGCCCTCCAAAAGCTTACACTCTGAGACACAGAGAGTTACACATAGAGATGTGTTGATAGATATTTAACAACCAGCTCTTCAGGGAAAGAGAGAGCCTGCTAAGAAGCATTTGCCAGTTTCTATGTTGTAAATGCTCCCACCATGACTGGTTTCAAGCTGTCAACTTGTGTCATTGAACTAGGGCTAGGGGAAAATAATGTGCATAGTTAATCCTTGCAAGCTGGCAAAAGCCAGCTGTAGCAAACTGTTGGTGATATAGTGGTCTTTTCTAGACCCATGGGTTAAGTGATTTGATTGTGGCATGTCATAGTGCTGAGGAAATACAGGAGAGTGGGGGAGGAGTTGCATCGACCAGAATCAGAGAAGGCTTCATTAACCCAAACTCTGCATCACCAGGTACTTCTTCAACTTGGTTCTCATTCTGATCTGCTTGCTCATATTAATACATAACAGTATTTTTTCCAATTACTTAGAAATCATGAAATCTTTGATTTACCATTATTTCCTATTATTCTTTTTCCCACAAACATACGTAATTCAGTTTTGTTTTTTTTTTTTTTTTTTAATGGAAATGCATTTCTTTTATTTATTTATTTTACTTTTGGCTGTGTTGGGTCTTCGTTTCTGCATGAGGGCTTTCTCTAGTTGTGGCGAGCAGGGGCCACTCTTCATTGCGGTGCGCGGGCCTCTCACTATCGCGGCCTCTTTGGTTGCGGAGCACAGGCTCCAGACGCGCAGGCTCAGTAGTTGTGCCTCACGGGCCCAGTTGCTCCACGGCATGTGGGATCTTCCCGGACCAGGGCTCGAACCCGTGTCCCCTGCATTAGCAGGCAGATTCGCAACCACTGCGCCACCAGGGAAGCCCCGTCATTCGGTTTTGAAGCCCTGTTTCCTCTTCCTTTCTTAAAATATTGATATGGATTCCCCAACTTCGATTCCCACTGACACAATCCCTGTACCCTGGTTCAAGACCTCTCTTATGACCAAGATCAACCAAACATATACTTTCAACCTTCTGAAAGAGATTATCTGTTAACATTTACTACCTCCTTCTTGGCAGCTGTTATATCTGTATTTTCACTGTAATTATTTATGTATCATTATGAATCCTCCTTCCATCACTTACAGTTTGCTTGAGGTCAAGCACTGTCCTATTCATCACAGTATCCATAGGACCTAGTACAGTGTCTCACATTAGGTTATCTACCAATAGATATCTATTAAATAAATGAATTTCTAGAGAAATATACTTATTTAGATAACAAAAAATGCTCATTCCTTATTTGTTCTTTAACTATTCTTCCTGTTCATTTCTACTTCAGTTTTTATTTCCTGCAGCAGATAGTATTGTTTTACCTACTCCAATCTTCTTTCTCGTCCTCCTTTTAACTAACAAGTATACTCAGAGTGGCAACACTTGCAGCTAAAAGACTATATTTGTTGGCCTCTTTGTGGCTCAGAGTGGCTATATGACTAGTTGCATGCGATGATATGTAATTAGAAGTGTTCTGGGGTAGTTCCAGGAAGCTTCCTTAAAATGACAATGGACTTTCTTCTCACTTTCTGTTTTCCTTTGCTGGAATGAAAATGTAAAGGTTGAAGTTCCAACAGCCATGTGAGAAACAAGGATGTGAGATAGAGCCTGTGTTCATGACATAATTGAACCAGCACATTAGCTAGCAATTCAGTGTTTCAGGAATTATTTTGTTGGCAAAAGAAGAAAACCTGAATTCTCCTATAGACTACTATTCTCATAAACCACTCTTATGTCATATAAAGCAGAAACTAACACTAATCAATATCGTTTTCAACATTTCTTATTGTTCCAACTTCATTTCCAAAGTTCATTTTATTTCCTCTGATAATCACCACTTACTTCCTCCATGTACTGTATCTTTGGCTTGAATTTCTAAATCAATTTCTGTTTAGAGATTTCTCAGATCTCCATACCAGTTTTGTGGCCCCGCCAAATATCAAAGCCCCAGCGGATCTGTATGTGATTACTGTTTGTCTCTGATTTTTTAAGCATCCCTCAGCCATAGTGCATAAACAGCTCAGGTTCTCTAAGCCGAAAAAGCTCATCCACTATCTTGGAGATAAAGAATCGTGAGCAGGCCCATTTAGCAGAATTCGTCTTTGGAGTGTATTTCTTTTTTTCTGGGTTCGGCTTTCTTTTGATACATCTCACTGGGATTCATGACTATGTGGAAATATGAGGAATCTGAATTATTCATTTAGGAAAGGTTGGAAGTTTTGGTCCACTTCGTAAGAGACTTGCCCCCAAATATTATGGTGTAGGTAGCTTCTTGTCATCACGATTTGGAATGGAAGTCAATTATGTGTATGTAATTCTTTATAGTTTACAAAGTCTTTGCCATCAATTATCTTATTGGAGCCTCACACAACCTAGTGAAGAAAGAACCAGTATTACTGTTTATGTATTGCAAAGGGAAAGGTTGAGACTCAGGGGACTTCTCAAAGGAATTAGAAGTAATTGAATTCAACACAGGTGTTTCTGATTCCAAGTTTCGTGAGGCTCCCTCTTCCTTGGACTGTTATTGAGCCATATTTGAACTTACAACAAATATGTTAAAAGGGAATTAGTAAAAGTTTGCATTTGAACGTCAAGAGGAAATTATTAATCCCCAAATTTATGTTAACTGCTTTAATCATGAGTATGGGCTAAGATATGTTGCAGTTACTAACTGGCCAAATATTTCAGTGGCTTAAAACCACAAACGTTTACTTATTTATTGCTTTCAATCACATCCAGAACAGATCAGCCAGGCTAATCTGATCATTAAGTCAGCCAGAGACCCAGGTGGATGTTGGCATCATCTTGATTCATGCTTCCACAATCACTGAGGCAAGGAAAGGAGAGTGCTACAGTGCCCCGCAATGGCAACTAGATGTTTCCACCTGAAAGTGATTCATCTTTTATGCTCATATTTTACCAGCCAACACAAGTCATGTGGCCTCAAGGAATATTGCTGGTCAATTTTGAAGGCCAGAAGTCTGAAATCAAAGTGTTGACAGGGTTCTGTTTCTCCTGAAGGCTCTTGTGGAGACTCCTTCCTTGCCTCTCCCTGAGTTCTAGTGGCTCTAAGTATTTCTTAGCTTACAGCTGTATCCAATATAGCTAGTATCTACATATCACCACATATTGGATATGTCCAATATCTACATATGTCTTCACATGGTGTCTGAGTGTCTTTTCTTGTTGTCATTGGACTTAGGGTCCAACTGGATAGTCCAGAATGATCTCATCTCAAGGTCCTTCACTTAATTGCATCTTCAAAAACACTTTTTATAAATAAGGTCACCTTCACAGGTTCTAGGGGTTAGGACATGGGGGGGGGCACCATTCAATTACCACACTAGACATGTGTCCTGTGTCCCATTTCAAATATTGTTAAAGACAATTATGGCAATAGAAAAATTTCCTGGAAGGCTGAGTCAGAAGCTATGGAAAACTATGGTCAAGGAAGATACATCTAGGGAATGAAAACAGGGCAAGGTATATTGCCCACTCCTGGAGAAGGGTGCCCTTAAAATATTGTCTCAGAGGGATCTCAGAATTGCTAAGTATCAGGGACTGCCAGCTGTCTCATATTTTGTCACTCTGAATGGAAATATGCCATTATTGTGACACTGTTGTATCTGTGCAAAATGGATGTGTGGAGGGGCAGATAATTATCTTATGTTCATAGGTCTCCAGATCTAGGGGAGTCACATCTGAGTCAGATAAAGAGACTACTGTGCATCAACCCTATTGCAGAGATTATCACATGCCACCCAGAAACCCTACACCGTGTGTTTGTGCCTTGAGTCTCCTGTATTTTGGGATTTCCTTCCCTGGAGAACAGAATGAATTTCTATTGCATTCTGAAAGGAGATTGAGATACATATTTGGGGACCAGAAGGGAATACTGTGATAGATACTAGGTATGTTACAACTGTCTTTTCTGCCTATGGTAGAAATGTACTCCTTCACCCACTTGAAGTTATACATGACCATGTCTTGTACGGCTAATGAAATGAGAGCAGAATTGGTGTGTGAGAATTTCAAGAATTCTTTAAAGGCCATATATCTTCCTTCTTTCATAGCAACTGATTCTAATCAAAATGTCTCAAGAGCAGTTGAGGAAAATGTAAATGTGTTTGAAACTCTTTTAAGTATTTATGGCCTTTATGTTTCATTAGTAAATATACTTTTGTTTGTAGGGAAGTTTTATCTGGTGTACATCACTTCTAACCAAAAATTTTGGCTTTGATTCTTCTTTGTCAGTGATGAATGCAGAGCCAAGAAGAAAGTTACAAAAGGCTCTGATGGAAACCTAACTGTGTCTATCTAATTGCGCCTCAAAAGTAAACTTACAGAAAAGAAAACTTTTAGAGTGGTAGGCAACACCAGGCCCAAGCATATTCATGAGAATATCTTTGAATAAATACAATGCAGGGCCAAATTATGGCACTCTCTATACTTTTCCTATACTAAAGGTTTTTTTTTTTTTGGTGGATATATGATAGTAATGTGTCTCTTTATCTTTTTGTGAAGTAATGAACTAAGCAGTACTAGAATGAAGAAAAATATTTAAATTGTGGGGTTCTGGAGTTCATGTTAGCCAAAGCAACTCAAATTTGCCATGATGGCCTATGATTTAATTAAACAATATTTTTAAAATAATCATAATGGATACATTGTTTTAAAGTTAAAATAACCTTATATTTATAATAAGGTAATCTCTTCCTGGATTTTGCTTTTGAACTAACTTAAGATGGTCAATTAAAAATTTATCATCAGCATCAATTAACACTCCAAGCACTTCACCTGATCAGTGTCAGACCCTCCACTTCTTTACTTTTACTTACCTGCAGACACAGCCAGAGGATTGGTTTCACTCAGTTCCTGGGCCAACAAAGAGAAGGAAACTAACATGGTGCCTTCAGTATCCTCAGTTTTATGCTCAAGAGTTTATGAAGTAGATGTCATTATCTTCAATTTATCTTTGAGGTGGCTTGCCGGGAGTCTGTAGCCAGGCAATGACAGAGCTAACATTTTAATTCTAGTCAGTCTGATTTCAAAGCCCAAGTTCACTCCAATCTATCAAGTAACCCCCATTTCCACAGTGGAATGAAATATAATATTATTCTTTCTTTCCTAATCTTGATATTTATCTGGTTGGTATGAACACTAAATATTCACCTATGCTTTGAGTTTCACATCTGCTGCTTTTGCAGAGCTCATGTAATTTGGCTTCTATTTGGATGAATGAGTGCACCCTAGTTACCCTTTGGAATGGGAGTCTTAACATTTTTCCAGCCCTCCCTACTTATGGTCAAACCATGTATTTTTAGACCCTCTCTATATTGAATGTAGGCAGGATTGTAATGTGGTCCCTGGGATTACTGCCTTCCTGGTTTACATGCCCTGTGTAATCTCATTCCTGTCCTGTAAACAAGATGTATGAAAATAATAGAATATCACTCCCATGGTTATGTTATATTAAATGGCAAGAGAGATTTTGAAGATTTAATTAAAGTGCCTTATCAGTTGACAGTGAGATCTTCAAAAGAGGGATTTTACTGGGTGGGTCTGACCTAATCATTTGAGTGCTTAAAAGAAGTTAGCAGTTTGAAGCCATCAATATTCATCTCCTATCTTTGAAGAAGCAAGATGCCATGTTGTTGAGACTGCCATGTGTGAGGGAATGGTGGACATCTTTTAGGAGCTGGAGATCTCACTCCTCCAACCCCTAAAAGCCAAAATCTGCCAACAACCTGAATTGTGCCTAGAGGTAGATCCAAAAGGAGAACACAACCCAGCTGCTGCTTGGATTTCAGTCCTGTGAGACCTTGAGCAGAGAATCCAGTTATGCCAAACCATATTTCCACCTATAGAACTGTGAGATAATAAATAGGTATTAAGTTGTTAAATTTATGATAATTTATGACACAGCAATAGAAAGCTAAAACATAGAGCATGGTACCTTCTATGCTTACTAAAGTTTAGTTTTTGCTCCAGACAAATTAGGTACCCTAAACAATGACACCATCACACACGTAACTCTTAGTCCAAATATAATATAAAAATGACAGCTTAGAATTCCTATCCACCAGATTAGGACGCCCTATAAATACTGAATGCATGGCCACGATAAACTTAAACATGTCACATCCCTTTGAGGACTGGCTTTGCACTCTGCCATTTTTCATGAAGGTCAGCTTTGGTGTGACATTAAACCACTTATTCCCAGGTGTCTGATTTCTGGCTTCCTCCTCTTCCCCAGTAGCCACTGATGAGATTCCTGTCTATTTAGCAGCCAAGCCAGGAGGGATTGTGTCAAACATATTGTCAAATGGATTAGAATTTCCAGTATGTTAAAAGAGCTTGGCACTTCCCTGGTGGTCCAGTGATTGAGACTTTGCCTTCCAATGTTGGGGTGCGAGTTCGATCCCTGATCGGGGGCTGGGATCCCACATGCCTCGTGGACAAAAAAAGCCAAGGCATAAAACAGAAGCAGTATTGTGACAAATTCAATAAAGACTTAAAGAAAAAGAGGTTAATGAAACTGCCACTCTAAATTGGTTATTACCATCAGTGAGATTTCTAAAAACAGATTCCTCTAAGTAAAAAAATAAAAATAAAAAATGACGGTTATAGATTACGTGAATTCAATCACACTAACAGGGGACTGTGTATTTTCTAACTTTTTAAAATGTTATTACTTAAAGCTACGTTTAGCTTTCATTGCGTTTTGTACCTCTGATTAGAGAGATATTTCTTCATTTGATTTCATTGTGTTATCTTCTAAATATTGCCTTTCAGAATCTTGGCTGCATTCAAGTGTATTTATATATAATCCTCTCAATTTGTGCTTTAAAATATGCATAGTTTCTGAATTCCTTTAAACCCACCTGTGCTGCGCACCTCCGTATATAATGTCAGTGGCAAAAAGTTCATCCCGAGAGCAGAGATGATGAACAGGACACCGTAGCAGGGAAATTTAAAATAAAAGAAAAACGTATTTATTGGCATGAGTTATAAGAGGTAGAGAGATGTATACAGTATAGACGACTTTCTGTCAGCTCCTCAATTTTCACTCCCAACAGCCCTCATCCAAAATAGAAAGAATTCCTCCCCATTTGATGTAAATTCCTTTGCACTAGAAGAATCTGCATTGGACACAAGGGAAGAGATAGGCATGCTTTCAAGAATCTGCAAAGGTTAGCAGGAAACCAGGAAAGACAAATGGTGGCCAAAGAGTTAGAGTAACTCTGTATCTTGGAAACCTGTGGAACAAATCCAGAACAAGGAAGGGGGCTTTAAAAGCTAGGGCAGTCAAGTCCCTGATAAATTTGATTTAAATTAAAACTACATGTCTCTTCCGTTTTTAAAATGAGGATCTTGCTTTGTAACTGACCACAAACAACACGGTAAGAATCTGGCAGCCTAGCTGCTAAATTGGAGTTTGGACCTGCCTTCGATTTAATCTGTAGCCTTGAGTAAGTCACTAAACTGTCAAAGCCATTGGACTGCAGATGTTTAAATGACTGAAATAATATTTACCTAACTCAGAGGAGCACTTTGAGGGTTTCATTAATTCTTATTTGCAAAGTGTCTTTTTCTCTTTAAGACCTTTAAGTGAAAAGTACTGAGATATATGAAGTAGTATTATCACTTTCCTTCTAATTGATTGATTGCAAAATGTGGTATTATGCTAGTTTTCACCAATAAGAGTCAAGTCAAAATCTAAAACTGATTATGTCTTAAATTTTGCCCTTTTTTCCTTGATAAATATCCCAGGCTAAATGTATAATATATCTTAAATACATGGCAAGAAAAGAGGTAAAGACAACTCCATATGCACATTTATCTTACTATATTCAGTGACAGGCATTGGTCTCAAGGTAATGGATAGTCATTATCTAAAATATTTGGGATTAAAACCACACTTAGTAAAAAAAAAAAAAAAAAGTTATATGCCCTTGTGGTTTAGCGCATTATATCTTTAATTGTAGAGTGAGTTGGACATGTCACTTTAGGAGTCTTTTATAGTTTTTCTATTTAATAACTTCCAAACTGCTCTCTCTCTCTCACACACAAATGTATAAATATAAAAATATAAATATAAGTATAAATATAAATATATGGCTTATATATTAACAACTATTTCACAACATGAGTGTTATACATATTACTACACCTTTTATTTTAAAACAACACTAGGATCAAGATTTTTCTTTTTGAAGATTGGTACTATTTCCATGTAGAAACCGAGACTCAGGTTAAAAAACTCTAGGGTTAGTAGCAGAGGGACAAGCTCGTCTGAGTAGAGGGGGATTGCCAGTGTCATATGTATGGTGACGAGTCTAGGCTCACTGGAGCAAGGGGCTCAGATGTGGAACGGGAAAGATGAGACTAGAGAGAAAGGTTAAGTTTGTAACTGGAAGACTTTTTTCTTAAGAACTCAGGTTCACTGTTACATGAGCACACAAATTGTCATCTATGACAGTAGAGTTTGGCTTTTCAGCATTGTCTTCTTGTTTCAGGTAGACACCTCTCACTGTTTTGACTTGGTTGATATGAATGTAATGTAGACTGGGGCAGTAGCTGATGTTTTATATGTTACCTTTTTTTTTTTTTTTTTTTTGCCAACCAGCATCTATTAACCATACTTATGACATTAACCTCGTTTCCACTTGAGGTTCCATTACCTTATTCAATCTCTGTCCATGGGTGTCTGCCGACAGTAATTCTGTTACAAAGGATGCACATGACTTAAGCCTTCTTACCTTCTGGAACAGTGATTAGATTAAAAATAGACACAGGACTCAAGCCAAGCCAATCAAAGCCAAAGACAGTTATTGAGACTTTTATTTGGATCAAGAGAAAAGATACATTCTTTAGTATAAAACTGAACGGATATGGTTTAAAGATGCTGCTGCGGGCTTCCCTGGTGGCGCAGTGGTTAAGAGTCCGCCTGCTGATTCAGGGGACACGGGTTTGTGCCCCGGTCCGGGAAGATCCCACATGCCGCGGAGCGACTGGGCCCATGAGCCATGACCGCTGAGCCTGCGAGTACGGAGCCTATGCTCCGCAACCGGAGAGGCCCCAACAGTGAGAGGCACGCGTACCGCAAAAAAACAAAACAAAACAAAACAAAAAAACGATGCTGCTGCATCCATCTTGACAAATTAAAGGAAATAGAACTGAGAGGACTCCAAGAGATTAAGAGGGAAACATGGTTCTGATGATCTAATTTATCTAAATATTCTTGATAGAACTGTGCCTGAAACTAATGCTATTCACAGTGCTTTTAAGGAATATGAGTGTGATGGGCAGAAAAACACTCTCAAGATGTCCAGGTCCTTGTCCTTGGAATGGATAAATCTGTTAGGTTACACAGCAAGGGGAAATTAGGGTTGCTGATAAAAATAAGGCTGCTAATCAGCTGACTTTAAAATAGAGAGATTATTCTGGATTATCTAGTGGGCCTAATGTAATTGCAAGAGTCTTTGATAGTAGAAGAGAGAGGCAGCAGTGGAGATTCAGAGGCAGATATGACTGTGGAAGAATGGTCAGAAAGTGGTAACATTGCTGCCTCTGAAGACAGAGGACTGGGCCCATAACACAAGATGTGTGGGCTGCCTTTAGAAGCTGGAGAAGTCAAGAAAATGGATTCTTCCCTAGACCCTCCAGAAAGAAATGCAGCCCGACGACAACTTGATTTTAACCCAGTGAGATGCATGTCCCATGACTAAAAAACAGAACTGTAAGACAATAAATGTGTACTTTTTTAAGTCACCAAGTTTGTAGAAATTTGTTAAAGCAATAGAAACTACAATAGCAAATAAAGGCCCCGCCCCCCCGCCCCCATATTTTTTTTTTTCCCAGAAGTAAGTTTGGGTCAAGTTTTCCTTCACTTGCAGTGAAATAATATACTTGGTTGAGATGAGAAAATATATAAAAATCTTAAAAATTTAAATAGGCTCAGGGCTTTGTGACATGGCTGAGTAACTATATGAAATATCCACAATTCAGCAGCCTTGTCATCAGTTTGAGAAACTTAAAAAAATTTAAAAGAAAAAGCGCTTATTTCTGGGATGGGCTAATTCTTTGGAAAATTGGTATCAAACATGCTTATGTCCAGAGAAATATAGTGATGTATTAGGTAAATTTTATATTGTTATCTATTTTACTTTAATGCTTTTATTATATATATTTACATATATATACATATGTATACATATATGTGTATATACATATGTATAAAATTAACATTTTTAATGGTGATGACTTTCATAAGAATCCTTATAAGATACAATGTTAAAAGTAAACACAGGATTAATAGATTTAATTTAACATAATCAAGCAATTTAATTTAATTTAAATAAAATGAGCTTTCTATACCTAATCAGAAAAAAGTTGTAACAATTTAGAGCAACATAGGGGAATTCAGTACTGCATCTCATGAATTATTACTATGAACTATCTGTTTTATTTACTACTTATAAAACTGTATTGCTCATGAAATGTGGTTAATCAACCTCTTATGTCCTAAAAAAAACAAAACAAAATTCTACCCTATGTAGAAATGATAGTCACCTCATTTAAATATATCAGCCACATAGCTTTTTAACTGTTTCCCAAATCACAATTTGTTAGTGGATTGAAGAATTCCAACATGCATTTTTTATTTAGCTGTGGCTTGGTGCCTTGGAGGAGCTCTGCAATTGAATCAAGTAATTTTTGGGTGAAATGTTTGTGTGTCTTCCTTTCTTTTTAAAGGTGCATAGTTTGTGTATATACACTGGTACTCACAACAGCAGTCATGCAGATTAAAGATCATAAATTAATTTAAACTTTATATGTACACTTAACCTTATTTATGATAGTAATTTCATAGTTGTGGCTAAAAACAAAAGTGCATACAATATGTGAAAAAAAATTTTATCGTGGACAGAAAACCAGGCTCGTAGCCAGACTGGACAAATCTAAGTACACTGTGTGATCCTAATCCAGAAGACCACCAAGAAAGCTATGTGACCGTCTTGAAGCCTTCTACACTATGAGGCATGCAGGAAAGCAGTGAGAAAGTAATTATTCCAGAAGGCTCATTTGGCTTCATTTTGACCTGGTAATAGTGGAAACAAAGAAATCATGGAAAAACTAAGGGTCCAGGCAAGTTTCCAGTTTCTGAATAAGTCCATGAATATAATCTGCTTATGCTCTGAAACTGGATAAAACAGTCCTTTTTAAAGTGTTAAGAGTAGACAAGTCAATATCATAAAGGCAGAACTAGATTAAGAAGAAGAACCTGGGCTCACATTTCCGACCATATACAGGTATCCCCTGCTTTTCGAAAGTTCACTTTCCACTACTTGGCTTTTCTGGAAGACCTGCATTAGTACAGTCGGCTCTCCATGTCCATGGGTTCCACATCTGCAGATTCAACCAACCACAGATAGAAAATATTTCAAAAAAAAAGTTCCAGAAGGTTCCAAAAGTCAAAATTTGAATTTGCTGTGTGTTGGCAACTATTTACATATTTTACTATTGTATTAGGTATTATAAGTAATCTAGAGATGATTAAAGCAAAAAGGAGGATGTGCATGGGCTATATTGCAAATATCACACCATTTATATAACAGACTTGGACATTTGTGGATTTTGGTATCTGAGGCGGGTCCTGGAACTAATTCCCCATGGATACCAAGGGACAACTAGACCTGTTTTCACTAACTGGAAGAAATCTGAAAAGGATTTTCACTTTTACGAAAAAAGACAAAAAGCAAAAATAGAGTTCAGTGTTTGTTTTGCAGAGTGGGGCCATTATAGAGGCAGCGTGCACCCCAGGCAAAGAGACTGGCACCCCCAGCTCATTCCCAGAACTACACTCAGCATCTCAGCAACAAGCCACCATAGCTTTGACCTGTGTCTGTGGTCATCTGTGCTTTATCTCAATTTATTTTGTGCATCCATTAGCACAAAATATTTGGTGCATCCCAAGATAATTGCTTCTTTGCTTTAAGCATTTCAGCATAGGAAATATTTCCTAGGATCGCTCTATTTTTAGATGGCAGGGGAAACCTATGCTTAAATTATTCATTAAGTCAAATACTTAAGTGAAGAAATACTTTCTTCACTTAAATATTCTTCTTTCCACTCTAAAGAGAGAATTAACCCCAATTAATGTTATGAAGTGACAGGCTTCCAGCATAACATTTTGAAAACACTTACAAGATTTTATTATGGTTATACGTTATGAGACTATTTTCTATTAATGGAAAATTTTGAGCAACTTACCTAAAGAAACAAACCATTTATGATCAAATCTTTGTCCCATTGTGGGTTCTTGAGGCATATATATTTGGGCAAGAGAAATCTTGATAGGGCTGTCTGCACAGGTAAGAGAAATCTTACTTGGCTGTTTGCACAGATTTTTCATTGTATGCATAGAAACAAACAAGTTTTCCTTGCTTTCCTGCAAATGAAGTGTAATGTTTGTTACATGGTTGCAGATATTTGCTGCTCTAGGCACTTAGAATTTAAATATAAAAGCCTTCATAAGGAGGGAAATGCTATTTTATTGCTGGAGTAAACTTTAACAGTATGCTGAATCAATTATCTTTTTGGAAACCATTCAGGTATGATTGTGTTGCCCAGGATATATTGGCACATTGTATTTCTGGCTTACTATTTAGAAAAAGAAAATGAACGTTTAGTGATTTCAGCATTCCTTTTGGTATAAAGATGAGTGAAGCAATTATGTTTGGCTCTATCTAAGTCCAAAAAAATAAAAGGAGTATTCCATTTATCATGATAAACAGATCACATGAGTAAGACAAAGCCAGTAATAAATATGAGAGAAAAAAAACATTCTCCTGGAGCCTCCAATACTTAACTAAATTCTATAAGAGGAAAAAAACACTCAAGGAAACAATTTGCTATAATAAAAACAATAATAAAATAGACATTTACTGAATGTAGAATTTCTCTAATCTGTCATTTCCTTTTCATCCTTATTACTTTGCCCTAATTTTTCTATTTTCTTTCCTAAATTGTTGGTCTCCCTCCCAATGCAGCTAGAATATTCTAACTGAAACATAAATCAAGCCACGTAATTTCACTGCTAAACATTTTCAGCGGATCTCTAATGTCCCAATTTATGACTTGACCTTTACGCCCTGGTCTTTTTGTCTCTTGCTACTCCTTTTATGATTTAGTAATAGGAACTTTATTCAGTAGGGTATACATTCTGCCATGTTTTGTTGACATTTCCTCTGCCTAAGTGGCCTTTGTATTTTTCACCTGGACAATTTTAATTTATCCTTTATCTAACTGGCTGAACTGGAACTGCTTTAAGTTCATTATTCTGTTTGAGCCAAATACTCTTATGGTCCCTTAACATCCCCTCTCTTGTGTATCTCTATCTTAGCATTTATCAGTTTATTTTGATATTGTTTATTGTCTGTCTCTCCCTTTAGACTCTAAATTCCCGAGACCATTTTTGTATCCTCAACAATTAGTATAATGTCCGACGTATGATTGACTCATAATAAATGTTAGGATGAATTAACTTAAATTCACAAAGCATGGTGCATTATTATTTAAATAATTCTCATACAAATATTTAAGAGAGTCATGACTGATATTATTCACATTTTACATATGAGAAAACTGAGACATAAAGAGTTCTAGTGACTGACTCTAAACCACACATTGAGTAAGAGGAGATGTTGGGACTAAAATTCAGGTCTTCTGATATCAGATATCATTCTCTTTCTATAACACTTAACTGCTTTTCTAGAACACAGATGCCAACAAATTAAAGTTCTTGTCTTAACTTTTACGCTAAATTCACTATGTGACATTAAGCCTGTCACGTGAGCTCATTTGGTTTCAGTTTCCTTCTTTGTAAAATCTGAGCACTAAACTAGACTCTAGAGTCCTTCGCTTTTGTTTTAGGCTCTACTGAATCCAAAATAAACAGTTTTTACATAGTAATACATTCCTTGGCTTTTGGACTTCTCCTCAGTCTTTCCCCAAATATTAACATTTTTATGGACTTAAGTTTTTGCTCAAATTCAAATGATTCCTTTATGTTAGAGTCCACTTGATAGCTCTATTCTTGCTTCCCTTGGGTTTGGGCCAAATGAGGTATAAGACAAGAATTAGCAGGTAGAGAAAGAAAACATTATTATTGAAACAGGCTCACTTGGAAGACGTAGTTTAGTGTGACTGAAAATGAGCTTCCTAAGCCCCACTTCTTGGTTTAGAACTTGGGATAACCCTAAAGGAGAGACTCCCACTGCTCTGAGAGAATAAGCAATGAGCGAACAAACAAATAAACCACCAAATCTTTGAAGATAAAATGCTCTATTCATTAGCTTCCTTCAATCCACAAACATGACTAATGGCAAATATCACTAACCAGATAACTAAGTTTCCTTCCATGGTGTATCCTTTATCTACTGCCACAAAAATACTTTGTAACAAGCCACCCTAAAACAGAGTGGTCCAAAGCAATAAGCAATTATTTACCTCATCAAGTGTTGGCAATATTTATGGAACTCAGCTAGGGGATTCTTTTGTTCATAACTGGATTGCTTTACATGTCTGGAATTTGACTGTCTATTGATCAATATAGGATGATCTTATCTAGGACTGCTGGGATGACTGGGACAATCAATTGTTTGTCTCTCTCCATGAGATTCTCACAGTTCTTAAGCAGAGTGGCCTGAGCATGGTCTCATGATGTAACACAGGTACAAGAATAGGCAAGTCAAATTGTACAAGAGAGAATCAGAAATGAGCAAGTGTCCCTAACTGCATTACATTTACTACTGTCCAAAGAAAATCACATAGCCAAGGCAGAGCAAGCGTGGGAAGATGTAGCTTCAGAGAGGCATGAAGATATGGAGCTATTAATGAGCTATACCCAGGGAGAAATAAGGGGCAGGGAAATAGGTCAGAAGTATTTAAAGAATAATCATCATGAAAATGAAAAGACTAAGATAAGGGATAATCATTAATATGCATATGGAGTAGAATAGCCTCATACCAAGCAATTGGTTGGAGCATTGTCTTAAGGAAGTGTAAAGTCATAAGTTTACAAAGTTTATGGACCAGTGACTTTTTCATAGAGTATATATCTTGGTTTCAAAGACACAAGTGAATCACTAAAACCTGCTTGAAATCCCAAAACAGACCAGGTAAGAGACTGGAGTCAGCTCAGTTAAATTCAACACCTATTAGGAAAACAAACAAAAAATCTCCACAATCATATCCTTTATGTCATGCAGTAGTGATTCTTTATAAATCTATACATAACTGCAGTTAAGCATACAGAAATGGTGAAATGGCAGAGTAAGCTCTTATCAGACAAACCTTTCAGCAGATAATAACCATAATATGTGGAATTTCTTTTCCTCCCTCCCTCCCTCCCTCCCTCCCTCCCTCTCTCCCTCTCTCCCTCTCTCCCTTCCTTCCTTCCTTCCCCTGGAAAGTGACCCCAAACAAACAGAACCCATACCCACAACATTCGGTTGAGTACACAAAGTCTTTTACAAAAGAGTGCATATATATGGTTCCATTCATATAGTATTTGAGAATGGGAAAAATTAATCTCTGGTAGAAAACCATTAGAAGAGTTGCTGCTTGTATAGAAGTGGGAGTTTAGATTTACTTGGAGGAGCCGTGAGGGCTTCCTAGGGTGGTGGTAATATTCTATATCTGACAGGAGTTTGAGTTTCACAAGTGTACGTATTTGTCAAAATGTATCAGATGATACCTCTACCATTTGTGAATTTCATTTATGTAAATTTTACCTAAAAGTAAATCAGAAACAAATATTGAACTCTGGTTAGTAATATGTATGCTGAAGTATGTAGACTGAAGGGAACTGATGCCTTCAACTTTGAAATAAAGCAAAAATAATGGATTGGTAAAAGAAATGACAGATGGAGAGATGTGTAATAAAGCAAGCATTGTAAAATGTTTATTATAAAACCTAAATCGTATGTATATAGGCGTTCTGTTTAAAATTATTTCCACTTTTCTGTAGTATGTTTAAAATGTTTACAGTAAAACTGTAGAAAATGGAAAACATGTATATATAATATAAATTCTATATATATACAATACTTTTATATAAATGTAAAATATTTGCCCATGGCACATCAGGTGGCAGTTAAAAATTGAACTCACCTGTGCTTCACTACTGCGTCTTGCTCCTAATAGCCAATGCAGTTTCTGATCTCCGAAAATGAACTACTGCTCAAGTGTTTATGGGAGCACCACACCTTATAGGTAATTGGTAGCCTCTGACATTCATTGGGTTATCTGGACCTCATCTCCAGATCCAAGACAAACTGTGTACTGTTACCCTCACTTCACAGCTGTGGGTAGGTGATCTAAGAAGGTCTAATTAGGATCAATGTCCATAGTTTTGCAAAATAGGTGTAGAAGAGCTATGCATCAGAATGCATGGAGCATTCCCTCCCATGAACTGAGACATTGGAGAATGTAACTGTCTCACAGAGTAAGGCAGAGTGAAGAGAGTCACAGGGAATTGGAGTTATAGTCCTGAAAATATAGTAACCTCTGGATCCAAACAACCTAAAGCCAACATTATCTCTATTATTCTACTTATATAAATTTTCTCATTGTTTTAAGATATTTTAAATTATAATTTGAATACTGCTGTTGCACAAGCATATGCCTTGTATATATTCACAAAAATATTCTGTCATCCAAACACTAACATCTTTCTTTTGTACATTCTCATCTTTTGCTGTGTTTGCCGTTCTTCACCATATCCCCTGGGAGTTATACAGCATACTCTGCTGGACAGAAGTGATATTTATACCCGGCATTTTTACTCCCATGTGCATGGTCACCTCCTCTTCCAAGTCCCACTTGTCTCTTGCTTACCTGCTACCTACTTCTTTGGCTATTACAATGACTTAGAGATGCCAAACATGCTCAAAGACCTAGTATATCATAGGAGAAAATGTATTTCTCCTCTATAGTGTTATTAGAGCTGAGCTGTTTGTACACCTGGATCTCGCAAAGATTTTACTGAAACGGATTATAGTTTTAACTTCCAGCAGCAAATCTACTTAGGACTCAGGCATGATTCTATGGGTTTTGGATCCATAAAAAATTACAAAAACTGACATTAAGTTGCACACAAAATCCCTTAATTCTCCCAGTTTTAGGGTTTTGATATTCACTGAAGCTTAGCACAATTGACCCTTTGGTTGCATTATTTTGGAAAGCAGTCTTCAATCAGTTGTGCAAGTAGCATTCTGATGCTACTGGTTAGTCAGATATACCCTGATATGGCCAAAATATCGTCACTTACTTAAACTCAGATCCTTAGCACGTAAGGATTTTATTCATCATCTTGAAGAGGAGGCAGTACATTACGCTTAGTGGTTAATCTTCCTAGACTTTAGAGTCAGACAACTTCAGTCTAAACCTAAGGTCAGTCTCTGTTTCTAATTGTGTAATCTTGGGTCAGTTTCTTAAGTTTTATAAGCCTTGGTTTTCTCATCTCTGCAGTCTGCGTTGTCTAATAAAGTAGCCACTAGACACATGTGACTATTAACACTTGAAATGTGGCTGGTCCAAATTGAAATGTGCTGTAACTGTAAAACATACAATTTTTGGTAGATTTAATATAAAAAAGAATGTAAAATATCTCAATAATATTATTAAATATTGAATATAGGTTGAAGTGATAATACTTAAATATAATAAGTAAAATAAAACTTATTATTAACATTAATTTTACCTGTTTTATTTTACTTTTTAACTTCGTGACTAGTAGAAAATTTTCAATTATGTCACTTATAATTGAAGTAATTGCTTAATAATCTAAAAATGAATGAATAGTGAAATAATGTTACATTATAATTCTATTGGACAGCATTATTTATACTGCTGATAATAAGAATAATAGAACTATATTATTATTCTAATAATAGAATAATAATAGAATTATGGTGAAAATTAAGAAAAAGTTTGTGAAGTTATTAACAAAGCATTACACATAGTGAAGACTCAATAAATATTAACCATTTTATTAATTTTTAATGAACACTATGCATTAATAATAATTGTGAATTGAGAAGGTTATATCCAAAGGAATTAGCTTAAATTTTCAGTTGAACCTGAAAAATCAAGCCCTGATATTTTTCTAATGTGTTTACGTCCATATTTGACATAAATAACAAAGCTAAAAATATAGCTTAAATTAGTGACTTGCTTATGAACATTGTATAAATGTTTACGAGATAATCATGGCCATCGGTCTGAAAATAGTTTCTTTAAAAAAAATGAACAGTGTTCAATGTGACAATAAAATCAACTCTTTTTTTTAACATCTTTATTGGAGTATAATTGCTTTACAATGGTGTGTTAGTTTCTGCTTTATAACAAAGTGAATCACCTATACATACACATATATCCCCATATATCCTCCCTCTTACATCTCCCTCCCACCCTCCCTATCCCACCCCTCTAGGTGGACACAAAGCACCGAGCTGATCTCCCTGTGCTATGCGGCTGCTTCCCACTAGCTATCTACTTTCCATTTGGTAGTGTATATATGTCCATGCCACTCTCTCCCTTCGTCCGAACTTATCCTTCCCACTCCCCAGTGTCCTAAAGTCCATTAACGTCTGCGTCTTTGTTCCTGTCCTGCCCCTAGGTCCTTCACAACCATTTCTTTTTTTTTTTTTTATCTTTTAGATTCCATATATATATGTTAGCATACGGTATTTGTTTTTCACTTTCTGACTTATTTCACTCTGTATGACAGTCTCTAGGTCCATCCACCTCACTACAAATAACTCAGTTTTGTTTCTTTTTATGGCTGAATAATATTCCATTGTATATATGTGCCACATCTTCTTTATCCATTCATCTGTCGATGGACACTTATGTTGCTTCCATGACCTGGCTATTGTAAATAGAGCTGCAATGAACACTGTGGTACATGACTCTTTTTGAATTATGGTTTTCTCAGGGTATATGCCTGTAGTGGTATTGCTGGGTCATGTGGTAGTTCTGTTTTTAGTTTTTTAAGGAACCTCCATACTGTTCTCCATAGTGGCTGTATCAATTTACATTCCCACCAACAGTGCAAGAGGGTCCCCTTTTGTCCACACCCTCTTCAGCATTTATTGTTTGTAGATTTTTTGATGATGGCCATTCTGACTGGTGTGAGGTGATACCTCATTGTAGTTTTGATTTGCATTTCTCTAATGATTAGTGATGTTAAGCATCCTTTCACGTGTTTGTTGCCAATCTGTATATCTTCTTTGGAGAAATATCTGTTAAGGTCTTCTGCCCATTTTTGGATTGGGTTGTTTGTTTTTTTTGATATTGAGCTACATGAGCTGCTTTCAAATTTTGCAGATTAATCCTTTGTCAGTTGCTTCATTGGCAAATATTTTCTCCCATTTGGAGGGTTTTCTTTTGGTCTTGTTTATGGTTTCCTTTGCTGTGTAAAAACTTTTAAGTTTCACTAGGTCCCATTTGTTTATTTTTGTTTTTATTTCCATTTCTCTAGGAGGTGGGTCAAAAAAGATCTTTCTGTGATTTATGTCATAGAGTGTTCTGCCTATGTTTTCCTCTAAGAGTTTGATAGTGTCTGGCCTTATATTTAGGTCTTTAATCCATTTTGAGTTTATTTTTGCATATGGTGGTAGGGAGTGTTCTACTTTTATTATTTTACATGTAGCTGTCCAGTTTTCCCAGCACCACTTATTGAAGAGGCCGTCTTTTCTCCATTGTATATTCTTGCCTCCTTTATCAAGAATAAGGTGACCATATGTGCATGGGTTTATCTCTGGGCTTTCCATCCTGTTCCATTGACCTATATTTCTGTTTTTGTGCCAGTACCATACTCTCTTGATTACTGTAGTTTTGTAGTGTAGTCTGAAGTCCAGGAGCCTCATTCCTCTGGCTCCGTTTTTCTTTCCCAAGATTGCTTTGGCTATTAGGGGTTTTTTGTGTTTCCATACAAATTGTGAAATTTTTTGTTCTAGTTCTGTGAAAAATGCCATTGGTAGTTTGATAGGGATTGCATTGAACCTGTAGATTGCTTTGGGTAGTAGAGTCATTTTCACAATGTTGATTCTTCCAATCCAAGAACATGGTATATCTCTCCATCTGTTTGTATCATCTTTAATTTCTTTCATCAGTGTCATAATTTTCTGCATACAGGTCATTTGTCTCCTTAGGTATGTTTATACCTAGGTATATTATTCTTTTGTTACAATGGTAAATGAGAGTGTTTCCTTAATTTCTCTTTCAAATTTTTCATCATTAGTGTATAGGTATGCAAGAGATTTCTGTGCATTATTATTATTATTATTATTATTATTTTTTCAGTATGTGGGCCTCTCACTGTTGTGGCCTCTCCCGTTGCGGAGCACAGGCTCCGGACGCGCAGGCTCAATGGCCATGGCTCACGGGCCCAGCCACTCCACGGCATGTGGGATCTTCCCAGACCAGGGCACGAACCCGTGTCCCCTGCATCGGCAGGCAGACTCTCAACCACTGCGCCACCAGGGAAGCCCCTGTGCATTATTTTTGTATCCTGCTACTTTACCAAATTCATTGATTAGCTCTAGTAGTTTTCTGGTAGCATCTTTGGGATTCTCTATGTATAGTATCATGTCATCTGCAAACAGTGACAGTTTTACTTCTTCTTTTCTGATCTGGATTCCTTTTCTTTCTTTTTCTTCTCTGATTCCTGTGGCTAAAACTTCCAAAATTATGTTGAATAATAATGGTGAGAGTGGGCAACCTTGTCTTGTTCCTGACCTTAGAGGAAATGGTTTCAGTTTTTCTCCATTGAGATGATGTTGGCTGGTGGTTTGTCATATTTGGCCTTTATTATGTTGAGGTAAATTCCCTCTATGCCTACTTTCTGGAGGGTTTTTATCATAAATGGGTGTTGAATTTTGTCGAAAGCTTTTTCTGCATCTATTGAGATGATCATATGGTGTTTCTCCTTCAATTTATTAATATGGTGTATCACATTGATTGATTTGCATATATTTAAGAATCCTTGCATTCCTGGGATAAACCCACTTGATCGTGATATATGATCCTTTTAATGTGCTTTTGGATTCTGTTTGCTATTATTTTGTTGAGGATTTTGCAGCTATGTTCATCAGTGATACTGGCCTGTAGTTTTCTTTTTTTGTGACATCTACGTCTGGTTTTGGTATCAGAGTGATGGTGGCCTCATAGAATGAGTTTGGGAGTGTTCTTCCCTCTGCTATATTTTGGAAGATTTGAGAAGGATAGATATTAGCTCTTCTCTAAATGTTTGATAGAATTTGCCTGTAAAGCCATCTGGTCTTGGGCTTTTGTTTTTTGGAGGATTTTTAATCACAGTTTCTATTTCAGTGCTTATGATTGGTCTGTTTATATTTTCTATTTCTTCCTGGTTCAGTCTCGCAAGGTTGTGCATTTCTAAGAATTTGTCCATTTCTTCCAGGTTGTCCATTTTATTGGCATATAGTTGCTTGTAGTAATCTCTCATGTTCCTTTGTATTTCTGCAGTGTCAGTTGTTATTTTTCCTTTTTAATTTCTAATTCTATTGATTTAAGTCTTCTCCCTTGTTTTCTTGAGTCTGGTTAGTGGTTTATCAATGTTGTTTATCTTCTCAAAGAACCAGCTTTTAGTTTGATTGATCTTTGCTTTGTTTCCTTCATTTCTTTTTCATTTATTTCTGATCTACTGTTTATGATTTCTTTCCTTCTGATAACTTTGGGGTTTTTTTTGTTCTTCTTTCTCTAGTTACTTTAGGTGTAAGTTTAGGTTGTTTATTTGAGATGGTTCTTGTTTCTTGAGGTAGGATTGTATTGCTATAAACTTCCTTCTTAGAACTGTTTTTGCTGCATCCCATAGGGTTTGCATTGTCATTGTCATTTGTTTCTAGGTATTTTTTATCTCCTCTTTGAAATCAAGTCTATTTTTATAGTTTACTAGGGAGACCAAGAATCTCAATTCACATTCCTCTAAGTTTCCACCATGGTCACTGACAGCTAAGGAATAACTAGCTGAAGTTACATGTATAGCATGGGCTATAGTCCAGGGTATTTCTTCTTCAGTCTTAACATTTGCTTGTTCACTTTTCTCTGTCTCCTACTCTCTCTCTGACTCAGATTGAGAGGGATCAAATTGAAAAATGGCAGGAAATTTAAAGGAATTCCTCTAAACCCAATCAATCCTTTAATTAATTTGATTATCTAGATGCAGTAAAACATTACAAGTTCCTATATGACTAATCCAATTGTTTCTTTCTTTTTGAAGATGATGTTGATTGTCTCTGTTTATTAGAATTAATCCAGAAGTTTAAAGTTTCTCAATTGAATAGCATGTTATCTTATTTTTTCTTTTTCAATCTTTAGGAATTAGTGCAAGTTCACTTGATTTTTTTCATTTTCATGAATATTTGTGCTTGGGGGTCATTGAAGTTAGATTTCTAAGGCTCAGAAGGATGTCTTTGGCATGCTCAAGCAAAAGGCAAAACACAGACATTGTTAATTAACAGTGGTGCATTCCTGTGAAGGCTCTTGAAACAGAGTAAATTGTACTTCAATTTGTGCTCTATCATTTATGATAGATTTGGCCAGTTACATCTGAGGTATCAGTTTTCTCATTTATATTTTCTCATTTTTATTATAAAATAGCACCTATATTATGGGTTTTTTATAATGATTAAATAAAATAATTTATAGAAATCTTTACCATGGTTCCTGGAATATAATGCATACTCAATGCATCTTAGTTGCTTTTTTTATCATAGTTATTATTATTGACAGAAAGCATGAAAATTACAGACTCAGTGCTTTCCATATTTTAAAGTTGATTTTAAGTAACCTAATTGGAAGACAGTGGAATTCAGAGTAAAAAGAAAAAAAGATTAGTTGAGTTCACCCAATTTATTAACATTTGATCTTTTACAAGTTACTTAATCTCTGAGAATTTAAAGTAAGGCTAACAATATCTGCCTCATAGTAATAAATGAGAAATATTATGGTGGTGCTTAGGTTAGCAATGGATACATGTTAGAAACTGAGTGAGTGGTAAGCTTCTCTCTTTCTTAAAATTTTATTCAATTTAGTACCTGAAAAAAAGATTTTGTCCCTTATATATAGGCCTTTATATAATGACTGGGTGGCAAAACTTGGTCTCATGTACTTGAACCACTATATGTCATTTAAAAAAAATAATTAGGAATGATAGAAAGCCTCATGATCATTTAAAAATTTTAGTACATATATAGTTTCTCAACAAGTAAAATTCTAAAAATTTTATGAAAATAATAACTGTTCCAGATATGCTATTAATCTTTTCTCAAGTTCACAGTGAAACTCGGGTAAGTGCCTGATGTTCCTAAGTTGTATTTCATTATTTTCTTCACATAATTTTTGGGTAAATAATAATATTCATCAGTGATTCTGCTTCATGACAGTCACATTCATAATGTTAATTCGTCGATTCTCACTTAAAAGTTAAAATGGCTTAATATTGATTTTTGGCTAAGAAAATATTTTACAATTCAAATTATTTCCTTCAGGTAATTTCTTGTTAGGCTTTTGAATAGGTTTGGATGGACTAAGAATAAAATTACCACAAAGAGTATGTTTCACCCATGGTCAAACACAGTGAGAGTTTACTTTGGAAGTTAGAGGATAAAACATTGATTTTCCATTTTAAACTGATGAAGATTTGGTTCAGTGTCAAAGAACTCATTGGTTTTTATTCAAGATGGAAAATAGAAGTTTCATTTTGCAAAATTATATTTCAATATAGATATATAAAATATGATATATATGAATTACCCACAGAATATGCCCTTTGCTTCTTTCTTTTGTAAATCCATTAAGCTCAGACAATCTTTCCAAATAATCTGACCTGTAATTTATAATGCTCATAATTTAATTATTAGATATTATCATGGGCAGATATAAAAGGGAAAGAAAATAAATTTCTCAAACTGAACGTTTTTAAGCAAGGATATAGTGCTGTTATACTGCAGTAGGTTAAGTTTAATAATAATAATTATAAAACAATTATAGACTACTTCAAATATTTTATACTATTTTTTATTTTTCTCAAAAATATTGGTTGAGTTTGTATTGTGAATTTGCATTCTTGAAGAGCTTAGTTTTCAAAATGTGTAATTAAATTGAAAATAATGTGTAGACATTAAAGAATAAATACTTTTCTGCCAAAAATATTATATAATATTGAGGCAGGCTTGAAGTGGATTTAGACTTTGTAACTCATGCTCACTAAAGTTGCATGGATGGTTGTTGAGTGGAATGGCAGGAAAATTCTCTCTCCATCTCTCTCTCTGGTAATAGCTCTAGTGCTGTTTTTTATTTTGTGCTATTCTAGTTGATACTGAAAGGTTATGAATTGGAATTTTAAACCAAATATCAGAAAGCAACATAAAATCTCAAGGTAAATTTTAAAAGAAAACAGCTTTCTGTCCTCCTCCAAGATCTTAGCTATGATTTTGACACTCCTGATGGTCTGCTGGAAGCTAAAAGTATGTTCCCAGTGAGAAGATTTACATTCTTAGCTTTATAAAGTATCTTTTCTCATTCAAAAATGTATTTGATTGATATTAATATTTGTGACACGTTTGCTTCATATACATCCTTGTAAGTGATGTAATTCAGTTATTCAGACACTATGTACCTTTACTAATTATGCTAGTTTATATGAAATCTCATAAATTATTTGAGATAATATTTGCCCCACATCAAAAGTGTGGTTTGAATATTTCTCAAATGAGCCACTCACTTATTATGACAGTTGAATGTATATTTACATGATTTTGAAATTATCAGATGAGTCTGTTCATTCAGATAAAATATTAAGAAGATTTTGTTCTTTTGCATTTATAGTTGAGTAAGCACTTTATGAGTATTTTATTTTCTCATTCACTTGTAATGTTGTCATAAAGAAAGCATCTAAGATAATGTAAAGTCAAATGCTATATGTGTATGTGTGTGTGTATGTATGGATCATCACTGTCTACACATAAACATAACCCTTTCTCAGAGAGGTCTTCTCTGTGTACCCTATTTAAAATTGTTTCATCCAGAGCACTCTCAAGCTTCTTTTTCAAACATTTTCTCTTATTAGCAAGCATACGTAGTCCCCTAAAGGGGGGCCAATATGTTACAATTGATGGTTCTTTTCCCAGCTACCTACCTGTTCTAAGCAAGAAATAGAGTTCAACTTCCAACAAGTACTTTTCTAATACTTTATGTGCCAGGCACTTATGGATGCTAGAAATTTGGCAGTGAGTAAGACAAAGTAGGAAAAACAGACCAAAAGCAAGGCAATTCTACATGTAAAAATCAACATTGATTAAAATTCTATTCTTGACTTTATTGTCTACACCATTATGAACATATGGATGACATTTATAATGGTTGAATGTAATAGTTCATTTTATTTGGTATTTATCTATGCAAAACTCTAATTTAAACATGAGGAAACAGTAAGAAAAAATGAACAAGAACAAGATGAAAGAGAAGGAAGTGAAGAAGAAAGAAAACACAGAAGAATAAGAAGAACAACAAGGAGAAGGAGGGAGAGAGGGCAGAGTGGTAGAGGGAGAGATGAAACTGTATTCTTTGTTTCAATAAAACACTAGGTTTAAATATCTTTTTAACCAGTACCAGTACATACACTGTTCTTTCTGTTTTTCATTTCCCAGAAAATTACACATTTTACATGTCCCCCAAATAATACTGTTCTCATAGATTTTTTTCAAATGTATTGAGGAACAGTTTACATGATATAAAATCCACCCATTTAAACTGTGTATTGTGATTGAATTCTGGTAAATGTATAGTCATGTAACCCACCCCACAGTCAAGATAGAGAAATGTTCCCCTACTGAAATAGTTACATAATTTGTGCCCCTTTGCTGTCTACCTTCTCTTCCAACTCCTAGTGCCAGACAACCATGAACCTAGATTCAGTTGGGTATATAGTTAGGAGTATTATTTCTGAGTCATATGGTGTGTATATATATATACATATATATTATATATATATGTATATATATATAATATATATATATAATGTATTATGTATAATGTATTATATATATATATAAACCTTAGTATAGATTGCTATACTGCAAAGTTGTTATAACATTTTATATTTTAACCAACAGCGTATGAAATTTCCAGTTGTTTCACATTCTTACCAATACTTAGTATTGAAAATCTTTTAAATTTAACCCTAAGCACATATTTTTGTGCTTTTATTTCCCTGATCATTTTGTGCTTGCATTTCCCTAAAGACTAGATGTGTTGAGTATTTTTCTGTGCTTATGTATCATTCTATACCTTCTTCTGTCAAGTGTCTATTCAAATTATTTACCATTTTTGTTTTTTTGTTAATGAGTTGACTATATTTTTATTATTGAGTTGTATGAGTTCTTTTATATTCTTCGTGTAAGCTCTGTCAGATACATGATGTTTCAGTTAACATTTATTGTAATATTTACTATAAATTTTGTATTTGTCTACAATTTTATTAATAGTTTTCTACGCTTCCTCTACTTTTTGTTTTTCTCTTCCTTCTGACTGACTCTGTTTTTTGGATTATTTCACTATTTTTTAGAATTCAAATTTAATTTTCCAATTGGCTCTATTCCTATACTTTTTTACATTATTTTTAGTGGTTGCATAGGTACTACAGTATACAGCCTTAACTTTCCATGGTCCATGTCCAATGAATATTCTATCACTTTATATAAAGTATATACATCTAGTAAATATTAAAGTCTCTATCTAGGTTATCTCGGGGTTTTTTTCACCTGGAAGTATGTTTCTTTTGTTTTATTTTGGTTCTTTATATAACCAGTAACTTCAAATTACATTCTAGACATTATGAATAATAACTTTGGAACTTTTTCCAAAAGTTTAGAATATTTTCTCTGACGAATTTTCTTGTTTGTTTGTTTTAGCTGGCAATTATCTTTGCTGGACTTTAATTGCATAATCTGTTGCTTGAGCAGCCACTCTGACCTAAGTTCACATTTCATGCCTCTTGCTGAGCTGCTTTGGGTCTGTCCCATGTATACATAATTCCAGGATCATTCCAAAATGGGAACAGAGTTTGAGACTGCTTTTCTGTTTTGTTTCCATTTTGAGATTCTCCCACTCATTTTAGTGATCATAGTTTCCCTGATTCAGTTTTCTGTCTCTCCTTGTCAGAAGGTTTGCAATTTTTTAAAAACTATAGTTGATTTACTATATATATTAGTTTCAGGTGTACAACATACTGTTTCAATATTTTTATGGATTGCACACCATACAAAGTTATTATAAAACATTGATTATATTCCCTAGGCTGTACATTATATCCCTGTGACTTATTTATTTTAAAACTAGTAGTTTGTACTTCTTAATCCCCTTTATGTATTTCTTTCCTCCCCCACCCCTCTTCCCTCTGGCAACTACTTGTTTATTCTCTGTGAGTCTGTTTCTGTTTTATTATATTGATTCATTTGTTTGTTTTTTCGATTCCACACTTAAGTGAATACATATAGTATTTGTCTTTCTTTGTCTGACTTATTTCACTGAACATAATACCCTCTAGGTCCATCCATCTTGTTGCAAATGACAAGATTTTATTCTTTTTTGTGGCTGAGTAGCATTCCATGTTTCATATATATATATATATATATATATATATATATATATAATATGAACTAAAATATATTTTAATATATGTATATAAAATATATTATATATTATATTTATATTTATATAAAATTTATATAAATATAAATATAAAAATCACATCTTCTTTGTCCATTTATCTATCAATGGGCACAGTGTTTTCATTTTCTTCAGACTGATACTCAGGGGTGGAATTACTAGATCTTATGGTATTTTGATTTTTAATTTTTTGAGGAACTTTCATATAGTTTTCTACAGTGGCTGTACACATTTATTTTCCCACCAATACCATATACTAAGTTTCTTTTCTCAATATCCTCACCAACACTTGTAATTTTTTGTCTTTTTAATGATAGCCATTATGACATGTGTGAAGGGATATCTCATTGTGGTTTTGATTGGCATTTTTCTGATGATGAGGAATGTTGAGTAACTTTTCATGTGTCTGTTGGCTATCTGCATTTCGTCTTTGGAGAAATGTCTACTTCTATTTTTACTACTTTATTTTTTATTTTTTTCTTTTTAAAGAGGTGAATTAGTTTACTATAAATTTGAAAATAAAACATAAAATAATTGCAATCTACTGTATAACTTGACCCAAATGATGATAATATCAATTTTAAGAAATAAGCCAGCTTGGGCTTTTGAAACCCTTTGATTCATATCACATGTATAGCATCCTCTGTATCTTTTAAGGCTGGCTATTCTTGGAATCCATTATTGAGTTCTTTGAATATGATATTCTAGCACAGATGAGATTTTTCAGATTTTTATTTTTATTTTTTTTTTGGCCATACCATACAGCTTGTGGGATCTTAGTTCCCTGACCAGGGATCAAAACGTGCCACCGGGGCTTCCCTGGTGGCGCAATGGTTGGGAGTCTGCCTGCCGATGCAGGGGACAGGGGTTCGTGCCCCAGTCTGGGAGGATCCCACATGCCATGGAGAGGCTGGGTCCGTGAGCCATGGCCTCTGAGCCTGCACGTCCGGAGCCTGTGCTCCACAACGGGAGAGGCCACAGCAGTGAGAGGCCCCTGTACCGCAAAAAAAACCCCAAAACAAACAAACAAAAAAAAAACGGGCCACTGAAATGAAAGTGCCCAGTCCTAACCACTGGACTGCCAGGGGATTCCTAAGATTTTTCATACTTTATACTGAGTTGGCTTGGGTGAGTAGTTAAAAATAACAGAAAAATTCATATTTTTGAGTACAGACATTTAGGTCTTTTTAAAGCCCACAATAAAATATTCCTGGTAAATGTGTTCTCATGCTAATTATTATACCAAAGAGGGCTTATATTTCCCTTTAATCCTAAATTGGAAATTTTAGGAAATTTGAAAGTAGAAGCCATACTTAGATACTTTGGTCATGCAAAAGGATATTTGATTGAAATGTGGACACACTAACGAACAGCAGGTCAGTATATTCTTACAAGGCTCAATATGCCCTTGGTTTCCTTAATCCCAGTTTGTACAAGTACATTATTTTGTTCAATTGTATCTTTGAACATGGTATTTTCTTGATATATATTACCAAGTATCTGCTTTGGAAGCTTCAGATCAAATTCCTCCAGACCCTGGGTAGAATATATCCTCAGCTCTGTGCTTGGCTCCTTGGATCTTTTAAAATTTGCTACTTATACCATGTGACTTTGAAGGGAAGGGAAAAGAGATATTATAATTTCTTTTCTCTGTTATATGTCTGTAGACCCTCCTCACCATCTCTTTTCCTTGTATCTCCAAGGCATTTTTCTCTGTTGGTCACTTTTGGTCTTTTTTGAGGTCCCTCTTATTTCTAGTGATTTCTTGAGTAAATCTCTCTTCTTCTTCCTATGCCATAATTTTTTATTAAAGTCATGTTACCTAATGTTACGAGGTAACAACAGATTATTAGTTAGGAAATGTCTAACCTCATCATCCTAATTAGAAGTGATGCACTTTTGATTCTTTCTTGTAGTTCATATACATACAAAAGAGCACTAAAGTAGATTGAATCTGAGAGTCCTACTTTGTGAGACATAACTGAGTTCTGTTAGCAGGAGAATAATTTATCATATATGTTTCTAGTAAATCAGTCTTGTCTATGGTATTAAGGAATCAAGGGAGGAGGACCACAGCACATTTATCCCTGATAATAGAAATGACTCAATCCTTGCTGAAAATTTTCCTTACTTGGAATGCAAGCATTCCACTTATATAAAGGGCCATTCCACCTGGCCATTCCTCCATTGGAATGGAGGCCATTCCAATACATTTATCTTATAATATCCAGTATAATGTAAGAAACGATGCTGTATTACTAGCTTTCAAAATGTGGAGTATATAAAGCAGCTGCCTGAGGCACACCAGTACATCCATTGTGAATACCAGGCTGTCACCACACCTCGGTCACATCTCCTGCAGGCCCGTTTTATCTGTCATTGCTAATACATTTCATTTTCAAAAGAAATAAAACAGAGAAGACCATGCTTCTGAGTACATTTTTCCTGTTTAAAGGCCTCAAATGTGTTCCTATTATTATTTTAAGTAATTAACTCACAGTGTTGGGCGGTTTCTGGCTCAAAGAGCAATTTAAATGTTTTCTCTAATGTTATAGTATCTCTGGAATGTAAGTGATAAAAAAAAAGTCCACATTCTGGATAAACCTTTGAACAACTCCTTGAAATAAACATATTCCTGTTGAAGAGAGCTGTCATTTCCCTCTCGTCTCTTGAGTGGCAGGATTTGGAGGTTTCCTTTCAAATGAACTCTGGAGGGCTACATTTCTTGCTCAGATGGTCTGCGTTTACTGACTTCAGAGCATGTGCTCCACAAGTGTCTGTCTTCCTAAAGCACTGACATATCTGCAATTCCAAGTGAGTTTTAAAATTCAGAATATTCTATTGTGCTTAATAAGATTTTCACCGTGGAGGTACCCGGCCACCCAAATATTCAAAAGAGGGTATTGTGAAGATGCAGCCTATGCAGCTGCAGAGTTGTTAAAGTGGGAGCATTTAATTTCAACCATGGGTCTTAAAATAAATTTATATCAGTTGATTGGAGGCGTTCTGAAATGTTGTGAATTATAATTCTAGAAGCTTTCATAATCCCTTTCATAAACCCTTTCATAAAGGGTTTAATATTTGATTAGCCATCATTACTTTGGTTATTGACTTCAAAAATAAGTACACTTACTTCCCAATTTATGAAGGCATCATAGCTCTTATAACAGACCTTGATAAAAATGTTAAAAGAAAACAATAGGCCAATATGCCTCATAAATATAGATGTGAAAATCCTTAGCAAAATATTACAGATTGGATCAAGCAATGTATAAATTGGATAATATATCAAACCAAGTGGGATTATTCCCAAACTCCAATGAAAATCAGTATAATAACATTCATTAACAAGTTTAAACAGAAAGACCGTTTATAATCTGAATAGTTAAAGCAGCATCTCTTTATAATATAAAATTTATTAAAGCAAACTTAAAATAGAAAGGAACTTCCTCATTCTAATAAAAGATATATATGAAAAAATCTTTCAGTAACATCTTAATTAATGATGAAATGTTAAATATTTTCCCCCATAGGGTATAAAACAATGCAATTAGGCAAGAATTAGAAATTAAGAATTAAAAGAAGTAAAAAATTTTTTTGTTGGGGGAGATCAGATATGTCATGATTTACACATAGAAAATCTAAAGGAATTTACAAATTACTGTACTGTAAACAATAAATAAATTTAGAAATGTCACAAAAGCTACATAAGGAATAATTATTTTCTGTGTATTCTAGCATTAAACAATTGTAAATTGATTTTAAAATTCACTTTAATAGTAGCATGAATAAATATCTGATGAATAAGAATGACTCTAATGCAAGATGAGTAAGATATATATTACTGACTCCTATAAAAGCTTGTAAAGATAAAAACATCAATGAAAGCATAAATAAGCCATATTCATGGATTGGAAAACTATATTTTTAATATGTCCATTCTCTCCAAAGAGATACATAGATTCACCTATAATTCCTATCAAAATTTCAGGAGTTTGGGCTTCCCTGGTGGCACAGTGGTTGGGAGTCCGCCTGCCAATGCAGGGAACGCGGGCTCGTGCCCTGGTCTGGGAGGGTCCCACATGCCGCGGAGCGGCTGGGCCCGTGAGCCATGGCTGCTGGGCCTGTGCGTCCAGAGCCTGTGCTCCGCAATGGGAGAGGCCACAACAGTGATAGGACCGCATACTGCAAAAAAAAAAAAAAAAAAAATCCAGGAGTTTCTTTTAAGGTAATAGAGAATATGGTTCTAAAATTCATGTGGAGGCAAAAATAATCTAGAATAGCCACAATTGTGAAAAAGAATTATGAATTCTTTTAATATATATTTTTATAAATAGTGTAATTATAAAGTATATTACCTGAGTTCAAGTCTTACTATAAAGATATAGTTACCAAGACAGTGTGCTGTTGGTATACAGGTAAGCAAATACAACAGTGTAACAGTATAGAGTTCAGAAATAAATCTACATGTATAAGGTCAACCATTTTCCATAAAAGATGTTAAGAAAATTCAATGGAGAAAAGACAGTGTTTTTAACAAATGCTGTTGGAACAACCGGATATTCATGTAGGGAGAAATGACTGTTGCAGTCCATCTCCCAAAATTAATTTGGGTTGGATTATTGATTTAAACATAAAACCCAGAATCATAGACCTAGAAGAAACACAAGCAAATATCTTCATAATTTTAGGTTAAGTTTAGGTTAAGGTTGAGGACACAAAAACCACAAACCATAAAAAGAAGTGATACAGTGGAAGTTATTAAAATTAAAAATGTTCTGATCATCAAAAGATATCATTAAGGAAATGAGTAAACAAGGGACATACTAGGGGAAAATATTTAATTACATATATTGGGCAAAGAACTTGTGTTCAAAATACATAAAAAAGTCCCACAAATTAACAATAAAAAGTTTAACCATCTCTAAAAGTGTCAAAAGACTTGATACTTTACAAACAGAGGACATAAATGGGCACTATGCACATGAAAAGATATTCAGCATTATTAGTCACCAGGGAAATGCATATTACAATCACAGTGTAATACCACTTCAAACCCAGTAGAATGACAAACAAAAATTTCTGACAGCACCAATGTTGGTGACAATTCAAGTAACACTCATACCTTGCTGGTGGGAATATAAACTTGTCAAGTACTCTGGAGAACTTCCTGCAAGTTTCTTATAAAATTGAATATACATTTACCATATAACCCAGTAAGTCACCTTTTGGTATTCACCCAAAAGGGATGAAAATGTATCCATACAAAAACTTGTAAAAGAAAGTTCATAATAGCTTTATTCAGAATAGCCACAATTGGAAGCAAGTCAAATGCCTAACAACAAAAGAAAGAATAAACAACTTGTGGTATAGCCATATCATCTAATATACCCTGAAGTTAAAAAAAATAACCTACTGAACAGTAAAACAATAGGGAAGGATCTCAAAACATTGTGTAAGCAAATGAAGCCAAGCATGAAAGAGTACAGAGTGATTTCATTTATCTAAATCCAGATACAGGAAAAAAAACTAATCCATGATCAGAGTGACTGTGACGACATAAGAGTACTTTCTAGGGCTTTGGTGATGTTACAATTTCGATTAAGGTATTAGTTTCACAGATGAATGTATTTAGCAAAATTGTTTGAATTGAACAATTAGGATCTGTGCATTTAATTACAGGTTAATTACACCTCAAAAATAAAAAGAATAGCGTACTCTCTAGGATACAGATGATCTAGCTTGGGAAATTGAATTACCCAACACTGTCTATAAATAAAATAGTCATAAATACCATTTTTATATTGAATTTGTGTTTATATTATAAAAGAACCCCTTAAAATTCTGTATTTTCTTTTTAAATATTTTTTTATAAAACATTTGTTTTCTGGGCTTCCCTGGTGGCGCAGTGGTTGAGAGTCCGCCTGCTGATGCAGGGGACACGGGTTCGTGCCCCGGTCTGGGAAGATCCCACATACCGCGGAGTGGCTGGGCCCATGAGCCATGGCCGCTGAGCCTACGTGTCTGGAGCCTGTGCTCCGCAACGGGAGAGGCCACAACACTGAGAGGCCCAAGTACCGCAAAAAAAAAAAAAAAAAAAAAGTTTTCTTAACTTCCTTTTTTCTCTTTGTGTTATGTGTTCATGCAAAAGGTAAATTCAAGGAACACATAAAACTTAAGAATCCATACTACAAATCAGAAAACAAAGGCAAGCAAGATCCTTCTTGACCCACCTCCTAGAGAAATGGAAATAAGAACAAAAATAAATAAATGGGACCTAATGAAACTTAAAAGCTTTTGCACAGCAAAGGAAACCATAAACAAGATGAAAAGACAACCCTCAGAATGGGAGAAAATATTTGCCAATGAAGCAACTGACAAAGGATTGATCTCCAAAATTTACAAGCAGTTCATGCAGCTCAATATCAAAAAACAAACAACCAAATCCAAAAATGGGCAGAAGACCTTAACAAACATTTCTCCAAAGATATACAGATTGCCAACAAGCAAATGAAAGAATGCTCAACATCATTAAGCATTAGAGAAATGCAAATCAAAACTACAATGCCGTATCATCTCACACCAGTCAGAATGGCCATCATCAAAAAATCTACAAACAATAAATGCTGAAGAGGGTGTGGACAAAAGGGAACCCTCTTGCACTGTTGGTGGGAATGTAAATTGATACAGCCACTATGGAGAACAGTATGGAGGTTCCTTAAAAAACTAAAAATAGAGCTACCATATGACCCAGCAATCCCACTACAGGGCATATACTCTAAGAAAACCATAATTCAAAAAGAGTCATGTACCACAATGTTCATTGCAGCTCTATTTACAATAGCCAGGTCATGGAAGGAACCTAAGTGTCCATCGACAGATGAATGGATAAAGAAGATGTGGCACATATATACAATGGAATATTACTCAGCCATAAAAAGAAATGTAATTGAGTTATTTGTAGTGAGGTGGATGGACCTAGAGTATGTCATACAGAGTGAAGTCAGTCAGAAAGAGAAAAACAAATACCATGTGCTAACACATATATATGGAATCTAAAACAAAACAAAACAAAACAAAAACCATGGTCAGAAAGAACCTCGGGCAAGACAGGAATAAAGATGAAGACCTACTAGAGAATGGACTTGAGGACACGGGGAGGGGGAAGGGTAAGCTGGGACAAAGTGAGAGAGTGGTAGTGTATATGTGGACATATATACACTACCAAATGTAAAACAGATAGCTAGTGGGAAGCAGTCGCATAGCACAGGGAGATCAGCTGGGTGCTTTGTGACCAGTTAGAAGGGTGGGGTAGGGAGAGTGGGAGAGAGGGAGAAGCAAGAGGGAGGAGATATGGGGACATATGTATATGTATAGCTGATTCACTTTGTTATAAAGCAGAAACTAACACACCATTGTAAAGCAATTATACTCCAATAAAAAAGTTTAAAAATTGAAGAAAACAAAGGCAAACAAATAAAGCAAAAATCTCCACCATTAACTATTTGGTGAATACCTTTCCAAGTATCACTCTGAATATTAGGAAATTTCAAGACTAAATTCAAATAAAAATGTATTGTTTCATTAACAAAAGCACAGAGAACAAACTGAATTGACTGAACCAACTACTTTTTGGAATGAGGATGTGCAATTGGAGGTAAATTTTAAATGGATAAAGGTGTTATCTAACTAGTGTTTTGGCAAGCTTGCTTTATGGTTAGTGGTTCCCTGAGGCCTTTTAAACTATGTTCTATAACTCCTTTCAACCCCATTCCCCTTGAATTGGAGATTTGCCTACTCTACGAAGGTATTCTATCTCTATGGCCACTCTGTCTTAATATCACTTTCTTACATTAAATCCTTATCTGCTGAAGTTTTCCAGGGACACTTCTGTGATCACTTTAGTACACTCCCTTGATGAAGTCATCCACAATCACAGAGTTAACAATCACTCTTATGCTGAGGGTCCATAAATGCGTATTTCAAATCTAAATCATTTCCTGAGATTTGGAGACAGGCTTTTAATGTTCTCAGGCATTATAGAGTTTGCCATTGAACAGATTAAGTAGGCACTTTACATGATATAAACTAAAGAATCTTCTCATTTTTTTTGTTTCTTAACATTTTAACACTCATCTGCCAAATTATGCTCATTTTATTTTCTACATTTCATTGATGACAGAGACTTTTCCATTTCTTTACACTTAGCAATTAACTCTGGAGTCGTGTACAGTAAGTGTTGAATAAATATTTTTGAATGAAAATTGTACATTTGAAGTATTTTGAAGAGTAAGCATAAATCTATTTTAACACAATAATATTGACTATGACTAGATAATTTTAGTCTTGCTTATTGAATCCATTCATCATTTCAAGAAACGTTTATTCAGTGACTCTCTGTGACATGCAGGGTGCTTTGTGCTGTGCATTTGTGATGAATTAGGCAAGATCCCTACTTTTTGAAAGTTTCGTTCCAAAAGAGAGAGATCCATGTAAATAACAAGGGTTATCAACAAAAAGCTATTGACTGTTTTTGGAAGAGTTATATAGGTAGTTGGTTTTAGAGTGGGATGGGAGATTGTTGGAAAAATCTTCACCTTTGAAATTAATCTTGAGTAACGAGTCGAGTAAAAAGATTGTACAGTTTTGTAGAGAAGGGCATTTGAAGTAAAAGTCATAGTTTCGACAAAGCCATGCAGGTGTGAAACATCTTGACATTTAGAGGGGCTAAATAACAACTGAGGATCCCTAGAGTAGAGTAGAGAAAGCAAGTTTCTGCAAGAAATGAATTTGGCAAAGGACAACCAGATATTTCAGGCTCCTGTGTGCTATGCTAAGAAGAATCATGGGGGGATAAAAAATCAAATTGGGAGAAAAGAAAGCATGAAATGTAAGATAAGGAATGGAGAGGCAGGTAATGCAATGCAGAAGTCAGAATTGTAACTGGAGCACGGGAGAGGTTGGAAAGACAGAATAACAGTGATGTGAGTGCAAGTGTGGGGTATGTCAGACACAGAGACAGCGTAGCCAAAGAAGGATTGAAGCCTAGGGTCAGAATAGAGTCGGTTTCAGATATTATACAGACTCATAATTCTGGCTGTCTTCTCTATTTGAAGCATTTACTGCACTGTTATCTGGACATGGTGAAATGTGTTATGTTGTTGGACATGCCACTGTTTGTATTATTTCTGTTCTAAAATAGAAATCTGTCATGGAGTATTTCACAAAAGAAAACCTACTCTAAAACACCCAATCATTTTACATAATCATTGGAAATTAGCCTGTGGATGGTTTTAACTCCTGTTTTTTTAAAAATAAATTTCCTAACTTTTTATTTAGAAAAATTTCAAATTGACGGGAAAATTGGTAAAATAGTAGAATCAACACTCATTATGTACCATTCACTTAAAATCATCAATTGTTAACATTTTGTAAGGTTTACCTAAACACTTCATGTCATCTTCCTAAGAATAAGGAATTTCCACAGTACACCAATGCCATCGTCATAGTAAAGGATGACTCCTCATAGAGTTAGTTTAGTGGTGAAATAGTTATTTGCAATGTCAGCCTTCCATTACAGCTCTGGTCAAATCTTCAGGTTGCTCATGTTCATACCTGGTGGCTTCTCATCTTTTACTTCTCAGTAGAAATGTACACTTAAAAGGGTTTTTCCTCGTGGCCCTTTCTACCACAGTTCCCAACCCTGTCACCTCAGTATGTTCCATCTTCATCACCTGTTTCTTTTCCTCTTCTTACATTTGTTTACTTATTTGCTGCTTACTTTTTCTCCCTCCCTACTAGCATGTAAATTCTGTAAAGAAAAGGATTTTGTCTTATTCACCATTTTGCACCAGGACTAAATTGATTTTGCGCAGGGCCAAGATTTGGGAGCTGTTTCCATCTACTTTTAAATTTACAAGTTTCCTTACATATCCAACCTTTTTCAATTAAATAAGCAAAGCAAAACAAGACTTGGTTTTTTTCCACTTTCAGTATTAAACTTTTGATTCTGAATAGGGAAATGTCCTAGATCTTTTAATAACAGTTAAAATTTTCTCATATATTAGTATATGATGAAGGGGTGAAAATAATTTACTTCACTATTTTATTTTTAATGACTTTGTATAGATTGAACATCATGAGACAGTGATACTACAGATATTCTTTGTGTTGGCTAGACATTAAATCACTGTATTTTGAATTTCCTTATATAAACATTTAGATTTTGTTTGGAACATGTTCAGGTAAATAGGAGCACATGGATTCTATTTTCCAATGCAGAACTCTTTGGAAAATACTTCTATAGGACCCATGCCCAGAACCCTGATCACTTTCCATTTTGTAATCCTATAAAGTTTGAAGTATTTCCATAATTTACAATTGCTGAATGCAGCTCAGTCAGAATTAAAATTAATGTTGCCGCTCAGATTTGTTTGTATAAGCACCTGAATCTGGAAATCTGTCAAGGGGTGCTTACTGAAAACAAACATCTTGATTTAATTTAGCCTAAGCAGCACCTAAAATGTACAACTTGTTGTGTGATAGGGTATCATCCCACATGGCAGATATGTACCACCAAAGCTGTCAAGCAGTTAAGCATTTCCATTTGGTTTGGAAAGCAGTCAGACATGACCAGGAGTTGATCATAGTATTGCTGAATGAGGATTAAACCAGTTTCCCTTACATGCTATTGCTTTGTCTGTTAGAGCCCTCAAAAGGAAATTAAAAATCTGTAATTTCATAATTTCTTCAGCAGACCTTCATATTTTACATGGTTAGCACAAAACTTTTAATTTTGTTGAAGTAAGCAATATTTTTTAAATTTCTATAAAAAAAATTTTATTGAAATATAGTTGATTAACAATGTTTTGTTAGTTTCAGGTATACAGCAAAGTGACTCAGTTATACATATATATATATATATATATATATATTTATATATATATAAGTATATATATTCTATTTTTACATTCTCTTCCATTATAAGTTATTACAAGATATTGAGTTTCGTGCATTATTTTATCATAGGCTTTCAAATTTTTAATCTCCCTCCACTCTTAATCTCACTCTCTCTCACACTTACACCTGTGTGCATATGCACACTTATCATAACTGAACATATTTCCTCTTCCTTTACCTTCTTTTAGATTAAAATTAGTTCTTTCCTCCAGACCAGAATATGCCAATATGCCTTATCCATTTTTATATACTATTTGAACTACTTTATTAACATTGGTAGAGAACTTGCTATTTATAAGTCACTGTTTTGGGCTGATGAAAGCGGTGGGATGTAACTTTAAATAAAATATAATTTCTATTTACAGGAGTTACTTCATATCCATACACTTTCAGATGCTTAAACCTCTGCTAAGGTTATTCAAAATGTAAAAGTCAGATATTATTTTAGACTCATGAACCTAGCTACTTTTTCTCTTTTAAGCATAATGGCTTGCTATACTAACACCTAGACAATATACTTGTATTTAGTACCAACTTTACTAAATGATCCAACGTTATTTTTTAAACTGTTATAAGTGTGTTGGTAGCATTTATAAATTAATTATAAAAACGAATGATGTTAATATCAATAATAGTACAGTAATGTCTATCCAAGAAGAGACTATCTTTTAGTAACTATAAAACAAATTAATTATGACTAACAAGAGTAACATAGAGTTCATAGGAATATACTTTGTTACACTGGATAATAAAGAGTTGTTAAAAACATATTTTAAGTAACAAATAATGTTAGCAGTTAGCACTGAAGATATGAACTTGGTGTATACAGAAAGGTAGAGAGAAGTTGACTTAAGGAAGATGGAGGTCTTCATTGAGAGGGTACACGCAGGGGCTCATGATTTCTCTGAATATTAGTTCCCAAATCAGAAGGAATTATGTCTCCAAATTTTTTCTCCTTAGAGAAGCAGGGATCCAACTGTGGGAAAATTAGGAGAGAGAAAGAAGAAAGCCTCTTCTGCCACTATCAGTCACTGTTAGGCGATTTTTCACATTTGTCTTGTAAGCAGATAGCCTTTATTGATTCTTGTGTTTCTCTTCCTCCTGATAACTGAAGTCTGCTATTCCTTTAACTAAGTAAATTTTCATTTTATAGCTATAGATAAGAACCTTAAAGTGTGAATGTTTGGGGGTTAATCTTTTGAAAGTCATGCATCTTCAGGGCAATCATCAATCCTGTATCATATCTTATTTATCTGACTGTGGCTAATGTCAGTAAAGCCTGAGGGCATCAACTGTCAAATTTGATGTTGAGATAGAAGCATTATGATTGACAGGTTCTTCTTTTTGTTTTTTTCTTCCTGTGCTCATTATTGCTTCTATTGCAACCATGGGGAAAAAACAGAAAAATGTCTTAAACCTGTGTTGGTAATGATACCACCTGCAGATAACAGCTTGTCATACTTCATGAACAAAATTTTAATAGGCAAGACATTTTAAAGGAGTGTAGCATCCATAAGGTATTTTGATTCATATATCATAGTAACATTGTTAGCATTTTTCTGTTCTTCAATACTATTTTCCAGGAACAATAGATATTGAGGAAAAATATATCATTTTAGCCTTAAAGAACACAAAGTCTATAGAATTTAGATCTCTGCTATGTTAGAGATGCCTTTAAGGATAAAGGCACAAGGATAAAGAAAAGGGAGAAATTAACTGTGAGACTGATTTGAGTCTGGACTAGAGTTGTCACATGCCTGATGCATAGAGAGGCCAAACAAACTGAAACATTGGGGTTTGGAGAAGACAAAGGATTATTGCAAGGGCCATGCAAGGAGAACAGGTCGGCTCATGCTCAAAAGACCTGAGCTCCGTGGTGTGTTTCAGGGAAGCATTTTTAATGGCAAGGTAAGGGAGGGGGGTCAAGGGTGCATGATCAGCCTGTGCACCATTCTCTGATTGGTTGGTGGTGAGGTAACAGGGAGGTGTCACAGGGTAAGGTATCAATCCTTGGGCTCCAGTAGGTCTGGGGGCTATGTGCTCTTGGTCATCAAGTAGTTAACTTCTTCCATTTGATGGAGGTTTTAGCATCTGTAAAACAACTCAGGAAATGAGCATAAGATATTGTTGTCTAGGTATTTCAGGGAGGAGCTAAAGATTCTGTGACTGACATATGGCTGATTTACTATTTAAATTGTTACCAGTTTCCTGGCCCAACTGGTATTTTTGTCACTACATGTTCACATCCTTTCAATCATTAATTCTTGTGCCAGGATTTTGTGACTCAGGGGAGGCCCGGGAGACTACAGCTTTTCTACAAACAAGAAGCAGGCAGAGGACATGAAGGGAGGGGTCTGTCCCAGGAAGGCCCCATAGGGTTCTGCTCGGTTACACTGATACGGGACCTTAAGTAGCCTCTCTGACCCTCACATGCAATGAGAAGAAGGGTACCTGCCTGTTCTTCCTTGATTGGTACGATAGATCAAATGAGATGGTGTACTACGTGAAATTGAATTATTGAATTTATCACATATAAAAATTAATGACTGCAAATTTGAATTTTGTTCATAAATCCAGTCAAGGGTAAACTCTTTTAAATATATTTCTTTGAAAATTAGATCTATTTCTAGTGGCATTTATGCTGCTGAGAATTTATGAATTGTTACAAGAGAATTCTATTTCTTTATCTTAGGCTTCAACACTATTCAGCAGAGAATCTTACAAGCAAACTAACTTGTTTTTAAATTCAGGTACAATTTACTTTTTTTCAAAATTGAGAGCTGTATTTTCTGCATGCTGACCAGTTTTTCCCCCACTTAGCCCTACATTGCTGAGTAACTTGTATAAATAATCTAAAATCAGAAAATATAAATAACATAATCACATTCCATCCTAACAATAAATATTTCAGTGTAGTAAAAAGTATTCTGCTTTTGTCAGAAGATTTTGACTTTATTAATTAATGACTTTTGATCATTTGATAAAGACTGCTTATCAAATTAGGACATTAGACTAACTCTCTGAAATACTCTTCAACTCCAGGGGCTAGATTGAGTTATCCCAGTACTACACTGAATAATGCATATAATTTTCTTAATTTTAAGATTTTTTTCCTCAATAGTGGTACTTAGAACTTTGCTCTAACTTACCAGCTAATAAGGATCAGCAAACTATATCATATATGAATCAATACTTAAGTAACATTAATGGAAGTAATTAGAAATGGTAAATTATGCTACACCCCCCACCTTGTCTTTTCTGTACTTTAGGATATAACTTATTTTGCACAGTTATAATGTAGTCATATTTCTCCTGATAGAAGTGTTTCCAGTTCATATGAGAGAATTAAAAATGTCAGCATTTTCTGGTTTTTTGTCATGCATACAAAAATCCCCAAAGAGCACTATGAGTTCAGGTGCTTTTCCATATTAGCACTGGGCCAGATGATCTTTAAAATCTATTCCAGCTCTTCATTTCTATAATTACTTAATTCCAACTTAGATATAATATAGCCAAAATGAAATAAAACATGAATATAGACTTTAAATGAAATGATTGACCTTAAAAACACTTGAGAAATGTAACTAAATGATGGGCCATGATTAGTGAGGTTTCAATCAGGGCGTCTGGCCAGGAAAATACATACCAGTTATTTTAATAGAGAAACATTTTAATGTGAGAAACTGTTTGCAAATATCGGAGACCTGAAAAAGCAGATGGAGAATACTGAGGAATCACAGAGGTAGTAATTAAGGGAAGGAGGGCAACTAGGGCTGGGGAAAGAAAGGCAAGGGTTTAGGATTGGATGGCAGTCTAGAATTTAAAGGAGGGATCCTGCCCTCAGTGTTGGGACTCAGACCTCTGAGGAAAGGGCGCTGGTCAGTGAGGGCTGGTACCTCAGGAGGTCAGATGAGGGCCCTGCACATCTGAGACTCAGTCCTCCAAAAAGAGGGTGCCAGCCAGTTGCTGCTAGTATTTCTGAGGAGACACAGTGAGGTTGGTTCCAGGAGTGTGGAAGGCAAACTGCAAACTGGAATCAGCTTCAACTGCCAGGATAAAGAACTATTATTGGAATAATGCTGACAGGAAGGAATGGGAAACAAACAAAAGGAGTAAATCCTTTCTCATGTTCAGACTTTCCATCTCCCTCTAGTGAAATCTAACAGAGAGCCAGCTGGTAATTGAGAAATGCAGTTCTACAAGTTCCAGGCTCTATCTAACAAAGCAAAGTGCAGAAGGGAGGCTTTAAAGCTGAAAAATAATAGCTTAATAGGCAGTACAATAGGAAACAGTCATAATAATGACTTAGAGTACAAGTAAATAATCAAAAGTAAAACTAGGGAGAAACTGTGTTAGATTATTGAAACAAGACTTGCATTTTTCTGAGGTTTATATTTCTCCAAATGGTCTTGAAGGTAGATCATATTATTTTATACAAGAAAAAGTTCAACTACCTCATCATTATACTGAAAAAGAAGTTATTTATTAGTTATCCCAGGAATAAACCTACCTAAGGAGACAAAAGACCTGTATGCAGAAAACCATAAGACACAGATGAAAGAAATTAAAGATGATACAAACAGATGGAGAGATATACTATGCTCTTGGATTGGAAGAATAAACATTGTGAAAATGACTCTACTACCCAAAGCAATCTACAGATTCAATACAATCCCTATCAAACTACCAATGGCATTTTTCACAGAACTAGAACAAAAAATTTCACACTTTGTATGGAGAAAAAAAGACCCTGAATAGACAAAGCAATCTTGAGAAAGAAACATGGAACTGGAGGAAAGAGTCTCCTGGACTTCAGACTATACTAAAAAGCTACTGTAATCAAGACAGTATGACTGGCACAAAAACAGAAATACAGATCAATGGAACAGGATAGAAAGCCCAGAGATAAACCCACACACATATGGTCAGCTTATTCTTGGTAAAGGAGCCAATAATATACAATGGAGAAAAGACAGCCTCTTCAATAAGTGGTGCTGGGAAAACTGGACAGCTACATGTAAAAGAATGAAATTAGAACACTCCCTAACACCATACACAAAAATAAACTCAAAATGGATTAAAGACCTAAATGTAAGGCCAGACACTATCAAACTCTTAGAGGAAAACATAGGCAGAACACTCTATGACATAAATCACAACTAGATCCTTCTTGACCCACCTCCTAGAGAAATGGAAATAAAAACAAAAATAAACAAATGGGACCTAATGAAACTTCAAAGCTTTTGCACAGCAAAGGAAACCATAAACAAGATGAAAAGACAACCCTCAGAATGGGAGAAAATATTTGCCAATGAAGCAACTGACAAAGGATTAATCTCCAAAATCTACAAGCAGCTCATGCAGCTCAATAACAAAAAAACAAACAACCCAATCCAAAAATGGGCAGAAGACATAGATAGACATTTCTCCAAAGAAGATACACAGATTGCCAGCAAACTCATGAAAGGATGCTCAACATCACTAATCATTAGAAAAATGCAAATAAAAACTACAGTGAGGTATCACCTCACACCAGTCAGAATGGCCATCATCAAAAAATCTACAAACAATAAATGCTGGAGAGGGTGTGGACAAAAGGGAACCCTCTTGCACTGTTGGTGGGAATGTAAATTGATACAGCCACTATGGAAAACAGTATGGAGGTTCCTTAAAAAGCTAAAAATAGAACTACCATATGACCCAGTAATCCCACTACTGGGCATATACCCTGAGAAAACCATAATTCAAAAAGAGTCATGTACCACAATGTTCATTGCAGCTGTATTTACAATAGCCAGGACATGGAAGCACCCTAAGTGTCCATCGACAGATGAATGGATAAAGAAGATGTGGCACATATATATACAATGGAATATTACTCAGCTATAAAAAGAAACGAAATTGAGTTATTTGTAGTGAGGTGGATGGACCTAGAATCTGTCATACAGGGTGAAGTAAGTCAGAAAGAGAAAAACAAATACCGTATGCTAACACATATAGACGGAATATTAAAAAAAAAAAAAAGTGGTTGTGAAGAACCTAGGGGCAGGACAGGAATAAGGACGCAAACCTAGAGAATGGACTTCAGGACACAGGGAGGGGTAAGGGTAAGCTCGGACGAAGTGAGAGAGTGGCATGGACTTATATATGCTACCGAATGTAAAGTAGATAGCTAGTTGGAAGCAGCCGCATAGCACAGGGAGATCAGCTCGGTGCTTTGAGACCACCTAGAGGGGTGGGATAGGGAGAGTGGGAGGGAGGGAGACGCAAGAGGGAGGAGATATGGGGATATATGTATATGTATAGCTGATTCACTTTGTTATAAAGCAGAAACTAACACACCATTGTAAAGCAGTTATACTCCAATAAAGATGTTAAAAAGACAAATAAACAAACTACCAACTCTTTCCATTAAATGAAAACTGAAGCTCTGGTACAAAGGGTAGTTGTTTTTCTCCCCGTAGAACTCACATACATATACATGTAAATACAGACGGTTAAACAACTTTTTTTTGAACTTGTTGATTTCATTTTCCGACATGGAATATTCGCAACTAACGGGCATGAGTTTACAAATTTTATGCCAGTACGTTATGTTGAGAATCAAACCTAATATATACGGGAAAGTACATGCTTTTAAAAATAAATAGTCCATTTAATGAAAACCAAAGCAGAAAATGAACTTTTCTTATGTCAAAAGAAAAGAACTATTGTAGTAAAACACACTGAGATATCTACTTATAATTTAGGTGACTCTATAATTGCAATAAAATTTACACAATGTTGGTGTACAGCTCTTGGAAATTTCCAGCTGCAGTGACTTGTTAATTGATCCACCCAATTATTTTTCACTACTGAAACTGATTAATTAATGGAAGTGACTTAATTAATCAGTTATTTAGGCGTTGTGTGCTATAACAGACTTTACTGAAATTTAAAATCTGTTCTGTATCTAATACTCAGTATAGTTATCAATAAATATAAAAGTTAAAGGAGAAACTGTTAAACAGATGATGCTTAATTTTGAGTAGAAGAAGTTTTATATGTAAATTAATGCTTTTCCCAATTTTACATAACTATTTAGATATTAGATAGATATAGCCATAATTCATTTCGCCAAACTTGGAAAAGTCTGTACTAGTTTTTGCTTAACCACATTATAGATTTTAAGCCAAGTTACATTTATAAGATCATGTACAAATTTTATCTTTTTTTATTCAAATGTAAACCTTTTTGCTCTTTATTATGAGATTTCATTGAGATTGGCACCATTTAAATGTTTTTACACATGATTATGCACCTTTGAAACTTCAAGTAAAAGAGATTCATATCTTCATCTTTTTAGTTAATTCACTTTGATAGGATGGCACAAAGATGCTGAATAAGCTATTGCACGCTAACCAACTGCTAATTTAACATTCAGAAATCCAGAAAAACTGAACCTGGAAGAAAGCTTTAATTACTTCAATTAATTCCATAATTCATGCATTGATACTTTTTAACTAACATCTATTATGAAAAATACGGTGCTAGGAGCTATGAGAAATTTAAAATGGGTTAGTTCAGTCGCCATACATTCCAATTTTTCTAAGACATATCGAATTAAAAAGTTGTCCCTGTATGAGACCTCTGTATTTTAATTTTCAGTTCATAAATATGGTCTCAATAGTATAAAACTTACTAAGGAGAACTTTTGAGGTTCTTATGAGTAACACAATTTACTGGGGTCAGTAAATTGTATAAAAGCCTAAATGTCAGGCAGCTTCCTTAACTAGATTATTTTTGGGGGCAGCAAGGATAGAACAGATGACCTCTGAATGTCTTTATTATAAACAAGAATTCTTTTGAGCATTCCTGTTGGAATCTATTATTTAGTGAATTTTCCTTTGGAATTGCTGTGACATTCTACATTGTCTCAGGGATCTGGTGGCTTTTGGGAGCACAAGTCGTCTGTATAGTGGTATACCAGTGGCCTGTTTGAACTTTTCTGTATAAGAATTCAGTAGTCTTGACAGTTACTATTGCTTTCAATGGCTGAATGTTGCAAAGTTGTGACACCTGCACATTCCTTAGATACTGCGAACTGAAAAATCTAGACAGGCAAATTGATGTCCATTACAGGTAATTATAGACTGAATTCCTGGCTACTTTTCCACATTCAGAGAAAGCAGCTGTTGTTGCTATGAGTTTAGAACCTTCTTCTTGGAGAATAAAGGAAAAGTTGTGTATCACAAAGAGTTCTTGATTTCTGAAATAAATATGGTCTTTCTCAAATATTTTGGCATTGGGTGGGTATATGAGGCTTTAAGAAGTGATTTAGTTGCTCCTTCCTAACAGATATTCTCCTGGAAAATGTCCTTGTTTTTGTATCCTGTTCTCATATGTAGCCGAGAGGGGTTTAGAGACAAAAAGTTTTACTTTCTGAAGTACTGTACTTAGCCGAGAATTCTGTAATGGCCTCAGTTTGAGAGTGCAGTGAAAATATCATTTATGATTATGAATTAACTATGACACATTGTCCACAGAGAAGTAGTATTTTCAGTGAATTTTGTTAATTGCAGTGATGCTTAATTAGCATGCAAGTTATTTCAAAGCAGGTGGAATAGCTTCTGTGTTGTCTGTTACCCTTTCCGTGCTTTCAGTAAACTCAGTACATAAGAACACAATTTAGAAGCTTCTAAAATCCTTTAGTACTTAGCTAACAACTCTTTTATTTAATAAATTTTAATACTGCTAATTATTTTGGGTAACTAACATAAATAATAAAAATTATGTAGCGAAATCTTTTGATTCAGATTTAATAATCTTTTCTGACAAATATTTAATCACTTTGCCATTTTCATTGACTGAATTCTTCAAGGAATTTTTGGTTTCTTTCCATCAGCTTACATGAGGAGTGTATTGTTTGTCTGATCTTGTTCTCTTTATTCTTTATTAATTATTTTCATAACCTGAATTATTATTATTATTATTTTATTTATTTATTTTTTTTGCGGTACACAGGCCTCTCACTGTTGTGGCCTGTCCCGTTGCGGAGCACAGGCTCTGGACGCGCAGGCTCAGCGGCCATGGCTCACAGGCCTAGCCGCTCCACGGCATGTGGGATCTTCCCAGACCGGGGCACGAACCCCTGCATCGGCAGGTGGATTCTCAACCACTGCGCCACCAGGGAAGCCCTACTTTTTAAATAAGGTTGCTGAATCACTTCGCTTACCTTCTTAAAATAAACTGTGTGCCTTTCCATTCTATTGGTATTCTTGCTTTTCTTGTGGAAAAAGACAGACTTTGTTATATTCATGTTTTTACCTTCAGATTTTCAAAAAAGAAAAGTAAATCATGATGTTTTAGTCCACTGGTTAAATTCTTTTGACGATTTCTGGACCGTTACATTGTCATCTGAATAACTCAAGACTCCTTTGAATGAGGTACCTGTGCTGGGTTGCATTAGCTGAGTGATTAAGAGTTCCCCTGAAGTCCACAGCTTCTGCATTTCCTTGAATCACATTTGCCTTCTGACCCAGGATTTCCACCACGGATTTCCACTCATGCTTTGTTTTTCCTTTTCAACTCTTAACTGAATGATCAAAGTAGTTTATAAATATCTAATTATTAGAGGTCATCTTTCTGGATGTACAAAATTATTTCTCCTATTCTTAATTCCTTAAAAAAATCGATGTCAGTCAAAGAGATGAAATACTTAAAATTCCAGGTACTTTATGGGGATATGGTGGTTGATGGCCCACCTGATATTTTGGTCTGGGTTTCAGAATTGTGGAAAGACAAAGCTGTTCTATTGCATAAGACAGACAAAATAATCTGTAAGATCCCCTAAGTAGAATCAGGCCATGATTTGAAGGTGTTATTGAGAGATCCCCACTCCACCCCACACAAAGACCTGGCTTTTCAGAACCTGGTTTATCTGCTTTGGAAAGAGGAAAGGGTTGGTTGACAGGACTTAAACCTCTGGCTCCAGGCAGTCTAGGCTTTCTCATTTGGATACTTAGATCAGTAAGCCAAACCCTGCCACACTCAGAAACTCTGTATTTATACATAGATAACGATTATACCAATCTGGTTGACATTGTAGTAATACAAATTTCACCACCTTTCACTTATACCTTCAAATGTGTTATTGTTTAATCTCATCTTGTGAGTCAAACTGAATCAAAGCCAGCCTGTCATTTTTCCTTCCAATATCAATTATGAGTAATTTCATTTAACTTTCCTTCATGCATTTATAGACTCTTTTTTCAAAGGACATCAGAGCTGATGTTGACTAAATATTATAATGCTCTCTTATCTGCAAAAATACTATGAAAAACAAAGCACAGGTTTCTCTTAACTGCAATAAAATCTATGTCATATATTGATAATAATGTTTGTAAATCAAGAATCATGGAACTAGAACATACATTCTCTGTCATTTTCATATTACTTTTGAGAAAAAGTCTTTTCAAACCTCCTACTCAGATCAAATTTGCCCTACATTTATTATTATGTGTAGTTGGCTTTATTAAGAGCTAGACCATAAATTTCTGGGCATCTAAAGTGGGTAAGTAGGAAAAAATAACTAATATGTTAAATTATAATTATATTCTTTCAGAGTACTGTTAAAAAGTATATAGACTTTCTCCAAATTAACATTATTTATCATTTTTAAAAATTGTCTCAGAAAGTTAATGTATTGATAATTTAATCACTATATAAAATTATGAAAGACATAATGAGATAAATAGTGCTAAATAAAAATATAGATTTTTATGTTAATTTCTAAAACAAATACTCAGAAGCATGTAGTTTCTTTTAAAATATAAAATATCACAATTGCTAGTAAAATATAGCAAAGTTAAATTTTATTTATATTGAATAAAGATGGAATAAGAATGGCATATAGTACTGAATATTTATTTCTTGATATTGGCTATACTATGTACATATGTAATTTAATAAATAAAGTAAAACAATGTTAACCATTTGCCCCTTACAGGAGATGGCAAATTAACCTTATCTCCAGGCTCTGCATAACATGAATTTGAAGACTTTTATCTTATGATTGAACAGCCTCAAGCATTAAAGCATTTGTTAAAAGAATCCCTTCAACTATGAGGCGTCTAAGAAAGTGAAATTCACTAGGTCTACCCCTTGCCCACAGTCCTGGAAAACTAAAAAAAAAAGAGCTGTACTTTGACCTGGCTCTCTTCTTTTTAAAGATTGTATATTCTGTAATTTTGATTCCTTACTCTTTTTCTCAGGTGTTTGTAAAATTCTCCCTTTTGAGGCAAATAGTGACAACAACTAAGCCATTATTTTTACTTACATGTTTGCAAATTTGGCCCAATTTTTATATTTAATTTGGATAAAGATGGAGTCATCAGGGATAAAATTAGGTGTAGCTTATATATTCAAGCATAAACTGTCTTCTCCTATACATTATATTTCTCATACATATCTAGGCAAGTTGAAGTATACTAGTTAGCAGTTCAAATATATTCCACCCCCAAGTAATTAGAAGAAAAGAAATTCATATTAAGTGAGTTTGAGATGGGAAAAGCTGAAAAAGTTATTTCTGACGAACTGTACTGCATAAATGAACAAACTAATACGTAAAACCTTTCTCATATGTGTACGATATCTGAATCATGGCACTCTCTTTTTAGAATATTTTTAATGCATATCTCTATAGAGAAGCTCTGAAGGCATAATATTGAATACAACTGTAGCTGTCAATTCTAACAACAAGGTAAGAGAGAAGATTTTACTATGAAAGTGTACCAAGCTATTCCTTTTGTAAAAAAAAATAGAGTGTAAAATAGATTGAATTATGAAATACCTAAATTCTTATCCAGCATTTAGAAACTCCCTATCAACTCAGTAATCCCACCTTGCATTATATTATACATTTATCCACATGAACCTTTCTTCATAAATGTCCCTACACAACTAAAAAATACCTCATTGCATTTTGAAAAGCTGAATTCACATTCAGATTATGTTTTACTTTATTAATTTAGTGAAACTCTCTAAATTAAGTTTAAAACATGCATTTGACCTTATTCTTCCTTTACCATTTATGCTGTCATGGATCCTCTCACTTATAAATCAGAAAGCAATTTGTATAATTTTAAGAGTCTTGAATAACATTTAGCATGCATTTAAGCACAAAACAACTCAGCACTTTAATCAAGTGGAGAATTACCTGGGCTATCTAATTGCAAGATGCCATTACATGAACGGCATATGTTGGGCTGTGTAGTACACAACCTGAGCAGCCATATACAGGAGCAAAAAGCAGTAAAACAGATTGGTGTTGTAGAGATTCAATATGCACATCTTTTTGTTTCTTTGTTTTTCCCTTTATTAGGTGCATTCAAGTGTACAATAAAATTGTTAAACGTTTCTGGTGAAATAAACGTTGGTTATTTTATAGTGAGCTTTTATACTCCAATTATGCATTTTTAAAGTATCTTTTATCTGATATTAGCATGACTACCTCAGGTTTCTTTTGATTAATTTTTGCCTTTTATGAAATATTAATTTCTTTACATTCAATCATTCTGTGTCCTCAATCTTTCAATGTTTCCCTTTTTCTTTTTAAAACATTTTTATTGGAGTATAATTGCTTTACAATAGTGTGTTAGTTTCTGCTTTATAACAAATTGAATCAGTTATACATATACATATGTTCCCATATCACTTCCCTCTTGTGTCTCCCTCCCTCCCACCCTCCCTATCCCACCCCTCTAGGTGGTCACAAAGCACCGAGCTGATCTCCCTGTGCTATGAGGCTGCTTCCCACTAGTTATCTATTTTACGTTTGGTAGTGTATATATGTCCATGCCACTCTCTCACTTTGTCACAGCTTACCCTTCCCCCTCCCCATATCTTCAAGTCCATTCTCTAGTAGGTCTGTGTCTTTATTCCCGTCTTACGCCTAGGTTCTTCATGACTTTTTTTTTCTTAGATTCCATATATATGTGTTAGCATATGGTATTTGTTTTTCTCTTTCTGACTTACTTCACTCTGTATGACAGATTCTAGGTCCATCCACCTCACTACAAATAACTCAATTTCATTTCTTTTTATGGATGAGTAATATTCCATTGAATATATGTGCCACATCTTCTTTATCCATTCATCTGTTGATGGACACTTAGGTTGCTTCCATGTCCTGGCTATGAAACATTTAGAGAAGAGATAACACCTATCCTTCTCAAACTCTTCCAAAATATAGCAGAGGGAGGAACACTCCCAAACTCATTCTATGAGGCTACCATCACCCTGATACCAAAACCAGACAAAGATGTCACAAAGAAAGAAAACTACAGGCCAATATCACTGATGAACATAGATGAAAAAATCCCCAACAAATTACTAGCAAACAGACTACAACAGTACATTAAAAGGATCATACACCATGATCAAGTGGGGTTTATTCCAGGAATGCAAGGATTTTTCAATATATGCAAATCAATCAATGTGATACACCATATTAACAAATTGAAGGAGAAAAACCATATGATCATCTCAATCGATGCAGAAAAACCTTTTGACAAAATTCAACACACATTTATGTTAAAAATCCTGCAGAAAGTAGGCATAGAGGGAACATTCCTCAACATGATAAAGGCCATATATGGCAAACCCACAGCCAACATCATCCTCAATGGTGAAAAACTGAAACCATTCCCACTAAGATCAGGAGCAAGACAAGGTTGCCCACTCTCACCACTATTATTCAACATAGTTTAGGAAGTTTTAGCCACAGCAATCAGAGAAGAAAAAGAAATAAAAGGAATCCAAATCGGAAAAGAAGAAGTAAAGTGGTCACTGTTTGCAGATGACATGATACTATACATATAGAATCCTAAGGATGCTACCAGAAAACTGCTAGAGCTAATCAATGACTTTGGTAAAGTAGCAGGATACAAAATTAATGCACAGAAATCTCTGGCATTCCTATACACTAATGATGAAAAATCTGAGAGTGAAATTAAGAAAACACTCCCATTTACCATTGCAACTAAAAGAATAAAATATCTAGGAATAAACTTACCTAAAGAGAAAAAAGAAATAAAACAAAAAAAAGAAATAAAAACAAATTAAGACAAACACAAATGGGACCTAATGAAACTTAAAAGCTTTTGCACAACAAAGGAAACCATAAACAAGATGAAAAGACAACCCTCAGAATGGGAGAAAATATTTGCAAATGAAGCAACTGACAAAGGATTAATCTCCAATATTTATAAGCACCTCATGCACCTCAATATCAAAAAAAACAACCCAATCCAAAAATGGGCCAAAGACCGAAATAGACATTTCTCCAAAGAAGATATACAGATTGCCAACAAACACATGAAAGAATGCTCAACATCATTAATCATTAGAGTAATGCAAATCAAAACTACAACGAGATATCATCTCACACCGGTCAAAATGGCCATCATCAAAAAATCTACAAACAATAAGTACTAGAGAGGGTGTGGACAAGAGGGAACCCTCTTGCACTGTTGTTGGGAATGTAAATTGATACAGCCACTGTGGAGAACAGTATGGAGGTTCCTCAAAAAACTACAAATAGAACTACCATACAACCCAGTAATCCCACTACTGGGCATATACCCTGAGAAAACCATAATTCAAAAAGAGTCATGTACCACAATGTTCATTGCATCTCTATTTACAATAGCCAGGACATGAAAGCACCCTAAGTGTCCATCGACAGATGAATGGATAAAGAAGATGTGGCACATATATACAATGGAATATTACTCAGCCATAATAGGAAACGAAATTGAGGTATTTGTAGTGGGGTGGATGGACCTAGAGTTTGTCATACAGAGTGAAGTAAGTCAGAAAGAGAAAAACAAATACTGTATGCTAACAAATATATATGGAATCTAAGAAAAAAAAAGGGTCATGAAGAACCTAGTGGTAAGATGGGAATAAAGACACAGACCTACTAGAGAATGGACTTGAGGATATGGGTAGGGGGAAGGGTAAGCTGTGACAAAGTGAGAGAGTGGCATGGACATATATACACTACCAAACGTAAAATAGATAACTAGTGGGAAGCAGCCTCATAGCACATGGAGATCAGCTCTGTGCTTTGTGACCAACTAGAGAGGTGGGATAAGGAGTGTGGGAGGTAGGGAGACACAAGAGGCAAGAGATATGGGAACATATGTATATGTATAACTGATTCACTTTGTTATAAAGCAGAAACTAACACACCATTGTAAAGCAATTATACTGCAATAAAGATGTTAAAATAAGATTATAATTCTTTCAATAGCAAGTTCTGTCAGGTTACATCCACCCTAGGGTGGATTGTGGTAAATCACCTAACCAATAAGTCTTCCCCCGGTCTTTAAAGCTAACATACAGGAGTTCTAGTGCTTGAATGTAGGCCTTCTAGATCAAAACTGCCTGATCTTCATCACTCGATTTTGATTGATACAAGTGGAGAAGATAGATTTTTGACATAGTGTAGATTAGAATTGGCATTTTTTGGAAATCAGCTGGACATGGAAGAGAATGGAGTAGGTAAAGAAAATGCCTGAAACAAAGAAAGAAATTGGAGTAGTCAAACGAAATTCTAATAAATGAGTATATCAGTGAAGCATTGGTCAGGAAACAGGAAGCACACCAGCTATTTTAACAGATAGAATTTAATATAGGCAATTGGTTACACTGGTGTTAGAAGATGGGAGAATTAAAGGTAAGACTAAGTATATAATTGCAGGAAGCAGCTACTACCCTAGAGTTGAGGGAACAAAAGGAAGAAGTTGCTGTTACCAGAACCTAGAAACTCAGGAGGGCTCTATGGATTTAGAGCTCAGACCCCTGAGGAGTGAGTACTGCTGTCTGCTGCAGGTGTACAATAAACCTGGTTCTGTGTATGCAGAGAAACTGGAGGCTGGAACCAACTACTGCTAGGACAATGCTGACAGCAATAGCAAACAAATGAAAGAAATTACAGTCTCCCTTCCTATTGCTTGCTAATTTCTCTGTATTGCTACCTATGGGTATTACAAGGAAGTCTATTAGTAAAGGAGAAATGTAATTTGCAAATTCCTCACAGATTCTGGTTTTAAAAAAAAGGCTAATTGTTTCTGGACAAAAATGTACATAACTAGCACAATTATATAGAGACAGTAGGCAGAGTGAATATCTTAGAGGTACTGGTGCTGATGAGGCAGATAATAAATTCAAGATTGAAATAATTCAATTTAAAACATTTGGGAGATACGTAAGTAGAACCCAGGTAGTTGAATATTTATGTATATCTGTAGCATAGGAGAAATATCATTGGAAACACAGTCATCATTCATTCATCTATCATTCATTTTTCATTCATTCATTCGTTCAATATACCACTGACATATAGGTAATAATAGAACCATGGGCTGGTTTATAACATCCAGATAAATAAGAAATATTGAGAAAAGAAAAGCTAAGGATCTGCATTTGTAAAAGGCAATCTAAAGAGGCTCGGGTTATTTACCAGTTACCAGATGTTAGACCTTGGCCCCTTTGTACCTCAGTTTCCTTTTTTGTAAAATGAGGATAATTATGTTTGCTTCATAGGACTGTTGTGAGGATTAAGAGAATCAATGGCAGATGTTTACAATAACGCCAAGTACATTGTAAGTGTCCAATCACTACTAGCTTTTATTGTGGCTACAGAAACACCAAAATAAAAAGAATCAGCAAAGTTATTCCTACTACTGTTAAAGAAATAATTGGAAATTAAGATGTGTATATTTTGGTACATGACTCTTTTTGAATTATGGTTTTCTCAGGGTATATGTCCCGTAGTGGGATTGCTGGGTCCTATGGTAGTTCTATTTGTAGTTTTTTAAGGAACCTCCATACTGTTCTCCATAGTGGCTGTATCAATTTGCATTCCCACCAATAGTGCAAGAGTGTTCCCTTTTCTACACACCCTCTCCAGCATTTATTGTTTTTAGATTTTTTGATGATGGCCATTCTGACCGGTGTGAGATGATATCTCATTGTAGTTTTGATTTGCATTTCTCTAATGATTAATGATGTTGAGCATTCTTTCATGTGTTTGTTGGCAAACAACACATATATCTTCTTTGGAGAAATGTCTATTTAGGTCTTCGGCCCATTTTTGGATTGCATTTTTTGTTTATTTGATATTGAGCTGGATGAGCTGACTGTATATTTTGGAGATTAATCCTTTGTCAGTTGCTTCATTTGCAAATATTTTCTCCCATTCTGAGGTTGTCTAATCATCTTGTTTATGGTTTCCTTTGCTGTGCAAAAGCTTTTAAGTTTCATTAGGTCCAATTTGTTTTTGTTTGTTTGTTTGTTTTTATTTCCATTTCTCTAGGAGGTGGGTCAAAAAGGAGCTTTCTGTGATTTATGTCATAGAGTGTTCTGCCTATGTTTTCCTCTAAGAGTTTGATAGTGTCTGGCCTTACATTTAGGTCTTTAATCCATTTTGAGTTTATTTTTGTGTATGGTGTTAGGGAATGTTCTAATTTCAGTCTTTTACATGTATCTGTCCAGTTTTCCCAGCACCACTTATTGAAGAGGTTGTCTTTTCTCCACTGCATATTCTTGCCTCCTTTATCAAGATAAGGTGACCATGTGTGTGGGTTTATCTCTGGGCTTTCTATCCTGTTCCATTGATCTATATTTCTGTTTTTGTGCCAGTACCATACTGTCTTGATTACTTTAGCTTTGTAGTATAGTCTGAAGTCAGGGAGCCTGATTCCTCCAGCTCCGTTTTTCGTTCTCAAGACTGCTTTGGCTATTCGGGGTCTTTTGTATTTCCATACAAATTGTGAAATTTTTTGTTCTAGTTCTGTGAAAAATGCCAGTGGTAGTTTGATAGGGATTGCACTGAATCTATAGATTGCTTTGGGTAGTAGAGTCATTTTCACAATGTTGATTCTTCCAATCCAAGAACATGGTATATCTCTCCATCTATTTGTATCATCTTTAATTTCTTTCATCAGTGTCTTATAATTTTCTGCATACAGGTCTTTTTTCTCCTTAGGTAGGTTTATTCCTAGATATTTTATTCTTTTTGTTGCAATGGTAAATGGGAGTGTTTTCTTAATTTCACTCTCAGATTTTTCATCATTAGTGTATAGGAATGCCAGAGATTTCTGTGCATTAATTTTGTATCCTGCTACTTTACCAAAGTCATTGATTAGCTCCAGCAGTTTTCTGGTAGCATCCTTAGGATACTCTATGTATAGTATCATGTCATCTGCAAACAGTGACCACTTTACTTCTTCTTTTCCGATTTGGATTCCTTTTCTTTTCTTCTCTGATTCCTGTGGTTAAAACTTCTAAAACTATGTTGAATAATAGTGGTGAGAGTGGGCAACCTTCTCTTGTTCCTGATCTTAGTGGGAATGGTTTCAGTTTTTCACCATTGAGGACGATGTTGGCTGTGGGTTTGTCATATATGGCCTTTATCATCTTGAGGAAAGTTCCCTCTGTGCCTACTTTCTGCAGGGTTTTTATTATAAATGTGTATTGAAATTTGTCAAAAGCTGTTTTTGCATCGATTGAGATGATCATATGGTTTTTCTCCTTCAATTTGTTAATATGGTGTATCACATTGATTGATTTATGTATATTGAAGATTCCTTCCATTCCTAGGATAAACCCCACTTGATCATGGTGTATGATCGTTTTAATGTACTGTTGGATTCTGTTTGCTAGTAATTTGTTGGGGATTTTTGCATCTATGTTCATCAGTGATATTGGCCTGTAGTTTTCTTTCTTTGTGACATCTTTGTCTGGTTTTGGTATCAGGGTGATGGTGACCTCGTAGAATGAGTTTGGGAGTGTTTCTCCCTCTGATATATTTTGGAAGAGTTTGACAAGGATAGGTGTTGTCTCTTCTCTAAATGTTTGATAGAATTCACCTGTGAAGCCATCTGGTCCTGGGCTTTTGTTTGTTAGAAGATTTTTAATCACAGTTTCAATTTCACTGCTTGTGATTGGTCTGTTCATATTTTCTATTTCTTCCTGGTTCAGTCTCAGAAGGTTGTGCATTTCTAAGAATTTGTCCATTTCTTCCAGGTTGTCCATTTTATTGGCATAGAGTTGCTTGTAATATCTGTCATGATCCTTTGTATTTCTGCACTATCAGTTGTGACTTCTCCTTTTTCATTTCTAATTCTATTGATTTGAGTCTTCTCCCTTTTTTTCATGATGAGTCTGACTAATGGTTTATCAATTTTGTTTATCTCTCAAAGAACCTGCTTTTAGTTTTATTGATCTTTGTTATCGTTTCCTTCATTTCTTTTCCATTTATTTCTTATCTGACCTATATGATTTCTTTCCTTCCGCTAACATTGGGGTTTTTTTGTTCTTCTTTCTCTATTTGTTTTAGGTGTAAGGTTAGGTTGTTTATTTGAGATGTTTTTTGTTTCTTAAGGTAGGATTGTATTGCCATAAACTTCCCTCTTAGAACTGTTTTGCTGCATCCCATAGGTTTTGGGTCGTCATGTTTTCATTATCATTTGTTTCTAGGTATTTTTTGATTTCCTCTTTGATTTCTTCAGTGATCTCTTGGTTATTAAGTAGTGTATTGTTTAGCCTCCATGTGTTTGTATTTTTTACAGATTTTTTTCCTGTAATTGATATCTATTCTCATAGCATTGTGGTTGGAAAAAGTACTTGATATGATTTCAATTTTCTTAAATTTACCAAGGCTTGATTTGTGACCCAAGATATGATCTATCCTGGAGAATGTTCCATAAGCCCTTGAGAAGAAAGTGTATTCTGTTTTTGGGTGGAATGTCCTATAAATATCAATTAAGTCCATGTTGTTTAATGTATCATTTAAAGCTTATGTTTCCTTATTTATTTTCATTTTGGATGATCTGTCCATTGGTGAAAGTGGGGTGCTACAGTCCCCTGATATGATTGTGTTACTGTTGATTTCCCCTTTTATGGCTGTTAGTATTCACCTTATATATTGAGGTGCTCCTACGTTGGGTGTATAAATATTTACAATTGTTATATCTTCTTCTTTAATAGTTCCCTTGGTAATTTTGTAGTGTCCTTCTTTGTCTCTTGTAATAGCCTTTATTTTAAAATCCATTTTGTCTGATATGAGAATTTCTACTCCATCTTTCTTTTGATTTCCATTTCCATGGAATATCTTTTTCCATCCCCTCACTTTCAGTCTGTATGTGTCCCTAGGTCTGAAGTGGGTCTCTTGTAGACAGCATATATATATGGGTCTTGTTTTTGTATCCATTCAGCCAGTCTATGTCTTTTGGTGGGAGCATTTAATCTATTCACATTTAAGGTAATTATCGATATGTATGTTCCTATTTACATTTTCTTAATTGTTTTGGGTTTGTTATTGTAGGTGTTTTCCTTCTCTTGTGTTTCCTGCCTAGAGAAGTTCCTATAACATTTGGTGTAAAGCAGGTTTGGTGGTGCTGAATTCTCTTAGCTTTTGCTTGTCTGTAAAGGTTTTAATTTCTTCATCAAATCTGAATGAGATCCTTGCTGGGTAGAGTGATCTTGGTTCTAGGTTTTTCTCCTTCATCACTTTAAATATGTCCTGCCACTCCCTTCTGGCTTTCAGAATTTCTGCTGAAAGATCAGCTGTTAACCTTATTGGGATTCCCTTGGGTGTTATTTGTGTTTTTCCCTTGCTGATTTTAATATGTTCTCTTTGTATTTAATTTTTGATAGTTTGATTAATATGTGTCTTGGTGTGTTTCTCCTTGGATTTACCCTGTATGAGACTCTGTGCTTCCTGGACTTGATTAACTATTTCCTTTCCCATATTAGAGAAATTTTCAACTATAATCTCTTCAAATATTTTCTCAGTCCCTTTCTTTTTCTCATCTTCTTCTGGGACAACTATAATTCGAATATTGGTGCGTTTAATGTTGTCCCAGAGGTCTCTGAGACTGTCCTCAGTTCTCTTCATTCATTTTTCTTTATTCTGCTCTGCAGTAGTTATTTCCACTCCTTTATTTTCCAGGTCACTTATCCGTTCTTCTGCCTCAGTTATTCTGCTATTGATCCCATCTAGTGAATTTTTAATTTCATTTTTTGTGTTGTTCATCATTGTTTGTTTACTCTTTAGTTCTTCTAGGTCCTTGTTAAACGTTTCTTGTATTTTCTCCATTCTATTTCCAAGATTTTGGATCATCTTTACTATCATTATTCTGAATTCTTTTTCATGTAGACTGCCTATTTCCTATTCATTTGTTAGGTCTGGTGGGTTTTTACCTTGTTCTTTCATCTGCTGCATATTTCTCTGTCTTCTCATATTGCTTATCTTATGTTTTGGGCGTCTCCTTTACACAGGCTGCAGGTTTGTAGTTCCCGTTGTTTTTGGTGTCTGTCCCCAGTGGCAAAGGTTGGGTCAGTGGGTTGTGTAGGCTTCCTGGTGGAGGGGACTAGTGCCTGTGTTCTGGTGGATGAGGCTGGATCTTGTCTTTCTGGTGGGCATGTCCACATCTGGTGGTGTGTTTTGGTGCGTCTGTGGCCTTATGATTTTAGTCAGCCTCTCTGCTAATGGGTGGAGTTGTGTTCCTGTCTTGCTAGTTGTTTGGCATCGGGTGTTCAGCAGTGTAGCTTGCTGGTCATTGAGTGAAGTTGGGTGCTGGTGTTCAGATGGAGATCTCTGGGAGATTTTCACTGTTTGATATTATGTGGAGCTGGGAGGTCTCTTGTGGACCCGTGTCCTGAAGTTGGCTCTCCCACCTCAGAGGCAGAGCACTGACTCCTGGCTGGAGCACCAAGAGCCTTTCATCCACACGGCTCAGAATAAAAGGGAGAAAAAATAGAAAGCAAGCAAGAAAGAAAGAGGATAAAATAAAATAAAGTTAAATAAAATAAAATAAAGTTATTGAAATAAAAAGTAATTATTAAGAAAAAAAATTAAAAAAAAATGGATGTACAGAACTCTAGGACAAATGGTAAAAGCAAAGCTATACAGACAAAATCACACACAGAAGCATACACATGCACACTCACAAATAGAGAAAAAGGGGGAAAATATACATATATCTTTGCTCCCAAAGTCCAACTCCTCAATTTGGGATGATTCGTTGTCTATTCAGGTATTCCACAGATGCAGGGTACATCAAGGTGATTGTGGAGATTTAATCCTCTGCTCCTGAGGCTGCTGGGAGAGATTTCCCTTTCTCTTCTTTGTTCGCACAGCTCCCGGGGTTCAGCTTTGGATTTGGCCCCGCCTCTGAGTGTAAGTCGCCTGAGGGCGTCTGTTCTTCGCTCAGACAGGACGTGGTTAAAAGAGCCGCTGATTCGGGGGCTCTGGCTCACTCAGCCCGGGGGGAGGGAGGGGCACGGAGTGCGGGGCGAGCCTGTGGCGGCAGAGGCCGGCGTGACGTTGCACCAGCCCGAGGCGCGCCGTGCGTTCTCCCGGGTAAGTTGTCCCTGGATCCCAGGACCCTGGCAGTGTCGGGCTGCACAGGCTCCTGGAAGGGAGGTGTGGACAGTGACCTGTGCTCACACACAGGCTTCTTGCTGGCGGCAGCAGCAGCCTTAACGTCTCATGCCCGTCTCTGGGGTCCACACTGACAGCCTTGGCTCGCGCCCGTCTCTGGAGCTCCTTTAAGCAGCGCTCTTAATCCCCTCTCCTCGCGCACCAGGAAACAAAGAGGGAAGAAAAAGTCTCTTGCCTCTTCGGCAGGTCCAGACTTTTTCCCGGACTCCCTCCCGGCCAGCCGTAGTGCACTAACCCCTTCGGGCTGTGTTCACGCCGCCAACCCCAGTCCTCTCCCTGCGCTCTGACCGAAGCCCGAGCCTCAGCTCCCAGCCCCGCCCGCCCCGGCGGGTGAGCAGAGAAGCAGCTCGGGCTGGTGAGTGCCGGTCGGCACTGGTCCTCTGTGTGGGAATCTCTCCGCTTTGCCCTCCGCACCCCTGTTGCTGCGCTCTCCTCCGTGGCTCTGAAGCTTCCCCCCCTCTGCCACCCACAGTCTCCGCCCGCGAAGGGGCTTCTAGTGTGTGGAAACCTTTCCTCCTTCACAGCTTCCTCCCGCTGGTGCAGGTCCCGTCCCTATCCTTTTGTCTCTGTTTTTTCTTTTTTCCTTTTGCCCTACCCAGGTACGTGGGGAGTTTCTTGCCTTTTGGGAGGTCTGAGGTCTTCTGCCAGCATTCAGTAGGTGTTTTGTAGGAGTTGTTCCACGTGTAGATGTATTTCTGATGTATCTGTGGGGAGGAAGGTGATCTCCGCGTCTTACTCTTCCACAATCTTGAAGCCTCTTTAAGAATTAAAATCTTTGTACTTAATTGTTTCAGATTATACGTTTGTCCTTTTCTATTTTCCAGAGGCAAAGAGAAGGAAAAAGGTCAAGAATATGAGGGAGAAGTGTGTGAATAGGGGGTGGGGGGCAGACAAAGAATCTAGTTAGAGAAAAAAAAATCAATTTTTTTAAATGAAAAGGAAGAAACACAAAAATACATGTACATATATATATGAAACTGTATATGTGCAGACACATATTTGTGTATATATATGTATATACATATTTAATATGTTTTATATTTTATGTATCAATTTTATATTATATATAATTTTAACATAATTATATACATAATCATTTCATTAGTGCTCTCAGTCTCATACTGTTTTTGCACAAATGATTATTTTTACCATTATCCCTTAAAAATTAGGGAGAACTTAATTTCTTAGGGATATGACAAATGCTAGATTTACTGAAAATAACCTGCTATTTGGAACATGTTTTGTTCTTTCCTCTTTTAAACAATTCTTTTAAATCAAATCAACTAAAACTGTATTCAATTAAATATTTTAGTCTTGTTTTCAGTATATGACAGTTTTATCAAAACTCCTAATGTGATTGGTGGAAGTCTGGGTGAAAAGATACCAAAATACAGATATAAATATTGACTTAAATTAAAGTATGGTATACTTACATTGCAAGATTATGGAATGTTTGTCTGGCTAAATGCAGCCTTGTGATTAATAAAATTGCTGTTAAGTCATGTGCTTAGATAATTATAAAAGGAATTCACTTATAACATCTAGCTTATTAGAATATTCTTATAATATATCTGTATAATTCAATTTGGTAGTTATCATTATGAATTGTAATGAGCTATGGAAGAGTCTATGAGTAGAAATTCTGGTGGATAGAATGCGATTTTTGCTGCTTGAAGCAACATTTGTTGAGCCTTGTTCTGTCTTGCCCAAGCACTATTAAAAGTTCTGTAAAGGGAAACTCTTCATCTGCTCTATGTTCTTTAGCTTTCTACTTCATAGTGTTTGGCATGATTCCCAGCTCTCCCTGCTTATTCATATAATAATTGTGTTGAGTTTTTTTAAAATTCATGTAAAAGAGGGCACTTCCCATGTTTAAAAGAATAGAATTAACTTCCTATTTAACTGTGCTGATCCACTTTCCACATCTTAATTATTATAAATAAAGGTAATATATTTTTTTTTTGTTTTTGCACCACTAATGTTTCTTAAAATGTTCACTGTTTGTGGTTCATGGAATCGGAACATGTGGCAGATTTTCCAAATGTTCAGTAAAGTTAAATACAGGTGTTTCAAATAATATAAGCTACATTAAAGTTATTTTACAGGACAGATATTACACAGTGAAACAAATGTTGAGTTGATTTAAAAATAGCTGTAGGTATTAAAAAATAATGCTTAGGAGAGCAGCCTTATTGCTCAAAATAGACTAAATAAAGGGATTATGGGTCTGATTGTGAAAATGAAGGGAATTTGTGTCTATGAAAATGCATTGAGGATAGAGAGCCACATCTTGTATATCTTTTTTTATTTTTCTTAAGCATCTGGTTTGGTAATACATACACAAAAATATTTTTACTTACTGAGTACCTAAGCCAATAATTGTTCATTTTTACTTATAGGTCTCTACAGATGGTAGGAATAACTCATTCCATTCAATCAACACATACTTAATTGACTGCTTCAAGAACTCTGACATGAACTGGGGATACTACATTGAACAATGTAAGTGCTGTGTTAAATTCCATGAATTTAGAGTCTAATGGGGGAAATGGATAAAAATAAATCAATCAATTAAAAACAATCCAAAACGTCTACAAAAATTACTAGCATATTTATCAATATAGCTGAATGTAATTTTCTGTCTCATATTAACAACAAACAGCTAAAAAGTGTAAGTGAAAAAGCAATCTAGAAGCTATTTATAACACATTATGTCAAATAATCAGTATCTAGAATATATGAAATATTCATTATAATCATTTTTTTTAAAAAAAGAGAAACAGCATAAAATAACAAAAAAAGTATGAACAGGCATTTCTTAACGGAGGAAGCAAATTTGGTCAGTTGAACTGTTCACACACATCAGTAATTAGACAAATGAAAATGAAGACTTCCATGAGATGTATTGTTATATAACTTACTTTGGCAAAAATAGATGTTTGATTATACCAAGTGTTTGAAAACATGTCAAACAGCCAGAACTTACATAAATTGTTGATTGGATTGCAAATTACAACAAGCCATTTCAACAATAATTTGGTATTGTATATGAAGATATATATTTCCTACAATGTCCTTCCACTTTTAGGGATATATTCTATAAAAAGTCTTGCACAAGACTGGCTTCTGGAAAGGGGCTTGGCAAACTCTCAGGTGTTTCATCGAACCACCAAGCATGAAATGGACCAAGTATGAGTCTGGAACATCTTACAGCACTGCTTTTAATAGCAAAAATGCTGGAAATAACCTAACATCAATTGGCAAGAGAGTGTACAGATAAATTGTGGCATATTCACACAGAATAATATTATGCATAAGTGAAAAAATTAATTGGTATTATACCAACAACATAAATAAATCTTATAAATAAAATTTTAAGTGAAAAATTTAATACATGCACATACAGAAGCTGTGATACTATTTTCATAAATTCCTCAAACAAAACATATATTATTTAGGGATATATATATATATATATATATATATATATATATCCCCCTAAAACTATAGAAAAACAAGAGAATGACTAATTTAAAAAAATTCAAAATAACCATTGGAGAAGTAAGAATAGGGAGAAGCAGAAAAGTGGAGATTCGATGTTATTCGTAATGTTCTAGTGAATTTGTTAAGTAGTAGATTATTAGGTGTTTGTTTTATTAGCATATTTCAAAAACTATACATGTAATATTGCATATATAAGATTTACCTAATAAACATTATTTAAGCTTGAATAGAGAAAATCAGTTTGGGGGGGCATGTTAAATTTAAGTTATCATAAAAATATGCAAATATTTGCATGAGATAGAAACTTGGATTTATGAATTGGAGCGAAGAAAGGAGGACTGGCAAGTAAAGAAAAACCTAGAATATAAAATCTTGGAATGCCATATATAGATAGATAGATAGATAGATAGATATAGATATAAGGCATAAATATATATATGAGGAAAAAACTCTCTGAGAAGAAGTCATGGTTCACACAGTTAGGTAGAGGAGGAGAGCTAATCAAAGAGTCTGAAAAGAACTGACAATTCTGCTAGAAAGTAAAAGAGCAATCAAAAAGGTAGAGCTGGTTTAAGAAGGAGGGAGCAATAACTGTATAGATTCTGGCTGAGAAGCTGAATAAAATGGAGCCATAAAAAAAAAGAATATATAACTTGAAGAATGACAAGAGCACTCCTAGATGTAGAATCCAAAATGGAGTGAATTGAAGAGTGAATGGAGAATATACTGGAATATCCTGAACAAACCTCCATTGTAAACACCTATAAAGAGTAGATAAAATTAGGAAAATGTTACTTTATATGCTTTGCTGAACTTGGCAAGAAAGTCAGGAAACATTCAAACCAAGCAAGCGCGTGGATTCAGTGAGGTGAGCTAACCCCAGCCGAGGCGTAACTCACAGCCTCTGTGACCTTGAGTGTTAGCTTAAGGGCTGTCTAAGAGACAGGAATAAAAATCCAGGCCTTATACATGATGAGGAATCTGGAGAGAGACAATCACATAAAGCTGGGACTTCAAAAGTCTATACTCTTCATGGAAGTTTGAACCACAGAAAAACCTGCTCTTGCAAGGGGAGACAGGATACACAGTTGTCTTTCTCAAATTTGGCTCTGAGAGGAGAGAGCAAAATATTATCTCTAACTATTTGTAACCATGTGGTGAAGCTCATGAATGTTTGTGGCTTGACTTCACAGTACCAGCATAACCCAATTGTCCCAAAAATGCCCAAGGGAGGAAATTTATATTAAAGCACTAAGGTTGACCTGGGTTTATAATGGTTCCCAGTTACTCAGCAGAAGCTAATGTAAATTGTCTCTGAAGGAGGACACCTTGGACACAGGCCTTGAAGTATTACCCATGTATGGAATTCAAATGAACAGGAACTATTAACAGAACAGAAAAAGCCCACACACAAAGAAAAAAGGCACAGTGAGCAAGTACTAGCAGAATGAGACCCACAGATTAAGACCCATAAATAATTCAGATATTAAAATTATGGAACACGCAATAGGAAAGATGTTACTGGAAGCAGATAAGAAACCACAAAAATCAACAAAAAATTAAAAAATAACAAAAGGTAATTAAAAAATATATATCTAGAGGTAAATACTCATTTTGATGGGTTAAACCAGATAGTACACAATTACTGTAAACTATTTTCTAGTTTACAGTAGTTGTGTACCCATCTGTACCCATCTAATGCCATCCTTGGAATGTATTCTGTAGATACCGGCAGAATTTTGAGATCCTTTCAAGCGGTCCATGAAGTCAAAACAATTTTCGTAATAATTGTAGGAAGTTAATAATTTTTTCTACCACATTGACATTTGCAAAAGCAAAGATGGGTTAAATCTGTTAGGCATGGTTGTTATTGGGTGAGAGTTCATAAAAATCAAGTTGATTGGTAGTGTTGTTCACGTCTTCCATATCAGGAATCAGCAAATTTATTCTTAAAGGACCAGATAGTACATATCTTAGTCTTGTGGGTCACACTGTTTCTGTGACAACTGTTCAACTCTGAAATGTGTATGAAAGCAACCATAGATAATATATTAATAAATAAATGTGACTGTGATTCAACAAAACTTTGATTGCAAAATCAAGTAGTTGGCCCATGGGTCATAATTTCCTGGCTCCTGTTTTATATCCTTTTGGCATTTGGTCTACTTGGTCTATCAATTACTGTATGGGGCTTTAACATATCCATCTATAATCATGAGTTTGTATATTTCTTATTTCAGTTACATCATTGTTTGCCTGGTTTTTCTGGGGGGTTTTTTGGGTTTTTTTTTTTGTTTGTTTGTTTGTTTTGCGGTACGCGGGCCTCTCACCGTTGTGGCCTCTCCCGTTGCGGAGCACAGGCTCCGGACGCACAGGCTCAGCGGCCATGGCTCACGGGCCCAGCCGCTCTGCGGCATGTGGGATCTTCCTGGACCGGGTCACGAACCCGTGTCCCCTGCATCGGCAGGCGGACTCTCAACCACTGCGCCACCAGGGAAGCCCTGTTTGCCTGTTTTTTGACTTGTAAAGCTCTGTTGTTAGGAGTATACACATTTTAAAGTTGTTATGTCTTCTCCCCAAATTGACTTTATCATTATGTAATGTGGTTTTTTTATTTGTAAACATATTCATTTTTCTTAAGTCTAATTTGTCCGTGGGAATATAGCCAGTTCAACTTTCTTTTGGTCAGTGTCTGCATGTTATATTTTTTTCCATCCTTTAAACTTGCTTTAAACTTATCTGTCTCTGTATTTTAAATGTTGTAGACATTACTTGTAGACACCACAGTTCTTACTTTGTAAAATCTCTAATCTGAAAATGTGACATTAATTGGGATGTTTAGACAGTTTAATTTAATGTAATTATTGGTATTGATCAATCAAATCTATAATCTTGAAAGTTGTTTCCTATTTGTTTCAACTTTCTGCTTCCACTGAAAGTTCATGGAGACGACCCTGTGAGTGAGGCGGTTGGCAATTTGCCAAGAAATCGCTGTATGCTTTTTCAGGTCCAACCATAGGCAATTTCAAAGGCTTTATATGGCAAGACTTATGAGGTTAAAAACTGCCCTCCCTATACAAGACTTGGTGCACAGCCCTTCTTTAAAAGGAGTTGCAGTTGAGGACTCAGGACCCCCTGGATGACCAAGCTCTTATGCATAGCTGCATTCCTTGCCCAAGTGCCTTCCTTTGGAGGTTTCCTTATTAGGAAAGTGTGAAGATACTTTCTCCACTCTGACTCAGTACTCACTGCTTTTCCACTCCTTCTTCTCCTTCTCCCTCTTCCCAGCACTCCCACCCCCCAGTAAAACTGCTGGAGCCTTTTAGCTTTTGTTCAAAGCTCCCTGAACAGTGAGATGATTCCCATGTCTGTGTCTATCCAGCTGAACCTCTACTGGGTGGGGGAGGGATTAGTAGGGGAGAGTTCATAATTCTTCTGTTTTTAGACTCTTGCTCACAGCATCATAGTCAGTGACTAAAGTGAATGTTACTTTGATTTTTGTTTTGTGGCTTTAATTGGCTACCCCGACATCTGACAGCTCAGCTCTCTCTACAGCTCAGCGGAGCTCCTGACAGTCAGTGAATTAAAACTATCCATGTATATGGGGCTCCTAGGTATTATGTACAGTCTTGCTAACCCACATTTCACCTTTAGTAAGTTAGTTAAATTTTAGCTGTTTCTCCCTACCCAGGCTTCCTGGGATGGGGGTGGTAGAGGAGCCTGTGATTTCCAGACTCTTTGGTTATCCTGTGACTGTAACTAACTAATTGCTTCAAGAAAATATCTTGTTTCAGTGGAAGTGATGTTCTTTCCAGGCTTCTCAATCTTAAGTGGAAGCAGAAATATCTGGCCACCACTTTTTCCCAGCTTCTGAGAGCTAAACCATCAGACCATTAAAATGTTCTCCCAGAGACCTTGCCAGGTTGTTAAATCCTATGTCATGAGAGAATGCTCCATATTTATACTGCTCCTTACCTAGTTCCATATTCCACTCCCCTCAATCTGGCATCCCCATCATCCACTCTGATTTATTCTCTCTTGGTTCCCACCTATACCTGTTAGCTAGATCCTGCCACTCTTTTGGTATAAAATCCCACTCACTCCTTAGCTGACACAGCACTTTGTCAATTGGGTGATACTGATATTTGGGTCTACATACGGGTCTCATGTTCAGGAAGGGAGAGAGAAACCATTGTCTGAGAATAGATCGAGGAGAGAGAAACCATTGTCTTATAAAGCTCTTGCCACATGGAGGCATCTGAATAGTCTTCAAATAAAGGGAAGCTTTATTTTCAAACAAGGGAAAGTAGGCTCCGTCAGTTGCTCTAGATGATTCAGGAAAACCTGAGTATTCCAAGTCCTCAGATAACCCCATTCGATGTCTCAGGGTCCTGTCTCTGTTAGTTCTAGGCCCAGATATTTCCCTCTGTCTGCCCTTAGAATGCAGAAGGTGAGAGTCCCTCAATGGTGCCAAGGAGGCATCTCATTTTCACAATTCATATTACTTTTATGATAAATAGATCTGTGCCTACTGTATTCTTTCTTCAATGCATCAACAGCCCATAGAAATAACCTCTTAATTCCACAGTTCCTTTTTGTTAGCAATTTCCTCCATATTTCTCAAACACCTGAGATTTTGCATATGCTAACACATGCCTTTCCTCGTGCATCATATCTCAGTTTACCACATATGAAAACCCTAGCCGTTGCTATGTTAGCGCATGCCAGGGACTATCATCAGTGATGAGACACCCCCCCCAATTCAGTCAGAAATTGGCTGCTCACACAGTATAATTTCCAGAGCAAGGGCAATCCATAGTGGCACATGGGTAACAGGTCAAGGTAACTCCCATTAAGCCCAGGGGAAGTTTCCAGAAAAGGGAGAAGTTGTGAGTTTTCATCAGCTTATATCTATGGCAGCTGGAGGAAGTATGCATTGGCCTATAGAAGGGAACGTGAGGGAGACTCCAACAGTCTCTGCTGTTGAGCGAAAGCATAGTGCTTTGCACAGGACAGGGGCTCAATATCTTTTGAAAGATTTGTTGGCGTGTTCCACTTCCCCATATCTTTTCATTCATTTTCATTCACTATCGTGTCCTTTTGTGTATGAAACAAAACTCCCTTATTTGATAACAACTGCATTTCACGTTGAATATCCAAAAAATAAAATTAATTTCTCCTGACCTGTTTGTCTACCCCAGTACCCTGAACACAGTTTTCTTGAAACTGGTTTTGACCTGTGATTGATGGCCTCCTTTGCATATAGAATGCTCTTTTTAATCCTTCTTTTTCTTTCCTTTTACAGTTTAAGCTCAATCAAGTTTTGGTAGGAAATAATTCTTCCAGAAGACTTCCTTTTACACACAAATCTATAGAGAAAATTTTCTCTTCTTGTATGTTTGAGAGTAATTCTGCCAGTAATAGTCTTTTAAATTTTATTGCATGGTAGTACGTTATTATTATTAATTGTTTTGCATATACTTTAACCACACAACTAAACTAAGTTCCCTGAAGCAAGAGGACCATACTTCATGCCTCTTTCTTTTCTTATCAGAAATAAGCTAAGCTCTCTACTTATGAATGCACTGTGTAAAGATTTCAAAGTGAGGAATCAAGTCTGTTTAACGTGTGTCCTTAGCATATAACAGTCTCTGGCACAGAGAAGCACTCAGGAAATATTTGCTGTCTGAATAAATTAATTAAGATTAAATTAATTTATGATAAGTATGCATTCTCATATGTCTGCCTGTGTGTGTATTTATGGATGTTAAATACAAATACCCAAATTTGATAACTTGATTTTTGAAATTTGGGAATGTTTTCTGAAATGGCAAGTTTTATTTTCTCTGAATTTACTTAGTCTGCTTTAAATTACCATGAGGAAAGTAGTTCTTTTATTCTATTTATAAGCCACATAGTGATGAGCATTCTTGAATTTATTTTTCTATTTCTTAAAACCATAGACCTACAGATAAGTTTGAATCAGATCCAAAATCTGGGGGTATTCTAAAGCACATGGCGTCAGGCTGCAGTTCATGGTGAGTTCTATAACCACAGGCACGTGACAGCTAGAAATTAGTAAACCAATTTGGCTGGAAAGAATTGAGCCACATCTTTGTTTAAACTAAGTTTACTGACTCTAGTTTATGAAATAACCCTTGAGCTGAAATTCTTAAGAAAATCTTGGTGAATGTCAACCAGCTTCATTAATTTTTTTTTCTTTTGTGTACATCTTTATAAGCTCTTATTATATATGTTCCGGTCAGAATAAGTGGGTTTCTATAACGCTGTTCAAGAGGAGAAGACTTGGCTAGTATTGCCAACTTAGCTGAAAGAGGAAGCACCTAAAGTCTAATGAGAATATTCTTCCAGTTCTAGGAAGCTTTGCAGAGTAGTTCCACAAGCCCAGGAGATATGTACACCATAAAAAAAAAAAAAAACCCAAACATTTGAGTGCTTGTTCAGATTGGACCATGACTGTCAAAGTGTTAATAGATTTTATTATTGAAAAATAATGAGGCAGATATTCTCTGGTGGGCTAGATTATTTCTCCTTTTCACAAATGAATTACTGCAGGGGGAGCCTGTCAACTTTGTTATATGTCCCTTTTCCCCTTTCACTTGACGTTTGGTTCTTTCAAGGCCAATTTTATTTAGTTTCCATTATTTTGACATTGTATTTTTTTTCTTGTTATTTTTTCCTCATTTAGCTAATATCTGATCACCTGCTTAGAAACCTTTTAAATTGCCCTTTCACTTTTATCCTCTTCTTTCATATGTGACTCATCTGTATAGAAAGATACACTAATACAGTGAAATCATACTAGCATTGCTCAGTGCAAATATGCTTCCATATTTTGTACATGCCGCTGTTTGAATAAAATGTGTTTATTGTCCACGTTCTATCACATGCCCCACACACCTCACTTCATATTCAGTTTGTCAGGTGGCAAATCACTCATTTTGTCAATATTTAGTTTAGCTATCTCTTCTCTTGATGATTCTAAAATGGAACTACGTTAGGCCTGGCCAGCTCAGGAGAAGAACTGGAGGGTAGCTCTTGATGCAAGCAAGTGCTAGAGATCTCAGGAGCACTAATTTATGAATCTTCGGCCTCACCTTTCACAAATAATGTGACACCCCACTTAACATGTCTTCTTTTTCCTGACATAGTAACAATTGCCGATCTTCTCTTCTACCTTAGTTTAAATTTCCAGGAAAGGGTATATGATTGTTTAAGCTAATTACTCACTTCTGTTAAGCCAGGCTCATTCATGTCTGACCATATTTTAGCCTTTTGGCTTGCCTGGGATTGAGCTGTCTTGGATTAGATATCTGTCACTGATCCAATCAACGGTGAGATAAACATGACCAGCCACTCTGCAAGGGTGGTGTTCAGGTAGTGCCCCTGACTTGAGAGTGTGGGTACGAATAGGACCAACACTGACTGGTATCTCTATTACTTTCTATTTCTTGAAGGAATTAACACGTAACATCATTCCTATATATTTCCAAAAGTGTTCACCCACCACAAATTGTCCAACTAGAACAGTTATTGATTCAGTATTTATTAAGTACCTAATATATGTTAGGTGAATTTTACATTTATTCATATGAGGATAAATTAGGGATATAAAGCTGAATAAGATACACACACACACACACTCACACACAAACCTTGCTTTCAAGCTGCTTATGAGGGCTAGAAAAACTACCGATTACTTATTTATAAATTAACAAATGCATAATTAAGAAGAGTTGAAAATGGGAGAGATGAGGAAAGAGAGGTAAACAGATGAAAAATCATACAAGTCTTTGTGTATTACAATAGTTTTAATTTTACTCTAGCTGCAATAGAAAGCCTTTGGAGATTGTTTAATTTAAAAAATGCATCATGATTAGATTTCTGTTTTAAAATAATCACTTTGGCTGCCGCCTGGAGAATGAACTCCATGGGATGAGGAATGGAGACAACATGAGCCAATTAATAGCCATTTGTCATCTGGTCCAGATGACAAATGATTTTATTTTGAACTCCTCTTGGAACAGAATATGATGAAAATAAGTTGTATCTGGGAGGTTAAAGAAAGAACTGACAAAATTTGTGATTTTCTGAGATAGGGCAAATTTGCTAAGCAATAGAATGGTCTGGAGAATTTCTAAAGGGTTAAGAGTAAAACACTTTCTGTTTTAGCCATGGTAAACTTGATATGGCTACTATACATCTAAGAAGAGATGTTGAGAATGCGTTTGTAAAAATAAGACTGGAACACAGTGGAGAGAGCCAAAGTGGAGTTAAAGATTTGAGAGTCATACCTTCTTGATGTATTTTAATGCCACAAAAGACCATTTAGGTAGAGTAGGGAAGACTAAAATTTTGTTGATTTAGAGGCCAGGTAGAAAGACTAGTGAAAGAGACTGAGGAAATGTATCTCATGTAGTGGAAGGAAACTCAGATGAACCTTGTTTTGTTGGAGCCTAGAGTATCGTTATAATTGAGGGTGCATCAAAATCACCTGGAAAGCTTAAAACACAGATTGCTGTCCCCAACCTCTTAGTTTCTGATTCAGTAGATCTGAGAAAGGGCCCAATAATTTGCTTATTTTATAAGTTCACAGGTATAGTAAAGGATCTGAGTACATTTTTTTATGTTTGACTGCTGACAGTTTTTCAGGTTTCCCCCTTTCTCTTCCTCTTCTGGCCACATCTAGATAAGCTAATTAAACAGCCTAGCTTTCTTCTCCTTTGGTCCTGGTAAGAGATTCAAACCCTTAAAAATTTCTTCCTGTGTGGGAGAACATTTACCTGGCATCACCCCCTTAACCACTATAAAAACCCTAAGTCAGTGTCCTTTGCTGGCTTCAAGAGTCATTTTGGACCTGCTTAAGAACCATTTTGATGTCCCTAGAAAGTCTTATTATGTGAGTAATAAGTCTTTTCATGCCCTCTTAGTATGTGTGTGTGTGGCATCATCAGTCTTGACATGTGAACCAGACTTTGGGCAGTGTCCATCCTGCTGCTTCAGGGTGGCTGCAGATAGATAATACTTCTCTGCTTATCTGGGGATCACTGAGAGACACTTACCTAAGAAATAGCATGTTTTAATAAAGAAGGAGAGATCATTCAATTCAAAATGCTGATAAGAAATCAAGAAAAAGTTGGTCACTGACCTTAGGAAGATCATTTGTGATCTTAAATAAGAGCTGCTTTAGTGGAGTATGTTGGAGATATAACAAAATGTAATGGAGTGGAGAGAAAGTCTAATTGAAGGAATTCCTTCAAGAAGTAGCTTTTTATAAAAAAATGTTAAGGCATAGTATTTCTATTCTGATGGAATAGTTTAATATAAAAGGAGAAACCGATCATGTGATAGGGAAAGAGGATACTTATTAAAGTCCTCGAGAAGTGAGAGATGTACTCCATAGCACAACTGGTTTACCCTTAGACCCAAAAAGGCAGAATTATTACGTCATATTAGGAATTTTTAACATATATATTGGAAGAGGAGAACAATGTTGATCTCATCTGATTGCATCTGTTTCCTTATGACATATAAGCTGAAATTAACAAATCAGAAGAGAGGAACTGATTATAGAGAAATAGTCATTGGGAGAATTGGAAACTTATTTTCAAGGAATCTCATAGGGTTTTTTTTGTTTATTTATTTATTTTGGCAGTGATGAGTACTTATCTGAGAGGCGTAAGTTTAAAGAAGATGCATAATTTTAAAAGAACACCGGGTAGTACTGGGACAATTGAGTAATAGGTTAGGATTGCAGTTCTTTTTTTTTTTTTTTTATTTTTTTTTATTTTTGTATTTTTTGTATTTTATTTTTTTATTTATTTATTCATTTATTTTTTATTAGTTTCTGCTTTATAACAAAGTGAATCAGTTATACATATACATCTGTTCCCACATCCCTTCCCTCATGCATCTCCCTCCCTCCCACCCTCCCCATCCCACCTCTCCAGGCGGTCACAAAGCACCGAGCTGATCTCCCTGTGCTCTGCGGCTGCTTCCCACTATCTATCTACCTTACGTTTGGTAGTGTATATATGTCCATGCCTCTCTTTCGCTTTGTCACAGCTTACCCTTCCCCCTCCCCATATCCTCAAGTCCATTCTCAAGTAGGTCTGTGTCTTTATTCCCATTTTACCCCTAGGTTCTTCATGACATTTTTATTTTTTTTTAATTCCGTATATATGTGTTAGCATACGGTATTTGGTCAGACATTCTGGGCTCAAATCCTGGTTCTACCACTAATTAGTTGTGTGAGCTTAAGCAAAATACTTAATTACTGCCTCTTAAAATATTAATTTGACATGGGAACATGTCAGCATTCAAGGTCTGAATACTATTGTATGAAACAACTTCTTGCCTTACTGAGTGTAGATAATTTACTGTTTTATCTTACATACTTTAATTCTAGGCCCATGGCAGACTAGCCTAAGTCCTGTTACACAAGTGGGTGGCCCTGTGACTAATCGTGAAATGAGCATTGGATTTGTTCCTGGAAAATTAGGATTCAATCCAGGAAGAACACGGTAAGATGAAGGTCACGTTCTTGATTTTGTCAAGCACTCATCCCTGCTCCCCTGATTGCTTTGGTTTTGTGCCATTAGAAAGAACAAGGTTGGATAATGAAAAAGAAAATAGTTGGCCATTTTTGATAGTTTAATCAATTCTTTGTTAAAAATCTTTTCTCCAGTGAAAGCTCTCTGGTAAGCATTAAATCTGATAAAAGTCTTTCCCCAAACTTCAGTATTACCTAATCTTTCATTTTTGCTACTTCCAAATCAATGAGCATCTAGTCAAACTGTTCTCTACTACTAGGGTCAGCTTTGGAGGCATGTGATCCGTCTACTTGCACAGACCTCGTGCAGAGAAGGGACCCATGCTTTGTTTAATGCTTTTCTTTTACCGTCTTGAAATCCTTTGGCTTTGAGTTAAGTGAAGGCTGATGGAACAATAGAGCTGGCATGTGAGCCGAGGAGACACACTGAGTGATGCCGCACTAACTTGGTTGTGGTCTAGCAGCAGTCAGCACCTGCTGGTTCAAGACTGTGGGCATGGTGGAAAGCAAGAATGCAGAGCAGTTGGCATGGCCCATAAGCACATGCCTCGGGGCATTTTAGGGCACCACGGGGACAGCCAAGCCAGGATCTGGAACCAGACTGGAGTAGCATTGGCTATAGCAGCAGAAAAAGTACCAGCAGCCATGGCTATGGGAGGGAGGATGGGTCCTGCGTGGGTTTTTGGACCTGGGTTGTGAGGCTAGCTTGCTCTTCTGTCTCCAGGGCCTGTCTCTGGGACATCTGCAGAAATATTAAATCTCCAGTCTGAGTGCTAAGACAGAAACTGCTGGAGTCAAACAGTAAACTGTGTTAGTACATTATTGCAAAATAAAAGTTTACACGTGGATATTGCAGTAAAGAATACTGGGAGTAATTAGAACACTTCAAAGAGTTCAGAATCTTCATTTTGATAACTGATGCAATATTGCAAAGCAAATATCCACAGGCTTGGAAATAGAAATAACATTTAAATATCATTGCATTATTAGAAAGGAATGCTATTTTCATATGAAGTTTCAGATAACTATTCTTAATAAGGTAGGCAGTTTTAAATTAAATTGTTCCCTTGAAATTGAAGATACAGCAACAGAATGTATAGACAGACATTTTGAATTATGTACAGATACTGAAGTTGCCTTGTTTTTTATACGACGTCCACAAGTTACGAGAAATGTCAGAGGAAACATTAAAATGCTGTTACGTAAATTTACATTTAAATTAAATTCAGACTTCCAAGAGAGTGATTTGTATGAAGAGTTAAATCTTTTTAGAAAAATATTTCCTTGAGAAACATCAGATCCAGATGTACTAAATTTCATATTTGAAATAATTTATTAGAAATCTATCCCAATGTTATCACAGCCTGTAAAACATTCTTATCAGTTCCAGAAACAGTTGCATCAGCAGGAAGATCCTTCTCCAAATTAAAAATTATCAAAATTATTTGCAACCTTGCATGTTCGAAGAGTGACAGATGCTTTTAGTTATATCAATTGTAAATAACGTTTCTATAAATATAAATTTTCATGATCTAGTAAATATATTTGCAGACTAGGGGGACCAAAATTCTATTATCAATCAAGATGCTACAGTAAAAATTATTATTTGTGGTATTATATAAAATTATAACACAATTTTTTTGCAATTTGAAAATTAATATTATTTTTATGTAGCACTTGTTCCCTATTATGTTTACAATTATGTTTAGTAATGAAATCTTTTAAAGAAAAAAACCTTATATTTTTGTACATTTAATAGCAGGGTACTAAACAAAAGCAAAGGGCCCCATGAAATTTTCCTTTTGCACTAGGCAATGCAAATTATACAGCTGGCCTTATACACTGCTCAGACATTATTTTAAATCCTACCTCTGGTTATCCTCTCACTCAAGCAAAGTAAACTTTGAGATGTTGTAATTTTGAAAAACATTTCATCTTTTTCAAGACTACCCCTGAGAAGGGACATAGTCCAACATATATAAGAAATGTTTGTTGTCCATCAGTTTCCACACACAGACCCTTCTAAGTATTAATATTATTGCCAAACTTTTGATTTAGGTGCCATGTAGTATACCATTGATATCATCTTCTGCCATAAGTAGTTTATGCCATGTGTTTATAAACTCTCCAGGTAGCCAGTCCACTGGATAGCTGGTGAGCCATGCCATGGCATGTAAAGATAAACTGGGCTAGTCAGATCTGAGTTTGAGTTTTGTTGCCATCACAAGTTGTATGCCCTCAAGTTTTCTTGGCCAAAGTTTATCTATAAGATAATGGAGTTGTTTAGATGTCTTTTGAGCTCCCTTCCAACTCTAAAATTTTATATAACAAAAGTGATTATTTGAAAATATTTAACCACAATGATGGCTGATTACCCAAACATAAATGCCATAACCCAAAAGATTGAGAATTATAATTTTAAATAAAATCAATAATTATGGACTTAATGGAGGGTGTTATGATTTATACATTCCAGGACTGCATCATGGAATCATTACAGATCAGCTTCCTATAATTAAGTGGTCTAGCTTTACAGGGAGCATATCGTAGCTGAAGAAAAGCAGTAGCAAAGACCAGGATATATCATTGACAAACTTGGTTATAGTATTTTGTTTTGACACTCTGCAGTTTGGCCTTTGTTGAATAGCCCATAATCCCATTTCCCTTCCCACTTCCTCTCCCACTTCTGTATGTTTAACATAAATATGTTTCAGGGAGCATAGTAGCAAATAGCAAACTTTTTTTCACTTAAAATTTTTCCACTTAGGTTTACAAAACCTTTCTGAAATCTAGTATTACCACAATAAGAGAGTCATGCATTGAAGAAACTTCATTTATCTTTATAGTTTTGTAGAAAATGCATTTGTTGTACTAAAGATGGGGCAACAAGTAATAACAAAGAAGTAAATTTCTTTCTATTCCCAAGGTGTCATAGGTCATTTATTCAGGGGCTGATTGACAGATATGGTATAATATTATCTGTCCTTAAGCCAATGAGGTTGCAGTGCTGTGGTGAAGAGTACCAAATATTGCACTGTATTTGCTTAAGTAGTGTGGTAGAAATCAACTGCTCTGAGTAATTTATTGCATTGACCACAATGCCTGTTTGTTTCTAGTATACTTTGAAAGTTCTGGGTTTGTTTATTCTGGGCCTACTCATTCTTTGTTTCCAGACACTGCTGATTTCTGAGCTGAGGTCAGGCTGTTCTTTCTAACCCACTCTTATAAACAAGTGATGAGATATGCAATACCCCAGCATAGATCTAAAACTTCCAAAGTTCTGTGTGGAATGCCTGGCACACTGCACAACACAGCCTTTGAGCAAATAGATGGATTTCAGATCAGTCTTTCACTTCTTAATTTAACTTTATATAATGGAGGAAACCATATGGATAAAATTAGGAAATTTTGAATACTAGAACAAGACACTATTCTGGAATGGAAATCATGCCTGTACAGTAGAATCTTCTTTTGGATACGATGTTGGCCAGAAACCTTACTGAAATTAAAGGGGAAAAGCTGAGTTGTAGTCATCCCCCCCCCTTTTTTTAATGCCATACCATATTAAAACAAGGGGAAAAAATAACCTGCTCCAAATTCTGTCAATGGATAAATTAATAAATTGGCTAATAGAAATTATACTTTACAAATAACTATGACATCATTAAAAATGAATCACCAAAATAGCATTTGTTTTTATCCTGAAATAAAAAGCCTTTAGATCAGAATCACATTATTCAAAATTATTTTTACATGTACTCTATTTAAAAATTGAAAAATGTCATTAACATTTATCACTGAGCTGTCATCTTTTCTAAATATATTTCAGTCTAACTATTATTAATAAAATCATTAACTGTGTTTACTTATTTTACAATACAGTCATGAGGAGTAATTAACATTTCAAATGCTTTAGTAGAATTCTCATGCAAATAAAAATATGCCTATCAATATTGCTGCTTAGCTTATCAATTACAAAATAACTAGTAAAACTCAACAAAACTGAATTATCATCTTCAACATCTACTTGCCCTAGATTGAATTTGGGTCATTAAATAATCTCAGTTCTTCACATTCAATTGGTATTTATATCCAGCTAGTTGCTTAGATCTAAGAATGTTAGATCTAAAAAATTACAAAAGTTTTCCACAGCTATTATTGGTTGAATCGTGTCCCCAGATCCATATGCTGAAGTCCTAACCCTCAGTACCTCAAAATATGATCTTATTTGGAAATAGGGTGTCTTAGGCAGCTTGGGCTGCTATAACAAAACACCATAGACTGGGTGGCTTAAACAAGAAGCATTTATTTCCTATAGTTCTGGAGACAAGGGAGTCTCAAGGTGCTAGCAGATCCAGTGTCTAGTAAGGGTCCACTTCTTGGCTTGTAGACTGCCACCTTCTCTCTGTGTCCCCACATGGTGGAGAGAGAAGAAGCAAGCTGTCTCATGTCTCTTCTTATAAGCACATTAATCTCATCAGGAGGGCTCTACCCTCATGACTTAATTACCTTTCAAAGACTCAATCTTTAAATACCATTGCACTGGGAATTAGAGTTTCAAAATATGAATATTGGATGAACACAAATATTCTGCTCATAGCTTAGGGTCTTGATAGAGGTAATCAAGTTAAAATGAGGTAATTAGGGTAGACCCAAGTACAGTATGACTGTTGTACTTATAAAAAGGGGAAATTTGAAGACAAACATGCACACAGGGAGAGAGTCAAATTAAAACAAAGGCACAGATTGGGGTGATGCTACTACTATAAGCCAAGGAATGCCAAAGATTGCTAACAAACCACCAAAGGCTATGTGAGAGCCATAGAATAGATTCTTCTTCATAGTTTTCATAGGGAACCAATCCTGAAAACACTTCAATTTAGGACTTTAACTTCCAGAACTGTGAGACAATAAATTTCCATTCTTAAGCCGTTCAGTTGTTTGCACTGTGGTAGCCAAATTAATGTAACAGTACCCTGTCATGTATATAAACCTATATGTACAAGTTGGTAATTTTATATATAGATATGTATATATATATATATATATATATATATATATATATTTCACATGTACTGCATATGTGTGTATGAGTGTATGTAAAAGAAAAGGCATGGAGAGAGACAAAGAAAATTCATATCAGTGGTAATGGGGGTATCGGAGAGGGATTGTTAAAGGATTGGGTTTTTCTTCAAATTTTAATTTGTTAAAGGGAAACAAATTAATAGTCACTTGTATGATTTAAAGTTAATTATAAAGAAAATAATAAGTTGTAACTTCAAGCTTCTGTTGAAGTTGTCATTGTATCTAATCTGGACAATCACAATAGCTTCCTACTAGGTTTCCTTTGTTTAAAATTTCTATATTTATCACTTATCCCCTTATAGGAATCCTACTAACCCTCCAAGAACCAATCCTTTACCCCAAACTGCCAGGTTAAATTAGTTATTCCCTCCTGTTGAACATGTGATACCATGCTTCGATTTCCATTATGGCCCCCTTAAGAATTTGATATTTCATAGAGAAAGTTTGATATATTTGTATGTTACTAGAGTGTGAGCTTCTTGATATGAGACAACATTTATCATTCTGTTTTGTGAAGAGTGGGAACTTTACAAATATTTGCTGAATTCTATAGTATACAGGTTAAATGGGCATAATACTATTGCATTCAGAAGCATATGTTTTAGAGTCAGACAGACTTGGATTTTTATTCCAGCTCTGACACTTATGTGTTATGTGACCTTGAGCAAATAACCTAAACACCTACCATTTAATTAATAACACTTATCCCAAAGGGATATTTTGTATACTTAAGCATGTGTGAAATTTTTTGATACCCAACGGGAATTTAGTACTCAATAATTGAGTTACAACTTTGGTTGCTGTCAGGATCAATTATAAAACTGAAGTTTGGTGCGTCCTCTTTATCATATTTTTCCCCTTGTAGCTGTTGTGTTTAATGTCATTAAAAAGAAATAAAAGTTCTTGCCAGTGGAAAAAAATTGGATGTTTACTGTTTTGTCATCTAGTTTTTTTGATTTTATATAAATATATTTGGGTTCCTCATTATATTTTTTGGATCTGTCGATTTTGACTGGTTATTATACAAACAAAAACTCCACGGCAGTATGTTAAGATCCATGATGGAGCTATTAGGCTGGACATATTAGGCATAATTCATGAGATAATACCATTCATGGGCAGCAATTATCTGGGAATCCAGATGCTCATCTTTCATGATGGCTTATTCATATAATCATCAACTGTGTGTTTCTCTCTCTCTCCTTATTTTTCTCCACTGATTCTGACATCACCCTACTTCCTGTGTGCTTGACGTTTTTATTTTCCATTACTTTATACCAGATCCTAATTCTGCCTTCCTGGCTTCCACAGGTAAGCTGACCATGCCTCCTTCACTTTTGTTGAAGATTTGGCTGTGTATTGTCCCTGGGAGATGTTTTATTTTAGAAAACCCAGCTGAAGAAAAATGTGTGGAAAGAGATCTGAGAAAGATGACAAGGATGGTAAGTTGACTGGAAACACTGTCAAATGAAAATGGGTTGTTGAAGAAGCTAGAGAAGAAATAAAATACTAAGAGATGATGGTAATAGTTTTCAAATGTTTGAAGAACTGACATGCAGAAGCCAGAGTAAATTTTTTCTGTCTTCCAAGAGGTCAACACAGGAAACCAATGATTGCAAAATAAAGAACAATTAGAATTCATTCCAATATAAAGCTCTTTACACATCTTTGAACACCTTTCTTTACATTTTCAAGACTGACTTTATTTTATTAAATGCCTATGATTCTTTTCATTCCATAAAAAAGGTTAACACACTTTGGACTAAGATGCCAGAAGCAGTTGGAATATAAGTCATCCTGGGGAGCAGTTGTACCAAACACCCCCTTCAGTCCCTCAGCATCTGCAGACTCTCTTTTACAGCTGCCACCTCTAGCTCCAAGCATGGTGTGTTTGGGCTCAAAACGCACAGTAGCACCCATAGTCATGATGTGGAAACAAAGTACTATTTGGGTTATTTTTCAACCAGGGGGGCCATGTATGCTTCTCTGAGTCCTTCCTTCCTCACCCCTTGCAGGATCTCATCTCCATCCTCAGGCATTCCCTTTCATGTCTCTCTTCTGCTCTCAGGTCCTAAATTAACAGAGCATTTGGTTCTAAAGCACAGTTGCTGTTCAAAGGACTCTGAAAATTCCTGAATTTTGAATGATATCTTCTTTTTGATTCCAGTGGTTCATTGAATGATCAGTCCTCTAAGCATCTTCTGTAATTCTTCATGAGAGTACAGCATCTGAATTCTTCCTCTTCATGAGAATGCACTATAGGGGGGCCGGCAGATGGTATGCTTTTCAGAATCACAGGAAATTGATCACCTTAATGAAGACATTTTAGCAGAGGCTGGTTGCTCAACTATTAGGAATATTACAATTCCTACATTAGCTGGAGGTAGAAACATGTTATTTATAGTTCAGTAGTTTATAGTTCTTGTGCCCACTTAAAATTCTCTTTGCCTCAACTTTTGCTAAAGAACTGCTCTATTGACAAGTTCCAACAGAATTTATCCAGCTTCATGTAGGTATAACATGGAAGTGCATCACCTCGATCTTTTTGCCCATGGCCTTCTCTGATATTGCTACATGGGACAACCCGGAATTCACTTGTTTTTGCCAGAATGTATATAGGGTGTAGGGGTTATCATTGTTTGGAAACTCTTGATGCTTAGCCTTCAATATTGTATAGTTCCCCCCTCAAAAACGGCCTCTTGGGCTTCCCTGGTGGCGCAGTGGTTGAGAGTCCGCCTGCCGATGCAGGGGACACGGGTTCGTGCCCCGGTCTGGGAAGATCCCACATGACGCGGAGCGGCTGGGCCCGTTGAGCCATGGCCGCTGAGCCTGCGCGTCCGGAGCCTGTGCTCCGCAATGGGAGAGGCCACAACAGTGAGAGGCCCGCGTACCGCAAAAAAAAAAAAAAAAAAAAAAAAAAAAAACGGCCTCTTGGTGGCAAGTTGATGACCTCATACCCTTTCTATCCTGGAGAGACAAGCAGCTCATTCTTACCAGAACTGACACCAACGCTGTATATGGGTTTGCTTTTCCTATGTACAGCATATCTACAAGCATCACCATCTAAATGCTTGCTTTATCAGCCTAGTATATTGCACAATATTGTTTCATATCAAGGGACCCATTTTTTGTCAACAGAGGTGCAATAATAGGCATGTAACTATTGGATCTGCTGGTCTAATGTATACCCCATCACCCAGGAGCAACAGTTCTAATGAAATGATGAAACAGCCTGTTAAATTTTCTTTTTGTCCTCTGGGATATGAAATATATCTCTATAATGGAAGCACATAACAGCAGGCCTACCCTGTACATTTCTGCCTAGGGCTTTTCTGTATCTCATGTCTCTTCCCTCTGAAGAAGTATCTCTTGGAACAGTCTTTGAACATGAGGATAGGAAATGATAAATGAATGCTTCTCCTTTCTTCTGCCAAGTAAGTGTTCATGAAGTTTCTCATATGGCCCCAAGACATCAAGTACCTTGTTTCCATAGTAATGGTCCAATTGATAACATAATGGCTCTATTTTCATTCCTGGTTCTCTTGCCCTATGACTCACCTCTGGTTCCTGGGTTCATAGTTTCAAATAAACTATTCATTTATCATCCTTTGTCGCAGGCGCTATTTTCAAAGAAACATAGGTTAAGACAATATCTAATGTCCCTACTAACTCTGGCAATGTATCAATTTCCCTAAAGGTAATTGCACTGTAAATGTGACTGACTTTTCCATAATAGCCTAGCAGAAAAATCATGGATTCCTGTCTCTGAAATGAGCTGTCACTATCTGCTTTTGTTTGAAAAGCTGGGAGGATACATTAAGTAACCTTTTCTTAGTCTGTGGCTTAATGGGTACAGTTTTGTGATATCAATCATTTGTAAGACAAAATAGAGCTGAATAAAAATGGCATGATTGACACAACAGAGCCCAATTTAGACATTAACATTTGGCAATAAAAATATGCAGTCAAAATACTTGGCAAAGGCTGTTGCTGTTGATTCATAGAGATGAAAACAAACAAGTTTTTTTTCATGGTCATGAAAACCACAATTTTATTATTATAACATAAATAACTCTAGGCAGAGGGTCTTGGCAGTCATAAGTGACTTACTGTAGAGAATTTATAAATGTTTTTAATCCTTAAATAATTTTTCTTTCTTTCATTCAGATATAAAAGCATGAGAAATTCTACCACTTAATCCTTTGATATGATTAAGCTTTGTCTGTTTTATGAGTGCCACCATTATGCAGGTGGACTAGATTTATAGATTTTGGCCACTGGTATACCTAATTGGTTTGACCTCAACTGAGGTTGAGTTAACTTTATTATACCTATGTAAATGCTGAGGATTGTCACTTTAACCTCCAATTTCTTCTATTTGTGGTTGAAAAGGTAAAAGAAAAAACACAAGATCTCCCAGAGGGCTTTCCAGTTTCTAGATATAAAATATGTTTAGCCAATTGGATATACCTGATGAAAATTTGGAAGGTGAAAGTGAGGTGACATTTACCTTCCTATGACTCTTGACTATTGCTGAAGGCTAACAATGTGGATATGTGGGGCTTCCCTCTAGCAGCATTCAATGTCCCTTCTCCAGCTTCCTGGGTGTGAGAGGTAGTTACAGAATAACAGTGTCTGTTTCTTGCTTTCAGCATAGTCCTAGTAGCAACCTCCGAAGTCAGTTCTTTAGTGGATCAGTGGGCTCTCGTGTATTTGAAGGAGTACCATCTCAGAGTATAAGAATATAGAGTGAAATCTGTGTTCACATAAAATTATTTTCTTAGAAAAGTACCATGTGTTAAATACGTTAGCAGAAGTGAAAAAAAGAAGGTCCGAGATGAAAGCCCTGGCTTGTGTTTATTTTTAGAGGACTTAGTGGAATTAGATGGATATGGTAGCAAAAATGAGATGACACTACCCTTTGGGCATTTGTGTGCTCTGAGCCTTAAACCATGATGCCTTCTGTAGACCTTAGAAAAATCAACATAAAATCTTTTTTCAAAATTGAATAAAAAAGCATTTTAATTTTACCTGACTTGTTTTAAAAATATGTAAAAATGTAAGATATTTCTACATATTTTGATGAGTTCACATTCCTGTCTCCCATTCAGTAATCTTCAACTCAGAGTAATGTTCTAAGAGAGAAGATTCATGTCCCACATTGGGCAATCATATGTTTCTCAGATGGATTCATATAATTCTAGATCTTTGGACTATTAAGGAAAACAGTTTCTTACAGTCAATGATTGTACTAGATGTTATAAATTCCTTACAATTCCAATTCCTCACCCTTGGTTAATAGCCAGACATCATGGTTTATCAACTGATTGTAACTTCAGGAGCAATTCATAGATTCTAGAAGCTGAGAGTTTAAACCATCCTGGTCTTCTGATTTTCTAAATATTGGTTCTTCACTGACTTATTTATTAAAGAATCCTAAAATTGTACCAAGTCTGCTAGCATTATTATCTGGAACCTATTAAATATAACATGCATGCAAGAATTTCTTTTTAAATTGTGTATTTTTCAGTTTCGGTGAGTGGTGAAAAAGCTGACTGTTAGAATACCTTTCCAATGATATTCTTTTGTTCTAACATGTAAATATGGATTATTCCCTATGTTCACTCAACAGCTCACAATGGCATTTGAAATTATGGATGATACAACAAACTTGTCTCAATCTTTTGTGCTACAGCTGTTCCCACTCTGTTTCTTTACAGGATTGTGTAACTTATACATTTTTCATCGTCTGTGCTCTTAAACATGGTTTTGCATAGCATAAAAATTTATAAATTATAATAAACTGAATGGCATAGATATTTTACAGAGATGTGATCTTTAAAATGAAATCATTATTTTCAGACTTGATGAAGAAAGAGTAGTTATACTAGTAGTTAAAATGAAATCATTCATTGTACTGGATATATAGTGAATTAAGATAAACATGTGAAAAGTGTTTTTCAGTTTCTACACAAGTAAGAAAAACACTTTAATAAATAATCAGAAATAGAAATGTGGTAGTTAGTGACCCCAGCTTAGCTGCTGAGAAGTATATGTCTGCAGCTCACTGCTCTACTGAACATAAAAGACCTCTATGACTCTTCAAGAGTTTGCAGAAAATGTGTGTAGATTTTAGCTTACTGACTATTTAGCACAGTGCCTATCTTAGTGCAGTATTGTCACTGGTGACCTCTTTGCACTGAAATGATTGAGAAGAAATTAAAGTAAGTATTTATAGTTAATTGGAAATTTTAATACCTGCCTTTGTCAGGCTGTTTTGACGTCCAAGAGGGGTGGAAATGAATGAATTCTGAAACATCACTCTTCTTTTGGCCTGAAAAATTCCTTTGTGGTGGAATCGAAAGTTTTAGTTGTTGCTGTTGAATCACAGAGGTGATCTATGAGTGCAGTGGTTTGAATGACTAATGCATTAATGTCTGGAAGACAGACAATGGGGATTTTAGCAGAACTAGCTTCCAGGTGGCAAAGGGTTCCACTTGTCTTCCCCCATGGATGCACCCACACACTTCTTTGAAAGCATCTACCTATTATTACAAGTTCATGTGGTAATTGTTTGCCAAGAAACTCCTTCACTTAAGGGGACAAAAGAGACAACAAAGAAAAAAATATCTGCCAAGAAAGAGCAAATGCCATTTATCCCTTTATCTGTTGCACTTTGGGGACAGTCACAGAATAATGTGAGCAAACAAATGCTTTTTCTTGAGCACCAGAATTTCTCCAAGAGAATATTTCATTCAACGTATGGCTCTGACTTTGCCTGTCAACCAGCTTTCTTATCCCACCATCTTTCTTCTTTTTTTTAGAAAAACTAATTGTTACATAATTCACAAAGGAGTCAAGCCAGGTTTTTAGAATTTCTTCTTCATGCTACTAATCTTTTCACAAAATTAATTGTTAACTGATGATTCTTTTCCTCGATACTACTTAACCCCTTGAAATCTACCTCAACTCCCACCCTAACCTCATAAATATTTCTTTTTCCAAGTCCATCAACAGTGTGTTTCCAGGGACAAATCACTTTCCATTCCAAGTTGCCATCCTTTTCTTAAATTCTTGTCCTGGGTTTTAGTTTATGCAACATTGTTTATTTAGGCTCTTTTCCTACTTTTCTGTCTTTTTTTTCTGTCTCCTTTCTTTATCTCTTTTCTACAAACTTGTCTGTTTTCCACAATTCCTCAATAATGGTGTTTCCACAAAGTGTGCATTCTACTTTGTCACTGTTGTCTTCATCATGTGCTTCCATGATTTCTTCCATCATAATTTTGAAATGACTCTAAAATTATATAGTTACTATTAATCTCTTTTTCTAGGTCAAGTATGCATTTAAAAATATATGGGATAATTACACATGACATGACCTAGACACCTCAAATTCAGCGTGTCCCAAACCACTCTCAACATTGTCACTCTTTGTGGTAAGCAGATTTCTAAGATGGGACTAACAGCCCCACTCCCCTGGTCTACGTACCCTGAATAATCTCTGGGACTGTGAGTATATTATGGATTTTACTCATGTGATCGAGTTATATTTTATGTCATATTTGACTTTAAGAAAGGGAGGTTATTCAGATGGGCCTAACCTAATAACTTGAAACCTATGAATCTGGATCAGAGACAGAGGAAGTCAGAGCTTTGAGGCATGAGACAAATTAGGAAGAAGGGAGATTGTTTGTAGCTGGGTCTGAATGGAGAAGGGGCCACTTGACAAGGAATTGGGGCAGCCCTTAGGAGCTGAGATTGACCTCTACTGACAGACAGCAAGGTAATGGGAATAGCCCTTCAACCTCAAAAAAGTGAATTCTGCCAACAATCTGAATGAGTTTGGAAGTAAATTTTCTCGCAAATCCTCCAGATAAGAACTCATTCTAGTGGGCATCTTGATTCAGCTTGGTTATACCTTGGGGATAAAAACCAGCCATGCTGTAAACTTTGGACCCATGTAATGAATGAGGAGGAGAGGCAGGAGAGGGAGGAAAGGAAGTGTCAGAAAATGTCAAGTCCTTTAGCCAGAATGTTTTCAAGTGAAACCTTGAGTTGGTATGGTGGAGTGATGTATTTTAAGCAGTGAAGTAGAGAGATTAAAGGCACAGATTCTGTATTCAGCCTCAACTTGGATCCTACTCTTTCATCTCATTGCTTTATCTGGAGGCAAGTTACTTTTCTCTCTGGGATTCAGCCCTTTACCTGTACAATGAATATGTTAATAATAGCAGCAATCTCATAAGATTATTTGAGAATCAAATGAACTAATATATTAGGTACTTAGAACAGTGCCTGGTCCATAAGAAGCATTAAAAAAACGTGTTAGCTGTATTTTCACAACATAATTTTTAAGTTATCTGTAGCAAATGTATCTACTCATGCCCTAGATCACTTAGCCTAGTATCTTGCTAAGGGTATGTACTCAGTTCCTGACGGTTGAATAAATGACATTGGGGTGGACACTTTTCCCACCAGGCAGTGCCGCTCACCTATAATCATCCTGTGGTTATGAGTTAACTCTCCTGGGAGATGCTTTAATATTTGAGTCTATTTGAAAGTGTGGCAGAATATGTAAATGTATAGCTTCATATTCTCAGGAAATTAGTGAATTTTCCCAAATCGTGTATGTCATGCTCACCCACAACCCTGACACTGCTCTGAATCTAAGCCCCTCCTCTCGTACCCCTCCACCACCATAAATGACTCTTACTGGTTTATTCAATTTGGATTCACAACAGACATATATTCTGGAGCATTGGCTAACATCACTATTACTCTAAATATGCTAACATACTACTAACACATTTGGAATATGACTTCTGTTGTAGAGAGTCACTTATCTTTCTAGCAATTTTTATTTTAGAACATGGAGTTTAACCTTATAAAACCTTTAACTTAGCAGAAGAAAAATGGTAGTCCCAAATGTCATAGCATGATAAGAAATTCAAAGTAGAAACAGAAGATGTCTCCTATACATGATTCAGTTTCCTGTTCATCTCTCAGAGCTTCAAAATCATGTGGAAATTGAGATAATTATACTATACTACCCATCTTGAAATAACTTTTATCTCCTTTAGTGACAAATTTCCCCTTTCCATTAAATTCTGGATGCTGTTCAATATGGACGATTATCTGAATTTTTCCTTATGTCATTAATTGAGGTTTCCACTTTTAGATACCTATTTAAAATATAATAAATTTAAACACTTTGGTCTAACAGTGCTAAAATTTTATGCAAAGATAAATTGTAGATTGGGGGTACAACAATCTACAATTGCCAGCAACTTATTTATTATTGCCAACAACATATTTATAGGTGGTGTTTTCAGTATTTGAAGTTATGAAGCCTAAGTCATATGATTTCACACGTAGAAAAGAAAGATATTTTAAAAAGAAAATGGCAGACCAATGAAGCCATGCTTTGCAATCAGTTGGCTTTTTTATTTCACATTGATTAAGCTTAGTCTAACCTCAAATTACCTGTATTCATTAGGTTTTAAAATAAAACTTCAGCTAAAAAGAGCACCATAACTCACTGGACTTTTCATTCTGAAAGTCTGTTTCATGTTACCACGTTGTGCATAAATAACACAGCCAGAGAATTATGTGTGCCAAGTGGACACTCATTCATGTAATACATGTATAACACACTTTGCTCACCAACTTGCTAACTGCTGCTGGGGTTCAATTCCAGGTCACAAAATGAGTTATCTGGGTTTTCTCTGAATTACGTTATTTTTCATGTGTATTTTGCTTCTTTGATAAAAAAGGTGCAATGTTTTAAATATCAAGATAAGAGAATGAGAAATTACAAGCAAAAGTAGTTTTGTGATTTGAAGTTAAAATGCATAAGGAAAATAAGGCAGATGTTAATGACAGCTGCATGAAAAAATATCCCAAACTGTTAATTTGGTCTTTTTAATTATCTCATGACATTTTAGCTTATATCACAGCAAGTCAGATCATCTGGACTATTTGTGTCTAATATAATTAATACATTACATTTCATGTTCATTTTTGCTGTACATAGACCCATTTTATTACCATTCTAGAAACATGTTCATAATGGTAAACTCTCAATTAGAGCCAAACTAATTGGTATACTTTACAAGTAAAAATTCTAGTATTTCATTTTCTAGATAAAGAAGGCCAAAATAATTGAATTTAATTTAATCAGGGATACGTTTAAGTAGAAGATATTGAAAAAAAAAAGTAAAAAAGATGAACCCTTAGAAACAATATCTTATAACATCTGACATTTGTGTGAAAACATCCCTGTCTTTCTCCTGGCAAGTTCAAAGTTCTTTCCCTTGTGCTTCCATGGTACAGTTTAATAGATTTAAATAATTTAGAATTATTAGAGTGCTAACTTTTTTATGAAAAGACAAATTGTAGCTTGGACACACCTGTTATTATCAACAACATGTTAATGGTAGTGTTTTCAGTGTTTAAAATCACAAAACCTAAGTCATATGATTTTACACATAAAAAAGGAAGATGTGACAGGAGATTGTTTTTATTTGTTTACATTACTTCTTCTCTCATTAACCTAAGCTCCTTGAGAGCAGGAATCATATTTAAATCATCATTATTACTGAAATATTAACCCGGATCTAAATCACCATTTCTACTCAATAACTGTTACATGAATGAATTAAACTATTATGAAAACAATATTTTTATTATATAGTAATTATAATAACATACCTAATGATACCTATATCACTCAAACCAGCAACATGATATCTGCAAAATGACGAATATAAGAATAAAAATACCAGAGAAACAAGGTGAATTGAAGCCATAGCACTGAATAATACAAATTAATAAAATTTACAATGTTGGTATAATAACTATCAAAATACTAAAGATGGAGAATAAAATGTTAGTAGAGACTCTACTGAGAAGAAAATCTCATTCATTCTGTATTTTTAAACATAACTGAAGGTCGAAGTCTTTCGTATATGATCATTCTTTTAACAACAAAAACAATATGAACAGGAAAGATGTCACATAAACAGTGATATACTGATGAGCTTCTCTGCCTAAGCCAACAACACATGAGAATTATTAACCCATTTTTCATCTACTATGTCTTTGCCAAGATAATCTGCATGCAGAAACCCCATGATTTTAAGGGAGTTTCCCACTTTGTCAGCTTTGTAGTAAATGAGACACATAATAAATATACTTCCAAAACAAGGGATAAAGTGTGACTTCAGAGAATGTGTGTGGCTTTGGAATTTTGAAGTTTACAGATTAAAGATCTAGTTTGGATTTTGACTCTTTTCTGAGTGGGGTTCTATAATAAACTTCAATTTTTCCATGTGTGCATAAAATATAGTAATATACATCTGCCCTCATCCTAGCTAATATTGGCATTTTTTTCATGGATATCTTCAATATTTATAATAATATTATTTATATGACTAAGTATATTGTAGCATTCACATAAGGATGAAGCCAAAGGAGCTAGTTTACATTCACTGTCTGGAATTTTCTGTTCATGTTAAATTTAGTTGTATTTTGAAAGAGAAATAAAATTTCTTAACTGACTTTAAAGACCCATTGTTTCATTTTTAAATGGAGTTAGATGCTATTGAGATGAAATAAAAGAAAAATCTACAAGAGTGGCAAACACTGGCAGCAAATGCAGTTTTCCAGTAATTGTTTTCTAATGCTTACTTGAGATTGGTAATTAATAAAGCAGAAATTTTTAAATAAACAATTTTGACATTTACTCATTGATTTCATATAAATACAAAGGAATTAAGTATTTTAAACAATGTATTAAAATTGGCTTTTTGACTTCATGTAGACAAAAGCTAGTAAAACACTCTTTGCTTGTTTTTTCGTGATTTGGCCACGGATTTCACTGTCTGCATGAAATCACATCCTGATTCTAATAAAACAAATTGGAAGCTCCTATTATCTGAGAAAACCTAAGTACTTTTTACAAAAGTGGTAGGAGTTACACCAAATTTAATTGTTACAATGTACTTAGATATTAACTTAGGGATCATCTTTTGCTTGATGACAGAAAACAAAGCTAAGTTACAGACACTAATTATAGTTTGGACTACAATTTTCAGTAGAATGATCACCTGGGGTATATTTATTGGAAATGTTGCAAGGTTTTGCATGTCTCAGGCTTGTCATAGAGCTAAAATTACATTTTTCTTTCTTGTATTTTACGTCTTTTCCCCCTCATTGCTATAGGCAAATCAATGCAATGATTTAATTGCCCATTACGTGTTGGTGTTAAAATACTGAATCATGAAAGATTTATCAGTTCTGCAAAGGTTAGTATCCAAATGAATGAATATTAGTTGAATTATTTCTGTCACGATGACTCTGTCAGTTCAATGGATCTATTCAATAGCAGCGTGCGTTATTTCTTCTTAGTCAATACATTGATTCTTTTTACTGGTGTCACAATGCTGAACCTCAAAGACTGACAATCCCTGAATTAATTTCTGATTGAATACATTGAAATAATATTCAAAATAGCTACTTTAAATGATAAAATTTTATATCTCGAAAAGGTTAGGTGCCAAATGCAAAATGCGCAAAAGCATGTCTTAGCAAAATTAAGTTTTCCTCCATCTCTGGTCACTGATACACTGTTTCTCTCCCCAGAGGCATTATCATTACCAGATTATTGTGTTAATTTCCAGAACTGTTCATGTAAATTGCTCTCTCTCTCTTTCTCTTTCTGTCTCTGTTGCATGTGTGCATGTGTGTATTTTATTTATTATGGATGCATAGTACTGAATAGTGTTTATTTATACAATTCATTTAAGTAGTTCTACCATGATGAACATCTATATTGTTTCTAACCTTTGCAAATTTAAGAAAAAAGAGACTTTCTATTATTTTGCATTGACCTAGCTGTCTATATGCACCTATACCATGCTGTTTAGTTATTATAGTTTAATGTTTTATATCTGATAAGAATAATGGCTACACGCAGTTTAAAAAGTTTTTTTTAGAATTACCCTGGACTTTTTGATTATTTGGGTTTTTTTCTGCAAAATCTGCCTAGTACTTTAAATAATTTTTTTTCTCTTTGGCCGCACGGCATGCAGGACCTTCGTTCCCTGACCAGGGATCAGACCCATGCCCCCTACAGTGGAAGCATTGGAATCCTAATGACTGGACCACCAGGGAATTCCCTGTCCAGAAGTTTAAAAAATAGTATTTTTCTTGGAATAAATTTAAATTAATAAATTAATTTAGTGAGAATCACTAATTTTATGTTGAGTCCTTCAAAATAAGCACATATAATGTTTTTTCATCTTATAAAATATTCTTTTGTCTCTCTAAATTTTTTTATCTAGAACTTGACTGCTTGTTAAATTTATTAACAAGCATATTTAAGTCTTTCTTGTTCCTATCATGCAATAACTTTTCTCCCATTTTCTATGCTGACTGATCCTTGCTTGAATTCTATAAACTTACATTCTTGGATTTTTTTTCAGGTCAAGAATTGTCACCTTCATATAACAATAGTGCCCATTTCTCCATCAAATTCTACAGCTTTTATTTTTTTGTTCTTGTTTTGTTCTTATTGCCTAGTATTGTTAAATGTTGTTGATTTTCTTTCATTATTTTAGTAGCAAACTTTCCACAGTTTTTTCTCATTGAGCATAATGTTGCTTTTTGGGATAAAGTGAGTGTATTTCATCATGTGAAGGAACTATCCATTCATTCCTACTTCTTGAGAGTTTTAACCAAAACTTCTTGTTAATTGCAACTTTATGTTATTAAATGCCTTTTCAGATTTGTTTAGATATTTTAATATTTGATCTATAAATGTGGTATATTATATAATTGACATTCTGATATTCAGGGATCTTTGTATTTTTAGAATAAACATGATACATCATGGAATTTTATTATCCTTTTAATCAGTTGATGAATTATTTTTGTTGAAATTGTATTTAGGATTTCTTCATTGATATTTATCAGTAAGATTGATCTGGAGATAAGATATTTTTGTGTTTACATTCTATGTTAGATTTTGATATGAAACTTTCTTCATCAAAATACCTAAATGAATTCCTTGTTTTCCTCTCTCAATAAAGGATAATGCTAAATGGTATAGAATGAATCTGTTACTTAAAGTTTCTTTGAGGTACCTCTGTGGAAAAATCCAGGCCTGGTGCTTTCTCAATGAGAGAATCTCTTGAAAATTTTATTTATTATGTCACTTTTTTCAGTTTAGACTTTCTATATTTTCTGCATCAGTTATGATAATATATATGTTCATGAAAATCATCTTTTTTCTAGGTTCACAAATTTATTTCATGAAGTTGCCAAAGAACTCTCTTATATTTCTCTATAATTTCCTATATATCTGTGACAACTTGCTACTTATTGTTTCTTATTTAACATAATTATATTGTCTTCCTTCCTATCTTGATTTAATATGGCAATATTTTATATATTTTACTGTTTTACTACATAAGGAAGTTCTCTACAAAGAAGTTAGTTTACTAACAAATAATTAAAGTACCCAAACAGCTATTATTTTATTAGCTTTAAATAATTTTCACATGTATAAAAAATGAAAAAATCACAATATCTACAAATTTCTCTTCTCCTTTCCCTGATATCCCTTTTTACTTATGAATTTTCCAAAATTTTAAGGTTTATCATGTTCATATGTTGTATTATGAACTTAAGTTCCATATTCAACTTATTCATAGTCACACATTCCTATTGCCAGAGTTTCATCATCATCTCAAAGTTGCCTGAAGTTCATTCTCAAGCAGTGAGTTAAATGAAAGCTTACGAGCAATATATGACCGGTATATCCCCTGAGTTATTTCAAGTTCAAAAATTTCTGCCTATTAGCTTTATATTTGAATATAATTGAATTGTGTGAAATGTCCTTGAGTCACATTTGGGGAACTGCACTGTTCTACTGTCTTTCACCAGTGAAGGGTTCAAGGTCATTTCCAAGGTAATGAGAATTATTTTTATGACAGGGTTTGTGAGCAAATGAGTTCTTTTATCTGTTACTTCTCTCAGGCAACTGAATACATTGCTTCTAGTTCAGTCATTGTCCTCCACCCTGCCTCACTGGCAAAATGATTTATGCAAATATTGCTGATCTGTAGGATTGGAAATCAAACCAAGTCCAAGAAGGCTCTCACTGCAATTCCAGGGACCTACTTCCCATTTTTGTAAGCACAGACTTGTTGGTTTGCACCTTTGCTTTTGCCCCTTATTTTAGAGAAGTATTACCTACTGTTCAGGGTACCCTGGAGTGAGCATTCTGTGTCTTTCAAATCCCCATTTGACCATTACTGCATTTGGGATACCTTTCTATTAAGTTGAGACACAAGGTTTCAGGTTTCTGTAAGGTTTATCAAAGACAAAATTTACATTTTTGTTTCTCATTCCCTTCAGAATTATTGAGTAAATCCCAAGAAGAAAGAAGAAAAATATAGAATTAACTGCATCCTTTTAATATCAGAAATTGTAAAATATATTTTATTATTTTAAAAGTGATAAGACATGTGACGCTAATACGTTATATTACTTTAAAGGGTTTGACTTAGCAGAATACTTTATTTTCAAAGAAAAATATTCCATTCTATTTGACATTAAAAGAAAGAATGAGTAAAAGTCAGAGAACAAGACGAAAAATAAAAAATAATTTCAAACAGATTTGTTATGTTTATGTATGTCCACTTCATCAAATTTAAAAACAAAGGTAATTTTAAAAGTTTGTGTATTGATTAATTTGTGAAGAATTAATTGTAGTAGATAGACTGCTCTCTTTTTAAAAAATATTTTGTGTTTAAATTTAGGGGTCAAAATTACAGGATGTGGTGCTCTGTTGTATATATCTTACCCTATAAAATAACTCAAATATAAAGGCAACATTTTTCCTTTATCCTTTTCGTATTCTTCCAGTAACTGAATATTTATTAGTTTTATAAAAATGAAAATTTACTTTCCAAATAAAATCTCAGTGCATTGGTGCCCAATAAATCCAATTGCTATGAAAGTCCAGCAGACTTCTTTTCCAAAATATAAATTAACTATTTTGAAATCATATATTTCAGGATATATGGATGCAATTTTTTTTAATGTAAATTATTGGTTGTATGCAGCTGATGGAAGACTTAACATTTTATCTCTGTGAGATCTTGTTTGAAAGTAGGTGTTTGACAATAATGTTTTATGGCTACTTGAAACCATTAAATGTATATTTCAGGTATGTGATCAACATCACTTATCCAATATTGTGAAGCACAGTAAATCTTGCAAGAAATGCTGGAGTACTATATACTTACGGCAAGATTTCTACATGTAGCAACGTGTTTATTGAACACCATTAACCTACCACAAAACTTTAATATTGTGAGAAGAACCACATAAGAGTTACAACCACATTTTCAATTTATTTATGCTCTGCAACCAAAAAACAGCAAATATCACATGAGAAGAAGATCAAAGGTAAGAACATTTTAAAAGATTTTAAATCATATTTCTCTACTATTAATCCTAGTGATGAATTATAATAGAATATTTTTAAGCATCCTACCTTTGGGGTTATTTCTTCTGTCAATAACTTCATCTCACACTAAAAACACTGAAATATGAGATTACATTTTTTTTTTTAGAGCTTAACTATTATCTTGGATGTATGCTAACTTAGAAAAATGAAAAAAAATCACGGACTTTGGAATTCCGTTTACAAATATAGCTGAATGGATTTTCATGCTAAATAATTGAATTTGCCATGTGTGAAATTAAAAGCCATTATTTAATAAGATATATTTCCCCAACACTATACTTCATCTTTTGTTTACATTCAAAAATACTTATTGAGCACCTACAATATATGAGGCACCATGCCACCTGTGAGATTTAAAAGATAAAACCAAAATTATCTGATGTTTGTGAATGTTAAAAAAGAAAATATTTTGTTGAAAATTCCTATTTTTAAAAAAATTTAATGAGATATAGTTTAACTGCAGTAAAGTACATTAATCTTACATGTGCATCTTAATGCACTTTTACCTATGTTTACCTCTGGGTAACCATTCTGCAAATCAAGATGTAGACTATTTCCACCACCACAGGAGCCTCTCTCTTGAACTCTGTCAGTACCATTCACATTCAACTATGATCCCATCCTCTGTCACCACAGAATAATGTCCCCTGATTGAGAACTTGCTTCCACTCTTGCCACACACTTAATGAAAATGTGATGAAGGTATATGAAGGTATATGAAGGTTACTTGATTGCCCTTGTTACACAAGTCCCCTGTTGCTAAACCCTTGCCTTACCCCAGAATTTTTGGGGGACTATTGTTACCTTGTCTCCTAAGGCTTTGCAGAGCCCTGGGGTTGAACTTTCACATGTCTCCTCCTCACCTGGTCCTTAACCAATCCTTCAGCTGCAGAAATTTGTTCTGCTGTCCTATCCTCTGCTTTTTCCCTTCCATTTCCTCTTGTTCACATATTAAGTTTATATGCTAAATAGAATACTTGTTTACTGTCCCTGTATTCGTGTCTTGGGAGGAAGTTGTGGCAAACATGCATGATGTCTCCAATGTTTATTGGAAAATGTATACTTTGTTCTACCTTATTTAGTCAAGTTTATTGAGATATAATTCACATACAGTAAAACTAAAGTGTTTTAGGACAAAGTTCTATGAGTTTTGACACACACACACACATATATATATATATATATATATACATATACACACACACACACATATATATATACAGCTCTGTGTAACCACTACCACAATCAAGATATAGAAAATTTCCATCAAGACAAAATTATCCCTGTACCATTTTGTATTTAAGCACACCCTTACCCGCTAATCCCTGGCAACCACTCATTAGTTTTCTTCTATTAAAATTTTGCCTTTTCCAGAATGTCATACAAATAAACATAATCACATTGTCATCCGATTTGCATAGTCCCTTCACTAATTCTTATCTGCGTTCCTCTGTGTGTAATGTATCTTTTATTCTCTGACTTCATGATTTTCTCCTTATCTTTGGGTTTTCATAAACTTGGTTATAAAGCATCTAGATTTTTAAAAATTTGTTGTTTTTTTATTGTCATTTTTCCTGCTTGGGGATCTCTGCATATCTTTGGTATATAGTTGATGTTGACTTCTTTTATTATTTTTGGAAAATTCTTGGGCATTCACTCTTCAAATAGTTCTTCTTCCTCTTTATTTCACTCTTCTTTCTGGAATTATAATTGCATATTCTTTTTTCTTTGGGATTCCAGTTGTACATATGAGACTATTTCTGAATTTCTTTTCCTATAGATACAAATCCTACTGATGGGTGACCTCAAATTCATAGTGAAAACTTTCTTCTTCATGGTATCACATTACAGAGGATAGAAAAGTCAAATACTTTTCCAGCCTCACATCACAGCCAGTGGTGACTACAAAGCTCTATTTCAGTCTGTGAATTTAAGTGGAAGTCTGGTGCAAGAACTTCTGGAAAAAATTTTTATATTTTAGATGAAAATAGAAAAATGCAGCTAGAGAAGATTTCTGCCTACTTTATGCCTTGAAGACATAATTTTTGGCACTACAACAACCATCTTGGACTCACAGACCTGTAAACCAATATGCTAAGGATTATAGAGCTTAAATGCAGATGAAACCTGAATCTTTGATATTGTTAAGGCACCGAACCAACCCTGAAATTTCTACATTTAGACTTAACATTTTTTCTTCATATTGCTGACAAAAATTAGTCAAATCTGAATTTTAAATTCAATAAATGTCTGCTTCTAAAAAGAGTATAAAAAAAGACATTTTCAGATAAATGAAAGCTGAGAGATTGTGTCACAGGCAGAGCACACTGCAACAAAAGCTTTAGGATATTCTTCAGAATGAAGGGATGTGATACTGGATAGATTAAAGACTGAAAGAAAGAATTAAGAGTGCTAGAAATGGCAAATAAATACATGTAAAAACTATGTTTAATTCTTAGCAAAATTTCCTTAAAAGAGAAATTACTTTTTAAACCAAGAACAATAACATTATAAACCAGGATTTATGACTTAGATAAAAACAAAATTATGACAACAGTGAAAAGATAGGTGGTATGTAAAGGGAATTATGAAACTTTATAACATTTAACTGGGAAATGTAAAGAAGGAAGTCATACAATATTCACTTTAAGTAAACTCGGATAATTAAAGAATGCAAATTTTAAATCCAAAGCAGTCAATCGTAATTAGCTTTACATAAAATAAATATAATTATGTAGACTGGAAATGAACAATTGGAAAATAATAAAAATTAAAAAATCATAATGGCATTAAAGTAAAAGACTTAAGCATAATTTTTAAAAGAGGTTTACAAAACCTGTACTTTGAAGACACAAAATATTTCTAAGAGGAATTTAGAAACCCTAAGTAAATGGTAGGATATATGGATTTATAAACTGGAAAAATTAATATTGTTAAGGTATCAAATTTTCCAAAATTAATTTGTAGATTCATTGTACTCCCAATAAAAATCCCAAGCAAGATTATTTTGTAGATATCGACAAGCTGATCTAAAATTTATGTGGATAAACAAAGAACTTAGAAAGGCAAGGCTGTATTGAAAAAGAAAAATAAATTGGATGACTTATACTACTACAATTATTTGAGACCTATTGTAGGGCAACAGTGATAAAGCGAGTGCAGTAATTCATAAGGACTGACACACAGGTAAATGAAACAGAATAGAGTCTATAAATAGGTGCATACAGATATGGCCAACTGATTTCCAACAAATGTGCCAAGATAATTCAGTGGAGAAGGGATAGTCTTTTCAACAAATGCTCCTGGAACAATGGGATATCTGTATGTATAATGTGAACATTACCCCTTATATGTTATTCTTACTAAAAATTCAAAATAAATATCCATAGACAGAAAAGTTAAAAATATAAATCTTCCAGAAGAAAATATAGAGAAAAATCTACACAAATTTGGGGTAGGCAAAAGTTTTTTGGAGAGGATACAAAAAATATTCATCACAAATGAATTAATTGCTAAGTTGGACTTCATAACAAATTTGTGCTTGCTTTTGAAAAGAAGCTCACATTGGAGGAAAAGTAAGTTTCAAACACATATTGGCAAGGCACTTATATCTAGACATAAATGGACCTTTTACAAATTAATACTAAAAGAGTAAACAAATTTTTTAAATTTTTAATATAATTTTTAAAGGTTACTTTCTATTTACAGTTATTACAAAATATTGGCTATATTCCCCATGTTGTGCAATACATACTCGAGCCTGTCTTACATCCAATAGTTTGTACCCTCCGCTCCCTCCACCCTTATAATGTCCCTCCCCCACAACTGGTAGACACTAGTTTGTTCTCTATATCTGTGAGTCTGTTTCTTTTTTGTTATATTCACTAGTTTGTTTTATTTTTCAGATTCCACATATAAGTGATATTATACAGTGTTTGTCTTTCTCTGTCTTACTTATTTCAGTTAGCATAATGCCCTCCATGTTGCTGCAAATGGCAAATTTCATTCTTTTTCATGGTTGAGTAGTATTCCATTATATATATATATATATATATATATATATATGTATGTATATGTATATATGTGTGTGTGTGTGTATATATCTATTACATACATATACCACATTTTCTTTATCCATTTATCTATTGATGGACACTTGGGTTGCTTCCATATCTTGGCAATTGTAAATGGGCAAGAGTCTCAAACAGGTACCACACAAACTAAGGTATACAGATGACCAATAAGGTCATGAAAGATGTTCAATGTGAGACAAGAGCTTAAAATGAAAAGCACAATGAGATACCATTTCACACTCACCAGAATGGCAAAAATTAAAAGTGCTTACAATACTAAGTATTGACCAGGATATGAGCTATTTGAACTCTCACTTATGATGAGAGAGTGACTTTGAAAAATATTTTGACATTTCTTATAAACATTTAACCTATTTTGATATTTTTGCTAGAGAAATGAAAACCTATGTCCATCAATTTTGTGAACAAATGTTCGTAGCTAATTTATTTATATTACTCACTGAAACAACCCAAATGTACAAAAACTGTGAGTGGGAAACAAACTGGTGCATGTATACATTAGAATATTACTCACCAGTTAACAAGAACAAACTTCAGATACAGCCACAACACACATGACTCTCAAAACACTAATCCGAGCAATAGAAGCCAGATGTACATGCTGTATAATCCCTTTTATATGAGGTCTTAGGAGAGGTAAAAAAAAAAAAAGTCATTTGATAGAAAACAGCTTAAATGTTGCCTTGGGTCAGGTTTTGGGAGAGAATTGAATAAATAAGGGCATAAACATATTTTCTGGAGTGACAGAACTTTTTCATATCTTGATTGTGGTGATAGTTTAAAGGTACACACATTTGTCATAGCAGCATGCTGCACAACTGAAATGTGGTCATATGGTAATTCAAAAAAGTTGATTCCAAATGTTACAATCAAAGCTATGCCTCAGAAAGATAATTTGTCCGTGCTGTTTATATGGAATGAGAGGCAGTAGGTAGGGGTTAGAAAGATTGTGGGTAGTTACACTGGGTAAGAGAGTGTTGTTACACCCCAGATAAGAGGTAAGGCAGACCTGTGATGGAAAAGATAAATGACGTTTAAGAAGAGAAATACAAAGAGATAACTGAGGACTTTAGTGTTCTGCTTTTGCTGAACTTCCGAAGTTGCAGAGCCAAATTCTTGAAATGTAGCTACTGTATTTTTTTGTTTGAAGCTATTATGATAATGGTATACTTCACAAAAGAGTGACTAACAGACAAACAAGGCTACATTGAAACAAACTGCAAATACAAATGGCACAGTTAATAGCCTATGCTGCTTCTATAGCCAATTTCTTGTTATAAATGGGTAGGAATATGCTAAAACCAATGAAAGCAATATTTGTGAAGTATTCGCTCAAGATAACCAAGTACTTTGTGAAAAATTATCACACTTTGGTTGAAAGTCCTGTGGATCTTTGGCTCAACATTTTTTGTACCTTTTGGGATACACATTTGAAAAATATGGGAAATGTGGGACGAGTTTATATAAATTCTTTGTTATAGTTTTCAGCAGTCATCTTTGTAACAGTAATGAAATAGCAAGTTCATGACCTACTGAAGGCATTTAAGTGTATTAGACAATGCATTTTAATTATGCTAAGAAAAACTGGCCTACTTACCTTTTAAAGATAGATTTAAAATATTTTTTTTCACAATGCAAAATTTTTATCTGTAAGGAAAAAACTCTCATTTCTCACTTTGTCTAATTTGCATGTTCTTTCAGTAAAAACAAAACTCTATTACAGAAAGAAACAGCTGGAATTGCTCTAAAAGGTGAAATAGAAGTATTTTGACAAGATCGCCGTGAATTAAGGTTAACTACGCTGGGAAGGCAGAAGTAGCTAACATGGAGAGATTAATATTGTGATAAAAAGAGAAAATGTCTTAGAGAAAAGAAAGGTTAAGGGTTAAATGCCATAGTATTTGACTGTTGGCCAAACAATACTCTGTGGTTTACATCTTAGTTCAAGATCTGAGATGTAAACCTTCGCTTTTGCACAAAAACATAATAATAAATAGGTTGTGTTAATATACATTTAAAGTGAGGAATTTGGAGGGGGTGGTATTTGAATTTTTTAACGGCAGAGAAATACTGGGACTTGGAATAGACTTTGCTCCGATTTTAGCAAAGATGACATCTTTAGGGAAATGTATATGAAAGTGTCTCACTTGGAGAACATTAACTTTTTGAGCTTAGTACTTTCCAAGTCATTAGCATTTGAATTATTATCAGTGAATCTTAAGAGGTCATATTTATAAAATACTATTATGTAAGCATAAAATGTCTTCAAGCAGATTTTAAATTTTAGGACAATAAAGCTTGTTATCAGAAAGTTAATTATGTCCTAATTGAATGTAATCTTTCTTATATCTGATGTGAAAATGCATATTTGCAAAGCCGTACCATTCACAGAATTTTAATTTGAATATACCTGTAGGTGTACTTTTTGTGATGTACGATTTTTTTTTCAGAAAGCTGTGGCTTATATACAGTTTTTTAGGTATTACACCAAATCAGAGGACCATCTCAGAATTCCTAGACTAGTTTTTTTTTTTCTTTTTTTCTTTTTGCATTACGCGGGTCTCTCACTGTTGCGGCCTCTCCCTTTGCGGAGCACAGGCTCCTGATGCGCAGGCTCAGCAGCCATGGCTCACGGGCCCGCCACTCCGCAGCATGTGGGATCTTCCCAGACCGAGGCACGAACCCGCGTCCCCTGCATCAGCAGGCGGACTCCCAACCACTGCGCCACCAGTGAAGCCCCCTAGACTAGTTTTGATGCCCCACACTGAGTACTTCCTCAGTGCCTTCTGCCTACCCTCTTATTGCACTGGTCACATTACATTATAATTGCTGGCTTGTCTACTTTGGGAGATTATAGGTTCCATGAAAGCAGAGGCCAACCGTCAAGCACAATATCTCAAACAGAAATGTGGGTGTTCAGTAAATATTACTGAAAAATTTTAAATGCAGCAAATTAAGAACCAAAGACCCTAAGCTGACATTATTTTAAATAAACATCTTAATACCTTTGAATTAACTCAGCAATAATGAAATAATAAAAATACACAATGATTTTGAATTAAGAATTAAATTGTCTTGTTTGGATGTGTGGCTCTTTCATTCCTGTTTTTTTTGTGTCTGGTCTGACATTAATAGTTCTCAGTAAGTCTCAGTAATAAAGAGAGCATCGTTGTTGTCCTAGCCACATCATTGAGGCTTTTCAGTCTAACGCAGAAAATTGTTTTGCGAAGGAGAAAGAACAGAATAAGACTTTTCCTGATAATATTCTAGGTATAAGCATTGCATCATGACCAAATGAGAAGCCAGAAAATAAAAGAGCCATGATGAATTATATATTTTCACTCACTTCCATTGCTTTAAAAAGATCATGGGGGCTTCCCTGGTGGCACAGTGGTTGACAGTCCGCCTGCTGATGCAGGGGACGTGGGTTCGTGCCCCGGTCTGGGAGGATCCCGCATGCCGCGGAGCGGCTGGGCCCGTGAGCCGTGGCCGCTGGGCCTGCGCGTTCGGAGCCTGTGCTCCGCAGCGGGAGAGGCCGCAGCAGTGAGAGGCCCGCGTACCGCAAAAAAAAAAAAAAAAAAAATCATGGACTTCAATGAAGCTTCAAGAGACATTACAGATGCAAAAGAATGTTCTGGTATTGAACAGCTTTTTCCTCAAAGTAATTGAGAATCTTGAAATTTCCTCCTTTTTTAAGAGAAATTTAATCTTTGACTAACTTGGAAATGCATTTTGTAAATGTGATTTCTCTTCTGATGTCATGAAAAGTCTTATTCCTAAAAAGGACCTTCAGTGCTAACCTTTTCCATATTTTCACATTTGAAGAGACTCAGACATAGAAAAAATAAGGTTACCTGACCTGGCACAGTGGCTTTAAATCTGGCTGTGGAACCGGACTGCTGGGTTGGCATTCTGGGTCTGCACTAAGGAGCCATGTGGCACAAAGCAGTGTAGTGGAACTCTTGTTCTTGTTTTCCTTCTTTGTAGAACGGGGTTATTAGGGAAGCCTAACCATAGCATCATTATATGAAATAAGTGAGTATAGGACACTTAGAGTGATGCCTGATACAAAGTGACCACTCATTAAGAACTAAGTCTACTCTGGAAATTCCAAGTCCTACCCAAATCTGTATTCAAGTCCATTTCTTGTAATGTTGAGTGAAAACATTGATGATGTTTTCGAAATAGGTGCTTTGTGAGGAGCAGAATTATCTCTCTCTCTTTTTTTTTTTTTTTTTGCAATACCCTGGCCTCTCACTGTTGTGGCCTCTCCCGTTGAGGAGCAGAGGCTCCGGACGCGCAGGTTCAGTGACCATAGCTCACGGGCCCAGCCGCTCTGCGGCATATGGGATCCTCCCAGACCGGGGCACGAACCCGTGTCCCCTGCATCGGCAGGTGGACTCTCATCCACTGTGCCACCAGGGAAGCCCAGAATTATCTTTTATTACATGTTACAATAACCGTCTTATTGATATATGATGAAATGTAGTTGGGGAAAATGGGGCAGACAATATGGTGAAAAATACATAGATTAAAATTAATTTATATGATTGACCTAATTATAAATTGGTAAATAATAATTTTTTCATCTTTGGTTTTTCATCTTAAACTAGTTTTTATTAATTAGTCATTAGTACATTATAAGAAAGAGTATTTAATCAGATACTGGTTTTTTTAGGGTAACAATTCTGATAATAAGTGTGAGTATAAAATGCTAAATTATTGAGATAATTTAGGAGATGCTTGTTATTTCTTTTGAATTAGTATATATTTTTCAGTAATGCATAACTCACATTGGGTACTCCTTTTCCCTTATTAACATTGTTTAGAAGGTTTTTATCACAACCAATTAAATATTTAAGAAATATACTGTTAAGACCTGCCTAATTCCTCCTCATTAACAGGCAACAATCCGGAGAAACATTTATTGTTCCTTTGACCATACAATTTGGTCAATACATTTGCTGCAAATTTCCAAGAACCCTCCTTAAATCCCATTAATTGTCCAACAGAGCCCAGGTAGCTCTTTTCTAGAAAGCCATGTTTCTGTCAGCGGCCCATTCTCATGGCCAAACACCATCAGGAACTGTGAGGTGCTGTGTGATTTGCTCTACTTGCAAGATAGTAAGTTAACTTGCCACAGGTTCATGGAAACTGACAAAAGACAAGAGATTCTCAAATCAGAGATGAAAGAGTCATGGCAGCAGCAGTGTTCCACATGTCAGCATGCTTGTATGGGTCCTCTGAACCCCAGTTCCCACAGGACCACGCGGAGGGCCAGAGGACACCTGTGCACAGGTGCTTTACAGGAGAAGAACCTGGGCCAACGACCCAGTACTGCCCCTTTGCCAGCAGCAAACATGGTAGCAAGCAGCAAACAAACCTGCTGTCTCCCCTTTTGGAGCAAAGAGATGCATGTAGTCACTCTCATCTTCTTAACCTACTTAGTTGCCTGGGTGACTAACTACAGAAATCTCTCTTTATCAGGAGGAGCTTGCAGTCTGGCACATTCAACGAGAACATACAGAGATGCTCAGGATGCCTAAGATAGATTTCTTCTTCCAATACACACTACAGAAATAATAAAACTAAAGCAACAAAATTTGACTAAATAGTAAATTTAGAGACTAAAGGCAAAATAGTTACCAATAACTGGAAACTAATTTATATTACAAAGCCCCAAACCAACCAACCCACCAACCCCTCATCACCTTTTTTCCCTCTCACCTTCATTTGACCTTGGAGAGTCTTAAATAGTGATTTTTCATGGGGGGGGTAAGGAAGGAAGAGGAAAAGATACCCCATCCTTCTCTAGGTTCCTCTTGTTTCTGACTAGTTAAGGAGGAAAGAAGTCTTACCCTTGAAAGAAGGTTAAAATATCAATAAATACATGGAACTGGATCTCTTAAATTGCCAGCTGAAACTGTTTATGGCACTTCTGTCATTATCGAAGAATGAGAAGAAAAGTGGACCCACCTGCGTAGGCTCAGGTCCAGTGCTTTTGTTATGTGGCTAAGAAGGTAACTAGAGGTAGTTACCTTAGATTACTTTAGTCTTTTCTCACTTTCTTGGGGAGAAAATGTGAACATTAATGATATTTTAATAACTGTCCAGGATAAATTTAATTTTGTTAATCCAGAAATCTGTCAGATATAAAAGGTGAAGTGTGTGGTCAAAATGACATAAATTGGAGCTATATCAAACCAAGTCACAGTCATTTACTAACATAAAACCATAGCTATCTAAACTTTTGATGAATAATGGGACCTTAGAGTTCACGTGATTTAATTATCTTGATAGATGAGTTGAAGCTTAATATAACGTGATTAATACAGTAGCATGCAGTCAATTAATAGAGAGATGGTCCAGAAACAAGAATCCTGGCACCCAGTCTAATTATCTTTGCACTGTAGAATGACTTATGTCAAGCATTTCAACTTAACCCATACATCTAAATAACCAGAAATACACAGACAATACTAAACGAAATAAGCAGGATAAATGTCAATATATAATTAAGGATTACATAAACCTTATTTTTTATCTGGCAAGAATTTATGTGTCCACTTCTACTGCTTCCTTTTCTTTGTAATAGGTTTCTGAAGATCATGATACTTTGGAAGAACACAGCTACATTAAAAGTCCATCCAGAGTGAGTTACCTTCACCAATATTCATGAATACTGTGGGACACTAGACAACCTGGGAGCAGAACAGAATATAAAATCCGGTTTTGGATCTCACAGATGGCAGGTAAAGACGTAAAATCAAAAGGAACTTTGCGACATATTTTTGCAAACTAATATATTAGGGGAAAGACTTAAGAAGAAAGCCCACAGAGAGGAACACTGAGAGGGTGAGAACGTGCCCAAGGAGGATCGATAGCACATTGCTTCCAATGGTTAAGTCACTGAAAACAGACCTGGAGAGAGTATCACTCATCACTGACAAGTCCAGAAACCATTGCAGCCAAGTCTTCCTTTCATGTGCCACCTGGTGTTGCCAATCTAAAGGGAAATGCCCTACCAAATGATCCCTAAGCAACTTTTAGCTGAAGTGGTTTATGATGTTTGTTTGTCTTAGCTTTATCCTGTGCCCTACCCCCCCACTCACCCCTCCCTGCTGGAACCCAGGGAGATCACTCCCTCCCTCCACAGGCTCCAGGCCACATGACAGGACATGCTTGGCAGTGGCCATGTCTATCTCCTCCAAGGGCTTTTGAGATTGTCATTCTGTAAGATCAGTAAGCCCTTCTAATCGACATCCTCCTCAGTGTGTGGAAGGTGGGAGTGCAGACAGCGTTGAAAAAGATCACTTTCTAGGGATCCAGTGATTATTGCCTAATGAATCCAGGAGAAGGCACGGATGGAAGATGTGTTGTTTGACATTTATGTCAACACATTTTTAAAGATAAATTTAACCAGACCAGAAAATGAATTATTGTTTACATGCTTATCATTATTGTTTCCATAGCTAACACTCACATTTGCTGTCATCATCATCAAAGTGTAGTAATATTAACAACCATTGAAAGGATACTTGGAGACCAATATTCACGGGCAATATTACCGAAAATGCGCAATCATGAGTGGTGATGCAATCAGTGTGAAATAAATGATATTAAGAAACTGTAGAGGCAAGACTTTCTATGTTGTTTCATGGCACTGTGAGTTCTAACAGCATTGCTAACTGTTTTTTAGACTAATTGACATACAACATTATCTTAGTTTTAGATGTACAACCTAATGATTTGATATTTGTATGTACTACAAAACGGTCACCACAATAAATCTAGTTAAGTCACCACACATAGTTACAGAATATTTTTCTTGTGTTGAGAACTTTTAAGATCTACTCTCTTAGCAACTTTCAAATACATGATACAGTATTATTAATTATAGTCACCAAGCTGTACATTACATCCCTGTGGCTTATTTATTTTAAAACTAGAAGTTTGTACCTTTTGACCCCCTTCACCCATTTTGCCCACTCTCCACCCTCCATCCCCTGCCTTGGTGACCACCAACCTGTTCTCTGTATTTATGAGCTTGGTTTGCTGTTTGTTTGTGTTTTAGATTCCACGTATAAGTGAGATCATACTATATCTTTTTCTCTTAGTGGGAGATATGAAATTAGCCTGGATGGTGCCTTGAACAATAACAATAAAGAGACAGTTCCTGGACATTAACAGGAAGAAATGATGCCTGGACAGTGAAAAAACAAACAAACAAAAAACGTCATTGTGCACTGGTTGGACAATAAACTGAATACAGAAATTTCCCATACAGAAGTATCTCTACCCATTATTCTGAACCTTCATTGATACTTCACTATTCCCAACATGGCATTATTTATTTTGTAACCAAACTGTTCCTGTAGACAAGAGCCCTAGCAAATATATTTCCCTGGAATCCTGCACAACCAATAATATTACGTTAAAGAGTAGAAGCCTAGAACAGTGTTCCTGGAAAGACAAGCTTCCTTGCTCCAGTGCCTGGATGCTGCTGCCCCATCTCACGTCTCAGTCCAATAAAGGCCAATTGGACCCAGCTGCTGGCTATTCCTAATCTCCTCTCTCACCCGGTGTTCTGTGCCTGCGGAAGGAGGAGGAAGTTTGGTACGCTGAAACTGTTATGAGTTTGGTAGTGAAATGACAGCATTAAAAGCCTAGTATTGGGCTTCCCTGCTGGCGCAGTGGTTGAGAGTCTGCCTGCCGATGCAGGGGACACGGGTTCGTGCCCCAGTCCGGGAAGATCCCACATGCCGCGGAGCGGCTGGGCCCGTGAGCCATGGCCGCTGAGCCTGCGCGTCCGGAGCCTGTGCTCCGCAACGGGAGAGGCCACAATGGTGAGAGGCCTGCGTACCGCAAAAGAAAAAAAAAGCCTAGTGTTATTTGCCACATATCTATACGACAATGAGATCAACAGACTACAGGCATACCACTCAAACTATGCACCAACGTATTCTCTCCAGAGCTGCAGCAAACTCATGGAGGAGCTGCGTAATATTTTAAGTTTTCAAGAAAAACACAGCAATACTCAACATCCCTCAGACTTGGAGTGAAAAATATTAACAATTTCAACATTACATTGGGCTGCATTCCTGATGATGACATCATAACTTGCTGAGCTATGTTTCCTGCAGCTGCATGATAAAAAGTAAGTACCATATGAAAATCTGCATGAAACAGGAAATGAGTGTGTGAGTGCTTGATCTGATTTAAACATTTGCAGAGCCAAGCAGGTGCACACACCCCATTTGTAAGTAATTGTGGTTATTAAGAAGGAACTAAAAATATTATTTTCTCTCAATTTATGTGTATTTTTTCCAAAAGCCTACTAAGTTGTTAGGACATCAATGCTTATTAGGCTGTTTGGAATTAGCTACTGAATAAATGGAACTGTTAGGTATTTCTTTTAGCCTAGGACATGCAAAGAGAAAATTACCGTGATACTGAGAGTGAATCCAAATGTGTGTGAACCTCCCAAGCTTTGGTAGAAGAGGAGTTGTTTTGGATAATTTTTTAATAGGATGACTTACATTCTCTCAAACCATTTCTTCTTGGGAGATCTGAATGTACAAGTCAAAATTTTAAGGTTCGTCTGTCCCATCTGAATCATATTGACATTTAAAAAATTTCAATGTGTACTTAGGCATCTATGTAGTGATTCCTAGATGGCTAAGTTGTTATTACTTTAACAAAACTAGGAATTCGAGCAATCTGAAATAAATTGGTATATATATAAACTTGGTTCATTTGACATTGATATGTGTCCCAAATTTGAAATTGATAATATGAAATTTGTACCTTGGTAGTCCCTAAGAACTAAATGTCAATATGAAAAAAATAATGATGAAATGTGATGCAATTAAACTGCCTTCTTAAGAAGGACAGGTTTTAACCATGTTTGTGACAACCCTTAAAATATTACAACCTGTTTCTGCCAAATTCCCCATTCCCAAGTGGAATCAACTGACCTTGACAAAGTAGACTGGTGTTTTAAGTTTTAGCACCTTGGGGGTTTTATTTCATGTACTATATGTCACTCTGCTTGTTGCCTGGGGGTGAATAAATCATTGTTTCAAGGAAGCATGTGAACAGTGCAACCAAAATGAGCTAATATCAATGGTTAAAAATAGTAAAGAAGTCCAGTAGGAAGGGTTCTCTCTTGGCTCCATTTATCCCCCCAAAGATTTTAGCACATCTGCATGTGAGATAAAATAAAGCAGCCACTCATTTTTCTAATATGTTGAAGACCAGTTTTGTTCATTAGAACGTATTTCCTTGACTCTGATTACAAAATAACATCTCACATATTTGTAATTAAAGTTCACTTTTTTACACTGTAAGGTTTTTAGTAATTATCCATAAAGTGACATAAAATGAGTATAAAACCAATGTGCATTTCTTTTTCTTAAATTTTTACTTCATATTGGAGTATAGTTGATTTACAATGTTGTGTTAGTTTCAGGTATACAGCAAAGTGATTTAGTTATACATATTCTTTTTCAGGTTCTTTTCCCATATTATTACAGAGTACTGAGTAGCGTTCCCTGTGCTATACAATGGATCCTTGTTGATTATCTATTTTTTATATAGTAGTGTGCATATGTTAATCCCAATCTAGTGGCTGTACCAATGTATGTTCCCATCAACAGTGTACCCTCTCCAGCATTTATTGTTTGTAGATTTTTTGATGATGGCCATTCTGACTGGTGTGAGATGCTATCTCATTGTAGTTTTGATTTGCATTTCTCTAAAAATTACTGACGTTGAGCATCTCTTTATGTGTTTTTCGGATGTCTGTATGTCTTCCTTGGAGAAATGTCTGTTTAGATCTTCTGCCCATTCTTTTGATTGGGTTGGGTTTTTTGTTTTTTTTTTAAATTGAGCTGCATGAGCTGTTTGTATATTTTGAAGATTAATCCCTTGTCGGTCGCATCGTTTTAAAATATTTTCTCCCATTCCGTGGGTTGTCTTTTTGTTTTCTTCATGGTTTCCTTTGCTGTGCAAAAGCTTTTAAGTTTAATTTGGTTCCATTTGTTTATTTTTGTTTCTATTTTCATTACTCTAGGAGGTGGATCTAAAAAAGATATTGCTACGATTTATGTCAAAGTGTGTTCTGCCTATGTTTTCATCTAAGAGTTTCATAGTAGCCAGCCTTACATTTAGGTCTTTAATCCATTTTGAGTTTGGTTTTGTATGTGGTGTTAGAGAATGTTCTAATTTCATTCTTTTACATGTAGCTGTCCAGTTTTCCCAGCACCATTAAGAGAGTGTCTTTTCTCCATTGTATATTCTTGCTTCTTTTGTCATAGATTAACTGACCATAGGTTTGTGGGTTTATTTCTGGGCTTTCTGTCCTGTTCCAGTGATCCATAAGTCTGTCTTTGTGCCGGTACCACACTGTCTTTGATTACTGTAGCTTTATACTATAGTCTGAAGTCAGGGAGCCTGATTCCTCCAGCCCCGTTTTTCTTTCTCAAGAATGTGCCTTTCAATTGAGAACTTGTAGTTAAGGTTTGGCTAGAAAGAAATAGAGGCAACGAGAAGTATAATGTTCCATTCTTACCTACTGTATCATCTGACTCAACCATTTTCTTTTTGGTATGACTCTCTGGTGGGAAGTGGTCCGCAATTTTAGGCAAAATGACCTTCAATGAGACTATAAGGGGCTGTGTATGTAAAAGTGTTATGTTCCTGGAGGGAACTAATCCTGCATATTTTTCCTTAGAGATGAAATGAGTGTCAGATTGGTAATGGAAGGTTCTATTATTACTGTACATATTAGTGAAAGAGTAGAGAGATGGATTATATAGAAACATGACAAATGGTCATCAAGTTTCAGTGATGTCATAACTATAGTGTTGTTAAAACATTGTTAATATATCAATACATGATACACGGTGTAAAGTGCACCTGAAAATGTTTTACCCCCTTCTGACAAAGTACAGTGGGGCCTCCAGCTCTCTAAATCCATGGATTGAAAACCCTGGTCAAAAATATTGGGAAAAAAAAAAACTCCAGAAAGTTCCAAAAGGCAAAACTTGAATTTGCCAGCTCCAGCAACTATTTACATTTACATAGTATTTACATTGATTAGGTATTATAAGTAACCTAGAGGTGGTTTCAAGTACACTGGAGGATGAACGTTATATACAAACTCTATGTCATCTTATCTACAGGACTTGACCGTGCCTAGATTTTTGTATCCTCAGAGGTCCTGGTACCAAACTTCCATGGATACTGAGAGACGATTGTAGCTTTCTTTTCTTCTCCTTCTATTCCTAATCGTCCTACTCCTCCTTCTGAGAAATACACCTAGTGAAATGTAAGGTTAAAGGAGAGATCATTGTCTTTGGAGTCGGACCTAAGTGTAAATCAGAATACCATGGTACATGGTCTTGTGGAAGATATTTAACCTGATGATGATCTTAACATAACAAATATGGGTATAAAATCATTCTCTGAGGGTTTGTACATAGATTCATTCAGGTACTGTACATAGATTTCTAATATGATGAGTTTCTTTTACTTCCCAGGCATTTATTTCCTAGCTCTATAAGCTTGCCCAAGGTCTATAACCTCAGTGTCTTCAAATATTATACTGAGGCTAATAATAATACCTACTTTTAAGGCCGTTTTAACAATTAAATAATATAGCCCAGGTAAAATGCAAAGTACAGTGCCTCTTCAGAGAAAGTAATACATGTTAGTTGTTATTATTATTATTGTATTACTACTTCTGTCATTACTAGTAGTAGTGGAACTCCCTTCTCCTACATGCCTCATCCACAGTATATAGTATACATGATCTTTCTTTTTGTGCTTGGCAAAATGAATGCATTATAAAATTGATTGCTTAATGAATAGAAGAAAGGATTGCACTTGGCACCATTTAAGTGTCTAAAAATTTCAAAAGAATGTTTATGAGATACACTGCACTTTAATGAAAAGCCTGTGCTTGGAACGTGTTTTCTCCAGTGAATTGAATGTGTCACTGCAGCTGGTCTCCTACGTGAAAGCGGAAGGTCTCAATGAGAACAAAGTAAGGGCAGGACATTCTATGTGTCTGCAAAGGCGACCAGAGTAATTTAGGAATGGTTCTGTACCCACTGGGAGATTTCATACACTCATCACTTTCTTTTAGTCTGATATACGGGCAGTTCCTTCTGCTACTCTTATTCTTGGCTCCCGTGAATGATTGCTTTGCCAGAAATAAGGCCATGACTCAGGCTTGCCAGATGGGTCATGCTTTGCAGGCGCTCAGAAGAAGCCTGAGGCGTGTTTATGATACACGTCATGTCTGAGGTGAGTTAGAGATTTCCCTGGAATTTCACAAAAGAAGCAAAGTCTGTAGGGGTATTCATTAATTGTTTGAAGAGGAAAAAAAAAGTACAGCTTGCTTTTCATAATGTCAGATGACTGGACACAATGCAATGCCTGAAAATGTAGTAAACTGAGTGAAAGAAATAAAAATGGAGAATTTAGCATGAAAATCCTTTTCTAATTCAAGAAAGAATACATTCAGAACTCCAAGATTTCACATTTGGAAAGGAATCAGCCCTAAACTTTGGACCCTTCTACTTTATTTATTTTTTTTGTAATTAAAAACTTGTTAACACAGTGAAACTTACATTGATTAATGAATAATAGCAGATGCCTTGCCTGGATTTTTTCCAGGCTTCTTAGGAACAGTGAGATTGGGAAATGCAATATAAACCTTTTGATGGTATTTTGACAATACTGTGTCAGACACATCATTGAAATAGCTGTCTGCATTTCAAAATCAATTTCATTTGATAGGAATTATGAGGTTTTCTATTAACATTTTCCCTGAAGTTTTAAGACTGAGGAGCATTTTTGCGACCCACTTCTCTGAACTAGGATTTGAAGTAAAGCAATTGTGATGTCTCTGGGCACTGGGAAGGTATTCTTGGTCTCAGCCTCTCAAACTTCATCAGCTGAAGAGATAAGATGAGCAGTTAGGAGGTAAATACATAAAACAGAATTTTGTATCTGAAATCCAAAAAAGCAAGTCAAGATACACTGTTGACACACTTGCTTCAAAAATCTTGAAATGTAACTGAGATCACAAAAGGTGTGTTTTGAAATTACTTCTCAGTGGTGGATTTCATATGTGGATGGAAAGCATGCAGTTGTATTGTTTGAAGGATCTATATCTTTCAACTTGATAACACATAATAGCTTAAACTAGAATATTAAATATGAGTTCTTTGAAGATAGAAATCATCTCTTACTCATATGTATACACATATCACATAGCAAAATCCCTGATCAATAACAGACTCAAGACAAGTTTATTGAATTTTACTAAATTAGGTAAAAAGAATACTAGATAGGAAATCTAAGGCAGTGATTCAAACTAGCGTGTACAAGAATCTTGTCAAGAACCTGTAAAAATGCAGTTCCTTCTCTCAGTCTCTCTCTCTGTCTCCAAACTACATACACACACACACACACACACACACAATTTTCATTAGAACTACAATAATAATGCAAAAGCAAAATTCAGAGATTTTTTCAGTAATAAAGAGACAAGAAGGGGAAAAAAAAGAAATGGTAAAGAAAACTGTGGGCACTAAGAAGAAAAGTAGGTCATGTCTCAAGGCAAAGGAAATATTTTCATATCCATTTTATTTAGACTTGACTATAAGTAGTTGGTACATATAAAGAAGAGGGAACTTCTAGTAACCCCTCCTGTAACTAGTCATGCTACTTTTTTTTCTGGATGTTTCTCCCTAATTCAAAATATTGTTATAAAATAATTCCATTTTTCTGTTGCTGGAGAAATAGTTCCCATTTCAATTCCTTCTTAGAAGTCTTCCCTGTCAGTCACCAGGTAGAGCCAACCTTAGTAAACAATTTTAGCATGGAAAACGGAAGGTGGAGGGTTAATAGAGAAAGCTAGGAAGGGGTCACAACACCCACTTTCCTAGCACCCTCCAGGACCCACACATGACACATACATTTTTTTAAAATAAATTATTATTGGAGTATAGTTGATTTTCAATATTGTATTAGTTTCAGGTGTCCAGCAAAGTGAATCAGGTATATATATACATATATCTGCTCTTTTTCAGATTCTTTTCCCATATAGTCATTGCAGAGTATTGAGTAGAGTTCCCTGTGTTATACCGTAGGTTCTTATTAGTTATCTATTTTATATATAGTAGTGGGTATATATCAATCTCAATCTCCCAGTGTATCCACCCCCCATCCCCTTTGGTAACCATAAGTTTGTTTTCTACATCTGCGAGTCTATTTCTGTTTTGTAAATAAGTTCATTTTTACCATTTTTTAGATTCCACGTATAAGCTATATCATATGATATTTGTCTTTTCTCACGTGTATTTTTATACCTAGAATACAGCTTGGTCTTGGGCTAAGATTATTTTGCAGAAGCTGAACTTCCCAAGCTTTCTTTGGTTTTCCAGTTATGTGAATTAGCTACTTAGAACATACCATGTTTGTTTTCCAGATTTTGTAATCCTGTAGGGATTTACACTGCATTCTGATGATTGTGTGGTTTTAGAAATCCTTGTAAATCCTGTGCTTACCAAATATGACATACCAGACCAGTCTGCTGTCAGTTGCTCCAAACTAGTTCTGAGATGTAGTTACTATTTAAAGTAACTGCTCATAGAATGTGAGTAAAAGTTGACTTTTGTTCACACGTTTCATGTGATGTAATTGTTAGTTCCTAACTCAGCAAGTGAATAGCTCATCCATATGCGTGCCTATGTTTATATTTAGCTGTACTTAATTAGTTAAAATGTTTAACAGCACATTTTATCATCAGTAATTTCCTTTTTTTTTTTTTTTTTTTTTTTTTTTGAGCTACGTGGGCCTCTCACTGTTGTGGCCTCTCCCATTGCGGAGCACAGGCTCCGGACGCACAGGCTCAGCGGCCATGGCTCACGGGCCCAGCCGCTCCGAGCATGTGGGATCTTCCCGGACTGGGGCACGAACCCGTGTCCCCTGCATCGGCAGGTGGACTCTCAACCACTGCGCCACCAGGGAAGCCCAGTAATTTCCTTTTTTTATTAAAAATTTTCAGTTGTTAAAAAAATAGCATTCTCTAAATACTGGCTACATCTGTATATTCCAGTTAACTGTACCATGGGAGTTCATTTCAGCTGCCTTCCTTTCTCTCATAGCTGATGCTACTTCATTATCAATCTTTCCTGATAAAACCAGTACGATCGAACTGAGGACAGATCCTAGACTGAACAGGAAGTGAAACTAATAGAAAACCATGCCATTGCGTAGAGAGACATTTTTGGGTGAACTTCTTCCTCAGTAGAGGATAATGATGTCTTTTAAATTACTTTGATATTTAATTAATCACTGAATGGAAGCTGTATTTAAAGTCTAAACATTGAACAATTGCAAAATTCAGCATCTATTTATATCCAATTAAGAATAAAAGAAATAGTATGGGGAAATAATCATTCCAAGGTAGTTCAGAAAGGGTGTGAGCCATCTGAGACATGGGAGAAGAAAGGGCAGAGAGGATAAGGCAGATTATATCAGCTTACCGCTGTGTAAAGATTTCCCCGGTTTGGAATGAGGAGAAGTTGAGTGGAACTTAATAGCAGAAACACAGCATATAGTAGTTACTGTGGTATGCATCAATAATTTAATGACCTTAACTTATAATAACCTATACATTTTTTTGTTTTTTAGGATTTATTTTTTCTTCGCCAAATTCTGGTAACTATGTAAAACAATTCAAATATTTTTGTAGCTAGATCTCTGGACCAGCTGGACCATGACTCACCATTGAAATTCAAGATTTTATTATGGAAATTAGGAAGATGAGTCAAGCAGCATCCTTTGTGGTAGGCTTGGCCCAGTTGATTGTGCTCTGTATTGAATAAGAATTGAGAAAGCACTAGACTGGGAGTTAGGCAGTCTGTCTTCACCTTAGTGATGTATGCAACCAGGTTGAGATCATCTAGACCAAGGCTAGGTGGATATGTTTTCTTCTATTTATGGAAGTCATTGATATTTCTCCTCTTTTAAGAGGTGGACTTGGGCAAATTATGCAATTTCAGGCCATCAGTTTCCTCATATATAAAGTGAGCATAATAGTGGTACCTAATTAATAGTGTTGAGGAAGGATTGATTGAATTAGTACATGTAAAGAGCTGTAAATGGTTCTTGGCACATAATATGCAAAAGAACCATAGCAGGGCAGAATACAGGGTCATCAAGGGCACAACTCTCCTGGAGCCTGACTGTGTGAGTTCAGATTCAAGATCTCCCACATCCTAGTGGTGTGACCCGGTTTCTCCGAGCCTCAGTTTTCTTGTGAAAACTGTGAAAAAGGAGATAGAAATAATATCTTTCTCATCAAGACATTTTGGGGGATTGACTGAGAATGTATCTGTAAAACACTTAGGACAGGTTTGAAAAATGTAGCTATTTTATTTAATCATGATTAAATAATTATTAATTATGTATCTTAATTGCCTACATAAAATAGTTTTTGTTGTATTCAAGTAGTGTAATTTTGAAAGTTTGATGATCATGTTTACTTATGAGGAAAATGGTTTAAAAGGAGAATTGGTGTTATTCAAAAGAGAGAAACTGACATCTTCAGAAAGTTTAAACAAAAACATCTACGAGGCGTATTATTATTACTATGTCATGACATTATAATGTTACACATTGTCTAAAAATAAAACCTCCTTCTGGAAAGAATATTCGATGATATGATATAGGAAGCATATCCCAATTTTTGAAAGAACAAAGAGAATTCTATTTGCCATGTAAACATACCAAATATGCAAAAATTCAGGTGACTGCTCATTCTGAGAATTTTTGCTTCATATTGTTTACAATCATGTTATTTCATACATTATGAAATTGAAATATATAACTTCTCTAAAGGAAGGTGGTTACAGTCATGTGATTTCTCTGGTTCTAGAGACTACGAACAAAAACTGAGCATTTGTAATTATGTAGAGTGAAATATAGTCTATTAGATGTGTCCACAAGATACAGAGTTTAAGAAGGAATCAATCACCTGAATTCTGTCCTCTTTCTCTACTTTCTCAGCCTCCTTCTGTGGCCTCTTAAAGGAATAAAATAAGTTTGGGCTCCTGGGCATTCTTCCCTAACTCCTCTGTTTATTTTTCACTTTTGCTTTGCTGCTGTTCCCCACCCATACTTAACAACAGCCACTTACCATTAGAGTCCTTAATCCAGGACATGTTAGGAGTGCATCCTTAATATCCATTAGTTCCTAATGGGTTACTTCGTAGGTAGCTTTATGCACATTTTGTACGTTTGGTCAGGCCTTTCCAATGTACTTTATATCTTAAAGAGGAAATATGTTCCATTGCTAAACCATAATAATGGTGTCAAACAACAGTTTCCAATGGAGGGAGCGTGTATTCATGCAACCTTTTTTGGAAGGCTTTTATTTTCCAAAGTATTAAGATGTAAATCTCCTAATGGTATATGCATAATAAATATTTAGCTTGACTATAAATAATAATGAATAATAATGTGTCCTATACCCTGTAGTTTTCCTCATGATGCTGTATGTCTCTTGTCCATCTGTTCTTCATTTTGTTATGCTGATACAGATGGTTCTATAATACACGGGAGTGCAGAAATTTATAGATGGAGGAGAGTGCAAGGTAGCCCTGTTACATTAATCAGATTTTATGTTAGTTTCAAAATGAGAAGAGTGTTTTGAAAAGCCAAAAGGAATCTCTTCCTATAAAAAGAGCAAATGGCTATTGAAACCCTTCTTTACTAGCTTTAAACCCATTTTTCTGGGAGTGGTTTTGATTCAGAGCATAAAGAGGAAGTTAATGACTTGGGCAAGGTTTTTCCTAATGCAGTGTGTCTGTGATAAAGCAGTGGGTTTACTGACAGGAGAAAATTGGGATGCAGGGTCTTGAAAACTGATTCTCACTGTCATATATAGTATTCGGCCTATTCATATTGGGTAGTAAATTATACCTCCTGGCTCTTTCTATGCTTTTTGGCTCATAAAATGCAAAATGGCCCACACCTGGTTTTTCAAAGCAGTAGTTAATTGAAAACTTGAAATTAATACTAGCACACAAAATTAATTATGTTCATTTGGTCCTATGTTTTGACTTGTAGTTTTGGACACATAGGAATACATTCATGATGATGCCATTATTGCAAATTACATACTAATCTCTTATTAGGAAGTGCGTGTAAAGCACATCATTTGACCAATATGCTCAATTTGCTTTGGGAGAAGACATTTTCACATGGGAGTGTTGCCCCAACACCTGAACTCTAATCCTGTTTACAAAATTTTATTAGTTTGGGCAAACCGTAAATTATTATTGAGCCACTGCTTTTTTTCTGTTCAATACTCTGAAGTTAATACATTTAATCACAACTAATATGAAATGATGTGCCTTGAATGATATATACCTAATCAAAATGGTCTCATGAACTATTGTTTGATAACAATCTTTTAAATAATTGATTCCCCAAATTTGGTAATACTTTGGTATCACTGAAGCAATTTCTATTTTATTTATAGGAAAAAAATAACTCTAACATGAAAAGTTATTTAATCTTTTTTAAAAAGTCATAAATATTTTGTGCATATAACCTAACATTTTTAAAGAGAAAAAAAATTCATAACCCTAGATTTTGGACCAAAGCAACCTATTTTAAGCATGAGACTTGTATAAAAGTTATTAACATATGCATCCTTGAAACGATGTCATTCCACCTCAGAATATATGTACGTTTTTCCATACCAAAAAATAAAAATCATTTAAATTTCTTGTCAATTAGATAATATATTTTCCCCCAAAACTTCAAGTGAAATTAGAAGAAATGTATACTTTAGTTATCTTATAAGAAAACTTGTACTTTTTCTTGTGTTTATAATCAGTATTATCTTTTGTAACAGTTAGTGCTGCATTAGTACAGAGTTTTAAAAATATGTCTAATTCTTACTGTAAGGATTTTACCTGCAAAAGATCAGAGTTTAAACTCTACGTCTCTTCACTTGCATGAGCTCCTTTCAGAACACTGGCAGTAGCCCTAGCAATGCATTCATATGGTCTTATATTTTTACTAAAATTTACCAGAATAAGTCATTTCAGTTAAAATCACTTGAGATTATTGTCTCTTTACTCCAACCTCTGTGTCATGTGGCTTTGAAGTGGCCCTGGGCACTTCTGGAATCTGTCTAAGGGGACGCTTGGGACACATTTTGTTTGGGTTTGGTAGTATATCTATTTGATCACCACTTTGTGATTTGGCAATGATTTCTGTGCATAGTTAATTTATTGCTCACTATCCCCTTGTAGGAGTGATTTTCAGAAGTTCTATGCCAACTTGTCCAACATTGTGGCATAAGGGTATAAAGACAAAGGTCATATTGAGGTATGAACATCCTGTCCCATGGCACCCTGGTCTTGATTGGTGTGGGAAGTGAGGAAGGTACAAGGTACCAAATGTATCAAGCCAGTTGCTGATTTCTGTAAAAAATTTTTTTTTCATTGACACTCAGGTTAAAACAATGTTCTTTCCTTCAGGCATATACTCAACTGTGTCCTCAAATCTTAGAACTAAATAATAACAATAATAATAATAATAATAATAATAATAAATAATAAGTTTCTATCAGCTATGCTAAAAGGCAATTTCAACTCTTTCTCTACTGAAACTATTACAAAAGCATTATCATATGAAAAATTAGAGATTTTGCCAAAAAACATAGGGCAAAATGTATCATAAAACTGTGTCAGGAAGATAACTAAATTGGAAACAAATTTACATTATTTTTCTGGATTTTTTGATGTGTGTGGTATATGCCAGCTTTGATATTTGTTACTTGTGTGACTTATTTTCCCATTCTAAATATATCTTCATTTTCATACTGAAATTTAAATTTATAATTATATATATATTTTTAAATCCCTAAATTGTATAAGCTACAGACCTCATAAAACAGGATCTGCCTCACTTTATAAATTTAGTAATTAATTGATATCCCTCTTAGTTATGTTATGATTGAAAACATATCAACATATATATTTTGTTTATAAAAAATAAAATGAACATCTCTGATCTCACTGATAATTTATGCCTGCAGAAAGCTTAGTCAATGGATCCACACAGCTGTAACACAAGACAAAAATCTAATTCTAATAACAAGAACTATTTACCAAGTTCTGTTTTACAAGATTCTGTAATAATATCATTTCTATTAAATTAGTGAGAAAACGGATGCACAGAGGGGATCTGTAGCCTAACCACTGTACATACTACCTCTCAAAGTAACCTCTTTCATCTAGTAGCAGATCCTCAGATTTTAGACATGCTGAGAAGAATTTAACCAGCTTAGTATATGTTCTTTTTTCTCCCAAGTTTGGGTAATAGGATCACATGAGGCAATTCAGAAACATCTAGGGGCCTTCTTTCGTGTACATGAAGCAGAGGTCTCCACCCTATATGGGATCGGATGCAGGATTTACATCCATATTTATATCTTGAAAATTCGCCCAGATGATTCTGCTAGACCTTTAAGTGACAAGTAGAGTAAAAATATAATTGCAAGAATTGACTATGAAAACTGAAGAGAAATCAAGATTCCTTTTAGAATGAATTGGCATTTTCTTTTCTACCAATTCCTCACTTTGGTGTCCCACAAACTGATGTGTTTCTAATAATTAGAAAGAGATGAACTTATACCTAACATTCTAGAGAAGGTATTCACACCACTTTAAACAGTCTTGATTAGACAACAAGTACGCTATTCAAATAGTACCTGAACAACCTTTGAGACATAGATCAGGTTTTGAGATTTATAACTTTAAAACAAGCAGTACCATATAGTATATTATTTAGGTATATGTATATATTTAAAAGAATTAAAAACTTGGAAAAATAATGAAATTCAGAGTGATGGTTATTTCTGTGATGGATATTGGGGAAGGATAGGAGAAAGGAAGTGAGAGGAGAGGTAGGTAGATGTGAACCACCAATAGTATATATGCCAGTTTGCTTTAGTTTGGGGCTAAATGATAGGTTCCTGAGTGTTCATTATTTCAGTAAACAATGAAATGAAACAAACAGATGAAATTGAAAGTTAAATTCAAGCAAAACTAAAATCAATATTTTCTTTATTTTTTTATGGAGATATAGTTGATTTACAATGTTGTGTTTTAGGTGTATAGCACTAAAGACAAGGTTAGGTAGGCATACACATATATGATATAAATTATTCTGAGGAGCACTATGCATAGACCCATGATAACAGTGTGTTATGAACCTAGGGTTATTTTTGCGTACTTGGGATGCCTCTGATTTAGGCCATTCCCTGTCCCAGTGTGGGTGGGTATTCTTACTTAGTATTTTTCCCTATATTCTTTTTTTTTTAACAGCCTTATTGAGATGTATTTAAGGTATACAACTTGATGCTTTTTTAAATTAAAGTATAGTTGATTTACAGTGTTGTGCTAGGTGTACTGTACAATGATTCAGTTATATATACATATATAGAGATATATATTTATATATTGTTTTTCAGATTCTTTTCCCTAATAGGTTATTTCAAAATATTGAGTATAGTTCCTGTGCCATACAGTAGGTCTTGTTGGTTATCTAATTTATGTATAGTAGTGTGTATATGTTAATCCCAAACTCCTAATTTATCTCCCCCTTCCCTTTCCCACTTTGGTAACCATAAGTTTGCTTTCTATGTCTGTGGGTCTATTTTCTGTTTTGTAAATAAGTTCATTTGTAGCTTTTTGTTTTTTTTACTCCACACATAAGAAATATCATATGATCTCCCTATGTTCTTAGTGTTAATCCAGCCCTTAGATTCTTTCTTTAATTAATTAATTTATTTTATTTTTGGCTGCGTTGGGTCTTCGTTGCTGTGCGCAGGCTTTCTTTAGTTGCGGTGAGCGGGGGCTACTCTTTGTTGTGGTGCACGGACTTCTCACTGCAGTGGCTTCTCTTGTTGTGGAGTACGGACTCTAGGCGTGCAGGCTTCAGTAGTTGTGGCACACGGGCTCAGTAGTTGTGGCTCAGAAGCTCTAGAGTGTCAGGCTCAGTAGTTTTGGCGCACTGCCTTAGTTGCTCTGAGGCATGTGGGATCTTCCAGGACCAGGGATCAAACCCATGTCCCCTGCATTGACAGGTGGATTCTTAACCACGGCGCCACCAGGGAAGTCCCCAGCCCTTAGATTCTTTACTTGATTAACCCACAGTTTAGGAGAGCTCCTTGAAAGAAAACATTTGTTTCTGTCTGTATCCTGATGCCTCAGATACTGCATGGAAGAAAATAAGCGGGCAGTCTGTATTTAACCCAATGAATGAATGCTGGCTATTGTGTTCGTTAGTAATATCATTTATCATTTAGTAACTCAAGTCTCTCTCAGAGTATATAATCACTGTAACATATTTACCATGAAGTAACATGAAGAGCTTGTAATAAATGTGGTCTGCTCTTCCAGTCTGAAAATGTTTTTAAATTTCCACTGTGCTATTAAAATTATGTAAAACTTTATAAATTCTTTAGTCATTTTTAGATCAAAGCAACATATAGTTTAGTACACAGAAATGACTACTCCAAAAATTAATAGCCACATAAGTAGGCCAATATGAAGAAAATCAATTCATTGGATTCCCAACTCCTGTTACTCTCTTCTCTTTTCCATTTTCTAGTCCTTGTGCTTTGAACAATACCTTTCTATTGTTAGTACACTTGTAATATAAATCCTGGATCTGTGTCAAAAACTTTTTAAGGACAGGGTGCAATTTTGTAGCCCCATGAAAACATTGTTTAGACTCTGTTGGTTTTGGATACTCATTAAAATTCAATGTTAGAATTATCAGATGAATGAGTGTGTTGATATTAAGAATGTATGATTATAAGGTTTTCTTTTTACTGAAAATTCTTGACTTCTGATCAAGTTGGATATGCTTCAGTAATTTTCTCTTGTATGACTTAGTATCAACTTTCTCTTGCACATTTAATTAAAACTTTGGCATTCTGTTTTAAAATTCAACTTCCCTTCTGTAATCAAAAAAATGGTAATTATTGGAATGGCTGCCCTTAGGCACATATGAAGGTCACAATTTTCTTTAATCATCATTTATTAATATTCTAAATCCAAATATTATCAAGGAAACATATATATATATATATATATATATATATATGCATATAAATCAACATCTTAGTCAAAACCTTTGAAATTTTGCAAGGCACCATATTACATAGAGGGTATGCCATAGGCAAAATATGTTTTCCATTTCTTTCCAACCCTTGATTTTCTCCTTCATATTCAGAGTCTTTCAAAACTTTCTACTTGTTCCTTGACCCAGTGCCTCAGGGTCCCACTGTTTGGGATGATTTGTTGGCTAATCATACTTTTCCATTTGTGTTAATGTCTTATAGGTGGTAACTCTCAAAATTTTGCACCCTTCCAGCTAACAAATTTCAAAAGATTTTTTTTCTCCTGTAACCAAAGGCAAAATTAGTTCACCTTCAGGCATTCTAGCAAGCCATCGTAGAAAATAATTTTCTGGTTAAAAAAGTCGTTGGTATTTAAGATAATTAAGACAATTCTATATGGTTATATGATGAGGAAAGAGAAAGAGGATAATGCTCCCTTTGTGTCTTTGGAGGGGCAATTCTGAGAGTGAATTTCTCTGTCAAAGTGTACATTTCCATGTGATGTAGAAAAGGCTATGATAATAGAACCCAGCTCTCATGGTGCATAACTCTGGCCCTGTGCGGTAGGCAAAGTGCAGGAAGTGCTAAAATATAGGCCAGTTTGTATTCCCCACTGAATCAAGCTGGTTAGACATACAGGAACAAAAAAGGAAAAGTCAAAGGTTAAATATACAAATGCTGGGGCTTTCAAACTGTAAAAGTGAAAGCAATTGTGGAAAGACCATCATTTGAATCATTTAACAGAAGAAGGAAGCATTTTGTAGTATTCTTTGGGGAGTTATACTTCATGTGCAGAAGCACTGGAGGGAAAAAAAATGGGCCAGTGGGCACTTTGCAGTTTTAGGTTCTACAATACTACGGTTCATTTCTAGCTTCTTTTAGAAATAAAAATGGTTTATTTCAGGGCCCACAGAGCTTTATTCCTAGAGTTGAGCTTCATGCTTCTCAATGTTTTCAGACAGTGCCTGCCTGGGACATAATACACTTAAGTGAAATAACAGAAGGACTATAGTTTGTGGCCCCATGAAGTCAGAAGGCCAATCAAAATTTCTTTTCCATTAGGTTACTTGTTACTTGTATAACCAAGTCACACCATTGTCTATCATTTGAATTTCTAGATATGCTTTTATGGATTTGCAATTAATTCCTTAAATTTATTTTAAATAAAGATATCATTAGCGATGCATGGAATGGAGTAGGTATGTAATGGAATGGAGCAGAAACAAAGGTATTATTATTCTTTCTCTTTCCACGTGATATATCAGAAAACATTTTAACAATATGAGACTCTAAAAAAAGTCTACCATCTACTCACTGACTGCCATAAGTAGACTTTATTTATTATTTAAAACCTCATATTTAGAAAGCACTTTGCAGTGTATTTCACTCATATTTCATGAAGCCTTGACATGATGGTCCTAATAGATGAGATCATGAATCACATGAATACATGAATCACATGTAAAGACTGCACACCTGATGAAAAGATGCTTAGGCATTTGAAGTTAAGGTGGAAAGGCACAAAAAGGAAAAGAAAACAAGTAACAAGTGGGGATGCAGTATGTATATACACACAAAGGACACAGAAAGAACAATTTCTATCTACCAGAGAATGGGAAAACTGAGTCTAGGAACAGGAATGTATTACACACTATTGTGTGTGTGTGTGTGTATAAAAATGCTATATGTTACGATGCAGTATAAACATTGCTACTCCTTAATTTTCTACTAAAATTGAGTGGCAAAGTATACCCAGCGTATATGCATGATTCATCAGATCACGATCTAATGCAGAGAAGTTAGGAAAGGATCCACAGTCAGTTCAAATTTTAAGCAAACTTTTTAAATAAATTTTTAATCAAATTGTAAAATTTTATTCACAAAACAATCATGTGTACTTTTTATTTTTCATCTTATTTCCTTATTTTTGTATTTATTTTTAAATTATTTTTTATAAAGTATAGTTAATTTACATTAATTTAATAGTTTCAGGCATACAACGTAGTGATTCAATATTTTTATAGATTATATTCCATTTAAAGTTATTACAAAATATTGGCTCTATTCTCTGTGCTGTACAATATATCACTGTAATTTATTTTATACATAGTAGTTTGTACCTCTTAATCCTCTATCCCTTTCTTGCTCCTCCCTTCTTCCCTCTCCTCATATAGTTTATTCTCTGTATCTCTGAGTTTGTTTCTGTTTTGTTATATTCATTTGTTTGTTTCATTTTTTAGATTGTATCCACTCTGACAGGTGTGAGGTAATATCTCATTGTGATATTGATTTGAATTTTGCAGGTGACTAGCGAGTTGAACATATTTTTACGTGTCTGTTGCCGATCTGTATGTATTCTCTGGAAAAATATCTATTCAGGTCTTCTGCCCATTTTTTAATAAGTTTGTTTTTTTCAATATTGAATTGTATGAGCTGTCTATATATTTTGGATATTAACCCCTTATTGTACAGATCATTTGCAGATGTCTTTCTCCCATTCAGTAGGTGGATTTTCCATTTTGCCTATGGTTTCCTTCACAGTACACAAGCTTTTAAGTTTAATTAGGGCCCATTTTTTAATTTATCCTTTTGTTTTCTTTGTCTGAGGAAACAGACCCAAAAAATATCCATACAACTTATGTCAAAGAATGTTCTGCCTATGTTTTCTTCTATGAGTTTTATGGTTTACAGTCTTATATTTAGGTCTATAATATATTTTGATTTTATTTTTGTGTATGGTATGAGAAAACGTTCTAATTTCATTCTTTTATATATAGCTGTACAATTTTCCCAGCACCAGTTATTGAAGAAACTGTGTTTTCCCCATTGTATATTTTTGACTCCTTTATTGTGGATTAATTGACTGTATGTGCGTTGGTTTATTTATGAGTTCTCTATTTTGTTTCATTGATCTATGTGTTTGTTTTTGTGCCACTACCATGTTGTTTGATTACTGTAGCTTTGTAGTGTAGTCTGAAGTCAGGGAACATGATATCTCCTGCTTTGGGTTTTTTTTTCCTAAAGATTGCTTTGGCTATTCAGCATCTTTTGTTGTCCTACATAAATTTTAGGATTATTTGTTTTAGTTCTGTGAAAAATGTCATGGGTATTTTTATAAGGATTGCATTAAATCTGTAGAATGCTTTGGGTAGTAAGGACACTTTAACAATATTGATTTTTGCAATTCATGAGCATGAGATTTCCTTCCATTTCTTTGCGTCATCTTTAACTTTCTTCATCAACATTTTATAGTTTTCAGAGTATAGGTCTTTCACCTTCTTGGTTAAGTGTATTCATAGATATTTCACTATTATTGATGCTGTTTTAAATGGGATAGTTTTCTTGCTTTCTCTTTCTGATAGTTAATTATTAGTTTATAGAAAAGCAACATTTCTGTATATTAATCTTGTATCCAACTTTATTGAATTCATTCATTAGTTCTAATAATTTTTGGTGAAGACTTTTTCTATAAATAGTATCATGTTATCTGCAAGCAGTGACAAATTTTATTTCTTCCCTTCCAATCTGGAAGATTTTACTGCTTTTTCTTGTCTCGCTGCTGTGGCTAGGATTTCCAATACTAAGTTTAGTAGAAGCAGCAAGTGTGGGCATCCTTGTCTTTTTCTTGATTTTAGAGGAAAAGCTTTCAGTTTTTCAAATTTGAGTATATTAGCTGCGGGTTTGTCATAAATGGCCTTTATTATGTAGAGATATATTTCCCCTATATGCACTTTGATAATTTTTACCACAGATGGATATTGAATGTCATCAAATGTTTTCTCTATATCTGTTGAGATTAACATGTGACTTTAACCCTTTGTTTTGTTATTGATTGATTTGCAAACATTGAACCATCCTTATGACCCTGGAATAACTCCAACTTGATCATGATGTACGATCCTTTTTATATATTTTTGAATTTGGTTTGCCAATACTTTGTTGAGGATTTTTGAATGTACATTCATTAGAGATATTGTACTGTAATTTTCTTTTTTTGTAGTGTCTTTGTATGGTTTTGGTATCAAGGTAGTAACGGCCTTGGAGAATGAATTTGGAAGTGTTCTTTCCTTTTTAATTTTTTGGAATACTTTGACAAGGAAAGGTATTAGCTCATCTTTATATGCTTGGTTGAATTACCTTGTGAAACCATCCAGTCCTGGACTTTTGTTTGTTTGGGAGTTTTTTGATTACTGATTCAATTTCACTACTACTGATTGATCTGTTCAGATTATTTATTTTTTCCTAATTCAGGTGTGGAAGATTTTTGTTTTTAGGAATGTATCCATTTCTTCAAGGTTGTCCAGTTTGTTGGCACATAATTATCATCATATTCTCTTATGAATTTTTGTATCTCTGTGTTATTTGCTATTTCTCCTCTTTCACTTCTTATTTTGTTTATTTGGATCCTCTCTCTTTTTATCTTAATAAGCCTGGCTAAAGGCTTATCAATTTGTTTATCTTTTTTAAAAAAACCAGCTCGTTTTCATTGTTTTGTTTGTTTGTTTGTTTATTGGTTTCTATATTATTTACTTCCACTCTCATCTTCATTATTATACTGGCTTTAGCTTGTTTGTTCTTCTTTTCTAATTCCTTTAGATTGTAGGTTAGGTTGTTTATTTGAGATTTTTCTTGTTTCTTGAGATAGACCTGTATCACTATAAAATTCCTTCTTAGAACTGCTTTTGCTGTGTGCTGTAGATTTTGGACAATTGTGTTTTTATTTTCAATTGTCTCCAGATATTTTCTGTTTTCCTTTTCGATGTCTTCACTGACATGTTGGTTTTTTACTAGTATGTTGTCTAGTCTCCATATGCTTGTGTTTTTCCAATTCTTCTTCCTGTATTTGATTTCTAGTTTCATACTATTGTGGTCAGAAAAAGTGCGTGATATAATTTCGATCCTCTTAAATTTGTTGAGACTTGTTTTGTGGACTAGCATGTCATTTTTCCTAGAGAACATCCCACGTGCACTTGAAAAGAATGTGTATACTACTGTTTTGGGATGGAGTATCCTGTAGATATCTGTTAAGTACAACTGGTCTAATGCATCATTTAAGGCCACTCTTTCTTTATTGATTTTCTGCCTGGATGATTTGTCTATTAATGTAAGTAGGGTTTTAAAATCCCCTACTATTATTGTGTTATTGTCAATTTCTCTCTTTACATTTGTTTATATTTGCTTTATATGTTTAGGTGCTTCTATGTTGCATGCATATATGTTAACAAATGTTATATTCTCTTCTTATATTGATCCCTTTATCATTATTTAATGGCATTCTATATATTTTATTATAGACTTTGTTTTAAAGTCTACTTTGTCTGCTATTAGTATTGCTACCCCAACTTTCTTGTCATTTCCTTTTGCATGGAATATCTTTTTCCATCTACTCACTTTCAGTCTGTGTGTGTCTTTAGTTCCGTTGTGAGTCTCTTGTAGGCAGCATATAGATGGGTCCTATTATTTTTAATCCAATCAGCCACATTAAGACTTTTTTTATTTTTAAAAAACAGCTTTACTGGAGTATAATTGCTTTACAATGGTGTCTAGTTTCTGCTTTATAACAAAGTGAATCAGTTATACATATACATATGTTCTCATATCTCTTCCCTCTTGTGTCTCCCTCCCTCCCACCCTCCCTATCCCACCACTCTAGATGGTCACAAACCACCTAGCTGATCTCCCTGTACTATGTGGCTACTTCCCGCTAGCTATCTATTTTACCTTTGGTAGTGTATATATGTCTATGTCACTCTCTCACTTTGTCACAGCTTACCCTTCCCCCTCCCCATATCCTCAAGTCCATGCTCTAGTAGGTCTGTGTCTTTATTCCCGTCTTACCCCTAGGTTCTTCATGATCTTTTTTTTTTCTTAGCTTCCATATATATGTGTTAGCATATGGTATTTGTTTCTCTCTTTCTGACTTATTTCACTCTGTATGGCAGACTCTAGGTCCATCCACCTCACTACAAATAACTCAATTTCGTTTCTTTTTATGGCTGAGTAATATTCCTTTGTATATATGTACCACATCTTCTTTATCCATTCATCTGTTGATGGACACTTAGGTTGCTTCCATGTCCTGGCTATTGTAAATAGAGCTGCAATGAACATTTTGGTACATGACTCTTTTTGAATTATGGTTTTCTCAGGGATTATGCCCAGTAGTGGGATTACTGGGTCGTATGGTAGTTCTATTTTTAGTTTTTTAAGGAACCTCCATACTGTTCTCCATAGTGGCTGTATCAATTTACATTCCCACCAACAGTGCAAGAGGGTTCCCTTTTCTCCACACCCTCTCCAGCATTTATTGTTTCTAGATTTTTTGATGATGGCCATTCTGACCAGTGTGAAATGATATCTCATTGTAGTTTTGATTTGAATTACTCTAATGATTAATGATGTTGAGCATTCTTTCAAGAGTTTGTTGGCAATCTGTATATCTTCTTTGGAGAAATGTCTATTTAGGTCTTCTGCCCATTTTGGGATTGGGTTGTTTGTTTTTTTGCTATTGAGCTGCATGAGCTGCTTGTAAAGTTTGGAGATTAATCCTTTGTCAGTTGCTTCATTTGCAAATATTTTCTCCCATTCTGAGGGTTGTCTTTTCATCTTGTTTATGGTTTCCTTTGCTGTGCAAAAGCTTTGAAGTTTCATTAGGTCCCATTTGTTTATTTTTGTTTTTACTTCCATTTCTCTAGGAGGTGGGTCAAAAAGGGTCTTATTGTGATTTATGTCACAGAGTGTTCTGCCTATGTTTTCCTCTAAGAGTTTGATAGTGTCTGGCCTTATATTTAGGTCTTTAATCCATTTTGAGTTTATTTTTGTGCATGGTGTTAAGGAGTGTTCTAATTTCAATCTTTTACATGTACCTATCCAGTTTTGCCAGCACCACTTATTGAAGAGGCTGTCTTTTCTCCACTGTATATTCTTGCCTCCTTTATCAAAGATAAGGTGACCATATGTGCCTGGGTTTATCTCTGGGCTTTCTATCCTGTTCCGTTGATCTATCTTTCTGTTTTTGTGCCAGTACCATACTGTCTTTATTACTGTAGCTTTGTAGTATAGTCCGAAGTCAGGGAGCCTGATTCCTCCAGCTCCATTTTTCATTCTCAAGATTGCTTTGGCTATTCGGAGTCTTTTGTGCTTCCATACAAATTGTGAAATTTTTTGTTCTAGTTCTGTGAATAATGCCAGGGGTTGTTTGATAGGGATTGCATTGAATCTGTAGATTGCTTTGGGTAGTAGAGTCATTTTCACATTAAGACTTGATTGGAGCTTTTAATCCATTGACATTTAAAATGATTATGGATAGGTATGTACTTATTACCATTTTGTTACTTGTTTTCTGTTTTTCTCTGTTCTTTCCTTCTTCTTTTAGCTTCTTACCTTGTGGTTTGGTGATTTTATTTCGTGGTATATTTTTGTTCCTTTCTCTCTAGTTTTTGTGTGTCTGTTGCAGGTTTTTGATCTGTGGTTACCATGGAATTCATATATTTTGACCTATAACTATATGTACTTCTTTTAAACTGATAGTCATTTACATTCAAACACATTCTAAAAGATCTTCATTTTTTACTCCCCTCCCCCATATTTTGTGTTTTTGATGTCATATTTTCATTCCATGTGTATCTCTTAGGTATTTATTGTAGTTAGAGTTGATTTTACAATTTTTAAGTCTTTTAAGTTTTGTACTAGCTTATTGTAGTAGTTGATCCACAGCCTTTACTATATATTTGCCTTACTAGTGGGCTTTTTCATTTCCTATACATTCTTGTTTCTTGTTGTACCCTTTTCTTTTCCATGTAAATAAGACCCTTTAACACATCTTGTAAGGTCAGTTTAATATTGATGAATGCTTTTAGTTTTTGCTTTTCTGAGAAATTTTTATCTCTTCTTCAATTCTGACTGACAACCTTGCTGGGTAGAGTATCCTAAGTTGTGGGTTTTCCCCTTTCAGCACTTTGAATATATCATGCCATCCCTTCTGGCCTGCAAAATTTCTGCAGAAAAATCAGCTGATAGCCTTATGGGAGTTCCCTTGTAAGTGGCTCTTTGTTTTTCTCTTGCTGCTTTTAGAATTCTCTCTTTATTCATGACATTTGCCATTTTAACTATATGTCATGGTGTAGGTCTCTTTGGGTTAATCATGTTTGGGACTCTCTGTAATTGGTGTGCCTGGAAATCTGTTCCCTTCTTTAGCTTTAGTAAGTTTTTAGTGATAATTTCATGAAATATATTTTTGAACACTTTCTTTCTTCTCCTTCCCATACCCCTATAATATCTCATTGTTGTATTGATTTGCATTTTGCAGGTGACTAGAGAGTTGAGCATCTTTTTACGTGTCTGGTGCCAATCTGTATGTCTATCTCTATGTTAGTATGCTTTATGTTGTCTCATTAAACTATCCTTATTTTTTAAAATTTGTTTTTCTTTTTGTTGTTCTGATTGGGTGATTTCCATTATTCTGTCTCCCAGATCACTTATGTGTTCTTTTGTATTATTTAGTCTGTTTTTAATTTCTTCCAGTTTGTTTTTCATTTCAGTTATTGTATTTTTCTGCTCCGACTGGTTCTTTTTTATTATTTTCTGGTGCCTTGTTAAAACTTTCTCTGTGTTTATTTAATTTTTCTCCAAGTTCAGTTAGCATTCTTATTACTAAAGCTTTGACCCTTTTAACTGCTTAATTATTTCTCTCTGTTTCATTAGGGTTCTTTTCAGGGTGTTTTCTCTTTCATTTGAAACAAATTCATCTGGCTTCTGATTTTGTTTATCTTTCTCTGTCTGTCTGAAAGTAGGTGAAAAGTTACCTATCCCAGTCTTGAAGGGTTGTCCTTGTGTGGAAGTGTCCCTATGCAGTCTGCGTGTGCCCCATGGCTTTGGTGGGAGAGTTGGGTCTGATGTGAGCGTGGGTCTTCCCTTGGGACATGCTGGAAGCTCTCATTTTGGTGGGAGGTAGGATTGGAGTTGGAGGGGCTAGAGCCCAAGCCAGGTGTGAACTGGGGCATCTCCCATGCTCACTGGTAGTCACTGCCCTATAGTCAGTGGAGTCAGGGCCCAAGGTGTTGGAGTAGAAGTCCTGAGAGTCAGGTCCAAGCTGGTTCCATTCCATCTCAGTGTGTGCACACCCCCTAAGAAAGGTACCTCCACTGTAGTGGAGAACAGCACCAGAGCAAGAGGGGCTGGAACATGTACCAGGTGTTGACCAGGGTGTGCTCTGGGACAGAGCAGACTGTCTTGGCAGACCAGTCAGAGCCCCAGGTTGTTTCCAATCTGCTGCCTCTATGCGTGCTGGCAGTAGCTGACCTTGTGCCACTCAGAGGCAGGGCCAGACCCAAGCCAGTTCTGTTTCCCTCAGTTGCACACCCTCTTCTCAGCAATGGTACCTTGACCCCAGTGGAGAGCAGCATCAGAGCAAGGCGGGTTGGAGGGGACATCCACTGAGGGTTGTGGTGGAGGCTGGGATGGTCCTGGCAAGTGGTTCAGAGCCCCAAGCTGTTTTCAATCTGCTGTCTCTGCAGGAGCACTGGTAATGACTGTCTTCACCCTCTTCGGAGGCAGCGTCAGGTTTGAGCCATTCTCTCTTAGTGTGGACACTCTCCTTGGCAAAGCTCCTTCCCCCTAGTGGAGAGCTGCACCAGAACAAGAGTGGCTGGAGCAGGGACCCCTTGCACCCTGGGTTGTACTCTGGTGCAGTAGTGGAAACTGGCCAGAGCCCAGGCAGTTTCAGCCTGCTTCCTCCACCTTGTTCCCAGGAGTAAGCAGAAGCACTCTTATAAGTGGAGTCTAGGTTTCTTACAGCCCTCCTGTTAGTCCCACTGGTTTTCAAACCAACTCAGTGGACTTATCTTTGCCATGTTAGACCTCAGAGGTGGGTTACCCAGTATGTGGCTTGAAACCCTCATTCTCCAGGGAGGATCCCCAAGCCCATGATAATCCCCTGCTCTTCTATGTCCCCTATTAGGAATGTGGGTTCTAACCGAATTGCTTCTCCTCCCTTCCTGCCAAACTCCATGTGGATCTTTCTTTATAGCCTTGATTGTAGAGGATCCTTTCTGCAAGTCATCAGTCTGTTTCAGCAAGGGTTGCTCCACGTGTAGAGTTAGTTTTTTTTTCTTTCTTTCTTTTCTTTTTTGTAGAGTTAGTTTTGATGTGTTCATGGGGGGAGGTGAGCTCAGCGTCCTCCTGCTTAATCATCTTGATCTCCAGTTTATATTTATTTGTATATTTGTTTATTATTATAAAAATGTATTTATTATTCTTGTATTCTCAATTTTTTGTTGAGCTACAATTGACATATAACTTTATTAGTTTCAGATATGAAACATAATGATTTGATGAAATTTGGTTTGGGAAATGATCACCCCATTGTCTAGTTAACATCCATTGATACACATAGTTATAGATTTTTTTTCTTATGATGAGAACTTTTAAGATCTACTCTCTCAGCAACTTTCAAGTATACAATACAGTATTATTAACTATAGCCGCCATGCTGTACATTACATCCCTGGGGCTTATTCATCTTATAATTAGAGGTTTGCACCTTTTGACCACCTTCACCAGTTTCACCCATCCCAGCCTGCAACCTCTACCTCTGCCTCTGCCAACCACCAATCTGTTCTCTCCGAGAGCTTTTTCCTTCTTCTTCTTTTTTTTTTTTTTTTTAGATTTTACATGTAAGTAAGGTTGTATGATATTTTTCTTTGTCTGACATCTCACTTAGCATAATACCCTCTAGGTCCATCTGTGTTGTCACAAATAGCAGAATTTTCTTCTTTTTATGGTTGACTAATATTCCATATATATATATATATATTACATTTTCATTATCCACTCATTCGATGATGGACACTTAAGTTGTTTCCACTTCTTGGAAATAATGCAGCAGTGAACTTGAGGGTGAAGATATATTTTCAGATTAGTAATGTTCTTTTTTGTTTTTTGTTATGTTTTGTTTTTGGAAGAATACCCAGACATGGAATTGTTGGATCATATGGTAGTTCTATTTTTATTTTTTGAGGAACCTCCATACTGTTTTCCATAGTGACTGTACCAATTTACTTTCTACCGACAGTGCACAAGCATTCCCTTTTCTCCACATCCTCACCAGCATTTGCTATCTCTTGTCTTTTTGATGATAACCATTCTAACAGGTGTGAAGTATATCTCGCTATGGTTTTGATTTGTATTTCCCTGATGATTAGTGATATTGAGCACTTTTTAATGTACCTGTTAGCCATTTGTATGTTTTCTTTGGAAAAATGCTATCCAGATCCTCTGCACATCTTAAAATTAATTATTTGATTTTTGTGATTGCATTATATGCATTCTTTTGAATATATTTTGAATACTAATGCCTTACTAGATATACAGTTTGCAAATATTTTCTCCTGCTTAATAGGCTGTATTTTCATTTTCTTGATTGTTTCTTTTTCTGTGTAGCAGCTTTTTAGTTTTATTTAGTCCAACTTGCTTGCTTCTGCTTTTGTTGCCTTTGCTTTTGCTGTCAAATCCAAAAAGTAATTGCCAAGACTGATGTCAGGAAATTACTGTCTGTGTCTTCTTCTAGGAATTGTATGGTTTTAGGTCTTATGTTCAAGTCTTTAATTTATTTTGAGTTATTATCTTGTGTTTGATGTAAGATAGTACTCCAGTTTTATTCTTTTGCCTGTGGCTGTCCTGTTTTCCCAGCACCATTTATTGAAGAGACTGCCCTTTCCTGTAGTATATTCTTGGCTCCTTTGTCATAAAATGTCATTTATTTTATGTTTATTTATTTTTATATTTTGGTTCATTTTCCTAATTTTAAATTTACATCATTGATTTCTAGCCTCTTGTCTTACAACATTTTAAAATGTTTAACTTTTAAGATTTTTTAAGTCCTCAAAGAGGGGAGGTAGCATAGTAAAAATAGAAAGTAGTAATAATGAGAACAAATACTTTTTAAATGCCTACTACATATTATAACCTATTCTAAGCATTCTATACATAGTTAATCTGCAATCAGCCCTTTGAAGTAGGTGCTGTTATTATCTTTTCTTTCAGATGAAAACATTGGTATTGAGAAGTTCGTAACTTGGCCAAGTCACACAGGTTGTAAGTGGCAGAACCTGTACTCAAACCCAGAAGTCTTTATACCTACGCTTTTGATGCTTCCTAATAAATATTCTGTGTTTTTCTAGATGTTCTAAAAAATTACCACAAGAATTTCTGGAGACCCATATGTTGACTCTTCCCAAAATAATAACTACTCAATGTACATTTATCATGCTTGAGTTATTGGACTAGAACTAAATCTTTGCATCTCATATCATCTTGTCCTTATCTGAAGGGACTTACGTCTTAAGTCTCTGACATATATAGTAAGTAAATGTTTGGGGTCAAAAACAGAAATAAATGAGAGAGAGTAGGCAGGAGACCAATTTAAGGGGTTTCTTTTTAGGCAATGCCATTTCCCTAACCTTGGTTAGAAATGAGGAATTGTGAACACTTTAAGAATCAGGTAAATAACTCAGTAGAAAGATTATGGTCCCTGGCTCTGACATCACAAATATGCAAGCCTACCTTAAAAAGAATCAATTATCATTTTTCTCCTCTACTAAAATTCTTGTCAGCCTTATATGAATATTCTGACTTTATGTGGAATCCCTCAACATTTTCGTCTTGTTATGAAATTAAGAGAAACTATTATAAGCAGTTATCCCTAAAAGGCTGTTTATTCATTTTTTAAATGAAAAATCAGCAGTGGTCTTTATTTCAATTGAAGCCCACTTTAGTTCAACTTGGGGCTCTATTAAACCTGAGCCCACAGAATTTGATAGGCATAACTATTCATTGTTAATATTTCTGATTCTCCTCTGGACACATGGTGATTGAATTTTTTAATATTCCAGGTGTTCGCAAATGAATTGCTTTAGGCATAAAATGTAAGTGACTTTTAGATGCAATATTTTATATAATACTATATCCCTAAGAGTTAGATAATATTATTATCCCCATTTTATACATTAAAAAAAAACCTGAAGTTAAAAAACTGCCTTAAAATCACACAGCTACTGAGTTTAAAAGCGCATTTAAACCTATGTCTGCTTGAATTTGGAACTCAAGATCAAGATGTTAGCAATACTTCCACGTGTGGTTATTTTAGAATCTCTAGACACATGGTTGAGTCACTTGGGGAACCTAAATGGAGAATTCTCTATGACGGGAACTGCTTTCTAACTTTTGAGTTGTAGGGATGGTGATCTGCTTTAGCTGGTTTTGTTTGATTTCTGAATCCAGATTTTCTACCAGCGTACTTTACTCAGTTTAGATAATCTCTTTTTAAAGTGTATCTGTAACTCATTTTGAGGCAGTAGAAAGATAAATAGTACTTACTGCCGGATGAGTTTGTTTTATGCAAAGGCAGTTATGACATTAATTGATATTAATTGCCATGATGAGGCCAATTTTTACTTTTTAAAAAATAACTCTGAATTCATTTTTTATACTCTATTTCAAAATTATTTTCCTATTTAATAATTTACTTATTGACTTATTGAATCATATACATTCTAGTGAATAACCACAAATACTTCTGAGCATGGTATGGTAAGAGTAGATGTATTCATAAACAGTGCAGTTACTTGTTATTATCAATGCTTGTATCAGGACCATTACTAAATAGACATAAATACATATATGGGCCTGTTTTTTATCCTTTTAAATGAAGTAGAATTCAAATTTATTATTTTCTATCTATAAATGATTATGAATAGGATGTTCTTGAAAATTAAATTTTAAAAAGTAATCTACTTTTTAAATACACCTATTAAATAACTTTAAAAATAACACACACTTGTAAAATAACCCACATTTAAAATGACTTTTTTTTTTCGGTACGCGGGCCTCTCACTGTTGTGGCCTCTCCTGTTGCAGAGCACAGGCTCCGGACGCGCAGGCTCAGCGGCCATGGCTCACGGGCCCAGCCGCTCCGCGGCAAGTGGGATCCTCTCGGACTGGGGCACGAAGCCGTGTCCCCTGCATTGGCAGGCGGACTCTCAACCACTGCGCCACCAGGGAAGCCCTAAAATGACTTTTTATATAACTCCCTTTGAAGTACAAGGAACCAAGAACATAAAGAGCTCATTAGCCTCTGAAGGCACACAATTCACAGATTGCAGAAGGAAATTGTGAACTACATTTCTGGTATCCACAGATATTTGATGTCTAGGATGCATGATTAAGAAAGATATTGTTCCTAAAATTATCCAACTTAAATCTTGTTATTTTTTTTTTCTGGTTAATTTATGTTTTGAGTCCTTACTAAAAGTTACATTAATTCAAATTTAATATTTTTCCGGGCTTCCCTGGTGGCGCAGTGGTTGAGAGTGCACCTGCCGATGCAGGGGACACGGGTTTGTCCCCCGGTCTGGGAAGATCCCATATGCCGCAGAGCGGCTGGGTCCGTGAGCCATGGCCGCTGAGCCTGCGCATCTGGAGCCTGTGCTCCACAATGGGAGAGGCCACAACAGTGAGAGGTCCGTGTACCACACACACAAAAAAAATAATAATAATATTTTTCCTAGATTTGAATCAGGAGACAATTAACTCAGTATTTTCTAAATGAAAAATGGAAACCAGGACTTTTCGTTGAGAAATGCCACTTGTACTAACTTCTGGCACTACCTTTTATAAAATCCTAATAAAAGCACATTAAGATACATTAAATCTGCCAGAATCTGGGAAGAAATCCTACCGACAAAAATGCCAGCAGACCTAGATTTAGAAATTGAACCAAATCAGTAAAAGCAATGATCTACTATTGCGACTTACCCTATGTTTGAAGAACAAAGATAAGTATTTTCACGTTATCTTAAACGTTTGCCTGAGTCTCATTCCTTTTGCATTCATGATAAGATGGATGCAGATGTAAAATTTCATATTAAATAAAAGTCTAAAGTCTTTCCTGAAAATTGTAAATCTAAATGAGTTTATGGGTCCATAGTTACTGTTGGTCCTTTCTTCCTCCTTATATGAACTATGTTGTGATTCTACATGCTGTCTATATTCTATAGCATGGCAATTCTGGAGTGAAACTCAGTTACATAAAATGAAATTACTAGATATTGGGCTGAGAGCTATGCTTGCTCTAGGGTGACCAACTGTCATGATTTACCCAGGAGTGTGGAGTTTTCCAGGGTGTGGCACTTAAATGAAGCCACTGCCCAGAGAACCGAGAAGTTTGGTCACCCTAACTGTCACCTCAGTTTTCAACTCTTGGAGGGGACTTCATACATTTAAGTGGACATTGAACAAGGTATAAATAATCTGCCACTCTGTTCATTCAGTTGACAAATACAATTTGGAGTATCCCTACTTCAGAAAAAATGGATATTGAAAAGTAGAAAAAGGATGAAAAGAAAGCATATAACATGATAAAATAATATAGAATAGGGAAAATATAACATCATGTTGACATATAGGAGTTCTGAAGAAATAGACAAAAGGAATACATGCTAGAAAAATTTGGGGGGGCATGAAAGAAAAAAAGGTAGTAATCTGGATTCATATAAAATATGATTAAAAGTCAGAAGAGGAAAGATTGGTATCAGAATAAGACGGGATGACTTGACAAAACAATGATGTGAGTTGCAGAGACTACAAGTTGTGATTAAAAGGAAGTGAAAATAAGAGATATTTCAAGAAGAGTGAAATAGCTCTAACAAATTAAAAAAATAAAACAGCATTGGCAGCAGAAAAGAGCAGCATACACAAACTGGGAAATTAAATCAGTAATGTAAAGGGAAAATAAGATTTCCCCAAATGTAGAATTAAAAAACACACAACTGCAAAAGGTAAAATAGAATATGATAGGCAGGGAAGAAAACTGGCTGAAATCCAATCCAAGAATTATTGTCATTGTAGAGTTGGGAACAAGATATGGGAACTGGAACAGCAGTCAAACAAGTGTTTAGAGAAACTTTTCTGAGTTGAAATGCACCATAATATATAGAATGATGCATTCATTCATTTGGTTCAAAGAAAAAAATCACACCTGTAAGCATCTTGGAAAATGACTGAATTACAAATTTTTATTATGAAAATATTCAAATATATAGGAAACTTGCAAGAATAGTAAAATGAAAACTGTATACATCTTATCTAGGTTCCAAATTGTTATTATTTTACCATAATTGGTTTTTATATGTACAAGGGTGTTTGTGTGTGTGTGTGCGTGTGTGCACTTATGTTCTGCACAAGAATTCAGGTGGAAAAATATTTTATTACAAAAAAACAAAAAACCAGTTGGCTTCAGAATTCTCCTCTGTGAATCAAATTGCCGGAAGAAAAGGGAACAATGTCTATAGTGTTTGGAGAGCAAAAGGACATGCTCCACTTATTTTATGCCCAACTGAGTGCTTTTTAATGAATGCAGAAACATTCTTATGTAATTAATGTATCAGAAAATATATCTGAGAAAACAAATTATTATAAAACAAAATTTGTTTAAAAATATGTTGGCATACGTTTTGTTTTGAGAGTTAAATAATATTAAAAGTTCAGGAATAAAACTTAGCTAAAAAAAGTTCTGAGATAAGCATGTAACTCTGTTAGAACTATTCTTTAAAGAGAATGTAGATTCCGAAAATAATTATTGTATTTTAGAGGTAAGGATTTATAAAGTATTAAAACCTATTAGCAAAGAGATTGAATAAAAAGTTTGAGAGAGTTCAAGCATGCTACAGTATTATGTTATAAAGAAGAATATGAGGCTGTAACTTGATTTTCATGTAATTAAAAAATAGAACTTGAGGAATTTATAGAGAACAACTAAAAATATAAACAATGAAAACCTTTCAAAAGTAGCAGAAAACACAAAATAATCAAATGTGAATCTTTAGGATATTGAGTCACCATTAAAAAGGAAAGATTACTAGATAATTATACCAAGATTGATAACTACTTTATATGCTCAAAATTAACTGTTAGAAAATATAATGAAAAAAATAGGTTCCTTTCATAATAGACATTAACACAAAAATTACTAAGGAAAGACTCCAGGATATAATATGAAGGTCTAATTAGTACATACAATCTTCTAGAAATGTAATTAGTACTTAGGAAGAAGTAGAGTTATGAGTTTATAATTTAATTAGAAAAATGAGATTGAAGAAATACTCTAGTGTGATAAGTCGTATAAAAGTGAAAACACAGGGCATTAAGTGAGTATATATCCTTGAACAATGAGAAGGAAATAGCTGGATAGTTGGTGAAAGATAACTAGGCAGAGAGGACCAAACAGGTAAAAGCACAGAGGCAAGAAAGGGAAAGGCAATTTGATGTACTGAAAAACTACCAATATGGCTAGTCAGTGTCCTCACCCTTTGTCATCAGTAATTAATTTATGAAATGTGGCATATATATGACCCTCCAACTTTAAGTAAATATTTTTCCACTATCAAAAAATAAATATCAAAAATATTTTAATATGGTTTTCTTGTTTTATGCTCCTCTATGAATAATACTACTTGAATTTTTAAGGTAGTCATATTTGATTTTATTGTATATAACTTGAACCATGGATTAAATTTCCATATTATTATTTATTTTCTTTTTGCTGAGTTGCAAAAAGACTTAAATCTTATATCAAAAAGCACCACTAAATTTGGAAAGGAATTGTGAATGAACTAATCATATGTCAGTGAAATACTTGAATAAAAATTACATAAAATAATTCTATAAACAAAGAAAGAAAATCCAGTTACCCACAAAATACAGAATTATTTTGACATCATTTATGTCATTAAATGGTTGACAACGATGGATGATTAGTGATTTCAGAATTCTAAGGAGAATGATTTTAGCACCAGAAAGCTATATCCACATAAAGTAACATTTAATTATAATACTTTAAAAAGTTTGTGAAAGTCCTGGGTTAATAAATTATTTATTCCATGAAAAAATTGGTGGTAGAAATAAGAATAGATGTTACCAAATTCACTGACAGACTGAAGACCTAAATGTAAAAATTAAAACCATCAAACTGCTAGGAAAATATTGTGTTGGAAGTAGAAAAGTCTTTTCTAAATATAGCATAAAATCCAGAGAATCCCAAAAACACTTGCCAAATTTGCCATTATAAAAACATAAATGATTGTGTGTAAAATGATAGTCAACTATTGAGGAGATACACTATGATATATAAAAATATTTGTAGGACAAACTATTAAAAAGCTTAATATGTAAAGAGTGTTTCAAATTCATGAAAGGTGAATATTTCAGTATTATACTCTATAGAAACATGCCTTTTGAAATTAAAAAAATTTTATTGAAGTATAGTTGATTTACAATGTGTTAATTTCTGCTGTACAGCAAAGAGATTCAGTTATACATATATACATTCTTTTTTATATTCTTTTCCATTGTGGTTTGTTACAAGATATTGAACATAGTTCCCTGTGCTATACAGTAGGACCTTGTTTATCCATTCTATATATACTAGTTTGCATCCGCTAACCCCAAACTCCCCCTCCATACCCCACCCCTTGGCAAACACATGTCTGTTCTCTATGTCTGTGTGTCTGTTTCTGTTTCATAGATAAGTTCATTTGTGTTATATTTTAGATTCCACATATAAGTGATATCATATGGTATTTGTTTTTCTCTTTCTGGCTTACTTCACTTAGTATGATAATCTCTAGGTCCATCCGTGTTGCTGCAAATGGCATTATTTCATTCCTTTTTATGGCTGAGTAGTATTCCATTATATATATGTACCACATCTTCTTTATCCATTCATCTGTCGATGGACATTCAGGTTGTTTCCATGTCCTAGATATTATGAATAGTGTTGCTATGAATATAGGAGTGCATGTATCCTTTTGAATTATAGTTTTGTCTGGATATATGCCCAGGAGTGGTATTGCTGGATCATTTGACAAATCTATTTTTAGTTTTTTGAGGAACCTCCACATTGTCTTCCATAGTGGCTGCACCAACTTACATTCCCACCAACAGTGTAGGAGGGTTCCCTTTTCTCCACACGCTCTCTAGCATTTGCTATAGGTAGACTTTTTAATGATGGCTATTTGAACTGGTGTGAGGTGGTATCTCATTGTAGATTTGATTTGCGTTTCTCTAATAGTTAACGATGTTGAGTATCTTTTCATGTGCCTGTTGACCATCTGTATGTCTTCTTTGGAGAAATGTCTCTTTAGGTATTCTGCCCATTTTTCAATTGGGTTTTTTGACTTTTAGTTGTTGAGTTCTATGAGCTGTTTGTAAGGTTTGTAAATTTTTGTTCTGTTTATGATTTCCTTTGCTGTGCAAAACCGTATATGTTTGATTAGGTCCATTTGTTTATTTTTGTTTTTAATTTCTATTGCCTTGGGAGACTGACCTCAGAAAACATTGGTACAATTTATGTAAGAGAATGTTTTGCCTATGTTCTCTTCTAGGAGTTTTATAGTGTTATGTCTTATATTTAAGTCTTTAAGCCATTTTGAATTTATTTTTGTGTATGGTGTGAGGGTGTATTCTAAATTCATTGGTTTACCTATGGCTGTCCAGCTTTTCCAACACCACTTGCTGAAGAGACTTTTTCCCATTGTATATTCTTGCCTCCTTTGTCGAGGATTAATTGACTGTAGGTGTGTGGGTTTATTTCTGGGCTGTCTATTCTGTTCCATAGATCTATATGTCTGTTTTTATGCCAATACAAAGCTGTTTTGATTACTGTAGCTTTGTAGTATTGTCTGAAGTCTGGGAGGGTTATGCCTCCTGCTCTGTTTTTTTCCTCGGGATTGCTTTGACAATTCTGGGTCTTTCATGGTTCCATATAAATTTTAGGATGATTTGTTCCAGTTCTGTGAAAAATGTCATGGGTAATTTGGTAGGAATCACATTAAATCTTTAGGTTGCTTTGGGTAGTAGGGCCATTTTAACCATATTAATGCTTCCAATCCAAGAGCATGGAATAGCTCTCCATTTCTTTGAATCATCTTCAATTTCCTTTATTAATGTTTTATAGTTCTCAGCATATAACTCTTATACCTTCTTGGTCAGAATTATTACTAAGTATTTTATTTTTTTGGTGTGATTTTGAAAGGTATCGTTTTTTAACATTCCCTTTCTGTATTTCATTATTAGTGTAAAGAAATGCAACTGATTTCTGTATGTTAACCCTGTATCCTGCTACCTTTCTGAATTCATTTTTCAGTTCTGGTAGTTCTAGTAGTGTAGAGTCTTTAGGGCTTATAGAAACATGTCTTCTCATAGATTTAAAATTTTATCCAACATTTCTTGCTATTGTCTCATATATTTGATTTTTGGTTTTTCCTCTTATACTTCTTTAGAAGGTCCTTTATTTGGTATTTGAATCTACAAATCAGAGTATCTTTCTGTAATGTCTATCCTTGCAGTGCTTCAGTGAGAAAAGCTCACTGAGAGGGGTGATGGAAAAGGCTGACCTATGTCCCTTCGGAAATTAATGTAGTGTGTAAGACTAATGGCAAATAAAACTATGTATATGCACTCAACTATAGTTGATAAGATTGTTTCCCATGGAGTATTGATTAAAAACCCTGAAGCCATTATTCATGTCTACTGGAATTGAACAATTAAGTAAATGGATATTTGATGGTAGGAGCCTGTTGGAGGGGGAATTTGCAGACAAGAAAGGGAAAGAGGCTGAGAATAATCCATTTGGCAGTGCATAAGACTTGGTGATATCAGGGTGTACTCAGATTTAGCTTAATATCAATATAGGTTGTTCCATATAGAAATATTTATACATATGTATATGTGCATAGGCTAGTATACACACATATATCTCTTTGCTGTTAGCTTTGGGAGCCAAGAATCAATGACACACAGTAGCAACGACCACATTTAGCAGCTAGAAATTTCTTTGTAATCCCATTCTTTAATAAAAGAAACTTGGGCTCTTTGGTGAATTCCTGGTTCTAGGATTATGAAAGAAACATGCAGAATGAACCTAGAACATCTTGCCGTGCCATAAAGTAAGAAAGTGACCACCCCCTAAAAGATAGGGAATGTCAAAAGGATATATCAACCAATAGAAGGAGCTCCGCAATGACCAAAGTTGAAACAATTTGAGAAAAAAATAGTATTAGATTATAAACGAACGTATGAAGTAAATATGCATGGATTCATGCTCATGTAAATAAATGATTAAGCAAATAAGTGAGTTAGAATAGACAAATCTCCCATGCAGAAGAATTCCAAATAATTTATGTTGATACTCTGTTCTTAAGGGGGTGAGCACATCTCCCCACTCTCTAAATGTGGGCTTTGCAAAATGACTTTCTTCCAAAGAGTAGGGTATGGAAAGGAAGAGAAAAAAAGTAACTTTGCAGTGGAGAGACCTGGCAAAAGTTACCTCAAACCAGGTCATCAAGTTTAAGAAGAACTAAAAGCCATATCCATAGTATGAACACTTGATATGATGTGGTATGATGAGAATGGCACTTTGCCTTTGTGTTCTTCTTCCCCAAAACATATAATTCCAGTCTAATCATGAGAGAAACATCAGACAAATACCAATTAAGGAACATTCTACAAAATACCTGACTAACAAGCCTCAAAGTTGTCAAGGTCATCAAAAATAAGAAACATGTAAGAAGCTGTCAAAATCAAGAGGAGCCTAAGTTGACATGACAACTAAATGTAGTGTGTTAGTCTGGGTGGGTCTGAAACAGATTAAGAATTTGGGATACACTGAGGAAAGCTGAATGCAGTATAGACTTTGTTAGTAATAGCATATAATTATTGGTTCGTTAATTGTGACAGGTGTACCATACGCATATAAGATGTTAGCAATAAGGAAAATTGAGTGTGGGGTATACAGGGGCTTTCTGTAGTGTGCATTATTTTTGTAAATTTGAAACTGTTCTAGAATTTTAAAGTTTACTGAAAATAATATTTTTAATAAATTTTTCTGGAACAATTAGTTATCTATGTACTAAAAATTCATATATTACACCAAAAATGTTTTTAATATGAAATTAATCATAGAAGTTAAACTAAGAGCTAAAAATATGAATTTTCTAGAAGAAAACATGGGTGAACACATTTGCTACTTTGGATTGGCAAAGAATCCCTAAACGTGACACAAATAGCATAAATCATAAGCTTTTAAAAACTAAGTAGCACGCCGCCGCCGCCACCCGCCGCCGCGGCCCGCCGCCGCCGCTGCTGCCGCCGCCGCGGGGCCTGTGTGCGAGCGCGGGTCACTGTCCGCCCCGCCTTCCGGGGGGCCTGTGCACCCCGCCACTGCCGGGGTCCCCGAGACCCGGGGACGGCTTTCCCGGGAAAGCGCACGGAGCGCCACGGGCTGCTGCAACGTCACGCCGGCCTCTGCCGCCGCAGGCCCGCCCCACACTGCGCGCCCCTCCCTCCCCTCTGCCTGAGTGAGCCAGAGCCCCCGAATCAGCGGCTCCTTTAAACCCGTCCTGTCTGAGCGAAGAACGGACGCCCTCCGGCGACCTACGCGCAGAGGCGGGGCCAGGTCCAAGGCTGAGACCCGGGAGCTGTGAGAGCAGAGGCAGGGAAATCTCTCTGTGCAGCCTCGGAGGCAGCGGATTAAAGCTCCACGGTCCATTTGATGTGCCCTGCGTCTGTGGAGTGCATGAATGGACAGCGAATCATCCCAAATTGAGGAAGTGGACTTTGAGGACAAGATTTAAGACTTTCCCCCCTTTTCCTCTTTTTACAACGAATTATTCCAAATTAAGGAGGTGGACTTAGAGAGCAAGATTTCAGACTTCTCGCCCTTTTCCTCTTTTTACAACGAATTATCCCAAATTGAGGAGGTGGACTTGGAGAACAAGATTTTTGATTTTTCCCCCTGCTCTCTTTTTGTGAATGTGTATGTGTAATCTTCTGTGTAAGATTCTCTCTGTATAGCTTTGCTTCCACCATATGTCTCAGGGTTCTATCGGTCCGGTTTTTTTTTTTTTTTTTTTTCCAATAATTACTTTCTAATTTTAATAACGCTACTATATTTCATACTTTATTCTATTTTACTTTACCTGCTCTTTCTTTTTTTCCTACTCTCCCTTCCTCCCTCCCTCCCTCCGCTCCTCCTTTCCTTCTTTCTTTTTCTTTCCTCCCTCCCACCCTTCTTCTTTCCACTTTCTTTTTCTTTCCTTCCTCCCTCCCTCCTGTCTTTCTTCCTTTCCTTCCTCCCTCCCTCCCTCCTTTCTTTCCTTCTTTCTTTCCATCCTTCCTCCCTCCCTCCCTCCTTTCTTTCTTCCTTGCTTCCTTCCTTCCTTTCTTCCCTTCTTCCTTTCTTTCCCTCTCTCTTTCTTTCTTCTACTAATTCTTTCTTTCTACTTTTTCTCCCTGTTACTCTGAGCCGGGTGGATGAAAGGCTCTTGGTGCTGCAGCCAGGAGCCAGTGCTGTGCCTCTGAAGTGGGAGAGCCAACTTCAGGACACGGGTCCACAAGAGACCTCCCAGCTCCACATAATATCAAGCAGCGAAAATCTCCCAGAGATCTCCATCCCAACACCAGCACCCAGCTTCAGTCAACGACCAGCAAGCTACAGTGCGGGTCACCCTATGCCAAGCAACTAGCAAGGCAGGAACACAACCCCACCCATTAGCAGAGAGGCTACCTAAAAACATAATAAGGCCATAGGCACCCCAAAACACACCACCAGACGTGGACCTGTCCACCAGAAAGACAAGATCGAGCCTCAACCACCAGAGCACAGGAATTAGTCCCCCCCACCAGGAAGCCTACACAACCTACTGAAACAACCTTAGCCACTGGGGTCAGACACCAAAAACAACGGGAACTACGAATCTGCAGCCGGCAAAAAGGAGACCCCAAACACAGTAACATAAGCAAAATGAGAAGGCAGAAAAACACACAGCAGGTGAAGGAGCAAGATAAACACCTACCAGACCTAACAAATGAAGAGGTAATAGGCAGTCTACCTGAAAAAGAATTCAGAATAATGATAGTAAAGCTGATCCAAGATTCTATTTCCATGATCCATAATCTTGGAAATAGAATAGACAACATGCAAGAAACAGTTAACAAGGACCTAGAAGAACTAAAGATGAATCAAGCATCGATTAAAAACACAATAAATGAAATGAAAAATACTCTAGATGGGATCAATAGCAGAATAACTGAGGCAGAAGAACGGATAAGTGAGGTGGAAGATAAAATAGTGGAAATAACTGATGCAGAGCAAAATAAAGAAAAAAGAATGAAAAGAACAGAGGACAGTCTCAGAGACCTCTGGGACAACATTAAACGCACCAACATTCGAATTATAGGGGTTCGAGAAGAAGAAGAGAAAAAGAAAGGGACTGAGAAAATATTTGAAGAGATTATAGTTGAAAACTTCCCCAATATGGGAAAGGAAATAGTTAATCAAGTCCAGGAGGCACAGAGAGTCCCATACAGAATAAATCCAAGGAGAAATACACCAAGACACATATTAATCAAACTGTCAAAAATTAAACACAAAGAAATCATATTAAAAGCAGCAAGGCAAAAACAACAAATAACACACAAGGGAATCCCCATCAGGTTAACAGCTGATCTCTCAGCAGAAACCCTACAAGCCAGAAGGGAGTGGCAGGACATAATTAAAGTGATGAAGGAGAGAAACCTGCAACCTAGATTACTCTACCCAGCAAGGATCTCATTCAGATTTGATGGAGAAATTAAAACCTTTACAGACAAGCAAAAGCTGAGAGAGTTCAGCACCACCAAACCAGCTTTACAACAAATGCTAAAGGAACTTCTCTAGGCAAGAAACACAACAGAAGGAATATACCTACAATAACGAACCCAAAGCAATTAAGGAAATGGGAATAGGAACATACATATCAATAATTACCTTAAATGTAAATGGACTAAATGCTCCCACCAAAAGACACAGAGTGGCTGAATGGATACAAAAACAAGACCCATATATATGCTGTCTACAAGAGACCCACTTCAGACCTAGAGACACATACAGATTGAAAGTAAAGGGATGGAAAAAGATATTCCATGCAAATGGAAATCAAAAGAAAGCTGGAGTAGCAATTCTTATATCAGACAAAATAGACTTTAAAATAAAGACTATTAGAAGAGACAAGGAAGGACACTACATAACGATAAAGGGATCGATCCAAGAAGAAGATATAACAATTGTAAATATTTATGCACCCAACATAGGAGCACCTCAATACATAAGGCAAATACTAACAGCCATAAAAGGGGAAATCGACAGTAACACAATCATAGTAGGGGACTTTAACACCCCACTTTCACCAATGGACAGATCATCCAAAATGAAAATAAATAAGGAAACACAAGCTTTAAATGATACATTAAACGAGATGGACTTAGTTGATATTTATAGGACATTCCATCCAAAAACAACAGAATACACATTTTTCTCAAGTGCTCATGGAACATTCTCCAGGATAGATCATATCTTGGGTCACAAATCAAGCCTCGGTAATTTTAAGAAAATTGAAATTGTATCAAGTATCTTCTCTGACCACAATGCTATGAGACTAGACATCAATTACAGGAAAAGATGTGTAAAAAATACAAACACATGGAGGCTAAACAATACACTACTCAATAACGAAGTGATCACTGAAGAAATCAAAGAGGAAATTAAAAAATACCTAGAAACAAATGACAATGGAGACACGACGACCCAAAACCTATGGGACGCAGCAAAAGCAGTTCTAAGGGGGAAGTTTATAGCAATACAATCCCACCTTAAGAAACAGGAAGCATTTCGAGTAAACAACCTGACCCTGCACCTAAAGCAATTAGAGAAAGAAGAACAAAAATACCCCAAAGCTAGCAGAAGGAAAGAAATCATAAAGATCAGATCAGAAATAAATGAAAAAGAAATGAAGGAAACGATAGCAAAGATCAACCAAACTAAAAGCTGGTTCTTTGAGAAGATAAACAAAATTGACAAACCATTAGCCAGACTCATCAAGAAAAAAAGGGAGAAGACTCAAATCAATAGAATTAGAAATGAAAAAGGAGAAGTAACAACTGACACTGCAGAAATACAAAAGATTATGAGAGATTACTATAAGCAACTCTATTCCAATAAAATGGACAACCTGGAAGAAATGGACACATTCTTAGAAATGCACAACCTGCCAAGACTGACTCAGGAAGAAATAGAAAATATGAATAGACCAATCACAAGCACTGAAATTGAAACTGTGATTAAAAATCTTCCATCAAACAAAAGCCCAGGACCAGATGGCTTCACAGGTGAATTCTATCAAACATTTAGAGAAGAGCTAACACCTATCCTTCTCAAACTCTTCCAAAATATAGCAGAGGGAGGAACACTCCCAAACTCATTCTACGAGGCCGACATCACCTTGATACCAAAACCAGGCAAGGATGTCACAAAGAAAGAAAACTACAGGCCAATATCACTGATGAACATAGATGCAAAAATCCTCAACAAAATACTAGCAAACAGAATCCAAGAGCACATTAAAAGGATCATACACCATGATCAAGTGGGGTTTATCCCAGGAATGCAAGGATTCTTCAATATACGCAGATCAATCAATGTAATACACCATATTAACAAGTTGAAGGAGAAAAACCATATGATCATCTCAATAGATGCAGAGAAAGCTTTCGACAAAATTCAACACCCATTTATGATAAAAACCCTGCAGAAAGTAGGTATAGAGGGATCTTTCCTCAACATAATAAAGGCCATATATGACAAACCCACAGCCAACATTGTCCTCAATGGTGAAAAACTGAAACCATTTCCACTAAGATCAGGAACAAGACAAGGCTGCCCACTCTCACCACTCTTATTCAACATAGTTTTGGAAGTTTTAGCCACAGCAATCAGAGAAGAAAAGGAAATAAAAGGAATCCAAATTGGAAAAGAAGAAGTAAAGCTGTCACTGTTTGCAGATGACATGATACTATACATAGAGAATCCTAAAGATGCTACCGAAAAACTACTAGAGCTAATCAATGAATTTGGTAAAGTAGCAGGATATAAAATTAATGTACAGAAATCTCTGGCATTCCTGTACACTAATGATGAAAAATCTGAAAATGAAATCAAGAAAACACTCCCATTTACCATCGCAACAAAAAGAATAAAATATCTAGGAATAAACCTACCTAAGGAGACAAAAGACCTGTATGCAGAAAACTATAAGACACTGATGAAAGAAATTAAAGATGATACAAATAGATGGAGAGATATACCATGCTCCTGGATTGGAAGAATCAATATTGTGAAAATGACTCTACTACCGAAAGCAATCTACAGATTCAATGCAATCCCTATCAAACTACCAATGGCATTTTTCACAGAACTAGAACAAAAAATTTCAAAATTTGTTTGGAAAAACAAAAGGCCCCGAATAGCTAAAGCAATCTTGAGAACGAAAAACGGAGCTGGAGGAATCAGGCTCCCTGACTTCAGACTATACTACAAAGCTACAGTAATTAAGACAGTCTGGTACTGGCATAAAAACAGAAAGATAGATCAATGGATCAGGATAGAAAGCCCAGAGATAAACCCACGCACATATGGCCAACTTATCTTTGATAAAGGAGGCAGGAATGTACAGTGGAGAAAGGACAGCCTCTTCAATAAGTGGTGCTGGGAAAACTGGACAGGGACATGTAAAAGTTTGAGATTAGATCATTCCCTAGCACCATACACAAAAATAAGCTCAAAATGGATTAAAGACTTAAATGTAAGGCCAGAAACTATCAAACTCTTAGAGGAAAACATAGGTAGAACACTCTATGACATAAATCACAGCAAGATCCTTTTGGACCCACCTCCTAGAGAAATGGAAATAAAAACAAAGATAAACAAATGGGACCTAATGAAACTTCAAAGCTTTTGCACAGCAAAGGAAACCATAAACAAGACCAAAAGACAACCCTCAGAATGGGAGAAAATATTTGCAAATGAAGCAACTGACAAAGGATTAATCTCCAAAATTTATAAACAGCTCATGCAGCTCAATAGCAAAAAAACAGACAACCCAATCCAAAAATGGGCAGAAGACTTAAATAGGCATTTCTCCAAGGAAGATATACAGACTGCCAACAAACACATGAAAGAATGCTCAACATCATTAATCATTAGAGAAATGCAAATCAAAACTACAATGAGATATCATCTCACACCAGTCAGAATGGCCATCATCAAGAAATCTAGAAACAATAAATGCTGGAGAGGGTGTGGAGAAAAGGGAACACTCTTGCACTGCTGGTGGGAATGTGAATTGGTACAGCCACTATGGAGAACGGTATGGAGGTTCCTTAAAAAACTACAAATAGAACTACCATATGACCCAGCAATCCCACTACTGGGCATATACCCTGAGAAAACCATAATTCAAAAAGAGACATGTACCAAAATGTTCATTGCAGCTCTATTCACAATAGCCCGGAGCTGGAAACAACCTAAGTGTCCATCATCGGATGAATGGATAAAGAAGATGTGGCACATATATACAATGGAATATTACTCAGCCATAAAAAGAAACGAAACTGAGCTATTTGTAATGAGGTGGATAGACCTAGAGTCTGTCATACAGAGTGAAGTTAGTCAGAAAGAGAAAGACAAATACCGTATGCTAACACATATATACGGAATTTAAAAAAAAAATGTCATGAAGAACCTAGGGGCAAAACGGGAATGAAGACGCAGACCTACGTGAGAATGGACTTGAGGATATGGGGAGGGGGAAGGGTGGGCTGTGACAAGGCGAAAGAGAGGCATGGACGTGTATACACTACCAAACGTAAGGTAGATAGATAGTGGGAAGCAGCCGCAGAGCACAGGGAGATCAGCTCGGTGCTTTGTGACCGCCTGGAGGGGTGGGATGGGGAGGGTGGGAGGGAGGGAGATGCATGAGGGAAGGGATGTGGGAACAGATGTATATGTATGACTGATTCACTTTGTTATAAAGCAGAAACTAATTAAAAAAATAAATAAATAAACTTTAAAAAAAAAAAAAAAACTAAGTAGCAATTTAGTCAACATTAAGACATTTGTGGTTTGAAATGCACTGAATAAAGACAAAATGGCTAGCCATTCACATTAACAAATATTTTCAAAACATATAAATGATAAAAGACATCCAGAATATAATTTACTTTTAAAATGATATAATAAGACAAAAATACTGATTTAAAAAGGCAAATGACTTGAACAGACACTTTAAAAATAAAAGATATATATATATATATATATATATATTTTTTTTTTTTTTTTTTTTTTTTTGCGGTACGCGGGCCTCTCACCGTTGTAGCCTCTCCCGTTGTGGAGCACAGGCTCCGTATGCGCAGGCCCAGCGGCCATGGCTCACGGGCCCAGCCGCTCTGTGACACGTGGGATCCTCCCGGACCGGGGTATGAACCTGCATCCCCTGCATTGGCAGGCGGACTCTCAACCACAGCGCCACCAGGGAAGCCCAAAATAAAAGATATTGACATGGCAAATAAGGACATGAAAAATTCTCAACATCATTCATTATTATTAGGACAATACAAATTATCATTTCAAACCCACTAGAATTGCTAGAATTACAAACAGATTGATAATACCAGGTGTGTTGAAGGCATTGAAAATTTTATATAATTTTATATATCACTGGTAAGCATACAATATGAGACTGCTATTTTGGAAAATCATTTATCAGTTTCTTATACAGTTAAGTACACATTTATCATGTAACCTAGAAATCTTTCTCCTAGTTATTTACTCAAGAGGAATGACAATATATGTTCACACAAAGAATTGTTATTGAATGTTCATAGCAGCTTTGCTCCTGATGACCAAAAAGTAAAAACATGGTAAATGTCCCTCGGTTGAAGAGGGGATAAACAAATTGTGGTATACCCCACCATGGAATAGTACTCAGGAATAAAAAGAATAAATTGTTATTAGCATAAGTAAATTTCAATAACATTATGTTAAGTGAAAAAACAGACAAAAATGGCTACATTCTATATTCCATTTGTAAGAAATTCTAGAAAAGGCAAAGCTATAGTGTTAATAAAGCAGATGAATATTTGCCTAAGGGTGAAGATAGGGGAAGGGGGTTCAGTGAAATACGCTATGAGAAAACTTTTTTAGGGTGAAAGAAATGTTCCATATCATGATTGTGGTTACTGTTTATTGAATACATTTGTCGAAACTCATAGATTCATACACTTAAAATGGTGATTTAAAAAATATATATTTTATTGAAGTAGAATTGATTTACAATGTTAATTTCTGCTGTACAGCAAAGTGATTCAGTTATACATATATATTCATTCTTTTTCATATTCTTTTCCATTATACTTTATCACAGCATATTAAACATAGCTCCCTGTGCTACACAGTATGACCTTGTTGTTTATCCATTCTGTGTATAATAGTTTGCATCTGCTGATCCCAGCCTCCCAATCCACCCCTCCCACATCCCCTCTTCCCCTTAGCAGCCACAAGTCTGTCTCTATAGTCTGTATCTGTTTCATAGATAAGTTCATTAGTGTCATATTTTAGATTCCACATATAAGTGATATCATATGGTATTTGTCTCTTTTTCTGACTTACCTCACTTAGTATGATAATCTCTAGGTCCATCTATTGCTGCAAATAGCATTATCTCATTATTCTTTATGTCTAAGTAATAGTCCATTGTGTATGTCTACCACATCTTCTTTATCCATTCATCTGTCAATGGACATTTAGGTTGTTTCCATGTCTTGGCTATTGTGAATAGTGCTGCTATAAACATAGGGGTGCATGTATCTTTTTGAATTATAGCTTTTTCCAGATATATATAAAATGGCAATTTTTACATGTGAATTATACTTTAATGAAGTGATAAAATATACAATATTTTTATATAAAATTATTACTGTTCAATTATAAATGTCTAACTGCTCCTTTCTTCCATGGCTGTTCATTTGACTGCTTGGAATGGCACATTTACATCTCTCTCTCTCTCATCTTATTAAACTTTAGTATCTCTTCAATTTCATTTATCATTTTGCTAAGAAGGAAAAGAAATTTTCTGAATATATAGCCTTGTAACTTGGTTACTACCACTAAATTGATATTCATTTTAATAGGGATTACAGTGAATAAAGTCAATTCAATTACATTATTTATTTCAATTACTTTAGCCTATTGATCAAAAAAGATAGTCTGTATAATACACTATATGAATCAAAATCACAAAATATTTTTATATTTATATTTGAAATATAATTCATTTTATTTGTCACCTCATCATAATATTGTCTAATTCATTTATAAGTTATGATTGTTCAAAAGATACAATCTTAAAACCAGAATTCAGAGACACAGTGAAACTTCTTTTCCAATCTGTTCCTTCTTTTCAGCTGTTTTCTATTGTTCTTTTACTCAATATACTTTTCGCCTTAGTCAATCGAGCTACATTTAAAAATTAATGGACTTTTCCTAAAAGCCGTCTTGAAACTATAAGAAACCATGTTCTTTGGATCAGTTTTTATTACTTCATATTTTATACATATATTTTTAAAACCACAGATTAGAGGTATATTTCCGTTTCTGAAACATAAGAGTTTGTGCAAATCCAGTGTTATTAGTAGGCAATGCCACCAGTAGATGAGTCCTTAAAATATGAGCATAGCTCAAGTTTGCTTTAGAAACCACAGATCTGGCTAGGATTGAAAATAACAGAATCAGCCTATTGTGTTCTGTTAAGCTGGTCCAATTTCTTTATTTTCTGCAGAATTCAGAATTCCTTTAGTATAGTTAATCACGACCTAGAATTATCTGTAAACTCTTTAGTCAATTCATTGAACATATTTTCACAAGGTAACTACTTCAAGTGCTATTATTCATTTTATTTATAATGAAATTATAACTGAGAGAGGCTGAATGATTTTCCAGAGGTCATTAGGAGAGAGAGAGAAAGAAAAGAGGGGACAGATAGGGGGTGGACAGAGAGAGAGAAAGAGAGAAGAGTGAGAGTGTGTGTTTGTGTTCAGACCAAAAAAAGTGACAAATACTAGGTTTCCTGAATCCTCCGCTGGTGTTCTTTACATTTCACAATGCTGCTGATTAATACATGAGAGATTTGTGGGTTCTGGATAAAATATGCAAGTTAAATAATCAAGTGTAGATGCTGAAAACAGGAAGCAAATTTTTCATGTTGTGTTTCTATAACACTAAATTATTTGGTTTTACATACCAGTAAACTTATAATGTGTGTGAAATAAAAACTCTTATGTGCTTTAAAAATATGACTTATTAATGGAATAAATTTTTTTCTTAGAAATAAAAAGATTTCATAATACAAAGGAAATAGTTCCAATTTTTAAGATCTGTATTGCCTAAACCACGTGTGGTGGCCATGGAATTCCCAGCTAAGATTTCTGGCTGCAGGGAGCGCAGTTGACTGAAGATCCCACCTGCTGTCAGTCTGGATGCCCCATCATCACCTTGCCAAGTCCATACTCCTCCCAGGTAGCCCCCAGCTGGTAACTGAACATGGCAGTGTACTAAGGTGGGCCCATTATTGTGAGACGTGGAACTCCTCCAACAGGAGACCTAGCCTCATGATTTCCCACCATCCTAGCAGCAGTAATAGGCTCAATACAAACCTTCTTAATCCTCTCTATCCTTCCACAGGAGTCAGATCAGCATCAAGGTCAGAAGTTCCTCCTGCCTTTTCCTATGTCTCCCCTATTAACTCACTTTCATGTCTAATTCCATCTTGGCCTCTCTTCTGGAAGGCATGAACTGACACACATTTGCTCTTAGTAATCTGATTGTGAATTTCTGTATTTATAAAATACAGAAAAAAATCTTCAGTTTGCTTAGTGAGTAGGATTTCAGTTTGCATCCACAAAGAAGGCACTTTGAAAGCACTATTCAAACACATTACACATAGTTTTATCTAAGACACATTATTTTCTGTACAAAAAAAAAAACCCACTATCAACAAACTATGAATTGCCCTCAATTGTAAAATGTATCTTAATTCCAGAGATATAAAATTATGTGTTTTAGAATCAGTGAAAGTGATCATTATTGTTACCATTATAAATAAATGTTTCTCAATATAAGTTCCATGTATCATTTCCTTTATTTCTTATAGCTACTTTTGTGATGAATAGCCTTTTTTGTCTTGAAGAATATACATTAATTAAAAATTCACTCCTGGGCTTCCCTGGTGGCGCAGTGGTTGGGAGTCCGCCTGCCAATGCAGGGGACGCGGGTTCGTGCCCCAGTCTGGGAAGATGCCACATGCCGTGGACTGGCTGGGTCCGTGAGCCATGGCCACTGAGCCTGCACGTCTGGAGGCTGTGCTTCGCAACGGGAGAGGTCATAACAGAGAGAGGCCCACGTACCGCAAAAAAAAAAAATTCACTCCTTGCTTAGTTCCAAGCATATGCTTACACATGAGAAGAAACATAACAGTTTAATTACACATATGTTACATCTAGTTTAGTGCAAATGCCTTTGAGGAAAAAAATAAAGCTCTGAAAGTATAATTGATCATTGGATTTTATGAAGTACTTTTATAATTTTCAGAATAACTTTTTCTAATTTATTAACTGACTTCCACCAGAGTTCTAGGGGTAAACAAGTGTTTTTTATCATCTTTTGGTAGATGGGAAATTGAAAGTAACTTCTTAAGGTCACACAGAAAAATAACCAAGGCCAGGTGTATGCGGTCCAAGATTTTGACCATTTGAGAAGGTTGCTTTATATTAGCTTTGCAAACACTCATTTTTTAAAGGTAATTAGTTACAGAAAACTATGCAGAGACAACTTCACGAATCTTTATGGGTAATGTGGACATTTTTATTCTTTTCATTTTTAAGGCTTTGAGGAAATTAAGAATGTTAGTTCAGGATAAGTTTTCCGGACTTCGAGTCTCTTGGCTTTTACTCATTTGTAAAATGTCGTACTGATTATTTAAACTTATTGGGTATACTTTTGACAGCTGTGCTGTGGCAATCCTCTTGGAAAAAACCTTTAGTAATGCTAACAAGTTCTGGACAACCACTACGGCATTAAAACCTTGTAAATAGTGAAATTGCCATCAGGAAGCATCTACTCAACTAGCATATAGCCTAATAAAGTATGTCATATGTGTGGACTGGGGAAACATTAGGTTTGGTAGAAGCTAATTCATACTTTTATTAACAAGATTTCATTTTCTTTCATTTGTTTTTCCTTTCTGTCAGTCATCTCCAATATTGCAATGGAGAATTTTTCATAAGACTTTATAGAAAATCTTGGATTTTTAAAAAATTCCTCTATCTGCTATGCTTCATCCTCTTCCCTCTCTTTACTTAATTTTCAGGAAATAATGATTTGTTCTTTTTTAGTTCAGAAAGTGTGTGGAAACAGTTCTGCAGCGAATGAATTCCATTGCTGAGATTGGATAACAGGACATGGTTTTCATTCCTTCAGAGATTCTTTGGAAATATCAAATCTTCTTATGGCATTTGCGTGTTTCTTCTCAGTTCAATACTATCAAAACCTTAGCTATTTAGGTTTATGAACAAATAATATTTTCTAATCATTGGTCTAGTTCCCAAATTCCATGCCCTTGATATAGCTATCCTTCAGTTATAGAAAAACAGGAAAACATATATATTGAGTACTTACTATATTCACAATGTTATGAGAAGTCTTTATTTCTAGGCTTTAGATAGGCTCTGAGTTTTCTACCTGTTTGTTGAAAATTTGCCAACTCAATGAGTCATACACTCATTATTTTACCTCCAAATCTTTCTCCTATGTAACTGCTCAGTTACTGGTGGCATTATCCATACAGATGCTAGAAATTAGGAGCTAAACTCTGACTCTTCCTTCACTAATCCTCCTATTTATAACCAATTACCTAAGCCCCTGAAATTTTGCCTTGTTAATAGTAATTAGATTAAAACTTTTTACTTCTGTGTCTGTGCTTTTGTTATGTCTTATGTTTTTTTTTTTACCCAGGCTGATGGTTTTTAATTTATCTGTCAAACTACTTTCATAATATTCTTCATTTGCTACCAGATTGACCTTTTTAGGAAACACAAACCAGGCCATGGTTTTGACTCCCTTTAAAAATCAATGCCTGATTTTTGACCATAAGATTTTTAAATTTCTTTTTGATGATGTAGAGAATCTTGCTTATCTGTCCTATCCTGCCTATTGATATGTGACTATCAAACCTTAGAGTATTGAAGAGTGTTTCAGAACTGCATATCTTCATATACATATGTACTCTTTTCTATGACTATGCTACTTGATGCTACAGTCTATGACTCACCTGTCAAAATCTGATACAATTTTGTATTCCCAGATCCAAGTTGTAACATTTAACGAAGTTGACCAAATTATTTCTCTCTAAAATAGCCGAGATAGTAAATGTTAGCTATGCAACAGACACATTAGAGAACTCTGTGGCTCAACAAGACAAAGTTTATTTCTCAATCCCACCAAGGCCTCTTCTTCAGGTAGCCTCAGAGTTCCAGGCTGCCTCTATTCGGTGGCTTTGTGGTCTCCATAAGGCCCTCCTGGCCATTACCAAAGGGAAAGAGAGAGTGGGACATGGAGGGGAACTGTCCTTTAAGTGACATACAGTCCTTAAGTAGGCATGGTCATGTGATCTCAAACTAACTGTAAATGTTAGGAAGCACATGAAATATTATCTGCCATCCTTGCTGACTTGCCTCACTAAGATTTACTCATAGTCCTGTCTGTATTTCTTTATCTTGCCTGCACTTGTATAGTTGCATGTGTTATGTTATATTGTAATGGTGTCCTTACATTTCTCTCTTTCTCCCACTTGAATATGAGCTTCTTGACAGCAGAGGAAGTTCCTATGTATTGTTCTGACTACAGAATCACCTAATGATGATAATAGGTGATTGTGTTTTCAGAACGAACTAACGCATGCTGATCTGATGTTTGGGCATGAGCAAGACCAAATGCACTGAGTAGCTGAATGTTTTGAATTTGTGGGAAACAGCTTGTAGAATTTGAGGATAATGGCAAGTATTACAGAGGCTTTTTAATTCTCATATGTGAAATCTGATATGAAATTTTGGTCTATGCCTGTGGGTCTTGTTGCTTGCTTATTATTGAAAACATAGTCAACATATGAATGTTAAGTTCTCAGAATAACTTGTGCCACTGTCTGGCAGGATGCTCTTATCCAGTGCCAGCATGGCACCCATAAATGAACAGATGTAGTAAGTCACTCCTGGGGAGAGAATAACATCTCTTCTTCATCAACAGAGTTCCTCATATTTTTATTGCATTTGTGCTGTATAACGTGCATCTCTATGGCAATTTTAAGCTTAATCATTTGCCATGTGTGATACTGTCTTATACGTCAGAGAGGCTTCCTTTTTAATTAAAAGCTTAGATCATAAAATGATCACTACTTGAGCTACTGACCTTTCTTAAGGCATGTGGAACTAGAGAATAGTTGATTTCATGACCTTCTCTCTATGATGCTACCAGGCAGTAGCTCTTTATCTCCCAACTATACCACGTTTGACAGTAAGTTTTTCTCTTTGTGGGGTGAAGAGCTTCATGCTACAGCTTCTCCTAATGTCATCATAGAGACAAATCACTGGTTACTGCTGCCAGCACACTGCAAATGAAATGGGGTTCTTGTGTCATTAATCTTTTGGGGGAAATTGCTTTTGACCTATATGTTATTAAGTTACATATACTTTTTCATAAACACTTCTGTCCTGCGTTCTAGAATGCCAGTCAGTGTCTGTGTTCCAGGATGACAGAAACTCACTGGAATCCTTTAGCCCTGTGATGATGAATCTGTTAGAAGTATGCAATGCTGGGGAGACCCTGTGGGTAGGAGACCAATATGAGACTTCTGCTGTGGTTTGAAAGAAGTCACATGGACAGGAATTAGGTTGCCAGCAATAGAAATATTTAACTGAAGCATTTAAATCCTTTACAGGCAAGAGTTCTAAGGAGAGAATTTGGGAGAAAATAATTGTCCTAGTTCTCCAGGCGTAATGGAACCAATAGGAACTATCCCACAAGAAACTAATGTCTCTCTGTCTTTGCTAACTTGGCTTATATATGGGAGCCTTTGCACATCAACACCTTGAGAGGTTGGAGTGGAGTCTCATAGAGTTCACTTGACCCATCTCCTTAGCCATTGTTCCCAAGTCACACACGTCATGTGAAGGTGTCTGTGTTGGATTCGAGGTACAGGCAGTTAGTCTCGATATCTTTGCCTCACAATGGGCCTCCCATTGACAAACTAAATTCTATATCCAGACTTTTTATCCCATCACAGTGAGGTCTGTTCTCTTTGGGAGGGTGGTCCTTGACATTCTTTCCTTTTCCTACCCGCAGATATTGGTTGGGGATATATAAATCCATTAAATAGGTGAGCCTTTGATACTCTTCTTAGAATGCTCCTGATCATTGTAAAGGAAGTCAGCAAGAGAAAAACAAATACTGTATGCTAATGCCTATGTATATGGAATCTAAAAAAATGGTACTGATGAACCTAGTGGCAGGGCAGGAATAAATTGACTATCGCGATGACAGTCCCCTGACTCTACCCTCCAGTCATCCCCTGACGGTGTAAAGGAAGATCTAATTCTCCACAATCAGGTTTTTTGTTGTTGTTTGAAATAATTAGATTTCTATTCCCTGTCCTGACACTGTACCTTTTAGGGATCCCTCTTCTATATTGAAAAAGTAAGCCACTTTTAGCGGACATTTATAGAGAGAACGGACTTGAGGACACAGTGGGGGGAAGGGGAAGCTGGGACGAAGTGAGAGAGTAGCCTTGACAATATACACTACCAAATGGAAAATGGATGGCTAGTGGGAAGCTGCTGCATAGCGCAGGGAGATCAGCTCGGTGCTTTGTGACGACCTAGAGGGGTGGCATAGGGAGGGTGGGAGAGAGGCTCAAGAGGGAGGGGATATGGGGATATATGTATACACATAGCTGATTCACTTTGTTGTACAGCAGAAAGTAACACAACATTGTAAAGCGATTATGCTCCAATAAAGATGTAAAAAAAAAAAAAAAAATGCCCCTGATCATTCAAATCTCTTACCTCCAACTCAGAAGCACTTGCATTTGCCTAATAATGGATATGGGAGCAGTGTTGGTCACCTAAAACGTTCTGTTACATTTTTTCATGGGACAATGAGTATAGTTTAATTTACATGTTTGTAACTAAGAGTGATAATTCTAGTGATTTTTCCTAAATAAATGTCTGCTAAAAGTGGCTTACTTTTTCAGTATAGAAGAAGGATCCCTAAAAGGTCAGTACAGGGAATAGAAATCTTTCTAATTATTTCAAACAACAACAAAAATCTTGATTGTGAAGAATTAGATCTTCCTTTACACCGTCAGGGAATGACTGGAGGGCTAGAGTCAGGGGACGCCATCATGAGAGTCAATTCATAATTGCAATCCAGAGCTCAGCAAGCTCCTGCTGTTAACATCTAGGCGATTACAACGGTCTCCCCGCAGCAGGTTACCAGACCCTGGAATGCTGGGTCCACCCGTGTAACCACTACTAAATACTCACATCTCCAAGGACAAAATTGGAAACAGAAATGCCTCACTTTTGTCTTCCGAAACTAATCTGAGTTTATCAGTTACTAGAACCAAAGACACATCCAGAACTTAGGAACTATGCTCAGGAACTATGGGGAAGTAGATTTTGAGTTTCCCAGCCTCCTTAGTTGCAAGAAAGCATTGGAAAGTAAAGTTTTTGGTTTTCAGCCAATATAGTAAAAAAAAAAAAGCACCATGCTGAGTGCTGACTGAGTACATTCAGCACAGGCCAGATAAACTATACAGAAATGAAAAGGCTCAAGTACAAGAATGGTGAGAAATTTAAAGGATTATTTTAAACTGAAGAAAGCACATGCTACCTAAAGAGGAATTCAGATTTTTAAAAATACTAAAAATTCATACATTTATATAAAACTCCCATTTTAAAGTATATATTGAATTGATATGTAAAAAAATAAATCACTAGATCTGGCTCAAAGTTTTTTGTTTCTTTGGCTATGACATAGATGTATTACAATGGGTCATCAGCAACAGATAGAAAAATGCTTATTACTGATTTTTATTTTCATGATTGAGGTGTTTATTGCTGATGTGTATCTAATGGAAATATATACCTTTTCCCTCATCTTGCTTTATTTAACAGTGTGTATTATTTTCTATAAAATTATCGTGATGTTTTCAGGGCTTGCCTTGTCATGAAACTTAAACAAAAGTTAATTAAAGCTTTTCTCCACTTGAATTTTTCTCAATTAGAAATATATATCACATTATGTAATGATTCATATTCATGTAAAAAGTAGTAGCTAAAAACTGAGAAAGACTTAGGGAAATGGCATCACAGTAATAGCCTCACAAGCTCTACTCTAGACTATTGTGAAATGTTGGCCCTAACTAACTACAGTTCATGCATGTATTCGTCACTATATCCTGTTGTGGGCAAAATATGGGTCCCTCTGTGGGCAAGGTCTTTCACAGGGCTAAACAACTATATAGTTTAAAATCCCAATTGGGATTTTTTTTGACAGTAAAATGAAACTCAAATTGTAGTTATGCCAGGGTAACAGACGTGAACTGGATCTGTTCCCAGCAAACCTAGATATAAGCGTTTCTATGGATCATCCATGTTAGGATAATGAAAAGGTTCATGCTTCCTTCCAAGCAGAACTTACAATAATCCTATTTGTATTCAATATTACAGAGGTTCCCTTTTGTGTCCTTTGCTTGAATAGATTTTTCAACTGCCAAAAAAAGAAAGTACCACTGGGGAAGTTGACATGCTTTTTGTTTCTCATGCTGAAATGTAAATGAGGTTATCAGCTCCTATCTTGAGAACATTTCTTGAGAGAATATCTAAAGGTTGAGTAAGCAAGAGAGGCCAACGTAGAGAAAGTAGGGGCTGGTGAACCAAAAACAAACTTTATTACTTCAATATATCTGAATTTACTGTGTCTGAGAACTCTGACAACTAAAATGCAAATAAAACCGCAGGTCATATGAAGGACTGGAAAACACAATGTGGATGGATTGAGTCAAATTTATTACCACTACCCGGAAAACAAATCCAAGTCAATGTATGTCTAATGGTGTATCAAAAAAGTCAGCTTTACATACCTAATATGGCATCATGATGCTATTGATTGTATATTTATGTTAGGTCCCATTATTGGCAAATAGGCCAGTATCATCGTGAGTCATAACAATTCTCATATAACAACAAAATGGAATATTTTGTTTTGAGCAGGTCAAATTAAGTTAAAAGCTTAGAGATATTACAGCACTTAACACTAACATAAAACTGTATACTTTTGTGAGAAACAAGGTCATGTTTTCACACTGCTCAAAGAAGCCAAACGGTAATGCAGTCCATCTGGATTTCTTGAAACTCTACAAGTGTAAACTCCTAGGCATTTTACTGATAGAAAATGGACTGAAGGGTGTTAGTTAAAATGTAGTTAAACGTTCATAAAGCCTTTTTAATCCTATATTTATAGTACCCAAACATAAAGTGACATGCCCAGTATTTCAGCTGTTCACAGAACCTTCTGTTAATGCGTTTCTTAATGATTAGTTACAAAAGCAGATCCCATAGTTGATTTATAATTATTCTCTCAAGGATACTATGTTTTTGAATACTAACCTAAGCCTCTTATCAAAGCAATTACTACATTCGTTTTCATAACTCTGTTAAATGTAGACAATGTAATTGAATATCTGAGAACCATATTTAGATAAAAATTTCCTATCTGAAACATGATAGATGTCATTATAAACAAGCCTAAGAAAACTTCAGTTATAAGTCCTTATTTCTTGAAAAAGTTAATATGTCTACAAGTCTAACAGGAGCTAGTAAAATTATGTTCTAATGGAGAACTGCTATCTATACTGCCCACTACCAATTGAAATGTTAAAATATTTCCTGTTCTCTTGGGTCTCTTGCTAATTAGATGCTCTTAGTGTCTAGAATAAAGCAAACTGCATATCACTACCTTAAGAAAAGTATTTTAGTATTATATATGACAATTTTTATATCCAATCTTTTTATTACATCTATCTACTATTTATCTAATCTATCTATATAAAACCTTTTGTTATTCATAAAAAGAAATATTTGTCCACACATAATTTTTTCAAGATTATCCTTAAAATAAGAAGCAATATTGGCCTACAAATAGTATCCATTTTTGTCACACTAACAATTTAGATAATATAATGAAGTATTTTCTGAACCACCAAGTATTCTTTATCTTGGCCAAGTAGAGTTCATGTCCTCTTTTCTTTGTACCCCCATCTGCATTCTGTGCATATCCGTACAAAACAGTGTCCTACTCTTTTGCATTCAGAACTACTAACCTAATTAGATGTGAACTCATCAAAGGCAGGAGCTCTCTTGACTCTTCTTTCCTGACTACTCCTCAGCACAGTATAGCACATGCTAGGTATTCAATAAAGCATTTCTTAATTTTAAACTTAAAAAAAAATCTCAAAATATGCAGAAAAATTGCAAAGATCATCCAAGGAGTTTCTGTACATCCTCTACTCGGCTTTCCCTAATGTTAACATAATATTTGCTATGGTGCTTTGGTCAATACTAAACCACTAGCCTTGGTAATACTATTAATTAAGCTAAAGGCTTTATTTGGATTTCACCAGTTTTTCCTCTGGTGTCTTTTTTCTGTTCCAGGATCTAATTCAGGATACCACATGACATTTAGTCATGTCTCCTTAATATCCTCAGATCTATGGCAGTTTCTCAGTCTTTCCTTGTTTTTCATGACCTTGACAAATAAAGAATTATGCTTAAGTAAATGAATGAATGAATTACTTTATTGAAAACCAATCACTCTACCTTATTATGTTCTGTATATAGAGAGAGCTGTGTGGATGCAAAATATGTGCTTATTCTATGATTGCATTTTAATTCTCATAATTTCTGATGTATATTATGTAAATGTAGCTGAAATATTGAGTTTAGAGTTAATTTATTTTCTGATTATAAATTTCAAATGTGAAAATTATTTCCAAAGATGAATGATCATGGGCTTCTTCAAGGAATAAGAATTAAGGACTAATAAACATATAATGCTGGTGAGACAAAGGCAGAATGGATTAGGGTTAAGAACATCTACTCTGGATTCAGAAATGCTTGGATCTTGTTACTGTCTTGGCCATTTGCTCACTATGTGGTATTTGGTGAGTTATTTATCTCTCTAAAACTTAAGTTTGTCTTTAGTTAAATAACGATGATAATGTTACTTACCTCATGGGTTTATTGTGAAAATAAAATGATAAAATGAAAGTACTTTATTAAATTAAAATTAGCTCTTAATAAATATAATTAATGAACCCAAAGGAAAAAAAAACAAGAAAAGGAGATTAAAAGGAATGATCAATCAAGAATATAAAAACATCTTACTAAAACTGAACAAACTAGAAGAGATCTAATTAATAGATAACTAATGGAAAGTTATATATACTCTCTTAAGAGGAAACCCAAGACAATTAATTCACTTGTTATCTGTTGGCATTTTAATTTAATATTTATCAGAAAACTGTATAGCTGTAGTCTTCTATAAAGTTTTAGAGTTTCTTTTTAAATTAATATATCTCAGTGAAGAACTGTATTCTTTTGTTTGTTTGTTTGTTTTAATAAATTTATTTATTTATTTTTGGCTGCGTTGGGTCTTCGTTGCTGTGCACGAGCTTTCTCTAGTCGCGGCGAGTGGGAGCTACTCTTCGTTGTGGTGTGTGGGCTTCTCACTGCGGTGGCTTCTCTTGTTGTGGAGCACAGCCTCTACGGGCACAGGCTTCAGTAGTTGTGGCTCACGGGCTCTAGAGCGCAGGCTCAGTAGTTGAGGCGCACGGGCTTAGTTGCTCCGAGGCATGTGGGATCTTCCCGGACCAGAGCTCGAAACTGTGTTCCCTGCATTGGCAGACGGATTCCTAACCATGGCGCCACCAGGGAAGTCCAAGAACGGTATGGTTAATGCAACACACACTAGTGGACACTCCCACATGTTTTAACAGTTTTCTTTGACACTGAGGACCTCAGTAAGAAATAGGCTTTGCCATAACCTCAACCATTGGCTCATGTGCTCTAGACACAGGCTTCAGAAAATTTACCATTTGTAGAAAAGTCATATGTTTTATGTTCCATAAATTAAAAGCACACTGTATTAGAGAGATTTAGTGGGGAAAAAAATGTCTTCTTTAGAAAATAGAAAAGTAATTTTTAAATAGAAAAGTAATTTATTTTTTTATATATGTGCTCTTATTTTTATTTATTTTTTAAATTTTTATTGGAGTATAGTTGACTTACAGTGTTGTGTTAGTTTCAGGTGTACAGCAAAGTGAATCAGATATATATATATATATATATATATATATATATATATATATATATATATATATATCCATTCCCTTTCAGATTCTTTTCCCATATAGGTTACTATAGAATGTTGAGCAGAGCTCCCTGTTCTATACAGTAGGTCCTTATTAGTTATCTACTCTATATGTAGTAAAGTGTATATGTTAATCCCAATCTCCTAATCTATCACTTCCCCCCATGTTCATTTCCCCTTTGATAACCATAAGTTTGATTTTGAGATATCTGTGAGTCAGTTTCTGTTTTGTAAATAAGATCATTTGTATCATTTTAACCACTTTAAATCTGGAATTTGAGCAAGTCATGTGATCATTCCAGGGCTTGATTTATTTTCTGCTTTAAAATGAAGAGTTGGGCTAGACCAGTGGTTCTTGTGCTTTTGTTTTTCATGAAGAAGTAAATTAAAAATGGAAATCAGTGTAGGGTTGTCCACCTTTCATTTTGTCAAATAAACATATTTTTTTAACTCATAAAAAGAAAAGTAATTTAAAACATTTTTTTAAGCAATTTTAAAAACCACACTGGCTGTTTAGATGAATCTCATATCCATTGCTTCTGCCTATATCTATTTTCAGCAAAAGGAAAGTCCCAGTTTCATGTACAATTTTTCTTTTGGAGTTTTTTCTTCTGAATTTTAAAATAATTTCAACAATTGTGATTGATAAGAAAGACACAGTTGAACTGAGGATAGAAAAAGCAAACTGAAAGTAGTAATATTCTAACATTTTTATACCACTTGTATTTAAAATTTGTTTTAAAAAACTTTCTCATTTTATTTTCAGCTAATCTGTGAAATAAGTCAGGAGAATAAGACTGAATTAAAGATGTAATAGGAAAGCTGAGCACACACGTCTTAATTTATTGGTTTTATTATCCATGGATTTCCTGACAAAGCTGGTACTAAAATCTGGTTCTCTTGAGTCATAATCCTCTCATTCCTTAGGCCATATAAAGAAATATTTTAGCTAAAATGAATCATCTGGAATGGTAAAACTTCCCACTACTTGAACACACACAAGGGTCTCACCAAAAGCCTTTTTCTCCTTCATAGACAAAACTGATTCTCAGAAACAACAAGGTATATAAATTCAAAAATGAAAGACCCTTCAAATACCAGCATTATTAACAGAATGGAAAATTTAGTCAGATCTTGCTTAAGAGCTTACGCAAAAAGTAAACTGTGGAGTTTTAATTGTTGATTTTTTAATTGCACAAATATTACAGGTTCATTTCAAAAATGAATTAAGTAAGCAGTCAATCAAGTGCTTCTTGAAAGTAGACAACAACCAGAAAACTAATGAATACCTACAATACTACTAAATGCCATGAGGCATACAAAGGAAGCATAGCCATTCTCTCTTCAAGAGCATAGGTAACCTACTTGGAGATACAAGACTAATACATATGCAAAACTATTGTTGAATAGAAAAAACTAATCTATCCAACAAAATAGTATATTCATATGGCTGTTAATATGTCCACACACAGTAATCAGGGAAGGCTTCTTGTTGGAAATTTGAAGTAAGTTGGGTCTTGAAAAGTCATCAAGATTTGAAAAAAGTAGGGAAAGAGGGGAGGGTATTCCAAGCTAAGGAGAGAACACAAAGTATAATGATATGGGTGAAAATTGGGAAATGTCAATGTTTAGGGATAAGTTAAAAGGATCTTAGAATGTTAGAACTTGAAGGGACTTCAAACATCACACAGCTCAATCTCCTGTTTTCTCAATTTGGGATCCTAAGAATGAAAAAAAGAGGGGACTTGCCAAAGACACACAGCTTGTTAATGATTCAATTGATACATGAATCTGGGTCTCTTGATTTTCACAGTCCAGTGCTCTTTTAAATAAATAAGTTCAATTTTACTAGTTCACGTTTAATTCAATATGAATGGAACAATTAAAATTACAGACTGGAAACAGGAGATTGCCAAAGAGAGGGCTTGAAAAATATGTTGTTGTAATTACTGTTAACCTGTGACAGTTTCATCTTGTTCACTTATCTTCCTGTTTCTGGCAAGAGATGGTATGTCCTTCTGAAATCTAATGTGGCCTCTTGCAGTTATTTGGCATGAAATGACCTAAATAGTGCCAGAAATATCATGAGTGAGACTCTACAGCAAAGTTTCCACCCCATTTTCAGTGTTAAGACTCAAACACAGTTTGGTTGAAGTTTCTGATGAGAGTACCAGACTTGGGAAATGTAATGCACACATATTAGATGGTGCTTGTGTCAGAAAGGCAGGCACCGGTTACAATCTGATGTAGCAGATCTGATTCTTTCCTTTATTTTGGTGACTGAAATGTGTGTTGTGGTGTAAACTTAAATTCAGAAAATATTTTATACATTGATACAATTCATAGAAGCTAATAGAAAAGCAAATGATAATTTTCATGATTAGACACTTTAGGATCTAATTCAAATTAAAAAATAATTCTAATTGAATAAGCTAATTAATTTAAATTTAATAAAACTTTATGAGGTCAATGAATATTTCTTTAGTGAGAACTTCCTATGTGCCAGGCACTTTCTAGGTGATCATGACACATCATTGTACAAACAACAAAAGCCCTGCCTCATGAAATTTATTGGCTGGTGGAAATTTACATTCTAGTTCATCTTCTAAGTGCTAGAAAGAGTGCCAAGTAGAGAGTGTAGAAATATGAAACAAAAGTGACCGTCTGTTTACAAGTCCATTATTTTAAAAGGGAAGGCAGACGTAAATAATAATTAGAAAACAATGGGGTATGATCTCCAACTGAAAAATGTGTCAAATACATCACAGGGGAGTAAGTGAATAACTCCATATAGCAGATAAGAATGGTTTTGCTAAGAAATAGGCTCTGTATGGGCTGTATTTAGAAAGCAGAGGTGAAGCTGGCTAAAATAAAATTTAATACTCTAGATATGTATAAAATCTGACAATTTTGAAGTTGAGATAAAAGGTCATTGAAATAACCTGCAAAATCTCTTATAAACTTACACATACATCTTGCTTCCTGTAAAGTGGAATGTGAGTAATTGATTTTTTCCTCCTATGTAATCCTAACAGTTACTGTAATGGAACCCTTTACAAGAAGTATTGATTAATCAGATTTAATAAATATAGATTAAGAACACTTTTGCTTTTATATAGTAAAATATAGTTCATTAAAAACTATGTGAATGAGATAGAACTATTGTGTATTAAAAATCTTGAGTCTGTTGATTACTGCTCACTTCTACTTTAAACTTAAGGCACTGAATGAAACTTACTGTAATAATGCTAAGTTGATATGGAATCAGTTCTCACATTAGTTTATTAATTCTCTCTAATCATTTAATATGTTGATTTGCAATTTTTATCCAGCCAGACTACAAAATAGCCAAGGGAACACAATGTTAAAAAAAAATTGCTAGAATGAACATGAGGATCATATCGTCATTTACTTTAAAAAGTTGATTCAAATAATTGGAAATTTTCTTGCACTAAAAATGCCAGCTGATAAATTATATCAATTTTGGCAGCTAAATATGACTTTAAAATAATTTTGGAACTTTACAAGCCCACCCAGTATTTTGATTTATTTTCAGTGGAAAAGTGTCTTTTTTTCCTAATGAAAGATCCAAGATATGTAAATAAAAATAAAGATATCCAGTGACCTTAGGAAACCCCCTTAAATAAAAATAAAGGTATCAAGTGACCTTAGAAATCACCCACAAGGATGGGGCAAAATGCCCAGTGAAAGAGAAAATAAAGAGAATAAATTTCTAATATCAACTACTGGTGAAGTCTGCTAATCTATAAGATCAACATTATATCGCTAGTTCTCAGTAGAAAGACAATGGGGTTCAGAGAATGTGTAACTATTTAATAGAATGCTTGAAAGGCAGAAGCTCAACATATTAAGAACAGAAATTGTGAAAGATTGAAATAATTTACCAAATCTGTGCATGCTTGAAAGTTAGAGTTGAGGGAAATATACAAACTTGTACCACGGGCATATATGGAAGCAGATGAATCCACAGACTAGCTAATCATTCTGACAACATGTATTCAGAGTTATGAGCTAGACTGAGAGGAATGTAGATTGAGGAGAGGACCTTAGTCCATCACATCCTCAGGAGCATGTTTTCCAGGCATCGTTTTTATTCCAGGGGATGCTGTGTTTCTTTTTTAGTGTGAAGAAACTCTGGAGATGGGTAAAAGGGAGATTTCTGGGGAGAATGATTTTGTTTTGTTTTCCTCTTTGATTAGATTCCATGGTACATCTCAGTTTAAATTTTCCTTTTTCATACAGTAATTAGAATTATTGCATATTTTTTACTTGATATAATTTTTCTAAGAATTATTATCCTTCCTTTGAAAAATGGATGAACTGATGTGCAAATTCTTCTCATTTTCTGTCATTCCTCACAGGGGGGCTTTAACAGACATTTGGGCTTGAAGCTCAGAGCTGTGCCTTAACAGCTGTGTAACTCAGGTCAAATGATTATCCCTCTCTAAGCAGTCTTCTCACTTGCAAACTAGATTTTTGTGAGGCTTTAATTAGATAATCTTCTTTAAGCACAGTTAAATTTTCCCTAATAATTCTACTAAAATAAATGGGACACTTTAGATGCCCATATTATACTCTAGAGGTTTGTTTTGTTTTTCTTTTTGAGACAGATGCCACCTAAAGTATTAAAAAAAAAAACAAACAAATATCCACCTCCTTCTATATGCAAGGCTAGGTTCTATATGAGTTACAGTAATGTAGCACATAAACTCTACCCTAAAAAACACCATAATCTACTAACATATTATAATGTAATCTTAGAGATCACAAGCTAGGCTAAAGTTTCTGCTACATATGGCAGATTTTAGTTAGTGACATGCATTTTTATACACAGAAAAGTTATCCTGGTGATATTATCTGGATTTCTGTATGGGATATGTTTTGATAAATATGTTTGCCTATGAATCCGTTTAACTTCCAATGATAAACCTCCTTGGATAGAATCCTAAAGAAGAAAACCTTATCCACCCTGTACCAAATCACAATGTAGTGAAGCTACATGGTGCCATATACCCAGCACCTCAACATATATAGGAAGCCGTCTTCAGGGAAAGGAAGGTCTTAGGAAATTATATGAGTTCCTTTGGGTATTGTTTTGAACGTTCAAGGGAAAGTTTACTAAACAGCACCCTAGTGATTGCTAACATTCCTTCCAGTTCTAAAAATTCCATATTTCTATGATCCTGTAATTTAGCCTATAAAAATACTCTCCAACAAATCACATGAGCCATTCAGGAAATAATACCACAAGGCCTGTCATGTTTGTGCTTCTGCCTTTTGGATTGACCACTATTTATTTTTGTAGTTTTCCTCTTGATGGACCTAAATAGGAAAGGGAGATATCAAAATATTGTTCTTGTTATTATCAGTTCTTATTTTTGCAAGCTTGGAATTCATTTGGTGGAAAATCATTAGATTTATCCTGACTCTAGTTAGTTTGTGTTGGACCAAGGTCTATAAGTAAAATAAAACACTGGAAACAAAGCTTCTAAAAAGTTTCCAAACATTATAAACCTTTATTTTCTCTTTTCTTCTTTGAGGCATTTTCACATACTCTGACTTGAGTTGGAGTATTTTTTTCTCTGTAGATTTGAAAACGCAGTAAAAGGAAGTTCATTTAAATGTATTTGATTTCATGTTTTTAAAGCTAGAGTTCACAACCAAATAATGGAGGGTTAAATATATTGAATTATGTGACATCAGCGCCAACCTGTAATTTATTACATCTGCAAGGCCTAAAAGTGTAATCAATTATCAAAGATCATTGAACTTTTAGATCAACGGTAAAAATTGTTAAAAAATTATACTCAGCTTTTGAATTATTCCTGATAATTTATAATTATTAATGGAGTAAAATGAAAATAATTCTAATTATTATGGGATGGGAAAATTGTATACATATGTATTTCTATATTATATATAGTATATATTAATATGCTATATGAATACATATGTATGTGTATACATGTATATAATGTATACATAATATATTGTATAAAAATGTATGTTATATATGTCATATATTATGATACACCCACATATGTGATCTTAGTGTATATTTCCACATAAGTACCAAATTAAGTGTAGAGATTTTTATTGAATAGTAATGATTTTGAAATGATTTTCTAAATCAAAATATAGTTGACTTACAATATTGTTAGTTTTAGAATATTGAGTTAGTTTTGGGTGTACAGCAGAGTAATTCAGTTATATATATATTTTTTTCAGATTATTTTCCATTATAGGTTATTAAAAGGTTTTGAATATTTTTCCCTGTATTATACAATAAATCCTTTTGCTTACCTATTTTATGTATAGTAGTTTATATCTGCTAATCTCATACTCCTAATTTAACCCTCCCCCACTTCCCCTTTGGTAACCAGAAGTTTATTTTCTATGTCTGTGACTCTGTTTCTGTTTTGTATATAGATTCATTTCTATTATATTTTTAGATTCCACATATTAGTGATATCATATGATATTTGTCTTTTCTTTGTCTGATATACTTCACTTACTATGATATTCTCTACTTCCATCCATGTTGCTGCAAATGGCAATATTTCCTTCTTTTTCATGGCTGAGTGATGTTCGTGTATGTGTGTGTGTGTGTGTGTGTGTGTGTGTGTATGCCACATCTTCTTAAACCAGTTGTCTATTGATGGGCATTTGGGTTGTTTCCATGTCTTGGCTATTGTAAATAGTTCTTCAGTGAGCATTGGGGTGCATGTATCTTTTTGAATTAGAGCTTTCTTTTCTAAATATATGCCTAGGAGTGGTATGTTGGATCATATGGTAGATCTATTTTTACTTTTTTAAGGAATCTCCATAGTAACTGCACCAATTTAAATTTCCATCAACAGTATAGGAGGTTTCCCTTTTCTCCACATCCTCTCCAGCATTTATTATTTGTAGACTTTTTGATGATAGCCATTCCAAGAAGCGTGAGGTGATACCTCATTGTGGTTTTGATTTGCATTTCTTTAATAATTAGCAGTGTTGAGTATCTTTTCATGTGCCTGTTGGCCATCTGTGTGTCTTCTATGGAGAAATGTCTATTTAGGTTTTCTGCTCATTTTTTGATTGGGTTGTTTGTTTTTTGATATTGAGCTGCATGAGCTGCTTGTATATTTTAGAAATTAAGCCCTTGTTCGTCACATCATTTGCAAATATTTTCTCCCATTTTGTAGGTTGCCTTTTCATTTTGTTTATGGTTTCCTTTGCTGTGCAAAAGCTTATAAGCTTGATTAGGTCCCATTTGTTTATTTTTGGTTTTATTTCTATTGCCTTGGTAGACTGACCTAAGAAAATATTGGTAAGACTTAGAGAATGTTTTGCCTATGTTCTCTTGTAGGGGTTTTATGGTGTTATGTCTTATATTTAGGTCTTTAAAACATTTGAGTTTATTTTTTATATGGTGTGAAGGAGTGTTCTAATTTCATTGATTTACGTGAGACTGTCCAGCTTTCCCAATACGACTTGCTGAAGACACTGTCTTTTCTACATTGTGTTTTCTTGCCTCCTTTGTCAAAGATTAATTGTCTGTAGATATATGGCTTTATTTCTGGGCTCTTTATTCTGTTGCATTGATCTATATGTCTGTTTTAATACCAATACTATGCTGTTTTGATTACTGTAGCTATGTAGTATTGTCTGAAGCCTGGGAGGGTTATGCCTCCAGCTTTGTTCTTTTTCCTCAGGATCGCTTTGGGTTCCATATGAATTTTAGGATTATTTCTTCCAGTTCTGTGAAAAATATCATGGGTAATTTGATATGGATCACATTAAATATGATATGTAGATTGCTTTGGGTAATATGGCCATTTTAACAATGTTAATTCTTCCAGTCCAAGAGCATGGAATATCTCTCTATTTCCTTACATTATCTTCAGTTTCCTTTATCAATGTTTTATAGTTTTCAGCATATAGGTCTTTCACCTCCTTGGTTAAGTTTATTACTTGGTATTTTTTATGCTATTTTAAATGGGGTTTTTTTTTTTTACTTTCTCTTTCTGACATTTTATTTTTAGTGTAAAGAGAAATGATTTTGTGTGTAAAAATATTTTACTTTCAAAAACAAAAAGCAATCGAATGACAAAAGTCGTAAGTCTGATGTCCCTCAATCCTGAAATAAGTTCAGTTATTTTAGGATTGAGAAGTTTCTCAAGTGAATTTAAGGTATGATCAAAAGAAATCACTCTCAGATTTCATATTATCTCAGGCACAAAATTATAGCAATGTTATCAATAGTCCCCAGAGATGTCACAAAGATATTTATATATTTCTGAATAGTTAAGATTTGCATGCATTATTAATAAATATTTTAGAGAGCACAATATAATAAAATGATAAAAGACTATTGCATTTTATGGTGGTGGGGCATTTTGAAATTTTATGAATACATCTTTGAAATTATCAGAAGTGTTGCCTTGGAAATAAGGCATCTTGTACATTTTACTAAATATATGGTATATATCTGAATTCTTTGGTGAATGAAAATTGTGATAATTTTGAGAAATTCTTAACTATATATCATGAAAAGTAGTTGAAAATCATAATACTGTTCAGGCTTTTTTTTTTTTTTTTTTTTTTTTTGCTGGTCCCTTTGTTTTTTCTATGTCCAGTTAGAATATCAAGTTGGGTCACATTAGATTAGGACCCGAAAAACTGCTGTAAAGAACATCATTCTGCTGCCTTTTATGGCACAAAAGGCCTTAATCTTGGCATCCAGAAGGAATACTTTTCCTTAGGGGGTAGGAATGTAATGAAAAGCACTTAACGGCTACACCCATTCATCCTTTCCTTTATTATTTAAAAACTTGGATCATTTTTGGTACGTTTCTCCCCAGTGATGTGGCTCCTCATGCAGAATATGCCCTTTGGACAGAAAAGTTTTATTCATTGTGCTTGAAGTTCCAAGAAGAAGGATGGGATGCCATTCTTCATCTTCTCAGATGTCAGTAGTAAATTTGAAAAGTTATATTGGGCTTTCTATTGAATTATGGATCAAAGTGGTTTTCCTGTTTGGTCCAGCAGGAATCTGCTGAGGAGAGGCCACAACAGAATCCCAGAAATCAATACAGAACATTTTGTGTCAGAATTAGTTTCTGTCATGTGAGAATATATTTTGCCCGAAGGAGATGACTTGTTAAGGTACAGATAAGGAAGCAGTGGAAAGAGACAGCCTAAGATGCCTGTTTGCAGAGAGTTATCTCTTTTAGTCTTGATGTTAACTGGCTACACCTATCCTCGTGCCCTTTGTACAGAGCTTGCTAAATTGAAAATATCTGGAATTTAATGAGTAACTTTCCCCACCCCATTAGGGATGACCAGGGTCATTTTCAGAATGTGAAATTGTAATACATATGGTTCTGATTTATTTACAGTTAATTCGGAAAAATAGTGCTGTCTCCGAGCAGTTTGGTGTCCAAGAATGCTACAGAAAAAAAAAATCAAAGGTCATCCATCTCTCCCCTCCCCTTCTGGTATAGAATTCCTGTATTGTCTCCACCCTTTCATTTCCCCTGATGTAGTTTTAGTAGTCACAAGGTTTCTTTTACTTCCCCAGGGAGAGGATTCTATAATCTAATCGTTTTGTGGTTTCCCTAAAATTTAACTTTAACTTCTCTGTGGTTTCTTCTATATTCAACCCAATATACATTGTATTATTATTTTCTCTATACCACTGTAAGTCACTCTTCGTCTTCTACAGGATACCTCATATTCTGCTGTTAGAATCAGTAGCAGTTTTTTACATTTTCTTTACAAAGTTTCAAAAATTCTTTTAGTTATCGATGGGTACTATTAGGCTGAAATGTATGTTAGGTTTTCAAGAGTCTGATATGGTTTAAAACTGAATCTATATGAAAGGTCAGGAGTGGAGGATGGAAGTGACCAAGTACAGTGTTAAGGCTGCAACTTCGGATAGGCTCTATGTAACATTTACACCCTTTCTTTAACTCAGTTTTTGGTGAGTGATTCCTTTTATCTATTCTGATCCATTCCATTAAGTCTACTGAGTCAATTGGTGTTAATATCGTATTATAATCCTTCATTAATGTGTTAATGAAAATAAAACTGTACTTTTCTTACAGCATTTGCTGTATTCTGTCATTGTATCATCAACATTTTGTATGTATTCTTATAGCCCTTGTACACGCATTATATCTCAATTTTTAGCTTACAGTCTGTGTGTACAGACAAGACTTTGCCTTAGCCATATGGATTCTTATGATTTTTAGAGTTTAAAAAAGCAACGATAGATAGATGGATAGATAGAAGAGATTCATTGTCTTCTCTCTTCTCAAAAATCCCATCCAATAGGTGTACAAGAGGTATTTTTCTTTATGATTTAATTAAAGGTGGAAACTAAGATTAAAGAGAGGTTAATGACTTTCAGAAGAAAACATAACTGGTAACTAGCAGAACTAAAATTAACATCTAAGCCTTCTTATTTATTATCCAATCATCATTGTCATCCTTATCAACATTTACTAAATGTTCATCATATGACAGATAATGAGCTTGTGTAAAACTTTGCATAAACAAAATATTCTTACTACTCTATTACAGTGTTTTCTCCTTGTTCCAGTATCTAATGCCCTTAACAAGGCAGAAATCCAATAAATGTATTTGTTTTAAACATCTTTATTGGAGTATAATTGCTTTACAATGGTGTGTTACTTTCTGCTTTATAACAAAGTGAATCAGCTATACATATACATATATCCCCGTATCTCCTCCCTCTTGCGTCTCCCTCCCACCCTCCTTATCCCACCCCTCTAGGTGGTCACAAAGCATCGAGCTGATCTCCCTGTGCTATGCAGCTGCTTTCCACTAGCTATCTATTTTACATTTGGTACTATATTAGTCCAATAAATATTTTTAAGTTTGAATTTCTCCTTCTTAGATCTGCATCATCTTTTAGGTACCTCTGTAGCTTTCCTAAGAAGAAAATAATTTAGTTACAGAATGTAACTTGGCAGAATGAATGCCAAATCTTTGTAATTCCTGTCATCTGATTGTATAAATGGTATATATATATATATATATATATATATATATATATGTATAAAATAAATTGGGCAATGTATTACTGAGTATCAACTATATATTAGCTCTCACGCTACATCTTAGCCACCAATGACAATTTGCCTCTCTCCAAATTTCCTTTTCAGGCTTTTTCTACCTCAATTTCAGCTCTATTGCAACCTCATTGTTCTTGGTGGCTCTTGGGACTTTCCCTATAATCCCAAAGGATTCCAGGCCTAAACCACACTCCAATTATCTACTTGCATTTTTTTGCAATTATCTAATTTAACTTGGCCCAAATTTCCAAGCACAGAACATCTTTTCACCTATAACTGCCTCCAAATTCCTCCACCACTGCCTTCCACCCCATTCATCTCAGTCACTTTCTGTGAGTCTTATTTCTTCAGCCTTTGTCTGGAATGCTCTCTTACTCCTTTTAATATTGAGCAAGTTTCATCTTACAGTTGTTACTTGGATCTCCTGGACTCTGTCAGTTCACTTCTTATAGAATCACAGATCTGATAGATAGGAAACATTATATATGTCACAAATAAGGAAAATAAGGACCAAAGGGATTACAGAAGTTTACATATCTTGGAATGTCTTTTCCTTACCGGTTTTATCTTTGCCTTAACCCCATCTGCTTTACCTTGAAGTTGATTTTTTTTTTCTAGCTACAAGGTGTCTTCTTCAAATTTCAACAAGTTATGGCCTATTATAAAATCATCACCCACAAAATTATGATTGAGTATGTAAAATTATATTTAATATGAAGAGAAAAGGGTACATATATTCAAAGAATAATTTTGACTAATGTGGTTTTAAAACAAGATTGCCCATATTTGATATCAGAAAGTGCTTTTCTGCTTTATCCATTTTTATTAATTATTCTTTTAAGTAATTGGAATTTGAGTATTTATTTTGGTTTTAAAGTCTGATATACTATAAAATAATAAAGCCTAATTTATGATATGAAATATCATAAATATGAGATTCCTTTGTTGTCTGTCAGTTATAAATTTTTGTTTGACAACTGCTTTCACTAGCCCATTAATCATGTTTCAATGCAATTGTTTTTAACTGTAAAAAACAGCTTATGTTTCTGTTTATAGGATTTCAATTAATTTTCATTTTCTATGACAATGAATACAATGAATAACAAAGTAAAAATTATTTCATATAATAATCCTCATAGGTATTTACTTTGACCAAAATGCTTCTAAGTCTGTCCTTCATCATCTGCAAATTATAAGAAAAAGACTCCCTGCTCACGATTGCACTATTACTTCAGTATCAGATTGCACATTTTTTTTAAAGTAGGAAAATGTTAATTGCCTTGTTTTTTGTCAGGTGCTATGTCATTACGGGCCACTAGTACCCACATTTCTCAGAGTATCATATCTTCATCAAAACCCTCTTTTTTGGAGATCATACTCTACCTACTGGAAATGATATGAGGGGTCGTCTACTCAGACCCTGTTATTTTGAAGATGAGGAATCTGAGGTCCAGAAATACAAGTTCACAGACGTGCTTAAGGTCACACAATTTTCAGTCCCCAGAATTGGAACTATCCTTTCATGCTGCTTCTGAAACTCCCGAGAAGTCTTAGAGGGATTTTTGTGTTCATCCTTATGCTCCTGCCAGGGGCATTTACTGATTTCCAGTGTTTAGAATCTGAAGAAAAGCAATTTGAGGTTTTGTCCATATTTGCCCTTTTGTCTCTACTACAACTTTTGATTTTCCACTGTGATTTTTAAAATGGTTGTGTAGTAGGCAGAATAATGGTCCCTAAGTGGTGTCAACATCTGAATCCCTGGAACTTTTAACTATATTGTGTTATATGGCAAAGGAGAATTAAAGTTACAGGTGAAAGTAAGATCGCAAGTTATCTGATCTTCAATTAAGAAGATTAGTCCAGATTATCCAGGTGGACCCAATGTAATCACAAGGGTACTTAAATGCGGGATGGAGCTGAAGAGTCAGTGTCAGAGTGAGGAGGTGTGAGAGCAAGGCAGCTCCTGGCTTTGGAGACGGAGGAAGGAAGCCACGATCCAAGAAATGTCGGCATCCTCCGGGAAGGAGCTCGGCCCTGGTGACAGCTTGACACCCTGTGACCCCTGTTTTGGACTGCTAGCTTTCAGAACTGTAAGATTCAAATTTTTTATTGTTTTAAGCTGCTTGGTTTGTGGTTGTTACAGCAACAATAGGAAACTAATTAATACAAGTGGAAATCTTTCTTCCTAGCTGTTAAATTTTGAAAATTTAGGGATCTCTTTTTCACTTGTGCTTTTAGTAGTTTTCACAAAGCCTACCGTTTGCTTGGTGGAGGCACTGTGATTGTGTTTGTATTGTATTTGAATTGTAGAAAAAAGAGGGCTTTGGGGCTTGTTTTGGCATGCTGCTCAGGCAGGGTAATTTCAGACAGCTGGGATTACAGTTTTCATAGACCTCAGATAATTGGAGTATGGGGACTAGGGCATCGTGGTGTTTTCATGTAAAGACAAACCAGGCTTTGGTAAGTTCTCCTCTATGTACTATTGGCATGATCTTCCTGACTTGAGTTCCTTCATCTGTGAACGGAATATAGTAATACCTCACTGCTGTTGTACAATTAAACTAGGTAATACATGTGCAATGCCTTGTACAGAAATTGATACATAATAAACACTTTAAAGCCAATATTTAGTTATATTCAGGGTCCTGGAACAGAGAATCCAGTTTATTCTTACTTGGGTGCATATGCTTTCTAAGAAGGAAAACAAAAAGGCAGTTCTACACAAAGCTGGTTTTTCTCTTGAGTTATTCCCAACATGATGGGAAAAAAGCCATGGTTTGCCTCCCTTTACCATCCTAAAGCTTTTCCTTTTTCTCCCTTCATGTCTTAAGGAAAACAGTATGAACATGTGTGGTATTGTCTTCATTTGTATTCTATAGTTAAAGCGAAAATGAATTTGTAAGGAAAGTTTTTTTCCCTTTAGAAAGAGAAACCAAATCAACTCTGATTTACAGGATGATCAGGGAGTACAATTAAGTACGTCAAGATGGTGTTGCTTCAAGTTCTAATTTTCAGAAGCCAGTATTTTGATGTCAGAAATGAGTATGGTTGAATAAGGAGGAGCTTTCTTATTGCAGTTTACTTGAATAAAGTTCTTGCTGAAATGATTCCCAGCCAGTGTCAGTAGATTATCCAACCTCTACAATAAGCAGTGTGAAATAAATAACTTCAGTCTGGCTCATCAGAGCGCACACTTGTCCTAGCATTATTTCCATTAAGGAACAGAAAGGAATTGGTTTGCAGATGTCAGATCACTCCTTAGTTTTCTCTTTTCTATTCTCCTATGTTCTCCAATGAGACATCAACATGTTGAATCCTCAACAACTCTTGTGTCATAGACACCCTACAACACAAACCATACTCATCTTCTACCAAGGATATTGGCATTGCGTCTTAAACTGAAAAAAGGTTCACTCAGTTCTCTGCTCAGCCAAAATCTATATCCGCCAAAAGTTTCCATGCAGATCATTCAGTTGTTACTTCTTAATTGCCTTACAATTTGTATTTTTTTAAATTGTCAACTTTCTTCTGAACTTTTCTGTAAAGTCTAGTTAGATTTCTTACTTATACTTCTGTAAAATTTTGCTTCTGATTTTTTTTTTTTTTTTTTTTTTTGCGGTATGCGGGCCTCTCACTGTTGTGGCCTCTCCCGTTGCGGAGCACAGGCTCCGGATGCGCAGGCTCAGCGGCCATGGCTCACGGGCCCAGCCGCTCCGCGGCATATGGGATCCTCCCGGACCGGGGCACGAACCCGTATCCCCTGCATCGGCAGGCGGACTCTCAACCACTGCGCCACCAGGGAGGCCCTGCTTCTGATTTTTGAGCTTGCGAGATTTATTGTTTTTATCTACCTGGGATGTTGAAGAGATTGAGGGAACACTAGATGAGAAAAGAAATGTGAAACTGTAAACCTATAATTAGTAGTAGCACTGCTGTATCTTTGATATGCTTGAATAAGGATAGAGATTGTGTGCATATGTAAAGCAGAGCCTCACAAAAGGATAGAAAGTAAAAATCAAGATCATGGGCAAGAAATCACACTAGTTTTAATCATAGTGATTGGATTATAATTAAATATTACTTTACTAATTTTGTTGTAATTTTTACTAGGTTCCTCATAAAGCTATGCATATTTGTTAAGCAACTGTTTCTCTCTTTCTCTCTCTCTCTTTCTCTCTCTCTTTCTCTCTCTCTCTCTTTCTCTCTGTCTCTCTTTCTCTGTCTTTCTCTCTCTCTCTTTCTCTCTCTCTCTCTTTCTCTCTCTCTCTCTTTCTCTCTCTCTCTCTCTTTCTCTCTCTCTCTCTCTCTCTGTTTCCATTAGCCATATACATACATGCCTAGGTATATGAAAGACTAAGTATATGAAAGGGAGAAATAATGTGTGAGGAGATTAGTCAATTCTTGTCCAGAAAAAAAAAAAAAAGAAAAAAATAGCTTAGCCCTTTCTCCTTGCTGCCCCTGTCCCATTTGCCAAAGTGATTTGGGAAAAAATTGTTTCTAACTGTTGGAAATAAGTGTTCTGAGGTTCTTAGGTAAGATATTAATCCAGATTAAGCATAGTCACACTCTAAATTCTAAAGCCTTTGATTCAGTTCAATAAACATCTGTTAGCCTAGCTGAAAACAGAGGGATAAATGAAGCCACATTCTGGATATGAAGGACCTTTCCCTCCCGATAAGGGACATTTGGTTCTTGCACAGTAAGGTTATTGCAATTCAGACTGCATGTCCAAGTCAATGCAGGAAGGAGTGTAGTGCCTACCGACTCTTATTTTATTCACCAGAAAATGAAAGATTTTTTCAGATAGATTTCTAATTATGCCCCTTCTGCCGAGAAATTTGTTGTATGCCAACATCTAACAGTAAAGGAGAGGAAGAACAGCAATACTTAGATGAGCTCACTACTCTCCAGGTCAAAAATCTGTGTTTTGTTAATAAACATGAGGAAATGGGTGTTGTTAGGTCGCAAACTGTTTCTGCCACGTGTCCCAAGATATTACGTGGTTTCTGCTAATGCCCCATAAGAAATTTAAGCATTTTCAGAAAGTCTCAGAAAAAGAGATTTAAAAAGTTAATTTATTCTCCATGGAACTAACTGTCAGATACTATTTACTAGATATTACATATTAGTGGATGTCTTTTCGTTCCTAAAATCTCTTTCCTGGAGTTAGCCATAAGCAGTGGTGCACATATGTGCCCAACATTTTAAGTCAATCCTAAAAATAACTTTGACATTTAGCCAATTCTGTTGGCTCATCTGAAGGTGGTCTAAATTGATTTTGATATTTTTAAAGTACTTGTAAATAGTGAGATTCTGATATCATATTAAATTCATTTTGCGGTTTCTGTCCAAAAGCCTGGTGTTTAAATTTAGAATATTTTTGAAATCTTATAGATGTTTACCACACTGAGTAATGTACCTTAGTGGTTTTCAAACAAGGATGAGCATAAGATCTGTGTATCTCCTAAAATTAAAGTGGCCACATCTGCTCTAGATCCTACTGGATTAGAAGCAAAGAGACTGGTCTCAGGAGCATGTATCTTCCAACTACACAGCTTGTTTTGTTGTGTACCCCTTACTAGAGCCAGACATTTCTGAGTTAGTTTATGTCCAAACATGACTCCAAAAGTCAAGTCAATAAAATCAGATAAATATCTGCCTTCATGGCTCCCTACCCTTTTCCCTTCTTAAAAGTACAATCTGTTCTATGAACCACCTTTGACTCCAAAATCATCTTTTATTTATTGCTTAGCAGAATCCTCTAAAGTACACACTCTTCTATGTCGAGTTTGAGTCAGTGATTATGTTGTATACCTACAAATGTATATAATCTTTTCAAACTTTATGACATGATTACCATATAAAATATATATATACTTCAGATTTTTTGTATTTTTACTGAACATGGTTCTAAAGAGATATTAAAAAATATTGTAAAAGACTAAAAATTCTCTGATGTGGATACCAGTAACTTTCGAGGAAAGAACTTTTACCACAAATATCAAAGAACACCTTTATAGCAAATGGGTTAGGGTGCCTATATATATATATATATATATTGAGAGAGAGAGCAACTACCTATGTCAGGCAGTCAATGGTAACTCCACTTTACAGTTTAGGAAATATAGAAACGGTTATTACAATTTATGCAAGGTCAGCAGTAATTGGTTAAAGCTGAGTGCTAAGCATAAAATTAAAGGTATTCAGGGACTTCCCTGGCAGTCCAATGGTTAAGACTTTGTCTTCCAATAAAGGGGGTGTGGCTTCAATCCCTGGTCAAGGAGCTAAGATCCTACATGCCTCAGGGCCAAAAAACCAAAACATAAAACAGAAGCAATATTGTAACAAATTCAATAAAGACTTTAAAAATGGTCCACATCAAAAAAAAAAAAAAAAACTTAAAAAAACGTTAAAGGTATTCAGTTTTTTAATCAAAGCAAACTTTGCGTGAATCTTGCTAGCCATTCACTTTTTTATTTCCAAAGTGAAAATACACCATTTTTCTCTCAGACATATCATGAAGTCTAAATAACATACCCTCTTCCCACAGCCTTGCGCATGTTATTTTCTATCCAAGTGCTCAATAAATATTAACTCACAACTGCTTAATACTTTCTTTGTTCTAAATAAAACTTCTAAATACATAAATGAAATAAGAAAGAATTACTGTAGATTCTAAATTCAAGCCAGAGAAAGCCATTGATAAATTATTTATGGATAAATTAGTTGAAAAAATGGTGTTGAAATCTTTGTATTTTGTTATTCAGGAAAGACTCACCCAAAGCACAAGTGTCTGGAGAAAATCCATTATTTAAAAATAAATGAATGTCTTTGGAAAGCATGAGTTATAATCAATACAAGTAAAGGCTCCAGAAGTGGATTTCTTTAATGAAAAAAGTGAATCGCTGCTTTCTCCTGTTGAGGGTAAAATAATGCTCTTATTCTATGAATAAGACAAAACTAGAATGATTTATGTGAAGTATAATTAAAAATAATGAAAACTGTACTGTGAAAGAGACTGACAAAAGAAAACTAAATCTAACAGAGTCCCCAAATAAAGTTACCATATCAAAGTCCAGCCTGGAACCAGTAATCAACCTAGTTGTTTCTTCTCACAGATTACAAATAAAAGGAATTCAGTGTATATAAAAATCAGCAGAATGCTGAAGGCATGTGACTGTATGAATGACCTTAGAGCAATACAGAATTGATGGTAGAACAACTATAGTTGTCCCTCAATAACTGAGTGGGATTTGTTCCCAGATCCCTATGGATACCAAAATCTAGGGACGCTTAAGTTCCTTGTATAAAATGGCATAGTATTTGCATATAACCTACACACATCCTCCCATATACTTTTTTTTTCTTTTTTTTTTTTTTTGCGGTACGCGGGCCTCTCACTGTTGTGGCCTCTCCCGTTGTGGAGCACAGGCTCCGGACGCGCAGGCTCAGCGGCCATGGCTCACAGGCCCAGTCACTCTGTGGCATGTGGGATCTTCCCGGACTGGGGCACGAACCCGTGTCCCCTGCATCGGCAGGCGGACTCTCAACCACTGCGCCACCAGTGAAGCCCTCCCATATACTTTAAATCATCTCTAGATTACTTATGATTTCTAATACAATGTAAATGTGATGTAAGTAGTTACCAGTGCAAGGCAAATTCAAGATTTGCATTTTGGAAATTTCTGGAATTTTTTCCCCAGTATTTTTGATCCATAGTTGGTTGACTCCATGGATATGCAGAGCCATCTATCTCTAATGTCACCAATGGAGATTCCAAATCCAGATAGTACATCAACACCTGCACTTTGTGAATAAGGAAGCTTCATTCAAGAATCTCTACCATCTTATCTGTTACTGCTGATGTAACTGCCTCTTCATACCCGAATGTTGGAATACAATGCTGAAATGATGTAAAAACAGTTCTACTTCACACCTCTATCTTACCAGTAGAGGAAGATGGCTTGTCTCATTTTTCCTTTCAAAAATCTCACTCATTCCCATAATTGACAGAAACAAGTCTATATCCAGAAGCCTAGTGGTACGAGAGTTTAGAAAATATAATTTAATACCCAATCTCTCCAATTAGAAGAGTAGAATGGGAAAATTAATCTAGAATATCTACCAGAAATGACTAAAATCGATAGTGATGTTTTACTGCAATATTAACTGGTCACTTAACATACTGATCTATAATCCTATTGTGTTCCTTTTTAGCGTAATTTATATTCAGCAAGGTATCTCAAATTTAAGAGGAGCAACTTAAAATGATTTAGCTTTCTTTGCCAAAACTTTGGGCAAAAAACTTACGTTGTAACAGTGGGATTTAGTAATAGTAACATTGACCCTGAAAGTACATGGGAAATGATAGAAAGTGGCAAACTTCACCATTTAGCAAGAAGAATTAATTACATATAGATAATTTTATTACTAAACTTTGTGCTCAACATTTTAGTGTAAAATTGAACTCAACTAAGAATACTTTGGAGAAAGAACTAAAAGCAATTTTTTATAAAGCCCAATAGTTGGGATAATATTTTTGGAAGTTAAAAAAATAAAATTATACAGTAAACAGGAGAAGAATAAAATATTCAAACCCATGGTTTAAAGATGTTGACAATGTCCTTTCAAGGACTGATCTTCCAAACATTTATTCTGTGACGCCAGTTCCCACAAACCAATATGACGCAAGTTAAACTCCAGGTTTATTTAGTAACAGTGAGGCAGGAAAGAGGCAACTATCTGAGCAAGTTTTATTTTTGTCTAACTAGTGGCTCTATCTTGATGAAAAGGTTCTACATGTTAACTAAGTTTCAGTTGATACAGATGTTGTTTATATAATACCATTAATCCCCTAAGAAAGAAATATATAAAAATGCGAAGTCAAAATCATATCAATCATATGAAACAAACATATTTCTCACATGATTTTCTAAGTTTAAACTAAAATACCAGCCATTCAAATAAATGAAGTTTCTAAGAGAACTGTGTGGATAAATCGAATTTAATTGGAACTCCTTTGGGGCATCTAGTATTTGCCTTAATCTCAAATAGGATTCAGAAATATTGGAGTTGAAATAGAAATTCTGGAATTACAGTGATCTCAGTTGAAATCTCTTATTGGGTTAATGGGGAAAATTGGAAGAAATCCTTTAGCCATATGAAAGACACATAAGCCACAGAGATAGAATATTGCCAGGAAACTCTAAAAGCAAATAAAGTAGATTGTGTAGATATAGTTAGAATTTCATGAAAGCAAGGTTTCATTTCTGGGGTCAGTCCAGTTAAACTGAATAGTTCTAATATTTACATTCTGAAATTACCACTGAGATCAAATGTTCTATAAAAAATATACTTTTATCTGAGGGGTTATATCTTCTAATCTGGAAAATAATACAAAATGACATATCTAGCCATATAATGAGTTCCTTTGACATAAAAAAAAAAACGAGATTATTTCTTTTGAAACAATCATTTGCCTTTACAGTAAGTGTAATATTTGATATTACAGTAACTCTCCCTTTTATTCATTCTTATAAATACAAATGTGGGTCTGTGTCATCTTATACATTGATCCTAGATGAGAAGAAAGAAACACAACTTGATCAGGCCCATCAGGAAGATACTAGTGTTGTGACAGAATTGAAAGTCTCTTTAAGGAAATATTTGCTCAAAAGTTTAGGTGAAAGGATCTCAAAATAGGCTGAGAGGAGGAATCAAAGGCAAAATACAACACTTAGAGGATTGTTTTTCTGATTAAGTTTTCTTGGAGTGAGAAGGAGACAGAGGCTGTTTTTAATATTAATGCTCTTTTAAACCACTAGTAAATTGAGCTTTGCACATGGAAATATATTAATGAAATCAAGAGTGAATAGAAGAAGCAGTAGAGAGGTTACCACTACCTTATATTATATTTTAAAAATAGTCAAATGAGTGCCTGAGCTTACGGCAATATAATATTTATGAATCCACATTATATTTACCAAAAGTTTTGTAGGTTCTAAAGTAATCATAAAGGAATACACAAGAATCTTAAAGACTGGAAAAAGCAGCTCTAAAAGGTACACCAAAATTTAATCATGTATATTTTTCTTCCAGTTTCATTGAAGTACAATTGACATACAATCTTGTATAAGTGTAAGGTGTACAGCATAATGATTTGACTTACATACATCATGAAACGATTATCACAAGTGTAGTGAACATCCATCATTTCAAAATGATAGGAAATTAAAGAAACTAAATGTTTCCTTGGGATGAGAACTCTTAGGATTTACTCTCTTAACTTTTATATGTGACATATGCCAGTGTTAATAATATTTGTCATGCTGTACATGACAGCCCTAGTACTTACCTTAGAACTCGAAGTTTGCACTTTTTGACTGCCTTCACCCAACTCCCCCCCCCCCCACCGCGTGCCTTGGTAACCACAAATCTGGTCTCTTTTCCTATGAGTTTGTTTGTTTTGAAGTACAGTTGACCTACGACACTATGTTAGTTCCTGTTGTGCAAATTAGTGATTCTATAGTTCTGTACATTTCAAACTGATCACCATGATAAATGTAGTTACAATATGTCACCATCCATAGATATTATATAGTTATTGACTACATTCCCCACACTGTATATTTTATACCCATGACATTTATTTTACAACTGGAAGCTTGTACCACTTAATCTCCCTCACCTATTTCTTTCCTCCCCTCAACCCCCTCCCCTCAGGCAACCACCTGTTTGTTCTCTGTATTTATAACTGTTTCTGTTTTGTTATGATTATACATTTGTTATCAAGATTCCACATGTAAGTGAAATCAGACAGTATTTCTCTGTCTGACTTACTGCACTTAGCATACATAATACCTTCTAGGTTCATCTATGTTGTCATAAATGGCAAGATTTCATTTTTTATGGCTGAGTAATATTCATTTATATATATACATACACCACATCTTCTTTATCCATTTGTCTATTGATGAGCACTTGGTTGCTTCCATATTTTGGCTATTGAAATAATGCTGATATTAACATAGGGGTGCATATATCTTTTCTAATTAACATTTTCATTTTCTTTAGATAAATACCTTGGAATGAAATTCCTGGATCATATCATATGGTAGTTCTATTTTTAATTGTTTAAGGAATTTTCATACCGTTTTCCCTAGTGTCTCCACGAATTTACATTCTCACCAACAGTGTATAAGGGTTCCCTTTTCTCCACATCTTCACCAACTCTTGTTATTTTGGATAATAGCCATTCTGACAGGTGTAAGGTGATTCCTCATTGTGGTTTTGATTTACATTTCCCTGATGATTAGCGATATTGAGCACTTTTTCATGTGCCTGTTGGTCATCTGTATGTCTTCTTTGGAAAAATGCCTATTCAGCTCCTCTGCCTATTTTTTAATCAGGTTGTTTATTTTTATTTTTTGATGTTGAGTTGTATGAGTTTTTATTTTGTGTATCTTAGATATTAACCCCTTATTGGATATATTGCTGGTAAATATCTTCTCTCATTCAGTAGGTGGTCTTTTCGTTTTGTTGATAATTTTCTTTGTTGTGTAAAAGCTTTCTAGTTTGATGTAGTCCCCTTTGTTTGCTTTTGCTTTTGTTTTCCTTGCCTGAGGAGACATATCCAAACAAATATTACTAACAGTGATATCAAAGAGCTTACTGCCTGTGTTTTCTTCTAGGAGTTTTATGATATCAGGTCTTATACTTAAGTATTGAATCCATTTTGAACTTATTTTTGTGCATGGTGTGAGAGAATAATCCAGTTTCATTCTTTTGCGTGTAGCTGTCCAGTTTTCCCAATAGCATTTAATCGTATTTTAACTTTTTTTTAGTGATCAACCTGTATTTCCAACTTGATAGAAGCAGCACTAGACTGGAGTCATAATATAACAACCTAGTTCTCTTTTTCTGTTAATTAACTCTATCATCTTGAGCCTGTTTTTCAGCTTATCTGGAACGTGTGGATTTAATGAAATTGGACTAGATAACCCCAGACTGGAACTGTCTGGGGTTATCTAGGTATAGACTCTGGAAAACTTAGAGTCTATACCTTACATAATATGGATTATTGAAATGGTGAAAACTGGAGGCGGGGGTGTGGGGGCAAGAGTGTGGGTGCAATAGAAGCTTGGTTAGAAAAGGGTAGATACAGGACCTGAAATTGGAATTGAGATCGGAATTAGGAAAGGAGGGCTGCAGTAGTATGAATGTGACTGGGAATTGCTGAGAGTTTAGGATGGTAGGTAACAGACATAGTTAAGAAGTGGGAATGAAAAGTCAGTAAGAACAAACGTAGAGCAGATGTCCAAAGGCTGTATTTGAAATGCATATCCTGGGGTAAAGCAATTTTCAGTGGCCCACGTGCCCAATGCTGGTCCAACATATTAAGGTTTGTTTCTGGAACCATCTAAACCGAGAATATTATATCAAATTTTTCTGGTTGGAAAAGAGACTGGATTTAGCGTTGGGGTGTTTTGTAATCCTGCAGGCCTAAGAAACCTTTTGTTTTTTCTAAACCTGATTAAATAGCCCCATTAACATGGTCCAGAAACATATGGATGTCTAGAGATTTATCTTAGTTCAAATTGGAATGACCTACATTTATCAAAGAGTTCTGTTTATTGTAAGAGCTCAAATGATTAAGTTATATGAGTTTTTAAAATTATATGTAGACAAAATATTCATGCAAAGCTCATAATGAAAGAAAATAAATACTAAATCATTAAAAAAGGAGCACATTACAGAAACATACTTTTTTTTAAAGAATCATATTACAAATGAATTTATTATGGAAGGATAACAGGGCACCTTCTCAACAATTTGGATCAGACTTGAACAGTTGATAGCTTTCCTCGTACCACCTGCCACTAAAGGATCTGGGGCTGGTCCCCTCCCATGTAGCATTAATAAGGAAAGGTTTCTTAAGTTTCCTTTGTTTAGGTGGGTGATTCTCTTTGTTTGATCACAAAATTCCAGTGAACTTCTCATTATCGTTTATTTTACTCATAATCTTTTAAAATGTGTATATTATTTTTTTATTCATTTAACTTGTCAAGGGTTTCCTATGAAAAGGATTAAGCCAAGAAGTCACATTCTTGCCTCATGCCTCATTTACAAAGTTCTCCTATTCAAGTTGGCTCCAAGCGAGGTACAGGGTCTTTGTTTCCGCTAAGAAAACAAAAAGAGATCTACAGAATGCAATTGTTTCAACACTTATAAGTATTACATTTATTTTATATACTGTAACATATATAAACTTGCAAAAGAAAATAAAACTATGTTAAAATTTTATTGACATTTAATTAAACTTTAATAAAACTTGGAAAAAACTTGGAAAAGATTAATTTAACAACATTTTTGTATTCAAATTTTAAAAAGGCCCCAGTCAATTTCTTTATTCTCATTTCATAATTATTATAGTTAACTGACAAACAAATTATAAGGGATTATAAATTGATAGTTAGAAAATGCTACTTGTATATAAATCTATTCCTTCCTCTTTTTTGTGCTTTTTTGTTATACATATTATGTTTATATATCTTACAAAACCAGCAATACATTGTTATAATTCTTTATATAATTTTATATCTTTCAAAGAAGCTAAGAGGAAAACAAGGAGGAAATGTATTTAGAGTTCATTATATTAAAATTTTTTTTTATCACGTCTGGTTTTCTTTATTTCTTCTGGTGGATTTAACTTATCACCTGGGTCATAAAGGCAGTTTCCTTAGTGGGAGCTACACAGCTCTCTGTTCTTAAGGCCTCCCTTATGCCTGGGCAGAAGCATTGTTCTTCTCCTTTTGAGCAACCAGTTCTCTTGGGGTGACACCTGTGTTCTATGAATGGAATGTTTGGTGGCCATGGTAGCCCTTGATCTTCTCAGCTTGCCTCTCATGGTGCGGAATCTTTGCCCTAAACATGAGCTGGTACTAGGGTGAATTGGGGCAGAGTGTTCTCAGGCTGCCATGTCTAGAGTAGGGCTTCTTCAATAATGGGTCTGGATGGAGGAAGGGCACTCCAGACATCTCAACTGCACTTGCCTGGAATAGAGAGCTTCTGAAACACGGAACTGGATGAGGTGGGAGGGGATGATAAACGCTGGTGGCCAGGTTGGAGCAGTAGCCTTACCTGGGAACTGAGGAGAGAGGGAGCTCTGTCTTCTTGGTGGTACCTGACATGAGTGTAGCTTCCTGAGCTAGGGTGGGGGAAGAATGGAGGAGACAGTGACTCAGGTGTCAGAGGCTCAGACTATTCACACAAGATGTAGTAAATTTTCCTCAGTAACTATTTCTCCATTCACTAAAATCCTTCAGGACACTTTTCAGAGACTTTGAATGGTTGTTTTCATCAATTATTGTTGTTTCACTGAGGGGAGGGTCCATGGAGCTCCTTACACTGCCATGTTTTTCAAATTTCATTCTGACATTCTGTCTTTTTATAGGTGTATTTAGGGACATGAACATACCATAAAATAAATGTCTTCAAATTTAGGTCTGGCATTTCTCTTTGTTTGGTTGATTCCTCTTATTATCCTTACTCTGGCCCCCCTCTCTGTCTCCTTCTGAGTTATTTGAATATTTTAAAATTATTTAAATCTCTCTTCCTCTATTTTCACTAGATACAGAAATCTAGGATTTCAGCACTTTAAATTTTTTGTTTCACTCATTCTGTCATCAGTTATTTCTGAAATAAAACTTGAAGCCAGCCTTCAAATTGTTATTCCCCAAAATCAATGCATTATTTTTTTTCTCGCTGCTTTGAAAAAGTTTTTACTTTGTCTCTGATTTCCAGCACTTTTACAACAACTGATGGGGATAGATTTCTTTGGTGTATTCTGTTTGGGGTTAATGAGTTTCTTGAATCCGTAAGTTTATGTCTTTCATAAAACTGGGGAAGTGTTCAGCTAATATTTATTCAGATATTTTTTTCTGTACTAAGTTTCTCCTCTCCTTCTAGGGCCATTTGATATTGTTCCATATGTTCCTTAAGCTCAGTGCATTTTTTTCTAATATGTTTTGTCTCTGTTGTTTATATTAGGTTATTTCTATTAATCAGTCTTCAAGTTTGCTTACTGTTTTCTCTGTCATATCCACTCTGCTATTAAGCACATCTAGTGAGGGTTTGTTTTTAAGTTATAAAATTTCCATTTCATTGTTTTTCTATATATTCTGTTCATTTTCTGAGCTTTTCTGGCTTTCTGTTCATTTTAAGAGTGATCACTTTTACTTGTTGCAACATTTTTTAATAGCTGCTTTAAAGTTTTTGTCAATTCCAACATTTGTGTCATGTCATTGGCAAACAGTGATCGTTGTATCATATGCTTGTTGATATTTTCCTTGTTCTTTGTGTGCAAAGTACTTTTTAAATGTGTCTTGGATATTTTAATATTGTGCTATGAGACTCTTATATCTTCTAAAACCTCTAGATAATGTTGATACTTTTAGTAGATAACAACTTTGGCTTTAAGCCATACGTTCCACTGACCCATCCATCCATCTCTGGATTGTGTTTTTAATATTTTGTTTTCTATTTCCAGAATGTGATACACACTGGGATAGTCTGGGAACTGTCTGGTTGTCTGTCTCTTGGTTTAGTTTCCAAGTCTTTTGTGTACTTCTTAGGACAGATCCATGCATGCATATCTTGGTGGTTGGGGATGGTGTGAGGGGTCACCTGAAAAGTTTGTAAATAACTTTAAAGATTTTCTATCTCAAGTTATTCTCCTTCTGTGATCTCCGTAGTATCTTCCAATTGCTTGCAAGTCCCCTTGTAAGTCCTCCAGTTATAATGCTGGCACTTTATTTACCCTGTACTACTGCACATTTCCTTTGTCTTTCATTTAATAATAATAATTTTTAAAACATGTTTTGACCTTTTCTTTGGATGGAGTATAAGTATAGAAGTACTAGCCATTAGAGTCAACCTTTCCTTCCAGGCAATGTTGTAAAGATGATTTAGTACCAAAAGCAGACTCAATAGAGGATCCATTAATAGAGGACCCATTATGCCATGACACAGAGCATAATAACACGAGTTGAATCTGAATCATTTTTAGAAAGCTGTTATAATTTAATATGCAAATTATGTATGAAAAAGAAGTTCCTGTAAGACATCTGACTTGGAGCAGCAGTGAGTCATTTTAAAAACACCATTAGAGATGAAAAAATATACACCACCACGTTTTTATACCATATTGCTTAAAGAAATACAACTCAAGATTTCAATGAATTTTAAGTTCAAAATTAGGCATGATAAATTAAACTGCATTTACAAAGAATTGAAAAAGAGACCAAAGCAAAATAACTTAGTCCCACAGTCATTATTTTGGCTAGATTTTTACATTATTTTGTGCTGTGTCAACAATGTTGATGACTGTAAATTATCCACAGATCCCAAGATATGAAAGGATCAAGCACACCCATTCCAGACTATCTGCGGTGCCAAAATACCGTGTAGAAATAATCTCTGAGCTCAAAAAAATCCACTTTGATATTCAATATATAATCTTTCTTGATAAATCTTGTAAAGGGAACAGTTTGTATATCAAATGGTAAAAGTGGCTTGCTTTTAATTAGGGGCATTATTTCACAGTGTTTTGGCAAGCTGCCTGCTATGTATGTGTATACGGAGTTATGAGATCAGCAAAAGAAAGAGAACTCTTTTGATGATATAAATCCATTGCTCCCCCTATAAGATCACTTTTTGTGGGATCTAGGCTCTATCCAAGCCAATGTTCAATTAACACTAATATGGAAACTGGCTTCTATCGTTGCTGCAACTCAGTCCATAGAGTGTGCAATAAAAACCTAGAACAGAATTTTGGTGACCGAGGCAAAGCCAAATGCCAAGCCTGAGTTATGATAGTTCTGCAGACAAGCCCTCTCACATTACCGCAAACGTTTTGTGGATGATAGCTGGAGTGTTTTCAATTATGACTCACATCATTTCATCTCCTTGAGTTATCTTCTCTGAACATCAAGTGGATATTCATATGGTATGTACATTTATGATTGTTGTGACCATCCTGTCCTTCCTTGGTAGGATAATCTCGGGTTTGTGTCTTACTTAAAGGTTTTTAGCATGCTTACTGAATTCTAAGGAATTTAAGCAATATAGTAGACACAGCATTTGGGATTTTGGTTTCTCCTTAAAAGGCAGTCTGTTCCTTTGAAATGTGTTACTTATGCCTGTACTTGATACTGGAAAATCTCAGAGTCAGGATCTAACTTAAAATGTATTTGAGAGACTGATGTAGTTACACTTAAATTAAATCTGATACTTAAAAGAGAATCTGCATACAGAGAAATTTGGTCAATGACTTGCTGTATTGTAAGGTAGGGGTGTGTGGGTATGTGTGTGATCAATTTTACATAGCTAGAGAATAGTGTTATACTTAAGGTAGGTTGAGATGGCTTACTCTATACCCAGGAGTTATAATCATGTTCCCAATCAGCTATGAGGTTTTTGTTTTAAAAAGAGATGTTTTATTGATAAAATGTCTGCTTAAAGGGTCCAAATTTATTTCATATATATATAATCTTTTATGTTAAGATAAGCATAAGTTCTGGTGACAGTCAAGTATATATGCTTAGTTATAGCAACATACTTGTTCATATTTGTTTCAAGGCCGAGTGTTGGATCTTTTATAAATAGTAATTTTGTGGTTAGCTAATATTCTGTTATAGATCTAGCCTGTTGTGTTTTTTCCACTAGAGTGCTTGTATCTTTTGCTCACTTAATCTTCATATCTTTGTCCTAAAGCTTTATAATTTTTACTCCTTTGACTCCATCTTTCCACATCTTTTGAATGATGCTGCACATTACCACTGATACCAGCATCTAAAAAAAATAGGCCCTTCCATCTCTATTTGAAATCTCAGTGTGCCAACCTAAGAACTAATGTAACTGTAGTAAAATTGGTGTTCAAGCTGTCAAAACCATAGGTCATCAGAAACAAGTTACACAGGATTCTATCCATATAGGTCTGCGCCAAAATATTTAGCTGGACTGTGAGGATAAAATGATTCATATTTTCCTCAATGGTTATTTTCAAAATGATTGACTGATCGGCTAAACAATATATTAAATCAGACTTACATATATGAGATATACATATGCATATCAACATTTATTACATACTTTCATATTATAATATATTCATATAAATGGAAGGCAACACTATTCTAAAATAATTATAGCTATGAAATAAAGCTGTGTGGTACACTATGGTTACAGATCTATGTACAGTAAACTACTGGATTTGATATGGTTATCAATATTGTCATAAATCAGTGATGATAACTTATGATTTCTATTAAATAGTTTTGAAGATAAGAGTTTAATACTAGGTATCATTTTAGATATGTGGTCATGGAGAATCCTGGTTTCTTTAAGCATCAATTTGATGTGGTGTCAAATGCATAGCCAAACTGTAACAGTCTTTCTAAAGCTCAAGATTTCACTGTAACTCAAAGAGTAATTAAGTCATAATATTGTTACTGTAAAATAATGAGGCATTAATTACAAACAAAACCCAACAATTGGCTTGCTTCACATGCCCCTTAGGCCTTTACTTACTGCCTAAAAGTAACTGATGTAGTGAGCTGGCTTTGTGTTGTTTCAGGATTTCCAAAAGTATTATTGAAACTCTGGCTTGTGTGGTATATGCCTTTTGTGAGGAACTGAATATAAAAATCATGTGAAGCTATTTGTAAATATAGTTGTTCATATAATTAATTACTTATGCAAATAAGATTTTGTGGCAAAACTCTTAGTTACTATTGTACCGACGGCATACATTGTCAGTATCTTCAAGCATATCTTCATAATAACAAGGAATCACACTGAGAGAAATGTTTTATATCCCAACCATGGCAATTATTGTTATTGATAATTTTCTCTATTGATATATTCCAGACTATCTGGATAATCAGAAGCAGTTAAACTATTCTCAATGGTACACATATGTATTTTTATTTAACTACCAACAAACCCCTGATTTTGTAATTTAGAAGAGTTCAGTTTTACAAAAGATGTTTTCCTTAAGGTTGTGTGAAAATCAAAGCTTATTTTGACTTAGATTAAATGACCATGTATTCTGTGTTTCTCGACACACACAACAAAACTCAATTTCATAAAACACACTAAAAATAGAGTATGATGTTCTTATGCCAACTTCCCATTCCCCTTCACTTCTATGTATCAAATTTTTCCTCCATGCCAGATGTGCTGGAAATTATCAGTCCTTGTCCCAAGCGTCTTTTTAATATTTTCATGTAGTCCTCAAGCTCTGATAAAGCAATTGCTTAAAGTGAGTTTGTATGCATATGCTTACTCAGGAGTTGGAAAGACATATTAATACAAAGAAAAACCTCAATGTTTGAGTTTTAAATTTCAGTATGATGTCAATTCCTGGATGCCTGTTTTACTTGTTAACCATAGAAGTATGTGTTAACTCAGCTCATCTCTCATTTGACTATTTTTCAGTTAACCTGTATTGTTAGCCATATTGCAGGTAAGGTGATAAAAATATTTCCACTCTCTTTAGTGAGAATAATTACCTTTTGATGTGGTCAAATTGAATTTCTATTCCCCAGTAAACACAAACAGGGTGACCATGATACCATATAAGACCTCATGAAACAATACAGCTACCTCAAGTTTGGTACTTTCTGACCACTAATGAGCAAGCTATACTAACAAATTTTAGAGCATGTGCTGAATTTTCCACAAATGTGCATTTCGTAGGCATGTTTGTGTTGACTTGAATTACGAAAGCCTACCCTTTCCTGTCATATCCTAAGGGATGCAAAAATTGGAGGATGGAGGTACACTCAGTTAACATTCTAATTTTTAACATTGACCATAGAGTCCTTTTTCCTGGAGAGAAGGTTGAAGAAAACAAAAGATAAGTAGAGACAATGAAACAGATGCATGTTCTTGATACAGGACATCACTAAAGTTGTTGATGAGACTGCAGGATTGAGAGCTACAAAGACTATGGAAATAAGAGTTGGGAAGATCTGATGTTGCTGATAGGAAGAAAATGGTAAAGGAGTCCTACTGTTACTTCACTCTAAGACATGAGCCTTGAAATGTGTACTGTTCTCTGTGTCATGTGATCTTTGATTCTAAAGGTAGCATAGCTACAGTGGTTAATTTACAAATTCTAAGGCCAGACTTACTAACTCATTGACGGTGGGCATAATATGCAACTTTCTCTGTGTTGGTTTTATCATCTGTAAAACTGGGATGGAAACAATAATACCTAATCTATAAACTTGTTTGGGAGATTAAATTAGATAAAATATGCAGAGCGCTTAGACTAGTGTCAGGAAGTGAGGCATCACTGTGTAATTGATTGGTTCTTACTTGTTAAAAGCACAAAGCTTTGGGGAAAACTTTTGTTTTGACTCCAGGTATTTTGGAATCCATGCTATGATCATGTAATGTGTCAGCTAGGAGATAGCATGTTGACAATCTTTTTATAATAACCATAAACTTGAAAATACCTATAGTGGGACTTCCCTGGTGGCGCAGTGATTAAGAATCTGCCTGCCAGTGCCGGGGGCACAGGTTCGAGCCCTGGTCCGGGAAGATCCCACATACCACAGAACAGCTAAGCCTGTGCACCACGACTACTGAGCCTGTGCTCTAGAGACCACGTGCTGCAACTACTGAACCCTGAACCCTGTGCGTTCTAGGGCCTGCGCTCTGCAACTACTGAAGTTGCTTGCCTAGAGTCCCGTGCTCCACAACAAGAGAAGCCACGGCAATGAGAAAACCGTGCACCGCAACAAAGGATAGCCCCCGTTCGCCACAACTAGAGAAAGCCCACGCACAGCAATGAAGACCCAACGCAGCCAAAAATACAAACAAACAAACAAACAAAAAACCTATGGTTATTTCTGAATTTGTTTTACAAATTTCAGTTTTGATTCATCAGCAAAATACTATTTTAGTACTATTACTACTAATCCTAATAAAATCATTATAAAATCAGTGGTGCTTAGCACTGATTGCTTAGCAGTTTGGGGGGAAAATTCTGATAAAAGCCATGGGATTTTTTTTTTTTTTTTTTTTTAGCAAAAACGACCCTGAAAATATGTAATAAATATGCCTATTTTTTTTTAATTTTAGAAGTCTCTTTGAACTCACTGAATTATATCCTTGTACCTCAGGCTAAGAACCTCTGAATACGAGATTATCTCATGAGATATTTGGATACATAATTACACTTGTTTGCTTCAGCCAAGTTCAACTCCTTGACAGAAATAATACCTGATTACAACTGCATTATTAGAAAATGCTCAAGTAATATAGAATATGTTATTTTTAAGATGTGAAATTGCAAGATCACTGATGATGGAGTTATTCTCTGGGTATAATATCAGCTGTTTTAATGTTAAACCTACAGATTTGAAAAAAGAGAAGCTACTTAGAATGTATCCATATTCTCTAAAGCCAAGCACAAGAAATAGCTTTCACACATTGATGCATCAGGCTGATGAGCCAGAACTCATGTAACCTTAGATCTAACTGTTGATTACATTCTCGGATGCACTCCCGGCTCCAGAATGCTGCCTTAGAGACCACCATGTCTCCCCAGTGACTTGGCATATCTGTAAAAGGATAAAAGACTGGAGTAGAAAGTTGGGACAAGGAGGTGTTATTCTCTTCTGTTCTCATAATGTAGCCAATAAGTTTAGATTGCTTTCGCAGAATTGCAAGACTAACTGGATCCACCAGAAAAAAAAATCTACTGGGCTCCTTCTTAGAAAAAAAAAAAGTAAAGAAAATCAGGAATATCTGAGTAAATTAAGGCTGAATAAACTACCCACTTTTCCACTAAAATACAGTTATTGTCAGTGCTTTGTAATCTCCAGTTACTTCTCAAGTCAAAATCACCTTTCCTCAAATTAGAGACAATAAATGAGTCTGTGCCAATCATGCTAGTTTGTATACAGTAATTATGCCTCTTACCCTAGTACTGCTTACTAATACAGGCTGAGTACACAGCGTGCATATGCAACACCACACACGAACTACTGAAGACTTTGCAGCAACAGTGAAATGCCTGGTTCCATTTCCAGGAAGCCAGAAGGGTTTTCTCATAAGTGAAGTCTTCAAACAGGCAGCAGAACACTTGGCACATGATTTTTCTGATTATAACAGGCTATATCCAAAGCCAAAAGGAAAATAATCCTGAAATCCAATGCTGATTAAGGGAGTACAACAGAGTGAGATTACCAGATACCTTTTTACTCATGGAATTCTATTTTCCTGTCTTGGACTATTCAGTTTACCTCTTTCCTGTATTATTGAGTAATCTTCCTAGGAGACATTAAGAGAATAATCATTTATAAGAGTAAGAAAATAATTTATCAAATATCTAGCACTGATTATTATCAAAAATGCCAATTATATTATTTTGACCATAAACAGTGAGCTTCAAATACATGAATAGAATTCAACTTCTTTTCTCCTCATTTGGCATTATGTGTCACATCAGGTAAATTGCCACGTCCAAGACTGAATTTCAGATGAATCATAACTGTGTCTCCAGCTAAGCTTGGGGAGATTGTATTCGGCTGATGGACATTTCCCTTCCATGGATGGCATTCACTTAATTAGAGGGGGTGCTGCGTACGGAGTTTGCCCTCATATTCTGAGGTCAGTATTTTTTTTTTTAAAGTCTAAAACTTGTTGATGCCACCTTTTCTGCTTGCACTGTGATTTTAGTTGGTGCAATATCAGTCATGGTTTTTAAACTTTTTTAAAAAGTTAATCATTGCTATACATGAACGTTATACTTTCAGTATGTACAAGAGAGAAGAGAAGAACAGATCTAGTTGAAGAGTTAGATACTGGACGGAGAATCCTACCTTTTCGCTCTGTCTCCTTCCAAGTTCTTGAGGGGCTGAAAACAGCTAACAGATAATTATCTTCTTTTCTTACTGTAACCTAAACTGACAGAAGCAGAGGATTTTCCCCCATTCACTGAAAGAGTAAAAGCCTTTAACTGTTCAGACAGAATAGCTAACAAGCTGTCATTCACTTTCTCTCACATAAATGCTGTCTCCTGGTGTTTTACCTGTAATACATTCCTAAAAGTTTCCTCAGCAGCCCAAGTCTAAAGCGCACACTGGAACTCACGTCGAAACAGAGCTTACACACCAAGTGAACAGATTCTATGATTTACACATCAGAAAACCCTGTATGTAGACAAGAAGGAAAGCAAACAAATTCTGTTTTCACTCATCTGCACATTATATTACCCTAACTTTTACCATTTCCAAATAATATGCAGATGGAAAATTAGGCAACTGTTAGTGCTGTTGTGATGGCAGGCGAAAACAGTTAAGAGATTTATTTTTCTTCCAAGAAAATCATACTTTGCAAATCCGTCTGAATTTGAGCCAAAGGATTACTTTTTATCTGGCTGTAACAAACTCTCCTTCCACCCATCTTGAATGTGAAAAGAAACCAGCTTATTGTACTAAAAAGTACTATGCCCTCCAGGGTCAGCTACAATTGCCCAGCTTGAAACTGGCACCGCAGCTCGTGTTTTTATAGGGGTTAGGTGAACCAAGGACGAGGATGTGGTTCCTGCTTTTAAACTTCCTGTGTGAGCAGTTTCTAAATGAGCCTGAGAGCTTTAAGGTTCAGGTCTTTATGGGCCTTCCTGTGGGCACTTATTTATTGGATTTTTGAAAACAAGAAGGTACTCTGTTCTCCAGCATGAGGAAAAGGCTCTCACAGGAAATGATAGAGGCAGTGTTATAATTTATGACACCTCTGTCTTCCCAAGGAAGTCCTCCTGAGAGCCTAATAAGGCACTCGGATTACAATGATGAGCAAGGATAGGAGAACTGAAATAAGGTGAATCACCTGAGGCTTCAGCTCGTATTCTGGACACATAGGTCCCGGTGATAGGACTGTTCCAGGCAGGAATAGATTCATGAAACTCACAAGTTCCTCTCTCTGCCCACCTCCAACACCTACAAAGCTGTTAGAATCATGTCGCAGTACTATATGCCTATATGTGTATATGCACGTGCCAGCATTCGTTGCTAGCTCCTGTTCACTAAATGTACACTTAGCACATTTTCCAGTATTACTGAAGATGAGGAGTCATAGAATTTTGAAAGATGCTTTCCAAAGTCTGAATCAGATAAGGGAAACACTTAGTGGGACTTGGAAACAAATAAGAAAGATAAACGAGCCTACATTTCCATGTTGTCAGTTCGGGAGTTTGAGAGCAGGTCTAAAAACAGTGCTATTGCCAGGAAAGAAGCCTAGTAATAAATAGCTTTAATTGTCATGTTTCATGAGAAAATGTAAAGTTAGGGTAATTATCCCTGAGGGAGTCACCTAATGAAATCCTGAGCCATGGCATCTCCAACCAGATGATCGCTCCTTTGAAGGACACAGCTATTTGACTAGTCCCTCTTACGGGGAAGTTGTAGGGATGTGGGAAACTTAAATGCTTTTTTCCTTTCTGTATCTGTATAAAAGTGGTTTAAGCTACACATTTTGACTTGGCAGACAAGGTTCATGATGTTGATTTTAGATTTACTTGGGGGGAAATAATAAGAATCAGTGCATTCACCAGTGGATACAAGAATTCTTCCAGATTATTTAAAGCTATGAGAGGGCTCATAGCTTACGGCTGGAAAGAGCTTAGAGTTTTAAAAACTCATTTCCAGCATAGTCACAGCTATCAGTGCTTCTTGGCTTTTTTTGTTTTTTGTTTTTTTTGTAAACAGGGATTGAACCCAACATTTTTATATTTTCAAGCTTCACTAAAAGATACTGTGGAGTGTGATTAAGGAGACCTATAGAAGTTGCCAATCAGATATTCGTCTTAATGGAGATGCTTAGGCTTACTTGCTTGCTTTCCAGTAACTTATCTGTAACATACACACATAAATGGACAAGTCAAGAAATAGAATAACACCAACACCCAGAAGGACTTACAATACCTTCTTCCAGTCACTTAGACGACCTCCTCCCCCAATCCCATCTAGATTCCCAGTACTATAGATTAGTTTCGTCAGTTTTAAATTTTATATAAATGGAATCATAAGAGCTATATATTTTTTTATATTTGACATCTGTTGTGCTACATTTTGTGGGTGAGATTCTTTTATGTTGTTGCACTTAACACTAGTTAGTTTAATTTTATTATTGGAAATTATTCCATTGAATGAATAAGCCACAGTTCTTTTATCCAATTCTACTGTTGATGGATTTGGGGTTACTTTCAGTCAAGGTTAGTATGAACAATGCTGCTATACAGTTTCGTATACATAGTTTTTGCTAATCAAATATATATATGTCTCTCGAGTCTCCATTAAAATTGGAAATCTAGGTAACAGGGATTATGTATATTTAGCCTTACTAGGCACTGCCAAACAATCTTTCAACGTGGATATAAAACTTACACTCCTAATGTGGGAGAGTTCCAGTTTCTCCATGTCCTTGCCAACACTTGGTATCTTGGCTCTTTTAGCCTTTCTGATTGCTGTGCAGTATAATTCTGGGGGCTTTGTTTTTGTTTTTGTTGTTTTTTACAAGAAGGAGACCACTTTTACTGCTGGTGTGGACAGACAGACAGTGTGGGCGGGGCAGGAGGGGCAGGGACCTTTCCTTGACAATAGAGGTGCCCTCGGCACATGTGGGCCACGCTGCCAAGGAAAGGCATCATCCTGCAGCAGGTGCAGAGTCGGTCCATCCAGCAGGTTGCTTCATGCTGCAGGGGTGAGTAGGGCCTGTATGAGGTAAAGGCCACTCAGTGGTTGAGCACTTAACCTAGGGAGGCCATGCCAAGGTCAGATACACACAAGAGATGCCCTGAGAAGAAGGTGAGGTTTTGGCAGGAGTGGAAGATGTTCCCAAACTGAGCATTGAATAGGACGTAGGTGATGCAACTCGGATCCTGCTGTTGCTTCTTCCAGGCTCACAGCACCTGCCTGGACTTCACCTCCTGGAAGGTCTACCTATGCTCCAGCAGTCCCATGAGTGCAACTTCAGGGTCTGTGGGCATAGGTCCTGTTCTGTGTTGTGTTGATGATGTGGATCTCGTATTCCAGCTTGGGCATGATGGCACCACTGTACCAGGCGTCCTGGGGCATGAAATCTTCCAGGTTACTGTTGAGGTGTTCTCCAAAGTAAAGCATGCAGAGGCCATCCCATTCCATCAGACCAGGAAGTCCAACAGTTTTCCCTGTGGAAGGATCATGTCTTTTCCAGGTGGGTGATATGGTCCCACCAGACTAAGCCCTTTTCATTGAGTTTTCTGCAATACTGTGCTGGTTGGTAAAAAAAAGCTGGACTTGTTCACTTGGAGGATAACCTCACTGAAGGGTTGACCAATCAAGACCCACCATATGATACATCTCCATGTCCACGAAGCTGAAGGGACTGTTGGTGATGAGGAAAAACTGTTTCCCATGGGCCACCAGGTGGCTCAGGATAGCAATATTTATTTCACTTTCGGGATGTACTTCTCTAGGTCCCCACTCAATCCACTGGTATATGAGGTCATGTCTTGTGTGGCATCTTGAATGACCTCCATCACATCCTTATATTGGTACACTTGGTCAAACTCCAGATCGTGAGCCAGGAAGTGGTCTACCATGCAGAACAGTGACATCTCTGGCAGTAGAAGATGTCCATGAAATGTATGATAGAGGGAACTTTGCTGTAGAAACTGCCCACCTGGTACAGGGGGTATGCTGGGTGCCCCAAAACAGGTGGATCACTTCCTCATCCTGCAGAGTTGGAGGACCCTCGAGGCATTCCCCAGTTGCATATAATGGAAGGCATCATTCTTCATCTGAATACTCTTCTGAATGTCATAGTGGAGTCCCCAAAGGCAAACTTGAAGTTGTAGTCATACTTCTGAAGCCCTTCTGAGCATTTGTACTGCTCAATCAGGATGTCATGTGCAGCACTGTAGATCACTAGGTGCAATGCAACTGTGTTCTGGGCCAGCATCTTGTCATAGTGGGAGCTATAGACCTTGACATCACTCATGTTGATCTCGTTACTGGCATAGACAGCTGCCAGGTTCAGGGACTGCTGACCTTGCTGGGCGAGGGGGGTGCAGGAGGCCCTGCACCAGTTTCCGTATGTCCTGGTAAGAGCCTACAGGTGTGCTCTGAGCTTGTCTCCTTGAGCGGTGGCAAAGCATGCACTACCCTGATCCCAAAGCCAAGAAAAGTGCCTCCTTGTTTCCTGTCAAGACACCTCCAATCTGCTGTTACAGTACCCCAGTATTGCCCATTAGCTCACCAGTAAACCCTGGATGCTTCCAGTGACTCCTGATAGCAATACTATCACCAGTTCTGATGCCTCCAGGTCACCTGCTACCATAGTCGGTGCCTCCTAAAAGGGAGATAATTTTTTTTCTTCAAGAAGACATTGGGTAAAAAAATAATTATTTTTTGTTTCAATTATTATTTTTTCTTTTTTAAAATTGAGATATCCTTGACGTATAACAGTGTTAGTTTCAAGTATACAACGTAATGATTTGACATGTGTATACTATCCTATGAACAGATAAGCACAGTAAGTATAGTTAGCATTCATCACATACAGTTAACCCCCCTCACATATCTTGCCCCCCCAACTCCCTTACCCTCTGGTAACCACTACTTTGTTCTCTGTATCTATGAATTTGGTTTTATTTTATTTTATTTATTAGTTGGTTTTATTGTTACTGTTATTTTAGATTCTACATATGAGTAAAATCATACAGTATTTATTTGTCTCTCTCCACCTGACTTATTTCACTTAACCTACTATCTTCAAGTTCCCTCCATGATGTCACAAACAGCAGGATTTCATTTTTTTATGGCCGAGTAGTATTCCATTGTGTTTGTGTGTGTGTATATATATATATATATGTATATGTATATGTGTATATGTACATGTATATACAGTATGTATGTGTGTGTATACACATATAAAATGTCACATCTTCTTTGTCCATTCAACCATCAATGTACTTAGGTTGTTTCCATATATTGGCTATTGCAAATAATGCTGTAATGAACACGGGTGCATTTATCTTTTTGAATTAGTGTTTTTGTCTTCTTCAGATAAATAGAAGTGGAATAGCTGGGTCATATGGTGGTTTTGTTCTTAAATTTTTTTAAGATTCTATATACTGTTTTCCACTCTGACTGGGTCAATTTACATTCCCATTAACAGTGCACATCTTCTACATTCTCACCAGTGTATATTATCTCTTGTCCTTTTGATGGTAGCCATTCTAACAGATGTGAGGTGATACCTCATTGTGGTTTTGATTTGCATTTCCTTGATTAGCAGTATTGAGTACTTTTTACCTACCTGTTGGCCATTTGTATGTTTTCTTTGGAAAAATGTCTATTCAGATCCTCTACCCATTTTAAAATCAGATTGTTGGATTTTTAATATTGTTTTATTAATTTTTATTTATTTTGTATATTAACGCCTTAATAGATACATGACTTGCAAATATCTTCTCCCATTTAGTAGGTTGCATTTCCATTTTTTTTTTTTTTTTTTTTTTTTTTCTGTACGCGGGCCTCTCACTGCTGTGGCCTCTCCCGTTGCGGAGCACAGGCTCCGGACACACAGGCTCCGCGGCCATGGCTCGCGGGCCCAGCCGCTGCGCGGCATGTGGGATCTTCCGGGATAGGGGCACGAACCCGTGTCCCCTGCATCGGCAGGCGGACTCTCAACCACTGCGCCACCAGGGAAGCCCTGCATTTCCATTTTGATGATGGTTTCCTTTGCTGTACAGAGGCTTTTTACTTTGATATAGTCCCACTTATTTATTTTTTATTTTGTTTCCCTTGCCTTTGGAGTCAGATCCACAAAAGCCTTCTAATACCAATGTCAGTGAGGTTACCAAGTACATTTTCTTCTAAGAATTTTATGGTTTCAGGTCTTACATTCAAGTCTTTAATCTAGTTTAATTTTTGCACATGGCATAAGATAATGGTCAAATTTTATTCTTTTGCATGTGGCTGTCCAGTTTTCCCAGAACCATTTATTGAAAAGACTATTTCTCCATTGTATATTCTTGGCTTTTCATCATAAATTTATTATCCATTTATGTGTGGGTTTATGTATGGTCTCTAGATTGTGTTCAATTCATCTATGTGTCTTTTTTCATGCCAGTATCACAGTTTTGATTATTTTTTTGTTGGTTTTGTTTTGTTTCTCTTTGTTTCATTTTTTATTTTAAATAGCCTACATTCCTTTTACCAACTTTAGAAGCTACAACAAAATATTAACAAGTCAATGATTTTTATTTTCTTAATCTTGCTTACATATGTATTTTATGATACTTTCCTCAAATAGAACCATACTATTCATATTACTCTATAATATTTTTTACTTAACATAGCATCACAGTGCTTTAATTAATGTAGCTTTGTAGTATAGTGTGACATCAGAGAGCATGATATTTCAGCTTTATTGTTCTTTCTGAAGATTACTTAGGCTATTTATTTTTTTGTTTTTATTTGTGTGTGTGTGTGTGACTGTATACACATTTTAGAATTATATACTTGTGTTGTGTGAAATGTGCATTGACACTATGCACATTTAGGGATTGCATTGGATCTATAGATGGCCTTGGGTAGTATGGACGTTTTACCAGTAGTAATCTTTTCATCCCATGAGCATTAAATTTCTTTGCATTTATTTGTGTCATCTTCAATTTCTTTCATAGTGTTTTACAGTTTCAGTGTACAGGTCTTTCACCTCTTTGGTTAAATTGTTCTAAGTATTTTATTCTTTTTGATGTATTTGTATATGGGATTGTCATCTCAATTTTTCTTTATGATAGTTCAACATTAATGTATAGAAATGCCATAGATTTCTGTATATTGACTTTGTATCCTGTGACTTTACTGAATTCATTTATTAGTTGTAACAATTTTTTGGTGGAGTGTTCAGGGTTTTCTGTACTTAGTATCATGACATAAAAAGTAAAAGTAACAAAGATATTGGCCTAAAAAAATGAAAAAAGATATTGGCCTGTAATTTTCTTTTCTTGTAGTATTCTTGTCTGGTTTTTGTATCAGGGTTATGCTGGCCTTGTAAAATGAGTTTGGAAGTTTTTGCTTCTCTTCTATTTTTTTTTTGGAAGAGTTTGAGAAGGGTTGGTATTAATTCTCTTTTAAAGTTTTGGTAGAAATTGACCAGTGAAGTCATTTGTTCCTGGGCTATTGTTTTTTGGGAGGAAAAATTGTTATTTTAAATTTTGGTTTTTGTTTTGTTGGGTTTTTTTTTTCCTCCACTAAATTTTCTCCAAAGCACTGGGACACAAGTCACTGGAGATCAGCTGAACAAATATATTGCCTTTATGCTTTTAGCAAAGGGAACTATCTTTTTTAAAGCTTTCATTATCAATAGTGTTTCTGTCTTCCCATGAATTATCATATGTCCTGGTGATCTTTGTAGAGTGCTCGTAAATAAGCTCCTGGAAGACGCCTATAAACATATCTAGACATATGGAATCTTAGTGGCAAAATAGCTTGATAAAAGAAGGAGAGTCGCACATTCTCACTGTCCCCATCTTAAGTACACACATACAAGTGTAATATATTTGTACATAAAACATTGTTCTGACTTTCTAAAGAATAGAAGAGAAAAAGAAATTATTTAGGGCTATATGTGAATGCATGCACAAATTCCTACCAGGTTTTGTAACACCAGACTATCAGTTTTCTCATAATAAAAGCTGCTCTATCTCTTGCAAAGTTCTTTCAAAGTTCAAATGAAATAACAACCATAAACCTCATTGCTTACCATGGAGGGGGAATATAAAATACAGAAAACTCAGCAGTAAAATTATGTCTCTACAATTCATGCTGACAGCATGAACCAAGTTATGCAAATCATTGTTCACTTAGAATGACTTTACACCTCTATTTAGCACATATTACATCATGACAAAAGTCTGGAGCCTGAACATTAAGTCTTTAACCGAGAGAAAAAGGGTCAAGAACAAAAACCGGTGTTGTGCCAGTGTTTCCACTGATTGGGTGACATTAATTCATTCATGCATTCAACAAGATAGCTTTTGAGCACAATATGTTAAGGCATTATTTTTAAACACTTTCTAATTAACCTCTCTGAACTGCAGACTCTTCCTCCATATAGTGAGAGAGAGGGAACTGGTCTGGTCCAGAAGTGTGCTATCTATTAAGTTCTAAATTCTTTGATAAGAAATAGGCAACTGGGAGAACATACACTCAAACCAAGCCAACTCTAGAGGGAACACATATTTAGAAGGCACTAAAAAGAAGCATGTGATATGAATGGCATTCCAAAGATAATAGCTTTTACTGCGAACTATATTTTAGACATTTACATGATTTCTTATGAAATGTGGAAATTCATGCATCCCACACATCTGCAATTCCTGACTTTTCTTCATATATAATTGGAGACAATAATACAATATTTGATGGCCTAAATTTCCTGGAGGATTATAAGAAAGATTCTTTGTTTTACATAGATACTCAATCTGTAAACCACTTAGCACACCACTAGGGTGATGCACATGGACTACTCAGTTTGACAGCTATTTTATTATATCTATTTTGATTTTTTTTAAAGCAGTTTGTCAAGATTGGGTATAAATTATGACAAATGTTATATGGATCTATTCCTTCAGGTTGTGTCCTCATTTAGAATTTAACCAATCAGCTAGGCCTCCCCTCAGTAGTGGTTATCTTTGATGACTTAATACAGTTGGGCTTTAGCTTCACAAGATGTTTGTCTTTCAAAACTATCATGCAAATGAGTAAAGAAATCCTATTTTAAGATACCACAGGGTTATTATGTACCACATGGACTATTTCAAAGGATGGCTTCTATCATTGTCTCCATAGATTGTCCACAAGGGAAATATGCAGGTTGTATAATAGTGCTTTCCGCCCTTCTTTCACCCTGGAACTTAACCAGATCCATGTGTTTAGTGAGATCTGTAAGAAGAAACAGGCTCACACTATTTCATGCCTATAGGGGATAGAACCTAGTTTAAAATATATTTATTAGGATAGGAACATCCACTAGTTACCAATTAAAAGAATCCGGGGAGAAAGGGTGATTAAATGGGAAATTCGGGGTGTTTGCCAAAGCTAAATAGCATTTTGGGGGATAATATTTTGCATCTGCATGGGAATATATTATTTTCAAAATATTTTGTAAATGCTATCTCAAGTAATTGCTAACATTCAATTTTATAGATAATTAGATAATATATAATAATAAAAATAATAAAACAAGAACAGCAGATGGACTTTCTATGTGCTGCTCTATTTTATGTGTCTTATAAATCATAATTTATTTAATCCTCTCTATTAGTCTGTCAGGTATAATTTATATCTCTATTTTATACCTAAATAAAAAGAAGCAAAGAGATTAAATAACTCGTCCAAGGAAACAAATTTAGGAAATGGCGGGGCCAGGCATTCTGCTAATGTCACATCAATGACAGTTCAACTAGGCTAGTGTCATTTAGCTCTTTCGACAAACATATGTTTCTTTGAATAAGTCTAAGATTAAAAAAGAAAGACAGGGACTTCCCTGGTGGTGCAATGGTTAAGGCTCCATGCTCCCAATGCAGGGGCCCCGGGTTCTGTCCCTGGTCAGGGAACTAGATCCCACATTCCTGCCACAACTAAGAGTTCACATGCCACAACTAAGGAGCCCATGAGCTGCAACTAGGGAGCCTGCCTGTCGCAAGTAAGACCCGGTGCAATCAAAGGAAAACAAAACAAAACAAAACAATTCAGCGATCTTGAGCTATCAATTAAAGTGAAAATAAATGAGCAGTAAATTGGTTTAATGTGTTTTTTATCCCTAGTAATGATCACTTTAATTACACTTATTAAAATGTCCATAAGTGTTTTGAGTTTTTGATAGTCACTGAAAACACCTGATAGAGATTTAAGACTGCACCCTTCTATAGTGTAATTAACTAGAAAGTAGCTGAGTGGACAAGGACCATATTTCCCTTATGTCTACCTCAGGATTAAGACTGCACCCTTCTATAGTGTAATTAACTAGAAAGTAGCTGAGTGGACAAGGACCATATTTCCCTTATGTCTACCTCAGGACATTGTACTGGTTCTCACAAATAAAATGTGACCCAAGGTGATATAAAAGAAGTTAGATTTTCTCTAGGCCTTCTTCTGCCATCTGCCTGTTTGAACATAATGACCAGGGCAATTGTGGAAACCTTTTCAGGATGGAGTAGGAGTCTGCAATATCCATTTTGAATTTCCATGCATGTATGTTTTAGGATTATAACTTTGGGCATTGTTTATTTAATAGTTTACTTACCTCATATGAATGCCTATTCAATGAGTTACAATTTTAAAAGCAAAAAAATAAACTCACAGATCCAAATTACAAAAATTATATAATTTTATATGTATTTTTGTGTGATAATATTGGGAAAATGAGTTTGTAGTTTCTTACCATTCTGAACTTTTGAGATTTTCCTCATTTTCCCACCAGCCCAGAGATGCAATTAAAGAGAAATATTGGGGGTGGGGAAAGATCGATGGATCCTTCTGTTTACTTCTAAAAAAGAAAATGAGAAACATAATTTCAAATTAGCAGATAAGCATAAAAAAATAAAATTCAAATAAATGACAAAATAAGTATAAAACAAACATAGAAAAAATCAAAGAATAAATTCTAATATTTCACTAATTGCAAGAAATTTAAATTCTAAAAAGGACTTCTGTATCTAGCAATTTGGAACACTGGATATCCAGAAAAAACTTTCCCAATAAAGTATTTAAGGAAATACTAACTGTGGAGAATTCTTGACAAATGGCTTAATCTTTTTAAATTTTCACATCAAAACAGTAAAATTATTTAGCAAAAACAAAACTCATGGACAATATTTACAATAAAACTAGGCAGCAAGTTATTCCTATGGATCCCAAAATACAAGTAGGTTTAATTTTTAAAAAGACCAAAAGCCTGCATGGCACTCATATCTGTGAGGCAAAAAACAAAGAAGCTACAAGGTAGCTGCCATGCCTGAAAGTGATGGATGTCACCCTGGGCCAACTTGAAAACAACAGCTGAAATGAGGAGGAGATTTGCTTTGTTGATGGGCACAATGACTGCACAGTAACCACTAAAAAGCTAGGTGTTTATAGCCATTAAAAACTCCTCAGACTGACTAGCCAGGGCTCCCTACCAGGCCAAAGCTACACACAGAGGAGAAACTGATGAGTGCAATCAAAATTAAGCAAGGTATGGACAGAGACAGAAAAAAAGAAAATGACCAGATAAAGTGGGGTTGAGTTAAGAGACCCATAAAATTTCAGAAAGCATGACAGTATTTTTTTTAACACTCTTAGAAAATAAGAGCACTTTTAAGTTAGAAAAGTCTCTGAACTATGCCTCCTCTTATTTTCCATAAAAATAAGTAACAGATCATCATCAAGGTCAAATTCCATACGTTTATTATAAGACAAAACGGTAATAAGGTGAAGAATAACATCCCCACAGAAAATGAAAAGTTTAAGATGAGTTTTAAACCACCGTATATCATTTGGAAGTGAAAGAGCAACATAAATGAGAATTAGAGTAAAGCAGAAATATGGTGATACGACTCAAGAAATAACTAAAATAAAAGAAAAATTACTTAATAAATGGCATCTTAATTAGAAGAAACACAAGTAAATAAATAGAAAACGACTTTTGAAATTTACATTAAGAGGACAATTATAAAAACCAAAAAGAAAGATAAAAGGATTCAATAAAAAGTGTTCGTTATTGAAGATAGGCAAGGAAGATAAAAAATAGACACAATAAAACTTTCTGAACAAATCCAAAGCATGGAAAAAGAACAAATGGAAAAGAAAAAATGATAGCTTAAGAAATATTTCCTGTCATTAAAAAAATGAAAATTTGTACTGATGCCTGCTCGGTACCTATGAATTTTGATCCAGAATGATCAAACCCAGGAAATATTCTATTAAAATTATTGGACTTAATAAAATTTTTTATAAACAAAAGCTCATTTGGGTATCAAGACAAAAAAGTTACATGAACTAGAAAATTAGATTATCATTAGACTTTCAACAACAGTGCTTTTTGTAAGAAAAATAGAGTAACATATTCAATATACTCAAGAAAAATTTTTAAATGTGAGTCAGTATAAAATCCAGCAGAACTGACTTCCAGTATGAAGACATAAACAAAGTTTTCTCAACATGGAAGAACTCAGGAAATTTTGTTCCCTTGATCCTTCTAGAGAAATCTACTAGAGAATGATCTTCAGACAACCAAAATGGCTATAAAGGCATCAACATGAGGAGGATGGTGAACATTAAACAGAGTTACTTATAGACTTAAAATTGAAGAAGGGTTAAACATGAAATAGAACAGTATGTAACAACCATATGCTCAGGTATTATAGGTATAAAGCAATTATTAAAACTGGGGGAAATTGGGAAAGCATATGTAAAAAGTTAAACTGTTCTCAGTAATTATGTATATACTATAAGTGTTAATATCATTTTTCTGACAATGTGTGTATAAAGTGGGAAATTTTTAAGTAATGCTATGGACTATACACATTTTACTATGTCATGTACCCTAGAGCATTTGAATTCTCAGTGTAAAAGAAAGCAGTTATGAATGTAATATAGAACATGATATAGAAAAAGTCTGGTGGTCCTAAATTTGAATGGAAGTATCAGTAAGGCCTCACGAAGCATAATGTCTCTTAAAAGTACCTGTCTGTCTATCTCTATTTATCATCTGTCATCAACATATATTCTTAGCTCAGTCCACTGAAGAGGCCTGAAAAGAATGGCCAACCTAGTACCAGTGAGTCCTTACTACATAGATTGGGGTCTTAATTACTTTTTCTATTAAATAAAAGGAGTGCCTTTTAGACAAGTGACCAGTTCCAATTCTGGAGCAGAAAATGTCCAAGGAAAGCTTGGAACATGGTGTCCTTGGAACACATAGGATAGTGACAAAGATATCAAACACACATCAAAAGGTCACATCAAAAGGATCAGGAGCTAATTTAAAAAGAATGCTCTTGCTAAAGATCAGACAATTTGAGCTTTGAAAATGATCATTACAACTGATGGTAACTAGTCATACATATTGAGATAGATATATATTGAGGTTCTTCTTAGGTAAATTCAATTATTCAAATATTGTTGAATTTTTTTATTATTCTAGAAAAATAATATCATGGAATTTGGATCTTAACTGTTGAAATTTTTAATATTGAAGGAAAGATATATTTTGTATTTTTTTAAGCTTGGGAATAAAATTGAGAAATCACACAGGAAGAGATACTAGGATGACTCCACAATTGATGCCAAACTCCTCCAAATGATGACATTTTGGGTGGTTCATGAGGTTCCTTTTAAATGTCATCTTTGTGGAGATGTCCCTGATACTCTGCAGTAAGAGTTTGATCTTTCCTCCTCTAATTTTATAACACTACCTATATATCTCATGATGATTTCATATTATAGTTATTTATAGACATATTATATATATATATCCCTAAGAAATAATTTTTTTGAGAAACAAATTCATGTCTCCTTTATCTTCATATCCTTTGTCCAGGGTCCTGTAAATAACAAAGAAGAAAAAAAATCAATATTTGTCTTTTTAAGAAATCTAGGTATCAGTCCTATCAATAATAATTTAAAGACTTTGGAATTTGATCAGTTTAATTTCCTATGTGCCTAGGGAATACATGTGGATAGCCTGATGTAACCAGTTGTAATATGCCAATTGTTTTGAACCAAAGACTAGAAATGATTTACATCATTGTGCAAATTAAGTAAAACAACATCAGAAGAATAAAGTGACAAAAACAAAGTGACTTCAAGAAATTAACCCTGAATAATTTACTATACATGAAAGGGTTTATGAGTCAGTCATGGCACACAAAAGAAAGGGGCACAAAAAGTACAGGCCGTTGCTAAGCAAGGAGTTTTAAATGTTTAAAGACAACTTGTATAAATGAAGGGATAAACTGAAGAGTTTTTTGGCACCAGGAAGAGGCTTGGAACTTCTGTTTTGCCCTGTGCTCTACGGGAAGAAAAGCTTTTCTTTCTCACTGAATCTCTTGCATGATAACTAAGCCATAGCAAAAGGAGAGAGAGTAGGTAGAAAAGAGCAGGGACTGGAGGGCTGACCTCAGGTTACTTTAATAGTCAGAGGTAGAGAGAAACAGAGGAAGTCACCAGAAACTGAGATGGAGTGACAGGAGGAGTGTGGGGAGATCCAGGAGAGGTCGTGCCCTGGAAGCAGAGGGCTGCTTCAAGCGTGAGAAGATGCAAAGATTTTCAAACGTTCCAGATGGGTCAAGGACATCTAGGACTAGTAACTAACCGTCAGTTTTAGTAAGGAAGAGTGTGTTGGTGATCTTGTAGATAATGAATTTTGGTGAAACTGTAGGTCAGAGGCCAAATTGGATATAGTTCAGAAGAAAATGAGAGGAAAAAATTGAAGGCATGTACCTCTAGCACTTGCTGGAGAAGAATGTGAGGACAAAGGAGGCATTTTTGGCTTTGTTTTCAAGAGAAAGAGGAAGAGAGGGAGAGAAAAACTTTCAGTAAGAAATAGAAATTTTATTTTTTAAAGGTGATTTTTGTATTTGTTTTAAAATGTGGACTATTACCCCGAAGACAATATGGAGAAATCTTGGTTTTGAGATTATTAAGTTACTGACTCAGAGTATGATAATTAGAGGTCTGTTAATGTAAAAATTAATTATCTTAATAACTGACATCTTGCTACTTTCTTTAAAAAAAACTTCCTATCAAAATTTTAATTTTTAATAAGATGAATGGCCATTAATGGAAAAGTCACACTTGCATACAATCTGATTTTTTTTCTAAAGTGCTTGGTTTCTGTGGTTTCGTGTGTTTAAAAAAATTCACTGAGAGTTATAGCACTTTGATTTTTCTAAAACAAAAGGTGTTTAAATTTTCTTAAGGATATTTTTTCCTCTGAGTCACTGAACTATAATCTCCTTCCCTCAAGCTATGTTAGATGAAACTACATAATAAAATGTGCTGACACATATGAGTTCACTCAAAGACATGTACCATTTCCTGTTCCTTATGAATATCATATGCCAAATAACTATTCTACTCGCCTCCAAACTGTATATACAGAGCATGTCTGTTCTACTAACAACCCAAGAAAAGTAGTAATTAATTATAACATCATTCTTATTGTGCCAAAGGTTTATTACTACCACCTACAACCCTAAGTGAAGTAATTATATACATATGTAATTTCAGCCATCATTCTTTAAATGCATTACGCTCTTCAAATGCTTGTGTTTTCTGGATTATTCACATTTCCTTAAAGCATCCAAGTCTTGCCAAAGCCTTCCACTCTTAGGAAACCCCATGGGGGATTAAAAATGGGATGAAACCAGTAAACTTCCAGTGCTTTTATATACTTAAAACTACATTTTCTGCCAGGGTCTGGACTATTTAATTATCATTGTTGAGCCATGAATCTACCTGAAACATTCTGCCTATAACTTCAATGAACAATTGAATTAACCAGCCTTTCTAATGTTATCTTCTAGAAGAGTGCAAATAATTATATTATCAAAAGGTGATATTAATGAAAAGATACAAGTGTATCAAAACCTGTGCTGCTATGAAGACTAACACGGATCTTTGTTACATATTTAAATCTAAACCTCAAATGCCTACGTTCCCAGACCATGCCCTGCTACCATTTCTCTATGGATAATACAAGGGTGGAAAGACAAGTATACATCATGATGATCTTGATGGATTGACTGCCTATCACGATCCATTTGATAACATAGAGACAGAGAGAAGAAAAAGACAGATATCATGACAACCCTAACCAGGGGCTTCTTGCCTGGCCTGCACGTACTTAGAGGCACATTCAGACCAAGAAAGGTATTAGTTAAACAGATTCTCAGAGTAGGAGAGCTCAGTGAGTGTCATTGAACTGAGGTTTTTAAGAACCAAGGATCCTGGGACCACTCTATTGATCTTCCAGGCTGTATGCATTTGTAGGGTGAATACAGGAAGCATTAGACTTAATAAAAATTAAAGGGTAGTTTAGTGACATTGTTAGGCTGATAGAGCTGATACAAGATGTCACAACAATTGTAATTAAAAAGGAAACTCTATCCTATGGTCTAAGATATCCTATAAAGAAAAGAGGATGTGTTTGATTTTTTTTTAATTTATATAATTCCAAAGTTGTAGGATGGTTTCAAGCATATTGCAAAGACTCTACTATCTAATTACTATATTCTTTACTTTTTATCCTTTTGTAGTAATTGCTTTCTCTCTTGCTATCTATGATATTTTTCTTAACCATTTGAAAGCAATACAAATCATATTTTGTACCCTTAAATGCTTTAGTACCTATTTCCAAGGAACAAAGATGTAATCTTTTATAAACAGAGTGAAATTGCCAAAATTACATAAATTAATATTGGTACTCTTAGCTAATTAATAGTCCATATCTAAATTTCATTCATTGTCTAATGTCTATATGGCTTTTTTTCCCTCAGTAAAAATTGAATAAGTGATCACACATTGTATTTAGTAGAAATGTCCCTTTATTTTCCTTTATTCCTCAGTTTTTCTTTGTCTCTCATGATTCTGAAAGAGTACAGGGCATTACATTTGTAAAATATCCCTCAGTTTAGATTGGCTACTTCTTCATGATCAGGTTCATTTTGTATGTTTCTAGCACTACAGTAATAGTGATTTTGTGCCCTTCTCAGTGCATTGCAGCAATAAGCACATAATATCAATTTGCACCATTAATGGTAATACTAATTTTAATTATGTCATTAAAATGGAATCCACCATGTTATTACACAATAAGGTTACTGTTTTTCTTTTTGCAGTTAATGTTTGTGGTGAGCTGCTTGGATGCTGTGTCATATTTTTTCATTGAACATGAATCCACTTGTTTTATCATCTACTGATGATTCATGTCTGAATCAATTATTGTTATCATTATTGTGAAATAGTGTTTTCTTCTCCCCCAAGAGCATACATATTTTTATTTCTTTAAATATAAAAGGTGGGGCCTCCCTGGTGGCGCAGTGGTTGAGAGTCCACCTGCCGATGCAAGGGATACGGGTTCGTGCCCCGGTCCGGGAGGATCCCATGTGCCGCGGAGCGGCTGGGCCCGTGAGCCATGGCTGCTGAGCCTGTGCATCCGGAGCCTGTGCTCCGCAACAGGAGAGGCCACAACAGTGAGAGGCCCGCATACCGCAAAAAAAAATAAATAATAAATAAAATAAATAAATATAAAAGGTGAATTAATAAACATTCTCAGGAAAATCGGGAGTAGCTAGAAACATTTTATTTACCCTTTATTTATTATAGTTATGAAATATTTTTACCAGCCTACTAAGAGGTAATGCAGGCATAAATGACCTACCAGAAAAGTCAGGAGACAATATCATCACTGTTTCTGGTCCATTGTGTGTAGCATAAAAAAAAAAAAGATAACAAGGTAAACAATTTGCGAATTCTTACTTTTAATGTAATTGTATGAAAATAGCTAGATACAATTGAAATGTCTATAAATTAATGGCTGATTGATTTATGCCCACAATAATAATGACTAGTTTTTAATAAAATAAATAAAACAATGAATACCCATAATAATAAAACAAGTAATTTCATATAGGTAAGAAAATAAATTAACAGTCCCAACTATGTATGTATTACTTTAAAAAGAATAAAATTACAAAACTTGACCAATAGATAAGGAATTATTTGAAAAACAAAGAGGTATATGTATATTTTGGAAACTTTATGTGAAAGAATAGCTACAATTTTTAAAAGAATGATGTGGCTCTTGCTACCAAACATTATAATATAATAAAAATTAGAATAGTGTGGTGCTTGCATAAAAGTAGACAAAGGGAAAATGAAGATATCACAGAGTCTCCATTATAAATAAAACAATTATGTAATAATGGAAAAATTACAAGTGGATTATGGACTAATTATTACATGTCACTGTGAAAATTGGACAGCAGTATTTTTGGGGAAAGCGGGGTAACTTCTCACATTGTACACAAACAAAATTTCCTTTTTAAATGGGCTAATTGTGAATGGCTGACATATATTGAGTATTTTATATACTATATATAGTATATAGTATATGCTATTCATGTCCATAATAGTTTTTATTTTACACAATTCTGACACATACACTGGTCTTCTTTAGTACATTACCCTTTGTGAAAAGCATTAGAAGAAATATGCTCTCCATTTTATAAATGCAAAAAGGGACATTTAGAAAGCTTAAGAGATTTGTCATAGTATTGGGTTGGCCACAAAGTTCGTTTGGGTTTTTCTGTAAGATGTTATGGAAAAAACCAAACGAGGGCTTCCCTGGTGGCGCAGTGGTTGGGAGTCCGCCTGCCGATGCAGGGGACACGGGTTCGTGCCCCGATCCCGGAGGATCCCACATGCCGCGGAGCGGCTGGGCCCGCGAGCCATGGCCGCGGAGCCTGTGTGTCCGGAGCCTGTGCTCCGCAGCGGGAGAGGCCACGGCAGTGAGAGGCCCGCGTACCGCAAAAAAAAAAAAAAAAAAAAAAAAAACCAAACGAACTTTTTGGCCAACCCAATACAGGTGTCTGGTTTCTGCAGAGATGAGCTTGATATCAAATCTTAGAACTCTTAATCCTATACAAGTTAAATCTCATTGCCTTTGTGCACTACTTGTGTATAGTTCAGGAAAAGCTCTGAATACCCCATAATTCTAAGAAGGAGATAATTTTCTAGACTGTTGAACCATTCTGAAATAGAATAAATATGATTCTTTCACAAAGAAGCAATAACTGTTACTTAAATATTATACTTACCTTAATATATCTATTTCAGATACATCTATTTGTAATGTTTAAATGAAGAATCCATTGAAATAAGAATAAGACTAAAGAAACTTACTAAAATAAGAAGTGGGGAGGAATCCTAATTTATAATATAAGTCAAGGTTAAATGTGTACATTTACTAATTCAAGGTAGTTATTTAAAAGAAAGCTTAGTAAAAAAATCTATATTTTATGCTCCTGGAAAAGAACAATTGTTTATTACAAAAAGAAAAGTGTTGCTTATGGTAGAAGCTGTAGTTTAGTAAATGAAAAAATTTTAAATAAACTAACTTTAAAAAATTTGAAGCAAATAATAAAGGGAAAGAAAACAATAAAACCAAAGACTATGAAATTTGAGAAAAAAGTTAAAGGTTTTTAAAATATTTATATTAATAATAATAAATTAGTTATATTATACATCGGGCCATACTAATAATGTGAATTTATTTTATTCAGTGGACATTTATATCCTGTTACTAATTCTATTTTCAATGTGTCAAAATTAAACTTGGGGCATTCAGTCAAATCCTACTTGCAATGAATAATGTAGTGTATTTGAGAAATAGAGGTTCTTCATTGTAATTAAATAAGAAGGCCTTAATTATTAGGGTTTCTACATCAAAACAAGACACAACTATCTCAAGAGAAAATGGAAACAGTATGCACAATGTAAGCAGCCTTCATAGAGGGCAGATCCATTATTTCTCAGCCATATGAGTCAGAAAACTAGTCTGTGTTCTCCATGTTTATTTCTTTTGTCCTTTTGCTCCCGATTCTCCAGTAATCTCATTCTCCACTGTACTTCATTCACCCACTGCCAAGTTCAAATCTTAGACTTTGGCATTACCAATAAATGTTACTTTCTCTAAAACTGCAGGTTCACTTTCCCAATTTCCTCAAACCCAACAGCAATCCCACTGATAGCAGATTACATTTCCATACTAACACCAAAAATAACTTTAAATGTTTGATAAACATATACAAAACAAAGCAAAACAAAACATTTTCTTAAAAGCTAGGAATATCAAGATAGTAAGAATTTAAAGACCAAAGAAGCAGAGGAGGTTCCTTTTGGTTGGAACACATCTGCCAATCATGATGAAATACAGCTGAGTATCTGAGCTATAACTGTGAAGGCTCAAAGGGCCAAGGGAACCTACATCCATTCTAATAAGCACTGTCTCCCAAAGTGAGGAAGCTGCTAGATACCCATATGTAACCTAAGCAGGGAATATTTGGGTTATACTCTTCAGGACAACGATGATTAGAGTTATCCTTTCAGGGAAAGTCATAGTCCTGGTTTGAGCATGGGAAAAAATTAAGAGCTAAATCTTTTTCCCAAGAAACTGAACCCTTGGCCAGATGTCATATGAATTTCAGTTTGAATTTGTTTGATTATGAGTGACCAAAGAATCTTCAAGCATGGCTTCATTTTGTAGAACCTCAAGCACTTGGCAGAAGCAAATGAAAAGGCAAATACATCCTGGAAGACATACCTTCATTTTAAGCCTGAGTAGTTCCCTAGAAGCTATTGTAAAATGTCATCAAGGAGCACCAGGCAAAGAAAACCAAGCACACAGCAAAAAGTCACCATGACTGAACCCAACCAGTGACATAAAAGATAAGGAGTTAATGCAAAAAAATCAGTTTCTTAAATTTTAAAAGCAAAGAAATCTCTACAGGAAGTCAGAAACTATAAAATGACAAAGCAGATCTAAAATAACTGAATCTTACATTATTCATAGATGCAACATAGTGAAACAATTATGACAGTATTTACAGTCAAAATAGCCTTCAATGCTGCATGGGTAATTGCTATATGACAAAGATAATATGGCAGATCAGCAAGAAACAAAAATGGTCTTTTCAAACAAATATGCTGAGAAAACTGGGTATACTTATGGAAAACTATGGTGAAGAACCTTTCCTAAAAACAGAGAAAAAAATCAGTTATAGATGGATTCCAGAACAAAATATGGAAAGCAAAACTATAAAGCTTTAACAAAGTATTATAGAGAATATCTTCACAACTTCACTCTAAGAAGTTATTTTCTTGGGCAAAAATAAAGGAAAAGCCAGATAATCTTAGACACCATAAAGAAGATAATTTTGCTTACATTAAATTAAACATGTGTTCATCCACAGTGAAGAATACATGAGTAAACAGAGGAGTTACGGAAATGAGGTAGGACATGTGTAGCACGTGTAACTGACAGGAGGAAATTTTAGAATTTCTGCAAATCTCTCTCTCACTGCACACACACACCCCCACCGCCACCACCTTCACATGTGCACACACACACATAGATAATCTAATAGAAAAAAGGAAAAAAAAATCTTGAACAAGCAATTCATGGAAGATGAACACCAAGTGGGTAATATAAGAAAAGGTATTTAGCCACATAAATAATCAGAGAAATGAAAATAAAAACTGTAGAATAAATTACACATCCATCAGGTTGTCAAAATTGTAATGTCTACAATACTGTTAATAATGGTAAGCAACAACTTGTATGATCCTGTTTTTATGAAAGGTCCAGAGAATGTAAATCTGTAGAGATAGAAAGCAGATTAGTGGTTGCCTGAGGATGGAAGTGAGAATGAGGACTGATGGCTATGAGAAATATACTCAGGGTGATGGGAAAGTTCTAAAATTGTATTGTGATTATGGTTGCACAACTCTATAAGTTTATGAATTTACAAAAATCATTGATTTTTTAAATACTGGGAACAAGTGAATTCTATGGTATGTAAATTAAACCTGAATAAAACTGTTAAATTAAAAAAAATAATGTGGAGGAACAAAAACTAACATGCAATGCTGATGGGAATGTAAATCAAAATAACCATGTTGGTGAAAAAGTTTGGCATAATTTATTGAAGTTGAGAATATCAATACCCTATGACCCATCACTGCCAGCCGTAGGATATAAATTAGAAAATATCTTGCCCATTTGCAACAGTATATCTGAATAAGTATTGGAGAAGTGATGTTTGTCAGTACTTCACTGAAACCATCCAAATTATTTAGTACACATCAATATAAACAAATTTCAGCTGAACTCAAGAGCACACTGTTGACAGAAGTAAAATAAAGGAATGCATAAAGCTTTATTTCATACTCATGTGGTTCAAAAATACGGAAAATAGGGTTTCCCTGGTGGCGCAGTGGTTGAGAGTCTGCCTGCTGATGCAGGAGACACGGATTCATGCCCCGGTCCGGGAGGATCCTACATGCCGCGGAGCAGCTGGGCCCGTGAGCCATGGCCGCTGGGCCTGCGCGTCCGGAGCCTGTGCTCTGCAACTGGAAAGACCACAACAGTGAGAGGCCCGCATACCGCAAAAAAAAAAAAAAAAAAAAATACGGAAAATAAAACTATACTTTTTGAAGACACACATATCTTGTTCAGGTGTACCTAGGTAATAAGACTGTAAACTTACACAGAAATATAATTCTTACAAAAGTAATAGCTATAGCAGGGAGAGAGATTTAAAAACACTGAAAGAAGTGGATAATTCTGAGGTTATTCTGATGTTATGGTTGAGAAAGGAGCTTTCTAGAGGTAGAGTAGTCCCAGCTTACATCTGTTTTGCTGACATAATCATAATAGCACCTCCTTTTACCCTCAATTATGTCCAAGTTTGGAAGATAAATTATATAGTCATCAAAACTAGCGGACCACTAGGACATAACCTTAATTTGGGTTATGGGTGTGGCACTAACCCTAATTTGGAAGTTTCAGCAACTATATCACTGAGGAAGCGGTGTCAGTGCCTGGTTGGACCTGAGTTATGATTCAGATTGATCCAAGAGAAAAGATAATAGGGGTTCGTGACACACAGAAGCAATAACACATCAATACTCACAAAAAAGGGAGACCATCACGTTGGATAATTGAACAAACAAATGAAAATGACCGAAGCCCAGAGTATAGGAATTGTGCAAGAGAAGAGGGAAGTTATTTTGGGGGTTTTTTTTTTTTGCATTTTTTTTGTTTTTTGTTTTTTGTTTTTTGTTTTTGTTAGTTTCTGGTGTACAGCAAAGTGATTCAATTATACATGTACATATACATCTATTCATATTCTTTCCCATGGTTTATTACAGGATACTGAATATAGTTCCCTGTGCTATACAGTAGGACCTTGTTGTTTATCCATTCTATATATAATAGTTTGCATCTGCTAAACCCAAACTCCCAGTCCATCCCACCCCACTCCACCTCCCTCAGCAACCACAAATCTATTCTGAATCTGTTTCGGTTTTGTGGATAAATTCATTTGTGTTCTATTTTGTATTCCACATATAAGATATATCATAGGATATTTGTCTTTATCATTCTGATGTATTTCGCTTCATATGATAATCTCTGGGTCTATCCAGGTAACTGCAAATGGCATTATTTCATTCTCTTTTATGGCTGAGTAGTATTCCATTGTATATCTGTACCACATCTTCTTTATCCATTCATCGGTCGATGGACATTTAATTTGTTCCTATGTCTTGGCTATTGTAAATAGTGCACCTGTGAACATAGGGGTGAATGTATCTTTTTGAATTATAGTTTTGTCCAGATATATCCCCAGGAGTGGGATTGGTGGATCATATGGCAACTCTATTTTTAGTTTTTTGAGGAACCTCCATAATGTTCTCCACAGTGGCAGTATCAATTTACATTCCCACCAACTGTGTAGGAGGGTCCAAGAACAGAGAAGTTTTAATGAATGAGGTTGGATCAATAAGCAAGACCCAGACAACTGGAAGGCTTTGTAGGCCAGTCTAAAGAGGACCAGGAGGCTCTAAAGAGGTTGCATATATTTGCAAAGGTAGTGACTAGAGGAGCTGAAATGTAATAGAATATTGATCTGACTTCAAAATCTATGCTCTCATTGTATATATGGCTGGAATTCTGGGGAAAACATTTATGGAGCATGCAGAGGAAGAGAAACAGGACACTTAGAAGAGGAATCAAGGAGGAGAAAGATCAGAAGGGAATGATACCATGCAAGCTGAGGGGAAAAAGCTTTGAAAGGTGAAATATTCCACAGCATCATGTACTGTAGAGAAGTCTCATAAGGTAAATGGACCTGAAATTATGAATTAGGCTATTTAGGAGTGAAAATCAAAATTATGGCTGACTCATGTGCCCCTTTGTCTACTAATGCCATCTTTTCTTACACTTGACATCTAAGCAAGAAAAGTCAAGGTCCTCATCAGCTTCTCATTGTTCATATTTCTATAAACAATTGATCCTGGGGACTATTGACTTTTCTTTCCAACTATCTTTGAAATCTATTCATTTTTTTCTTCCTTCACTTCCTTTCCTTATAAATCAGATTATTATCCCTCACTTAAACAATCACTTTAGTATAATATCACTCAAATGTGGAGTCTAAAAATACAACAAACTAGTAAACATAACAAAAAAGAAGCAGCCACAGATATAGAGAACAAACTAGTGGTTACCACTGGGGACAAAGGAAGGGGGAAAGGGCAATATAGGGGCAGGAATTAAGAGGTACAAACTATTAGGTATAGAATAAGCTACAAGGATATATTGTAAAACATGGAGAAAATATATGCAATATTTTATAATAACTATAAGTGAAGTATAACCTTTAAAAATTGTGAATCACTACGTTGTACACCTATAACTTATATAGTATTTTACATCAGCTATACTTCAATAAAAAAATAAAAATAATCACTTCACTTGGTTAGAAGTAATTAATGAAAAGTGTATAAAGTTCTATTGTCATTTTACATCAAGTTGAGAAAGAACAGCCTTACACAGAGGCAGTTCTAGGAAAAATTGACAGATCTGACATTAAAAGACCAGACTAAACATATATTATGAAAGTAATATAAAAATCAATGATTGGGCTTCCCTGGTGGCTCAGTGATTGAGAGCCCGCCTGCCGAGGCAGGGGACACAGCTTCGTGCTCCGGTCCGGGAAAATCCCACATGCCGCGGAGCGGCTGGGCCCGTGAGCCATGGCCGCTGAGCCTGCGCGTCCGGAGCCTGTGCTCCGCAACGGGAGAGGCCACAACAGTGAGAGGCCTGCATACTGCAAAAAAAAAAAAAAAAAAAAATGATTAAATTCTTTTCACTGCATTAATAATGCCAAGAAAAAGAAAACAATTCTTTTAAGTTGCTTTAAGTGAAATACTTTCATTGATTTTTATTTTGATCTAGTTTCATACCACTCATACTTAAATTTTTTAAGACCTATGGAAAGAAGGTGAGGTTTTCTTAAGAAAATTGTGACTATCCTACACTGTATATCAAGTAGTTAGGGCAGGAAGGGTATTACCTAGTGGTTACAAGATTAGGTGATCAATTCTGACATGACTAACCAGTTCTGGTCTCAGATCTTCTTTTAAACTGTGGCTATAATTGTGCCTGCCATATGTAATTTCTTTTTTTTTTTTTAATTAGTTTCTGCTTTATAACAAAGTGAATCAGTCATACATATACATCTGTTCCCACATCCCTTCCCTCATGCATCTCCCTCCCTCCCACCCCATATGTAATTTCTTTGAAGCTTAAATAGATGTCTAGCACATAATAATTGCTGAATAGGTATCATTTTTTACTAACTGATATACTTTTTATAATAATTAAATAATTTACTTTGAATCAGGGTTTTCTTTTTTTTTTTTAACATTCTTCTAACTTGAAATCCTGTACATTTATAAAAACAAGTCGTGTGGTGAATATGGTTAACAGTTGGTATTTTATATACCAATTGGTACTAAGGATCTCAAATAAAATTGTTCTCATCTTAGAAGACAGGATTACCAATATTTTATTTTATTTTATTCCTTTAGTTTTTTTTTTTTTTTACTGAGTATAGTTGATTTAAAATATTGTGTTAGTTTCTGCTGTACAGCAAAGTGAATCAATTATACATAAACATATATCCACCCTTTTTTAGATTCCTTTCCCATATAGGCCATTACATACAGAGTATTGAGTAGAGGTCCCTGTGCTATACAGTGGGTCCTTATTAGTTTCCTATTTTATATATAGTAGTGTGTAAATGTTAATCTCCAATCTCCCAACTTATCCCTCCCCCCTTCCCCCCCGTAACCATAATTTTGTTGGAAAACTTCCTTTACTTTTATCGTCTAACTTATATTTCCTTCTTCTCTGCTCTAATTATATTTTTCTTTCTTGGGACCATGAAACTCAGTAGAGAGTCATTATATCTACTTTCTGTCTTCCCTTTTAGGCCACCCCAATTCACTTACTAAGCCAAAAAATTCATTCTCAGTTTTCTTAATTCCTTGTCATATATCTACAATCCATAATTTGTTAAATCATTTTTGTTATTCTCTAAACTTCCTGTACTAGCTTACATATTCCTTTTAAGTCTTTAATTAAATATTAAACAGATTCTGTAGCTGACAGTAGAGGTGCTTAATGTAAAACATGTGACTTTTTCTTGAAAGTCTACTCTGTAGTTTTTTTTTTTTATTATTTTTCCTGTTCCTCAATTTTTACAGTCTGTTCCACCCAAGCAGAAACACTTTACAGTTTCCTGATTGCCAAGGATCCATCTTCATTTTCCAGTCACTTCAACAGATTCCTTCATATCCTGTGATGGTTTTATGAACCTATTTTCCACACAGATATAGTTAAAAGAAAATCTGGTATTGAAGGATTTTTTCCATATTAGCAGAGAGTATTGAATTTGCTGTGGACATATTTGTTGTGAGGCATGGTGCCATGTTTTGTTGTTGTGCAAATAAATGTGTCCTGGCAGTGACAATGATTAGGACAAAATGCACCATTCTAATTGGCCAGTATACTCAGAGAATTTCTGATTCATTCATCTCTGGCAACAAAACTTCTTGCAAACACTGATGGTGAACATCCATAGAAAGCAAATATTTGAAGAAAGTTGTTTAAAGGATATTTAAAAATCAGAGTGGAATTATTTGCCTGAGCAATGAAATAAAATGTACCTAAGCAATGTTTCATTTATCTAACGTGAAATCTTCACAGTCTATACAGGGATAGAGTGCATTCTGGTTTGTGGTATGCACTGATTCCTCAGGAATCACCATCACAAGCCAGTAAATGGACAGTCTGCTCTTATGCTTTGAGGGGCAAAAAACTGGTTGTAAAGTGCTACAAACCTATGAAATCCTTTCCCACTTGTGGCTGGCTGGTGGAAATTCACTGCAGAAGAGCAGAAAGAGACTTGACTTGGCTTTTCCCTTACCAAAGGGGGACCGGAAAATGAAAGATTTTGAAAAATTAAAGACTCATTTTAAATATATATATATTTTGTGATTCCAAAGTGGACTTCACAGATGTTTTATCTATAATTATCCATCTCCCCCACCCCTTTCTAATTATAGTGTGGGAAAAAATCAGTGATGCCCAAAAACTAGAATTAAAAAAAAAAAGAAAAACTCTTACAACGTAAATGGTTTGAAATGTTTTGATTTTTTTTCTACTTAGGGATTGTGAGAACAAGCTCCTAAGACTTTTTGCTTTTATTATTAACTTTCTAGAGTACTTTATTTCACCAAAAGAGAAAAAGGAGTCTACAGTCTTTCTTATTCTCACAGTTGACTTTACATTTAAGACTCTGTTAAATCCATATTGTATTTTTCATATGCTGAAATTTATTGAATTCCAGGTACTCGGGTTGAAGTTACTAATACCCAAGCCTGTGACAAGTGCAAGTGACTTTCTCTTCTTAGTCATGGGGGCAGATAGAAAGTTCATGTACAAATGAATGGGATCCGAGGAGACCCAGACACACAAGAGAATTCTTCACATCTTCAGTCCATACACTTCTCTGTTTTTTTTTTTTCCTAGTAGTTTTAATGGGTCAAGAGAGAGATGGGTCAAGAGAGAGAACTGCAGAGTCTGGCTCAACAATCTAGAAGGGTCATTTGTTTTCATTGGAAGGGAGAAAGTATAAGTACCTTATAGGCAAGAATGATAAGTATAAGTACCTTATAGGCAAGAATGATAAGGTAATGTATCTCTCAGCTCTAATAGGCATTTATATCCTGATATATACTCTCTATACCTATATTCTCCTCTGACACAGTAAGAGAATCATACTTGAGGGACTTTTTCAAGGCAAATTATTGCCAGAAACGTGACAGCACAAGGAAAAACACTATTTCTTTGCCACTATATCATTTAATGGTACATTTCCTGGCTACTTCACCTAACTTCCTGTGTGAGTCAAAGAGAATGTGGCCTCTGTGTGGTTATTTACCTTGGCATAATTGTTGCCTCTCTAATTTTCTTCATCCTCACTCACCTTACTGTGGCTGGAGGCCCCTTAATATTCAGGGAACCAGACCAAAATTAAACTTTGTATTAAAGTTAGTCAAGGGGAAGACAGCATTCTGGGTGTGCACAGGGAAAGCTGAGATCTATCTCTGTATCGCAAGTCAGTCAGTCTGTAACTGGCCTCTTTAATTCTGCTATCAGTTCCTCTTCCTTCTGTTGATCCTTCTTCAACAATGAGACACTTCTACAAAGTTCTCAATCTCTCTCTCTTTCTCTCCTTTTCCCTTTAAAAATTTTCAAACACTTGACTTTTCGGTTAAAAAAATTAAAAGATTCAGAACACAGCTAAAAGATCTACAAAAATTTGCATGTAATTACATTATAACTGCTTGATAGTTAATGTCAATACACTGCACATCAAAATAGTTGTTAGGTCAACTCTGTGGTATGTCTTGGTTTGAGGAGAGCTTTCTTTTTTTTCCTAGTAGTACTTTCTTGAATATTGATAGAACAAAGTTTTGATATATTGAGGGGATAAAGAAACATGTGACATATCTTTTGTGGTAGTTTGATGTCCTGCAAAATTGTTTGTCTCTTATTTACAAATAGTGCTCATTGCATGGCCTTGCTCATTTCAGCTTATCACATAATCACCACTGTAAAGGCATATACATTCACTTGCAACAAACCAGTGTTTATTTACAGTTTTTGAGTGCAATGGAGTAGCACATTTATGAAAAAAGAGCTCCTGGCATATCAATATGCATCCCAGTAGTTGAAAACTACTTAATGCTCATAATTTTGGCCTGTTGATTCTGATCCAGTCTAGATTTTCTGCAATAGCCAAGAAATGATGGCATATTTATCCATTGATGTGGCCAATGGGTAAGACAGGAGATACCTAAAATTACTGGGAAATTATTAACTTTAAGGTACTGTGCTTAAGACATCTTATATATTAGTTCATTTAATTCTCACATAAACCATGTGTTAAGATTATTTTGAAGAGACTTAGAGATATAAAGGAAGTTCCCAAGGTCCCACAGCCATTTAGCAGGTGACCTGGATTTGGTTAGGGGGTGTTTGCTCAGTGTCTGCCATACTATCCAGTGAATGGAATATATGTTTGGCCACTCATCTCTTTAAAACTTTTCTAACTGTAGTTCTTGGTTCCTAACCTCATTTACTGAGCCTTGTTCTCAGAAACAGCTAAGTTGGCAGAAATTTCATCTTTCCTAAGAGAAAGTCCTAAAGAGCAACACATTTATGGACCAGAAGAGCAGCCTTGCTTTTGTATTATGTTTGATCTTTTCATTTAAGAGACCATTTTCTCATTAAAAACATGAGTACAGTTACTTTCCATTTTTGATAACACAAACAACAAAAAATTGGCTTACCTGTAGGAAGGAAGGCAATCATTTAGCCATCTGGCCTGGAACTTGATCCTCTACCAAAATTGATGGAAACAGTGTATTTGGAGATAAATCCAAGTTAGAGCCAGGAACTGAAAATTTTTCCTATTTGTAGATCAGAGACTTCTTTCTTTGTAGAGAAAACTCAGTTCTCACTCTCAACTTTCAGAAGTTCCTCATGACTTGTATTGATACCTATTTCTTGGGCTACCCTTATATGTTGGCTTGTATTATACAAGCTTAGAGTTTATATATATATATATATATATATATATATATATATATATATATATATATATATATATATATATGTGTGTGTGTGTGTGTGTGTGTGTATATATATATATATATAGAGAGAGAGAGACAGAGACAGAGACAGAGACAGAGAGACTTTAGGGTTTGTGAAAATTTTGTCAATTACTAGGAGATTACCTGTCCACCCATCAGTTGGAGGAGCTGAATAAGCACCAACACCACTATCTACCTAATGGTCCAGGCAGCAGCATCAGTCATGTTAGACACTCTCTTTCAGTTTTTCCAAACTCTATTGATCTCACTTGTTCTTTACTTTAGGCTAGTGTATCACGTCTCAAGTCTCAATCTTCATAGAAACCACCTGACGATCTTATTAAAGGCAGATTTGGATGTGATAGGACTAGATGTCTAATAACCTAGTTATTAATAATCTCAGTTTCTAATAATGGAGGTGGTGCCAAGGCTGCTGATTCAAATGCCACTTTGAGCAGAAAGGCTTTAGTCCTCTGGTTTTTAAAATGTGGTCCTAGGCCAGCAGCGTTAATACACCTTGGAACTTATTAGAAATGCATATCATCAGGCCCTATCCTAACACTGCAAACTCTGAATCTGACGCCAACTAAAGTTGGAGGAATCACAGCTTTCGACAACTTTCTATCACTCCATTTCCTTTGCCACTTTTCTTAGCTCAAGTGCACATCAAATCTCTCTTAGACTAGCCAAAGGGCCCTCTAACTGGTCTCCCTCAAATCTCGTTTTGTTATAAGCCATCCTCTACATTACTACCACAATGATTTGTACACTAAAAATTGGAAGAGTTTGCCCTCCTCAAATCCCTCTCAGTGCTCCCTTTCTTTGCAAAATAAAGTCTAAAGTTTGTAACCTAGCATTTATAGGCTTACTAAAATAAATCCTAATGATTTGCAAACAGGAAGTGATAACTCAAGTTAAAATTTCTAGATAGAATATCATTCATGGATGTAAAGGGTCGTTATATGGGACAATTCATACAGGGAAATAAAAAAGGTGATGGCTCAGGGAAATCAGTGTTCTTCATCTTGGTCTCCCTAGCTGTGAAAGAAGCAGGGGAAAAAACAGAATGATAAATCTGGAAAATGCTAAAGTAGATTTTGCCTCTATTCAGGAAAAATAGTGAGTAATGATGGTTCTTGTTGCTCTATGAGGATTGGTTGAATAATATCCCTCCACCTCTAGGTAAATTTTTGAAAGAAATTCTATAATAGGGAGAGGGAAATTTGGGTCAAATTGTAGAGTTTGGAAAGTTACAAGTGTCTGTAATTACTTTATTTCAAGGCCAAACTTTTTTTTTCTTTTAATATGAAGGGTATTAAAAAGCTAGTGTGCTTTTTCCAATCTTGGTGCCACAATTTGGCATTTTGGTGTGAGGAATAAAGTTTAAAAATGTTTTTCACACCCTCTCATTTTGGTTCCCCAGATCTGTTTCTTAGGTTAGGTAGATGAACCTACTATAAAGTTTCTTTCAGAAGTGCTCAGTGTGATATTTTCCTTTTCAAAACTGAGCCCATAAGTGTGGTTATAGTCAGTGTTCTTTAAAGGGATTTTAAGAACTTGCCTGATTAAGCCCATAATTGGTTGAGTTTAAGACTACCTTGCTATGTTACAGATGTTTTCCTTTCATTTGAAAGCCTTTTACTTTTGCTATGATTTTATTTTGTTTTAAGGATATTGTCAAGTAATATAAGATTCACAGTTAATTAAAAGTTAGTTAGAAAGTAGAAAATGAAGAAAACTCTTTCCAAAGAAAACAGACTATGTAGTTTTGTAGAAACTTGCATCAAGGTTTGCATCAAGTTTTGGTAAAAGTTATTGGCAGTGGTGATGGTGGCCATTGGGTTAGATTAACTTTCTGATTAACTTTATGTAAACAGATGAATGAACCTATTATAGTGAAAGATGAAAATGAATATATTATTTGTCCACATTATTTCTTTTGTGTAACTCTAGGAAAAATAATTGACTTAAGAAAGCAGAGTCTTTCTGATGTCCTGTGAATCTAGATACTTGCAAATCATAATTATATGCAAAACATGTTTTAAGAAAACGGATTCAATTTTATGATTTTGTATAAATCACTTATTTTTCTGGGATTCAGTATCCTGAATTATAGTATGGAGTAAATTATCTTTGAAGATTCTTCCAGCCTATAGTATTCTGATTTGGTAAGTGGTCAAGAAGTTAATGTCTTTTTTACAATGGAGGATGGCTCCATGATGTATTTATTCTTTACTTGACATATAGAAGCTCAATTAGTATTGAGAAGCTATATCTGGACAGCCTTTCAAGTAGCATTTTTGAGTACCAATTCTGCTTTAAAATTTGTGTTGCATTCAGTTAGAACATTAATGCTGATCTCAAAGATCTATCAACAAGATCATTTCCTTATACTTTTGGCATGCTGTTTTCTTAACAGGGCAATAAACATCTCTATATTAAAATAAAATAGTTTCAAAGATTCCACATAAATGTCCACAAAATATAATTCAAAAAACTCAGAAGAAAATGCAAATATATGAAAGCCATGTTCATCATTTTTCAGTAGATTTGTCTACTTTCTCAGATTCATCTTTATTTTTTGAGCACAAATATTAAACCATTCTCTTTCCTTGTAGCTTTCTACATAATGTGATCAGGAGATACACTGATGCATAGCATAAACAGTAGATGACTGTGTACACATTTGAAGTGATATCTGCCCTGTCTAATGTGAATCCATTGTATATATTCATATATGGGCAACTAAGAGCTCTTTTCTTTGTAAATAAAATAAGTATATAGCTGATTTGTAAGTACCTATTTCTTTCAGTTATCCAACTTTCACAGATGAGGAAAGTAAAGTAGAATGGAATGAATATCTGAGGCCAGTATATAATTGTAAGCAGAAAAGTTGTTTTTTAAATGTTTCCCCAAAATGAATGAACTAGAATTTCTCACTGAGTACAAATCATAGCACCCATGTGGAAGCTATGTTGAGATTGGGGGGGGGGGACAAGGAACCATAATAAGTGGTGGACTTCGGGGTACGTTTGCCACATAAAACCCCTCAAACAACACTGCATGGCATTTTGGCTCCTTGGATTTCATAAGATTCAGAAGGTGGATGCGAAGAGATACAAGTTTGGCAGAAAGTTATAGCCATGTAGTACAGGTAATGTTGTTGAGAAAATCAAGTAAGCTTATTCAGAATTACATCATCCGCCACTTGTGAAATTAACCTGATAATGGAGTTAATCTTTTCCCTGATTTTCTTCTCCATAAATATGTGGATGAGAAAAGTTTTTTCTATCTCATCGAAACATATGGGTAAAATAGGTATTGTACTTGAAAGTGCTTTCCAAAAGTATCAAGTAGTTTACAGTTCTGTAACACTGTTGATCATTAAATAGAGACAACTAAAGTAGACTGGAAATTTAACATGTGCTACCCAGAATATAAATTCCTTAAATATATTACCTAACCTAAAACTAATAATAACTCTATAAAATACTGGTGGGTCCTCTTTCTAGCTTCATTTTACCAGCAAGAAAACAGGCTTGTCCATGCTCCTAGAGATCTTCAAGGAGAGCTAGATTTCATACCTAGGACGGACGATACCCAAAACCATCTAGTAAGTTCTAGGCACCACATTAAGTTACTTATTTTTGTATTTCATAAATATTTAAGTATTGTGCTCAAAATCTCTTAAGGGGTAGAATTAGAATTCACACGAAGTCTTTGGGTTTCTATGTTTCTGTTTCAAATTGTCAAAAACAACCATTACAATATTTCTTCCATAATTGAGCAGCTCTTCAAGAACTGAATATTTGTCATATGTAATTTTTATTTTATACTGAAAATAGTGCATTGCAGACAAGTGTAGATTCTCAAAAAACATTTTGAGATTTAATGTTAAGCATTTCTATTTTTGAATAGAAAGCAACCTACCATATCTATGAAAAAGACATATGCCCAGGAATATAGGCGCAGATGTAGAGAATGGACTTGAGGACACGGGGAGGGGGAAGGGTAATCTGGGATAAAGTGAGAGAGTAGCATTGACATATATACACTACCAAATGTAAAATAGATAGCTACTGGGAAGCAGCTGCATCGTACAGGGAGATCAGCTTGGTGCTTTGTGACCAGCTAGAGGGGTGGGATAGGGAGGGTGGGAGGAAGGCTCAAGAGGGAGGGGATATGGGGATATATGTATACATATAGCTGAGTCACTTTATTATACAGCAGAAGCTAACGCAGCATTGTAAAGCAATTATACTCCAATAAAGTTGTTTTAAAAAAAGCATATATTAATCCTTTGGCAGTCATATCATTTGCAAATATTTTCTCCCATTCTGTGGGTTGTCTTTTCATTTTGTTTATGGTTTCCTTTACTATGCAAAGCATTTGAGTTTAATTCGGTCCTATTTGTTTATATTTCCATTATTCTAAGAGGTGGATCGAAAAAGATATTGCTGTGATTTATGTCAAAGAGTGTTCTGCCTATGTTTTCCTCTGAGTTTTAAAGTATCTGGTCTTACATTTAGGTCTTTAAACCATTTTGAGTTTATTTTTGTGTACAGTGTTAAAGAATTGTTCTAATTTCATTTATTTAAATAGAGCTGTCCAGTTTTCCCAGCCCCATTTATTGAAAAGACTGTCTTTTTTCCATTGTATACTCTTGCCTCCTTTGTCATAGATTAAGTGACCATAAGCGTGTGGGTTTATTTCTGGACTTGGTATCCTTTTCCATTGATCTATGTTTCTATTTTTTGTGCCAGTAACATACTGTTTGGACGACTGTAGCTTTGTAGTATAGTCTGAAGTCAGGCAACCTGATTCCTCTAGTTCCATTTTTCTTTCTCAAGATTGCTTTGGCTATTCAGGGTCTTTTTTTTTTCCATACAAATTTAAAAAATATTTTGTTCAAGTTCTGTGAAAAATGACATTGGTAATTTGATAGGAATTGCATTGAATCTGTAGATTGCCTTGGATTGTATAGTCATTTTGACAGAATTGATTCTTCCAATCCAAGAACATGGTATATCTTTCCATCTGCTTGTGTCATCTTCGATTTCTTTCATCAGCATCTTATTTTCAGAGTAGAGGTATTTTTCTCTTTAGGTAGGTCTATTCATAGGTATTTTATTCTTTTTGATGCAATGGTAAACAAACAGCTCATGCACCTCAATATCAGAAAAACAAACAACCCTATCAAAAAGTGGGCAGAAAACCTAAATAGATATTGCTCCAAAGAAGACATACAGATGGCCAAGAGGCACAGGAAAAGATGCTCAACATCACTAATTATTAGAGAAATGCAAATCAAAACTACAGTGAGATACCACCTCACACCTGTCAGAATTGCCATTATTAAAAGTCTACAAACAATAAATGCTGGAGAGGGTGTGGAGCAAAGGGAACCCTCCTACACTGTGGTGGGAATGTAAATTGGTACAGCCACTATGGAGAACAGTATGGAGGTTCCTTAAAAGACTAAAAATAGAGCCACCATATGATCCAGTAATCCCACTCCTGGGCATATATCTGGAGAGAACCATGGTTCAAAAGGATACATGCATCCCAATGTTCACTGCAACGCCATTTACAATAGTCAAGATTTGGAAGCAACCTAAATGTCCATCAACAGATGAATGGATAAAGAAGATGAAGTACATATATACAATGGAATATTACTCAGCCATTAAAAAGAATGAAATAATGCCATTGGCAGCAACATGGATGGACCTGGAGATTATCATACTAAGTGAAGGAAGTTGGACAGAAAAAGAGAAATATTGTATGATATCCCTTACATGAAGAATCTTTAAAAAATGATGCAAATGAACTTCTTTACAAAACAGAAAGACTCACAGTCTTAGAAAACACACATGATTACTAGGGGTGAAGGATGGAGGGGAGGGTTATATTGGAAGTTTGGCATTCATATATACACACTACCATATTTATAATTGATAACCAACAAGGACCTACTGTATAGCACAGGGAATTCTGCTTAATATTCTGTAACAACCTAAATGGGAAAAGAATATGAAAAATCATAGATACATATATGTGTATATTTGAATCACTTTGCTCTACACCTGAAACTAATACAGCATTGTTAATCAAGTATACTCAAACATAAAATAAAAATTAAAATTTTTTTTAAAAAGCCATACATAAATATTTTCCTATTCATCAAGGAAATATCATTATCAACAATTTTCTCTGGTTTTACAAATAATTTTTCCACCTGAAATTGTCATTAAAGTCAGGCTTGTTTGATAAAGTAAATAAGCTCTTCCTTCAACTCCTTGTCTAAATTAGCATCATCAACTTTTGATTGAGATATTCAGACCCTAACTACAATTTGATACATGCTGAATACTACTACCCCCTTCCCACTAGCAAATCACTGTGTGATAGAAAAAAGCCAATAATGGGAAATGGGTCTATTAAAGAAGACTTTTATTTGGTCTGAGACATGAAGCACAGGCGATCGTGACTAAATTTAGGAAGAGAAAATATAAGCAACTAAAGGCATGAGGGCTTTGTGCATGACAGGAAGGCAATTAAAACCAAGCTAAAAATATATATATAAACAAATATTTTAAGAGTTGACTTGGGTGACAGAAATTATTCACAATGTTCTGTCAGATACTGAATAGAGGAAGTGTATTTTTTCATTCATACCCGGACATCACACATTTCAGTACAAATTGCATCTGACAGCTATTATCAGAGAACTGATTACAGTGGTCTACATGTAAAAGGGTTTGTTTTTCTCTTATAACAAGAAATCCAGAAGTAGGCAGTTGCTATCGTTGTTTCTATAGTTCAGATACCAGGGCCAAGTCTCTGTGTTTCTCTTAGCCTTTTCATCATGGTTCTAAGATGGCTGCTACAGCTCCATCCATCCCTGTCTTAGGCACCAGGAATTATGATGGAACAAGTGCAATAAAGGATGCTTCCCAACTGAGTCACATGTCTTTAAAGTGCTTTCCCTAAAACCTCATCCAAGGGCTCCTGCTTCCATTTCCTTCACACCCTCATTGTAAAGGAGGCTGGACCATGGTGCTTTATGATGTAAGATTTGCCACTAACCCAGAAATAAGGATCCTATTACCAATGACAAAGATGAAAATATATGTGGGAGAGACAAGCAGTTACTTCTGTCACTACACCCTAGTGAAACTGCTTCACAACTGATATGAGGAGAAAGATTATATAATTAATAAGTTGTACTTATTAAATTGTGGACCAGTAACGAGCAATAACATGAGTTCAATTATTAGATGGTGGCTGTGAGATATAAGAGTTGATATTTTCCATCAGTCCATTAAGACACATCATGAAGAATAAAAAGGAATTCAACCAAATAGCTACAAGCATCAGTTTCAAATTTTCATCAAAGAATTTTGATATTCCTTATACTTACTCTAATGTTGTTAATGAGCTTTTAAAGAAACACTAATCAAGATACAAAAAAATGCTTCCCGAAAAGAAATTAAGACTTCAAATCAGAAAGAGAACAATCAAATTTGCATGGCACTCATATGTTCTAATTTCAAAACCGTCTTCAATTTGTTTCATCATAATATTTTCAAAAGTAAAATACCCAAGTTGTAGTAATGAAAATTAGTGAGAAATATATGAATGCTTTAAGTTAAGAAGCTTTATAATGTATTTCTCACCTTCGTTTAGATGTGGCTTTATCATTTGGACTGTAAATGGAGTAGTGTAGGGATATGGGGGATAAATCAGGCTATTCGATAAAATGTATATATTTGCAGGCTGACTTAAGTGACTGATATGTTTAAATATTTTCCTGCTAAATATATTTCCTGTTTCTTAAAAGATTTAATAGCAACATAAAACCTTAATATTCTTGCAGGACTAATGTAGTCTATTTGGGCCTTTCTGTAGCCGATAGAAGTAACTGAAATATTAACAGTCTAAGTATAATTCCTTTTGGAAATCCCAGATAAATTAATTAAAAGCAACTTAATTTAATATTCCAAAAATGTGCTGTTTACATTATGCATCTGATTAACTGCCAGAACACTTTTTATTCAGTAAATATGCCTTCATGCATTTTCCGATATTACATTTTTCAGGTGACAGATGGCCCTAGCATGTGTTCTATCTTGGCATGCAATCTAAATTCCTGATTCCAATGACCATGCATGTGTGGATTTGTGTGCAGATGTGTATGTGCATCACATAGAAATATGGACATCCACACCACATGTTCTTGTCTCATGCTGAAGGGAAAAAAGTGCCTGATTATTAACAACAAATAATCTATTTGTTGTTGAGGTCCGAACTCTGACTGTTTTATTTCTATAAAACAGAGGTTTGGGCTTCCCTGGTGGCGCAGTGGTTGAGAGTCCGCCTGCCGATGCAGGGGACATGGGTTCGTGCCCCGGTCCGGGAGGATCCCACATGCTGCAGAGCGGCTGGGCCCGTAAGCCATGGCCGCTGAGCCTGCGCATCCGGAGACTGTGCTCCACAACGGGAGAGGCCACAACGGTGAGAGGCCCGCGTACCGCAAAAAAAACAACAACAACAACAAACAGAGGTTTGAAGGGCTTCTCAGACAGCCTGAAGTAGATGGTTGGGAATATACTATATTCCAAAAATTTAATGTTGGATCGTCCCTTAGAGGTCATCTAGTGTCCCTTATTTTAAGGAAGGGACTTGAAGTTATAGCCTGGAGGGTTTAAGTCAATGAACAACATCACGAAAATAGAGGCAGAGAACCTCTGTTTGAGGTGGAAAATAGTAGTACTCCAATCTTTATAAGAATGAAAAAGCTAGAAAATCTGAAAGTTAATTACTTTTTTTTTAAGTCACCAGAGAACTGAAGTCACAGAGAAACCCAATAACCAAAAATCTGGGAAGAGCCAGGCACTGGCAGGGAGAAATTGGACCTGAACATTTGCTTACCTGAACCAAACACCACCAGATTCTGTGTAAGCCTATAAAAAGCTACAGCTACAACTTCTCAGTTAGTTACTAAATATTGAGTGCAGGCTAGTGAGAATGTGAAGCCTCTGGGGGAAGGTACAGAGGGGTTCACAAACTCAGGCTTTGCCTCTACAAATGCCACAACACACTCATAGGCAACATGAGGGAGCATCCTGAGAAAGCATTTATTGAGTGCTGACTCAGCCATGGTGGGTCCAGGAGTGGTTTACAGACATTGCTGCCAAAACTCCACCGAGTTACTGTCCCATCTCCCCTCCAGAATAAAAGCTTTCATTTGCAAGGGAAAAGCAATAAGAAGTGTCATCTAAGAGCACTGGTAGAAAACCATTCCAGCTTGTGGGAGAGGGGTGACAGGGAAGAAAATCTTTACCTCTGAGGATGACCAGGGACACATGCTATTACAAACTCTAGAGTTGGAGAAAAGCAAGAGTTCTAAAGGCCATTCTTCTGAGACCGAGGAACACAGCACCATGCTGAGACTGTGGGTTAATCAGAACATGAGAGAAGATCCTTCCATCTCACCCACAACATAAAAAGAATTGCATAAATAACAGTGGGATACAGTTGAGAAGTCTGCATGAGATATTATTTCTCAGGAACAGTGCAAAGGAAAGACACAAAGCCAATGGAGGAAAACAGTCATTGACAAAAATGCTCTGACAGTCTACTTGATAAAAACCAGCTATCAGTAGAGGGCTTTAAACCTGTGTGTCACTCCTGTGTGTGTATGACTGAGTGTGACTATACCAACACACCTCACACCAGCCAGTTCTCTATTAGAATCACATAAAGCCATACACTGAAGGCCAAGTAGAAGTTTCTCTAAGAATAGAACATATTTACCTCAGTGACTACACTCCTTAATTAGGTGTCAGTTTTCAACAAATGAGGCAAATGAAAAAGCAAGTAAAAACAATGAAAGGAGACAAAATCATCATCAGACCTGTTGTAAATATATAATTATGATAGGAAATTTTCTAAAAACCTGTTATGTTAAAGAGTCTAATAGAAAAGATAGACATGTAAGTTCAGATAGATAATTGCATCAGAGTGGTGGACAATATAAGAGAAAATTCAAATGGAAATACTAAAAATTAAAAACATAGTAACATAAAAAAAGAGTAATGGAGAAAAGTAATGTAAGGCCTTCAACAGCTTCATTGGTAGACTTGACACAGGAAAAAAAAAGTTACTAAAATCATCCAAAATGAAACAAAAATAAAAAAACAAAGCAAAATGGAAAACAACAAAATAGCAAAAGAAACAGAAGAGAGTGCCTAGGAACTGTGAAAAAATAACAGTTTTGCATATGCATAATTGGAATTCAAAAAGATGAAGAGAAAATGAGGTGGATGAAACTTTTTAAGAAATAATACCCTCCGCCAAAAAAGAAATAATACCCAAGAAGTTTCCAAAATTATTGACAGACACCAAACCACAGACCCAAGAATCACAGGGACCACTGAGTAGAATAAATTAAAACATATACACACATGTATATCTAATTATATTCAAACAAACTGCTGAAAATAAAGTCAAATTAAAAAATCTTGAAAGAAGCCAAAGGAAAAAAGACATTACTTATATAGAAATGAGGATGAGAATTACAACAGACTTCCATAAAAACCCAGGCAAGCAAGAACATAATAAAGTAACATTTTTAAGTGCTGAAAAAGAAAGGGGAAAAAATCAACCCAGAATTCTATACTCAGTGAAAATATCCTTCAAATAAAGATAAAGATTTTCTAAAACAATCAAAACACCTGGAGACCTTCACTGTCAGCAGAACTCATCTAAAAATCAATTTTAAATGAAGTTCTTCAGGCAGAGAGAACATAAGAAAATTGTATCTACCCCCAAAATTCAGAGAATTGAAAATGGAATAAATGAAGATAAATGAAATTTATTTTATTTCTTTTTTTAAATGTTCTAAAAGATAATCATGTAAAGCAAATGTGGGAATAATGTATTGTGTGTTAATAGTATACATAAAATGCATTCACATGACAATGTTACATAGGATGGGAGAGATACAGAGTTGCCAATCATTTAAATTATACATGGAGTTGTGTAATATTATTTGGAAGTTAAATCTGAGCAATTAAAAACTATATATTGTAAAACTAGGGGAAACTACCATTGTTCTTGTAATAGTATAAATAAATCAATCAATGAGATAAACTACAATCATAAAAATACCAATACAGAAGAATGCAGGAAAAAAGAAAAAGAGAAACAAAGCACAGATTTAAAATAGAAATGATTGCCTTAGATAGTAATGTTATACAAGTTAAAGGACAGAGATTGCCAAATGAGATATGTAAAAAGAATGCAAACCCAAACACATAGGTTGTCTGTAAGACACTCACTTTATTTTTTTTCCAGTTAGCCCTTTTATTTTAGTTTATTTTGTTAACATATATTTATTGGAGTATAATTGCTTCACAATGCTGTGTTAGTTTCTGTTGTACAACAAAATGAATCAGCCATATGCATACCTATATCCCCCTACCCTCTCCCTCTTGAGCCTCCCTCTCAACCTCCCTATCCCACCTGCTAGGTCATCACAAAGCACCGAGCTGATCTCCCTGTGCTATGCTGCTGCTTCCCACTAGCTATCTATTTTACATTTGTCAGTGTATATAAGTCAATGCTACTCTCACTTCGCCCCAGCTTCCCCTTCTCCCTCCCCGTGTCCTCAAGTCCATTCTCTATGTCTGCATCTTTATTCCTGCCCTGCCACTAGTACCATTTTTTAGATTCCATATATATGCATTTTTTTAGATTCCTTTTTTTAAGATTCCATATATATGCATTAGCATATGGTATTTGTTTTTCTATTTCTGACTTACTTCACTCTGTATGACAGACTCTAGATCCATCCACCTCACTACAAATAACTCAGTTTCATTTCTTTTTATGGCTGAGTAATATTCCATTGTATATATGTGCCATATCTTCTTTATCCATTCATCTGTTGATGGACATTTAGGTTGCTTCCATGTCCTGGCTATTGTAAATAGTGCTGCGATAAACATTGTGGTACATGTCTCTTTTGAATTATGGTTTTCTCAGGGTTTATGCCCAGTAGTGGGATTGCTGGGTCATATGGTAGCTCTATTTTTGGTTTTTTAAGAAACCTCCATACTGTTCTCCATAGTGGCTGTACCAATTTACATTCCCACAACAGTATAGGAGGGTTCCCTCTTCTCCACACCCTCTCCAGCATTTATTGTTTGTAGACTTTTAATGATGGCAATTCTGACAGGTGTGAGGTAGTATCTCATTGTAGTTTTGATATGTATTTCTCTAGTAATTAGTGATGTTGAGCATCTTTTGCCGTGCCTCTTGGCCATCTGTATGTCTTCTTCCACCCATTTTTTAATTGGCTTGTTTGTTTTCTTGATATTGAGCTCCATGAACTGTTTGTATATCTTGGAGATTAATCCTTTGTCCATTGTTTCATTTGCAAATATTTTCTCCCGTTCTGAGGGTTGTCTTTTCATCTTGTTTATGGTTTCCTTGGCTGTGCAAAAGCTTTTAACTTTCATTAGGTCCTCTTTGTTTATTTTTGTTTTTATTCTCATTACTCTAGGAGGTGGGTCAAAAAAGATCTTGCTGTGCTTTATGTCAAAGAGTGTTCTTCCTATATTTTCCTCTAAGAGTGTCTGGTCTTACATTTTGGTCTTTAATCCATTCTGAGTTTACTTTTGTGTATGGTGTTATGTAGTTTTCTAATTTCATTCTTTTACATGTAGCTGTCCAGTTTTCAAAGCACCAAATACTGAAGAGGCTGTCTTTTCTCCATTGTATGTTCTTGCCTCCTTTGTTGTAAATTAGGTGACCATATGTGCATGGGTTTATCTCTGGGCTTTCTATCCTGTACCATTGATCTATATTTCTGTTTTTGTGCCAGTAACATATTGTCTTGATTACTGTAGCTTTGTAGTATAAAGTCAGGGAGCCTGATTCCTCCAGCTCCATTTTTGTTTCTCAAGATTGCTTTGGCTATTCAGGGTCTATTGTGTCTCCATAAAAATTGTAAAGTTTTTTGTTCTAATTCTGTGAAGAATGCCATTGGTAGTTTGATAGGGATTGCATTGAATCTGTAGATTGCTTTAGGTAGTATAGTCATTTTCACAATATTGCTTCTTCCAATCCAAGAACATGGTATATTTCTCCATCTGTTTATTTCTTTCATCAGTGTTTTACAGTTTTCTGAGTACAAGCCTTTCGCATCCTTAGATAGGTTTATTCCTAGGTTTTGTATTCTTTTTGTTGCGATGGTAAATGGGATTGTTTCCTTAAATTCTCCTTCTGATTTTTTCTTGTTAGTGTATAGGAATGCCAGAGATGATTTCTGTGCATTAATTTTGTATCCTGCAACCTTACCAAATTCATTGATTAGTTCTAGTAGTTTTCTGGTGGCACCTTTAGGATTTTCTATGTATAGTATCATGTCATCTGCAAACAGTGACAAGTTTTACTTCTTTTCCAATTTGGATTCCTTTTATTTCTTTTTATTCTGTGATTGCCATGGCTAGGACTTCCAAAACTATGTTTAATAAGGGTGGCGAGAGTGGACGTCCTTGTCTTGTTCCTGATCTTAGTGGAAATGCTTTCAGTTTTTCACCATTGAGTATGATGTTTGCTCTGGGTTTGTCATATATGGCCTTTATTATGTTGAGGTATATTCCCTCTATTCCCATTTTCTGGAGAGTTTGTATTGTAAATGGGTGTTGAATTTTGTCAAAAGCTTTTTCTGCATCTATTGAGAAGATCATATGGTTTTTAGTCCTTAATTTGTTAATATGATGTATCACATTGGTTAATTTGCGTATATCGAAGAATCCTTGCATTCATGGGATAAATCCTACTTGATCATGGTGTACGATCCTTTAAATATGCTCCTGGATTCTGTTTGCTAGTATTTTGTTCAGGATTTTTCCCTCTTTGTTCATCAATGATATTGTTCTATAATTTTCTTTTATGTGGTGTATTTTTCTTGTTTTGGTATTAGGGTGATGGTGGCTTCATAGAACAAATTTGAGAGTGTTCCTCCCTATGCAATTTTTTGGAAGAGTTTGAGAAGGATGGTTGTTAGCTCTTCTCTAAATGTTTGATAGAATTCACCTGTGAAGCCATCTGGTCTTGGACTTTTGTTTGCTGGAAGATTTTAAATTACAGTTTCAATTTCATTACTGGTGAAAAGTCTGTTTATATTTTCTAATTCTTCCTGGTTCAGTCTTGGAAATTGTACCTTTCCAAGAATTTGTCCATTTCTTCCAGGTTGTCCATTTTATTGGTATATAATTTTTTGTAGTAGTCTCTTATAATCCTGTGTATTTCTGCCGTGTCAGTTGTGATTTCTCCTTTTTCATTTCTAATTTTATTGATTTGTGTCCTCTCCCTTTTTTTCTTGATGAGTTTGGCTAAGGGTTTCTCAATTTTGTTTATCTTCTCAAACAACCAGCTTTTAATTTTATTAATCTTTGCTATTTTTTTCTTTGTTTCTATTTCATTTATTTCTGCTCTGACCTTTATGATTTATGATTTCCTTCTACTGACTTTGGGTTTTCTTTGTTCTTCTTTCTCTAGTTGCTTTAGGTGTAGGGTTAGATTGTTTTGAGATTTTTATTTCTTTAGGTGAGATTGAATTGCTATAAATTTCCCTTTTAGAACTTCTTTTGCTGTGTCCCATAGGTTTTGGGTCATCGTGTTTTCATTGTCATTTGTTTCTATGCATTTTTTAAATTTCTTCTTTGATTTCTTCAGTGCTCTCTTGGTTATATAGTAGTAGTGCACGGTTTAGCCTCTATTTATTTATGTTTTTCACAGTTTTTTTTCTGTAATTGATTTCCAATCTGATAGTGTTGTGGTCAGAAAAGATGCTTGATACGATTTCAATTTTCTTAAATTTTCTGAGGCTTGATTTGTGACCCAAGATGTGATCTATCCTGGCGAATATTCCATGTGCACTTGAGAAGAAAGTGTATTCTGCCAGTTTCAAGTGAAATGTTCTACAAATATAAATTAAATCTATTTGCTCTTGTATCATTTAAAGCTTGTGTTTCCTTATTTATTTTCTGTTTGGATGATCTGTCTTTTGGTGTAAGTGGGGTGTTAAAGGCCCCTACTATTATTCTGTTACTGTCGACTTCCCCTTTCAAGGTTGTTAGCATTTGCCTTCTGTGTTGAGTTGCTCCTATGTTCGGTGCATAAACATTTATAATTGTTATATCTTCTTCTTGGATTGATCCATTGATCATTCTGTAGTGTCCTTCCTTATCTCTTGTAACAGTCTTTATTTTAAAGACTATTTTATCTGATATGAGTATTGCTACTCCAGCTTTCCTTTGACTTCCATTTGCCTGGAATATATTTTTCCATCCCTTCACTTTCAGTCTGTATGTGTCCGTAAGTTTGAAGTGGGTCTCTTGTAGACAGCATATATATGGGTCTTGTTTTTGCCTTCATTCAGCCAGTCTTTTGGTTGGGGCATTTAATCCATTTACATTCAAGGTTATTACTGATATGTATGTTCCTGTTACCATTTTTTATTTTGTTTTGGGTTTGTTTTTGTGGGTCTTTTTCTTCTCTTGTGTTTCCTGACTAGAGAAGTTTCTTTAGCATTTGTTGTAAAGCTGGTTTGGTGGTGCTGCATTCTCTTAGCTTTTGGTTATCCGAAAAGCTTTTGATTTCTCTGTCAAATCTGAATGAGTTCCTTGCTGGGTAGAGTAATCTTGGTTGTAGGTTTTTCCCTTTCATCACTTTAAGTATATCCTGCCACTCCCTTCTGGCCTACAGAGTTTCTGCTGAAAAATCAGCTGATAACCTTATGGGGACTCCTTTGTATGTTATTTTTCTCTTTCCCCTTGCTGCTTTTAATATTTTTTCTTTGAATTTAATTTTTGTTATTTTGATAATATGTGTCTGGTGTGTTTCTCCTAGGGTTTATCCTGTATGGGACTCTCTGTGCTTCCTGCACTTGGGTGACTATTTCCTTTCCCATGTTAGGAAGCTTTTCCACTATAATCTCTTCAAATATTTTGTGAGACCCTTTCTTTTTCCCTTCTTCTCCTGGAACCCCTATAATTCGAATGTTGGTGCATTTAGTGTTGTCCCACAGGTCTCTGAGATTGTCTTCAATTCTTTTTTCTTTATTGTGTTCCTCAATAGTTATTTCCACCATTCTGTCTTCCAGCTCTCTCATTCATTCTTCTGCCTCAGCTATTCTGTCATTGATTCCTTCTAGTGTATTTTTCATTTTAGTTATTGTGTTGTTCATGTCTGTTTGTTTGTTCTTTAGTTGTTCTAGATCTTTGTTAAACATTTCTTATATTTTCTCAAGATTCTGGATCATCTTTACTATCATTACTCTGAATTCTTTTTCAAATAGATTGCCTATTTCCTCTTCATTTATTTGGTCTTGTATGTTTTTATCTTGCTCCTTCATCTGTGATATTTTTTTTTTTGCCATCTCATTTTTTTTTTTAATAGGTGAGATTGTGTTCCTGTCTTACTGGTTGTTTGGCCTGAGGCTTCCAGCACTGGAGTTTGTAGGCTGTTAGGTAGAGCTGTGTTTTGGTGCTGAGAGGAGGACCTCTGGGAGACCTCACTCTGATGAATATTCCCTTTTGCCTGAGGTTCTCTGTTAGTCCAGTAGTTCAGACTCGGAGCTCCCACTGCAGGAGCTTTGGTCCAACCCCCAGCAGCTTTCTTGGGGGTTCCTCCTGTCTCCTTGGAGTTTGAGGTCCCACACTACCATCCGGCAGGTGCCTTAGTTGTGGGGAGATGTGAATTCCATGTCTTCCCACCCCTCCATCTTGACTCTGCCCCCCCCGAAACTCACTTTATATATAAACATCATACTATAGTAAACATGATAACTTAAAAAATCAGCAAAAGAGAATAATAAAAGGATGAATAGGGGCTTCCCTGGTGGCGCAGTCGTTGAGAGTCCGCCTGCAGATTCAGGGGACACGGGTTCGTGCCCCGGTCCGGGAGGATCCCACATGCCGCGGAGCGGCTAGGCCCGTGAGCCATGGCCGCTGAGCCTGTGCGTCCGGAGCCTGCGCTCCGCAAGGGGAGAGGCCACAACAGTGAGAGGCCCGCGTAACGCAAAAAAAAAAAAAAAAAGGATGAATAAAGATGTGTCATGCAAACATTTATCAAAAGATGGCAGGAATACATATATTAATATCAGAAGATGTAAATATCAGAAGAAGGAATATTACCAATCATAAAGACAATTCTCACAATGATAAAAGAGTTAGTGCTCCAAGAATATATAATTTTTAATGTTTATGTACCTACATAGGGCAAAAAAAGAAAAAAAAAGGACAGAACTTAAAAGAAACAGAGACAAATCCACAATTATATGTGGATTCATCAATATTACTGTTTCATAATTGGTAGAACAAAGAAGAAGAAAATCAGTAAGGATAAACATATCCTAAATAACACTATCAACCAAATTGACCTAGTTAACATTTATAGAACACATCTGAAAAACTGAATGCTATCAGGATACAGATTCTTTATATAAGCCTTAATAAATTTAAAGAAAAGAAACCATATGTTGTTGGTACATAATGAATTTAACTAGAAATCATAACACAGAGATATATAGAAAATTTCTCAAATATTTAGAAATTAGGCAACATATTTTTCAATAAATCTGGGATCAAAGTAGAAGTTTTGAAGGGAATTTTAAAGTATTTTGAACTAAATTAAAACAAAAATACAGCAGATCAAAATGTGTGAGACAGAGCTAAAGTATTGCTTAGGAGAAAATTTATAAAATGCTTATGTTAGAAAAGAAGAATGATCTCCCATCAGTGATCTAATTTTCCAACAAGTAGAAAAAGAACAGCAAATATGACTCAAAGTAGGCAGAAGGAAGGTAATGATAAAGATCAATGCCAAAAGCAACGTGGTTGAAAGTGGAAAAACAGTAGAGAAAGTCAATGAACCCAAAGGGTGATTGTTGGAAAAGATGAATAAAACTGATGAAGCCCTACTCAGACTGGCAAAGAAAAAGAGAGGAAACAGAATTTACTAATATAAGCAATGAAATAGGGGATATCGTGAGGGATCCCACAGACATTTTAAGGAAAATAAAGAGAATCCTACAATTCTGGGCTTATAAATTCAGCAAACTAGATTTATTAATTCTTTCCTTGAAAAACAGACTAATAAAATATGCAAAAAATATATATATAACCTTGGTAGTCCTGTATCTATTAAGAAGTTGAATTTATTGTTAAAAATCTTACAAGAAGAGAAAACTCCAGGTTTGGATGATTTCACTGATGACCACCAACAAATATTTAGGGAAGAAATAATACTGATTTTACACAATTCCTTCCAGAAAATAGAAGAGGGAACACTTCCAAACTCACTTTCTGAGGCCAGCAGTGCTCTAATGCCAAAATCAGATAACGATGTTCTAAGAAAGCTACAAACCCAGCATCATGAACATATACACTAAAATCCTGAATAAATTGAATTCAGAAATATATAAAAATAATTAAACATCATGAAAAAACAGGTTTCCTTCCAAGAATGCAAGGTTGATTCAATATTTGTAAAGTAAACGTTATAATTCACCATATTAACAGAGTAAAGTAGAAGAAATATAAATATCTCATATACGCAGAAAAGAATTTTTGATAAAATGAAATACCAATTCATGATAAATACTCTCAGCAAACTAGGAATAGAATAAAACTTTGTTAACCTAAGACAGGATATCTACAAAGCAGTAGCAACAACAAAATTCTTCACCTCACCACATGCTTAATTCTGAAAAACCGAATTGTTTACTACTAAGGTTAGTAAAAAGGCAAAAATGTCCACTCTTGCCGCTCTTAGTCAACACTGTTTTGGAAGTCCTAGCCAGTGCAAACAGGGCAAAATACAAAAATAAAAGGCCTACTGAATAGAGAAAAAAAAATGTTTTTTTCTATTCTCAGCATGGTTGTCTATGTAAAAATCCCCCCAAATTTAACTAAAATCTGCCAGAACTAAGTGTGTATCCAATGTCATATGATAAAAGGTCAATAAAGCAGAAAAATCAATCACATCTCCATACATCATCAAAAAACAACTGGAGTCTGAAATGAAACAAAATTAACTCTAAATACAATAGCATAAACAAAAGATGTACTTAGATATAAATATTAAAATAAATGCTGGAACTCCATGCTAGAACCTAGGAAACAGTAATGAAGTAACAAAAGAAAAACTCTACAAATGAAGAGCTATAGCCTGGTCATGGATTTCAAGCTTCAATATTATTAAGCTGTCAATTGTATGTCATTTGCTCTATGGACTCAGTGCAATCCCAATCAAACTCTTTGAAAGTTTTTTTTATCAATATTGACAACATTATTCAACATTTGTGTGGAAAGACAAAGTATCCAGAACAGGCAAATAATTTTGAAAAAGAAAAACTAAATTGGAAGAATCACCCTGCCCAAGTTGAAGATTTATTATAAAGCTACAAAAATCAGTACAGTGTAGTAGTGGAAGGTGATAGACACATAGATTATGGGACACCAAAGAGAGCCCAAAGATACGTGTGTAAGTATAGCCAACTGATCGTCAATAGTAGTGCAAAGACAATTCAGTGGAGAAAGTATATTGTATTCATCAGATGATGCTGGAATAGGTGGGCATTTGTCGTCTAAAAACAAAAAAAAAGGTGACTTAAATCTCACACTTTATATAAACATTAGCTCAGAATATATCACAGACCTAAATGTATGATATAAACTATATAATTTCTAGAGTAAAATATAGGAGGAAATTTGCATGACTTTAAGTTTGACAAAGACACCAAAGACATAAGCAGTAAAGTTTTAGAAAAACGACAGGCTTCTCCTTGGCATTTACCTAAAGGAGTTGAAAACTCATGTCCACACAAAACCTGAACACAGATGTTTATAAGCAGCTTTATTCAGAATTGCCAAGACTTGGAAGCAATCAATATATGTTTCAGTAGGTGAATGGATAAATAAACTGTGGTACTACATCCAGACAAGGGAACATTATTCAGTACTAAAAAGAAATGAGCTATCAAGCCAGGACAAGACATGGAAGAAACTTAAGGGCATGTTACTAAGTGAAAGAAGCCCATCTGGAAAAGACTATATAGTATATGATTCCAACTATATGACATTCTGGAAAAAGCAAAACTATGGAGACAGTAAAATGATCAGCATGTGCTAGATTTGGGGGAGGTGAGGAGGGGTCAATAGGTGGAGCATGGAGAATTTTCAGGGCACTGGAAATATTCTATTATACCATAATGATGGATATATCTTATTATACATGTGTCCAAACCCATATAATATGTAACACCAAGTGTGAACTGTAAGGCAAGCTATAGACTCTGGGTGATTATGATGTGTCAGTGTAGATTCATCAATTGCAACAAATGTACCACTCTGGTTGGGGATGGTGATAATGGGGAAAGCTGTGCATGCGTGGGAACAGGGTGTACCTGGGAAACCTCTGTAACTTCCCCTCAGTTTTACTGTGAATCTTCAACTCTTCTAAAAACATCAATTTAAAGAATCGACAAATTTGACTTTATAATTTTTTAACCGCTTTTTGGAATGCCCTCTTACGTGACTGAAAAGATAAGCAACAGAATGAAAGAAAATACTTGCAAATAGCATATCTGATAATGACATTTATCTAAAATAAATTTTAAAATCTTAACATTCAACCATGAGAAAGCAATGCAATAAAAAATGGGCAAAATATCTAAGTAGATACTTTACCACAGATATACAGTTGGCAATTAAGCATATGAAATAATTAATATAAATAGATAATAAACTGCAAATTCAGATCACAATGAGACACCACTGCAAACCTGTCAGGATGCCTAAAATTTGAAAAACAAAAAACTGACAGTACCAAGGGCTGCTGAGGATATAGAACTCCTGGAAGATGCATACACTGTTGGTAGAAATGCACTATTGTGAAAACAGTTGGGCGATTTCTTTATAAAAGGAAACTGTGATATAATACTCATCCTCTTAGGCATTTAAACCAAGTAAATTGATCCAAAAGACTGCATATTATATAATAACTTTCATATGACAATTTAGAAAAACAAAAATCTAAAAATAAAAAAGAGATCATAGTGTGCCAAGCACTGAGGGTAGGATGAGCCCGAGGGTATCACAAGGAAACAGTGGGGGGTGATGGAACTGTTCTATATGATAATGTGCCCGTGGATATATGATTATATGCATTTGTTAAAACCCATAGAACTGTACACCACAGAGTGAATGTTACTCTATGCAAATTAAGAATGAACCCTGATGAATGGGGAACCCAAGATGAGACGCAGACTGTGACAAATGAACCCAACTGTATTCCAAATGCATGACATACCTACACTGAAGAAAGGGGAGAAAGGAGCTGTACACACACACACACACACACACCAGGAAAAGAAAGAGAAAAAAATATAGGGACAAAACTGATACGAGAACAGTAGACCCAGCTCCCCATCCGCTGGTTTTTTGTTCAGTGGCACACTGCCTCAATGATTTTCTCATCTCAGTTAACTTTAGTTTGAGAAAATTATAATGAAAACCTAAGTCCTTGTAGATTTTTGTGTCTCCATAGTTTTTGTAATCATGAAGTTACTTTGTCGCCTTTATCTGTTGGGCAGTGTAACTGTGTTTCAGATTTCCAAATTTAAAAATGTCACCACCAACAGAAAAAGTGTGATTGCAAGCAGTGTTGTCTCCCTCAAAACTGCTCAAAAAGTAGCAGCTCTTCTGAGTGTTTTGAAAAGATCTATCCAATCAGTATATACTGCTTTGTTTCTTAGAATCCTCAGAATCATCCACCTAGGCCTCTAGCACTGCAATGCCAACATCTAATATTTTGAGAGAAAAAATGTTATTATTTTCAAAAAAACTTACACTTTAGTATTTTCAGGGACCGTAGGCTTCTCCTGTGCTGCTAAAACGTGCAGCTATGTGACCAATCGACCACTGGTTAAGAAGCTTACCTCACCCCCACCTCAGCCTTCTCCTGTCTCCAACCTCGTGTTCCACCTGCTCAGGTGTCTTTTTCCTAAGCACTTTGCCTAACATGTCAAAAGAGTTTACACTCTTCAGCAATAACATGCTACCATTATTATTACCATTATCATTATCATCATCATCACCATCATTATTGGCTGTTCAGCTTGTTTGGGCTTAATCTGAACTCCCTACTTCCCCCATAAAACCTTCTTCTTCTTCATTTTAAACATTTCACCTCAGCCTTCTGAATTATACTTCTACCAAATGCAAAATTCAATTTTGTTATAAATTCTATTCCTCCTCTAGAGGAATGTGAGGCCATCCATTTCATAGAAGTTCTGCTGGTGCTCCCTGTTGTAGATATGAAGGTGTCGGTTGGACAGGGGTGATGGGAAGGCCAGTTGCCCAGGAGACATCTAACTGTGTTCTGGTTACACTTCCACTGCATCAAAGTTTCATTTTCTTTAGGAGCTAATGTGTCATTCCTTTGCTGGTGATCTTGGGAAAGTCACTTAATCTTTCACTGGGTTTCCTGAAAAGAAGATGATTGGAGGAAATATGTTTAGAAAAGTCTTAGATCAATGCAAGTAACTCCAAAACGGTTTTTCTAAATTAGGGTTTCTAAACAAGTACACCTGAGAACAATAGAGACATGCATTAAAATAAAATAAAACAAGGACCTAGTAATAATGAAAACATGGGTTTTGATGGAATAATTCTCTTACAAGATATGGACCGTCACACTTAGTGTATTAGGCAGAATAATGCACCTCTCCCACCTCCCCCCACCCCATTACTGCCCCCCCCCGCTCCATGCACAAAGATGTCCACCCGAATCCCTGAGGCCTCCAGATTTGTTACATGGCAAAAGGGACTTTGCTGATGGATGAAAGGTTGCTTGCTAATCAGCTGACCTTAAATAAGGGGATTATCAGGTGGAAAAGTGAGAAAGAAAGGCAGAAGAGTCAGTGAGAGATACAGCACAGTAGGGGTCAAGAAACCTGAGGCTTAAAAAGGATTTGACTTATCCCTGATGGTTGTGAGCTGTAGGGGCTACGTGGGAGACTGGAGAAAGCCTTCTAGGGCCTAAGGGCAATCCTCAGCTGTCAGCCAGCAAGGGTGTAGGGATCTCAGTCCTACAACCACAGGGAACTGAACCTGCCAAAACCTGCATGTCCCTGGAAATGGATTCTCCCCTTGAGCTTCCAGAAAGGAATGTGACTCTGCCTGAGCATATTTTGAGTTTAGCCTTGTGATACTCAGAGCAGACAAATCAGCCAATCCCATGGGACTTCTGACCAATAGAACTGTGAGATAAAAAATTTGTGTTATCTCAAATTGCCAAGTTCATGGTAATTAGTTACAGCAGAAAGAGAAATTGAATATGCTTAGTAACTAGTTCTGCAGCCTTGGGCATAACAGTGCTCAACAAGGATACAGAAAGAAAATTGTGGACTAAAAAAAATCCCTTCTTGACTCACAGAGAGAGGGATTTTTACTGACCCTGCCATTCTTAAACCTGCACCTTCTAATTTTTGAATACAAACCTCAATCACTACACCTTTATATTAGTAAAGTATTTCATAAAAACCAATCTGAATATAAATAACTGTTAAAGAAGCAATGAATACTGGATATAAATTCGGAAACAAATGCCATTTATTCAGATTTTTGTTTTATTCGATGAATATGTCTCACAATTCACTATCGGTGGAAATACCCTAGATACTCTTTCTTCTGCTTTTCCCCATTAATCATAGCCTATCTTAAAGTGACAAGAAGCAGACGCGTGTCTTTGACTATTAGGGAAGTCTCTACCACAGAGATCATGAGAGGCGCCACTGAGCAGGGTTGACCTGACTCTTCATCCAGGCACACTCTTAATAGTACTATTGAAAACTTCCAAAATCTCCACTGAACTTACTACTTCACAAATTACATAAGAACTGTGAATCTGTGAAATATTGACTTCTTCCTATCAACAATTATCACAGCGGTTGACCTCCGAAGACCCACACTCTGTAGCCACTGCATGGCCTAAGGCAATCATTTGAATGTAGATACACCAGAGGTAGTACCCTGGTTCCAGTCTGTGAATTCTGGCAGACCTTTCGATGCTTTAATTTTTAACAGAATCTGTAACAGAAGTGAGGCTCTCTTGGAGCACAGAAAAACAGGACTTAATGAAAAAATCCCAACTCGATCCTCCTGTATATATAAGTAAACAGATGAAAAGTTTTTTTTTAAAGTTTATATTAAAAAGCTTTGCATCTTAAAACTTCCCTTTCCTTCCTAAGGAGTGAAAACAAAGAAGGGTCTCGAGGTTGAGACCTCAACCCAGTGATAATGGCCTGCAGGGTTTGATATGAGCTTTGCATCCTTGCTCAGCCAGCACAGTAGTCCTGAACTTAGTTCCTTGTCTTCATCCACAAGAGATTTAGCTTTAATCTCTCAAATCCATTTTCCACTCCAGAGCTGGCCAGAGCCGTGAGTTCTATAGATTCAGCCTCTCAGATCCTGGGGTGAGAAAGTTTGAGCCACACATGACTTTTCATTGACCCCACCACTCAGAGGGACCAAGCTATAGCTGTCTGGGAGTTCTGTACGGTTTAAAGAGAACTGACAGCTCGCTGAGCAGACCCTATCACTCACAGGATGCTGTTACTTAAACATGAAAATCTTCCTTAACCATACCCAACTTTTTAAAATGCAAGCAATGCCTTGGGATCCTACTAGAACTGTAATTTGAAAAATAGGCTATATTTTGATAAGATGAAGGTATACTTCATAATGTCTTTCATAGTGTTGACGTTCCACGTTTTACTATCGTTGTACTTATGAATGTAAAACAGGTCAAACTTTTAGTTATTTTCTGCATGGGATTAGCCCTCGGAATCTGCCCATAAAGGACCAATTTCATAGGTTCAGTTAGTCCATCCCACTTATCAAGGCTTTGCCCCAGTGTTTAGTCTCCTGCTAATGCCCTGACAGTGTTGATGGGCCATAGTGATGTTGACAGGCCACAGAACAGTTTAAATGCAAATGTTTATTTCCACCCAAAGCACCCATTTGGATAGGTACATTGAAAGAATGCTTTTCCCAGGGGATATGTAATCTCTATGTAATCAAAATATTTCATGTGAAAGCATCACAATGCCAGACTCAGAGCTTTGATCTTGAGAGCAGAATATTGAATCTATAAAACAGAATACAATGCTTTTAATAAAGAAAAACAAAAGGCGTAGCTTTCAACATGAGTTGAATAATATTATTGCATGTTTTCTGCCAAGAACGATCATGGTTAAATGAAGGTTAAATATCTTTGTTTACAGAAAACACTCACAGAAGGCTACTCATCTTTTTCTTTTTTTTCCTGACTCTATTGTAAGGTACCTAATGATAGGTCTTTGCACCTGACAAGGATGAGCACTTCTTGGTGAAGTTTGCCATCTTGTGGCAAATATATTAATATAATTTACTGGGCAGGATTAGTAAGGAAGCTTGAGATTTAAAGTTTATTAGAAAATTTAATGGTGCATTAAAAGTATGTGTAATAAAATTCTGTTTATCCAGAGTATTGGAAAAACTGGATGCTCTTGTTAACATTTTAAGTAGCTTTGAATTACCACAGATATAAATATTTATATCTATATGGTACTTTTAGCGATACTACAAGTTAACAGTGCAAGCTCTGGAGACAGAGTGTCTGGATTCAAACCACAGTTCAACCATTTCCTAGCTCTATAGCCTTGGGTAAATTAGCTTATCTCAGGATGCCTCAGTTTTTTAATATGCAAAATAGGGATAATTATAGTTACTACCTAAGGGTGAGATGATCCTTATATGTAGCACGTAACAAATTTAGGACAGTGCCGGGCAAAGCTAATCTCTCTCTGTATATAGTAGTTATTATTGTTATTATTATGACTGGTGCCTTAAATTTTCTGGTATGGTCCTGATTATAAACAACCTATCTTATTGTTGATTAATATGTGGTGTTCCTCATTTAGAGAGTCGAATGAAAAAAATGTGGAGAAAATGATCATATTTAACTGCTATGTGGTACTGATGATGTACCAGGCACTCATCTAAGTACTTACCACATACAAATTTACTTCATCCTTATAGCAAGATAGGTATAGTTATTGCCCCAATTTCACAGATAAAGAAATGAAAGCACAGAGAATTTAAGTAACTTTTTTTAAGGCCACAAAGCTGTAAGTAACAGAGCCAAGATTTAAGCATTGATAATCTTGCACTGTCAGTTGTGCTCTTAAACACTGCACATGTTTCCTCTTGGTATAATTTCTATTTGGGAAAACGAGTAAATATTAGATAACTACTTTAGCTACAACAAGAGGTAGTGGGACAGTATCCTACACATCTTCTTGAAAGTTAGTACATTCCACTAGAAGTACCAGGTCTTTTAACTCTTATCTGTTCCAGTTCTACATGTGGCTTCTACTCCGTTTGATCTTTTTTCTTTCCTTGGTTGTATTATTACAGTCCGTTTTCAAAACGAATTTCTTGGAAGTTTCTTCCTACTTGAATATCCCATTTGAGCAATTTGATAGTGTACTGTGTGTCTGTTTCCTTTTTCTTCTCTTCTCTGAACCTTAGAAAAGAGAACATGAAACAATAGTTTGGTTTTTTTTTTTCCACATCTCTGTTGGAAATACTTTATTGGTGGAAACATTTGTTCAGACTTTTCACATGGGGCATTCAAGTAATGTTTACTGAATAATTGATAAATGAATGAATGCTCTATTAATATATCGACTTGAGATGATAAGGTTAGGAAAATCACAATGTGAAAAACAACACATGAAGTTTCTAAAAGCATACGTGTCATCTACTCATCTCCTTGTCACAGTGGTCTTGAATGGCAAGCAGTGCAATTATTTTTTTATTTTTTATTTTTTGCGGTACGCGGGCCTCTCACTGTTGTGGCCTCTCCCGCTGCGGAGCACAGGCTCCGGACGTGCAGGCTCAGCGGCCATGGCTCACGGGCCCAGCTGCCCTGCGGCATGTGGGATCTTCCCGGACCGGGGCACGAACCCGTGTCCCCTGCACCGGCAGGCAGACTCTCAACCACCGCGCCACCAGGGAAGCCCACAGTGCAATTATTAATATCTGTGTATCTTAGCTCAGGAAGGAGAGTGAAGACTGTTTGCTTTGGCCAGGGTAGGGTTAATCTGAGAAGAGCCGGGCTCTTTTAGTATAACCTCACCAGTGTAGTGCATAGAAACACTGTCATGCTTCTCATGACTTCTACTGAAAAAGAAATACTTGTCTCTCACTACCCGTTTTGTTAGTAATGTGTCACTAAGCTGTTATTTTCCACCTTTGTGTTGTTGTTGCCGCCTTAGGAGAAGTGCTTCTTTTCTATTCTATTTTATCTTCTATTTTCTTATCCTATAAGAAAAATCTGCAAAAGTCGTTCTTCCCTTTCAACAAGAAAAACCAGTTCTTCTTAGAGGACCTAAAAAGAACAGAGCGGTCTCAAAATGACCCTTCCAAGTCTGCCTGGAGAGGAAATTGGAAAGCGGGTGGTTACAGGAGCGTAAATTTGGCATTTTCAAACACCAGTCGTGTTTATCCTTTTTCCTACTGTATGTTTTGATCTACAGTGATATTTGAGGTATAGAGGGTAGAAAACGCTCCTGTGACCAACGTATCAATTTCCAGAAGGGAGTGAACTTTAGTGCTACCAGAAGTTCCAAACAGTGGAATGATTGTGTGGAAACAAAGGGCAGTTTATACATTTGGTCTAAAGAGAGTAAATAACTGGAACGCATTACTAGGATATCCAATCTACACCGACTGATGCCAGGATGTCATAAAATGTGGACCTACAGTTGGGTATTACTTGAGATTAGTAAGATTTCCTTCATGCCATTCTCGAGCGAAAGATGGAATCAGGTCAAGCCATAGTTTTTAATAGGTGTACATCTGAACACTTTCTCCTTGACAGGAACTCTTTTGTAGCCATACTTCTTTTTTTCTCCCTTCTACCTTTGACTTCAGTGTGTCTACTTCATTCTTAGCATCTTTCCCGTTGACTGGCTGGGACCTCATAATGGTCCAATTCACCAACTGATTGGGAAGTAATGGCCAGTTTCGGAGGGATTTTCTTTACTGAATACAATTTCAGTAACTGAAAGCATTTGAAAATTCTTTTTAAATGATTACTTTATAGTTAGACCAACAAAAGCAACAAATAAACTTTGCTTGCTTCTTCATGGAGAGGGTGGAAAGGAAAAGTTTACAAACATTGCTCTTGTATTTTCTGCAAACATAAAAATAAATGAAACAAATCAATGATTCATAAATGCTCATTACTATTATTCACAAAACCCTTCTAGAAAAAGTTACAGTATTCGGTGCCTCATGCCCCTCCAACTTAAAAGAGAAAATTTTATCAAGAGATAATGTATGATGTAAAATATTTTGTACCTGCTTTATGATACGTAGTAGTGACCGTGCTTTATCAGATCTGTTTTCAGTGACGTTATTCTAGAATGTTTTCTTTCCAGATGATAATTGAGAAGCTAATTTAAAAAAAAAATGGTGTCAGGTACCACAACAGTGAGAGAACTTTGCTGTTTTCTGAGGTTTTGTTTTTTACCTTTTTTTTTTTTAATGGAGTGTGCTGGATGTCTCTCTAATTTTGTTCAGATGAATGTAGAACCTGGAAAAGCTGTTGCTGCTATTGATGCATAACATACTGCTATTGGTCTTTTTATATAAGTAAGTAAGTAAAAAAAAATATATATATATATATATATATATATATATATACACACACACACACATATATATATAATTTGAATTTTTGGAAACTTTAGCTGTGCTGTCAACTTTGGAGACGAATCCCAGTTGTAACATGTTGGGTTGGCATTGTACAGAAATCAATAGCCATATTGGTCTAGAAATGTTAAACATAATTTTTTCCATGTGTACAGGGGTAACACACTGTATTAAATACGTGAGGTCTTATCTACGTGGGTTTGATTACAGAAACTAGTAAAGTATTCCCTAAATAAAAAAAAAAACAGATAATGTATGTTAATAAATGGTTAGAGTTCTATATAAATATGCTACCTTAAAACTACATTTCCACATAATTTAATTCTAATTTCACTGGCATTTTCTGACCACAGAAAAGAGTGGGATCATTTGAAGATTTCTACTGTTTGATCACCAAATTGCCAGTTTCTATAGCTATTTGTTAACTTGTCAGATAACCCAGCTACTAAAATTCAGTTAACATTCAGCACATACTGACTGTCAAAAAATTAAACTATTTTAGTAAAATAAACAAAGTCCTTCTGATGTACTGTTTTTCACAAATGGACTAAATAATGTGTCCTGCAAGTGGCTAGAAATAAGTTAAGAGCTCACAGGTGTCCAGATACTTCATCACTCAGAAATGATACTAGTGTTTTCCATTGTTTGTTTTTCATGTTTGTGTACAGGAATTCAGTTGAGCTGTATATTACTCACAGGTCCTAAAAGCCAAAAAACACAAACTTGGATCTGTTGTGCTTCCAGTGCAAAATGCCTGTGTACTGGAGGAATCCACACAGAATTACACAGTATTCATCAGCCCACAAAATTGTAATGGACCAAATCAGCATAGAAATACCATGCCAAGAGGAACTGAAAACAAAAATGTCAAACTGTTTAGTGTGCAAGTAAACATTTAAAATATTTTTTTCTTGAGTAAAAAGTATCTTTAATTGGAAAGTTTTACTGTCATTGATGATATAAAATGAGAGTATTAAAAAAATTACACTCTATTTTTATTTATTTTATTGAAGTATTGTTGATTTACAATATTGTGTTAGTTTCAGGTGTACAGCATAGTGATTCTGTTCTTTTTTGCAAGTTTTATTCCATTATGTGTTATTATAATGTATTGGGTACATACACTCTGTTAAAATATTATTAACTCAATTAATTTGAGTTGGCTATTGTAGGCAACTAATTTGGGGAATATTTTCTCCCTCCCTTCCCTCCTTCCTTCACTTCCTCTTTCTTTCTCTCTCTCTCCCTTTCTTTCTTTCTCTCTCTCCCTTACTTTCCTTCTTCCTTCCTTCCTTCCTTCCTTTCTTTCTTTCTTTCCTTCCTTCCTTCTTTCCTTCCTTCCTTTAGAAGGTAACTTTAAAATGTCTCAGGAATATACACAATTTTTGGTGTTCACTGATTAAAGGTCACTATTATGAGGACACATATTTTGCAATAAACTAATGCAGCCAAACTTACTCCCAGATTGTCTAGTACTTAATCTTACACAAGGATCTGTGTAAGTTCTCTACTCCATTGGAAGCAGATAAGACAAAAGTTAAGAATTATAAAATGACAATAAATTAAAAGATAAAAAGTAATAAGCTTGGATAATTCACCAACAATGCAATCCCTGAAAGATCAAAACTTATCCTTACATGTGGAGTAAGTCATCAAATCCCTGTTATATAAATCAGTATCTCCTTAAATAATATTTACAAAAGATGTACATAAAACACTAGGAACTACATAATAGATTTCTTTGACTGGAGCCTAAATCAGTGGTTCTCAGAACCCAGTACCTGGGATAAAAGCATTAGCATCAACTGAAAGCATTTTTAAAACGTAAATTGTTGAGCCTCATCCTAGATCTACTGAATGAGAAACTCTGAGGCAGGACTCAGCAATGTGTGTTTTATCAAGTCCTTTGGGTGATTCTGATGTACACTAAAGTTTGAGAACTACTAGCCTAAATACCCCCCACTAATGATTCTTTCATTAGTTATCCCTGTCTACGTAGAATTCTGGTAAAAACTCAAAACTATAAACACCTTTTTCCTCCATAGGTATGGAAAAGGCACAAAAAAGTTATCATTTCTATAAATTAATTTCTTCTTCATTACAGACAGTTATATTGGTTTTAGCAGTTGTTTTCTAACTTGAGTTATAGAAATCATTGAAAATAATGGCTCAGTTGCAATAGCCAAAACGTTTGTCAAATGATCTCCTTTTTAAAATATACTCAGAATATTTTGAAAAGATCTAACCAGCATTAGAGAGGGCAGGTGGTGGGGGAGGAGAGTGATGGGAGATTGAGAGGAGAGACAGAAAGTTCACATTTATCTTAAGAGGGCTTTACTTTCAGAAATGAGCTGTGTGCTGACTGAAGAATGACCACAGTGGAATAATCATGAGAGTATAGCAAACTTTGTCAAGCTCGGGTAAACTAGATATCTTAGCAGGAAATCTGGCTTGCTGTGAGAAGGAGAATCACTATGTTATAGAAAAAGAAAAGGTGTGTCCAGACTTCACATAGAATATACTAAGGTATCGACAAACACAGAAGAAAGGTGTTATAATTTAAACCCCGTCACATTACAAGGAGTTGAAATAATCAGAGTTCGGAAAAGTGTGTATCAGTAAGTACCCTACATACGAACTTTCAAGCTGCAAACTTTCAAAGTTGCAAACTTTCAAACGTGGGTTCGCACGTCCAATCACGAAAGTTAGTTCTATTTGAGAAGGCACTGTTACTTTTTGAGGCACAGGACCTGAACATAGAACGGTCCACGAAGTTTGCAGCATCACTGGATCGTTTTGTCAAGAGGGTAGATGGAATTGAATCCAGCCAGGAGCCAGGACCTGTGCCATCAATGCCAGGCATGAGTGAAACTGCAGCTTGCCCTCTGTCTCCTATTGCTGACGATCCTTCAGCTCTACCATCTCCCACCTCCTCTCCCTCCTCTAGTCAGTAACTCTTCTTGCCTGTTCACTCAATACCAGCTCCTATGTACTACTGTACATTTCAAAGTACTGTACTGTAAAATTAAAAATGTTTTCTTTATTTTTTGTGTTTGTTTTTTATGTATTATTTGTGTGAAAAGTATTATAAACCTATTACAGTACAGTACTGTATAGCTAAGTGTGTTAGTTGGGTACCTAGGCCAACTCTGTTGGACTTACAAACAAATTGGACTTATAAACGCCCTCTTGGAACGGAACTCATATGTATGTAGGGGACTTACTGTAATCACTTAAATTTCCAATGCCTCCGTTATTTCCAGAAACTAGTATAAGCTTTAATAATTTTATTTCACTAGGAGGTACCAAGTATTATGTGTACAGAAAATAAACTCTTACAAGAATGTATGCATTTTCACTATGACCTATCTCAGGTATGAGTTCACCAGAGTATCAGGGTTTTTTAAGATAAAGGTTGCTTCCTGCTGGAATACATTTGACAAACGTGGCCCCATTCTATGTGCAACTATGAGAATCCTGAGAATGCCCTTTCCCAGTGGTAGATGCTATCAGGCTTACCTTCCTATAATATTTTACCTTCATATAGTATAATTTTCTCAGACCATTTTTCAGACCACTAGATTTGAAATATAATATTTCCCCAGTTTTTCTTAAACTACAAAATTAGTTTCCATATCATTTTTTTCCTCTGTAAATCTACAATAGGAAAAGTAAGAAATTATTTGAAATCATCTTATTCAATTTGTCTATACAGATCTTCCTCAGTTTATGATGGGGTTACATTCCGATAACCCCATTGTAAGTTTAAAATGCTGTTAAGTCGAAAATACATTTAATACAACTAACCTAATGAATATCATAGTTTAGCCTAGCCTACCTTAAATGTGCTCAAGAACACTTACATTAGCTTACAGTTGGGCAAAATCATCTAACACAAACCTATTTTATAATAAAGGGTTGAATATCTCATGTAATTTATTAAATACTGTACTGAAAGTGAAAAGCAGAACACTAGCATGGGTACAGAATTGTTGTAAGTGTACAGGGTCATTTGCCCTCATGACGGTAAGGCAGAGAGCTATGGCTCCCTGCCAGTGGCTCCTATCACTTCCCAGCATCGGGAGAGAGTATCACACTGTGTATCACTAGCCAGAGAAAGATGAAAATTCAAAATTCTAAGTACAGTTTCTACTGAATGCATATTGCTTTCTCAAGATCATAAAGTTGAAAAATCATAAGTTGAATCATCGTTAAGTCAGGAACAATCTGTATATACAGGTATCAATTCCTCTCAAGATCTTCATGGTATATATATGGTAGATAAAATAAATACTAGTCAGAATTTAGCAAAAGGGAAAAAAACTGGTGTAGTGATTTTTCTTTTACTATTAGGACATACCATGGACTAAGAATAAATATTATTAATTGCCAGAGAATCCTAAAATTTTGAAGCCAAAGGTAGCTTTGGATGAAGCTGTTTTTAACCCAGAAGTAACATAAGAGGTCCATAGTCTTCAGCACCGTGCTGCTGCTTTAGGAGATGAGCCTGAATAAAGTCCCATGGATCCATGTGTCTCAAGCATGGTTTGGGGAAACTGAATATGTCACCTCTGCTCCAGGAAGAGAATATAAATTAGCTGAAAGAGAAAGAGCCCAACGATTCTGCAAGGGATCTTGAAGTTGATATAAGGTAAATTGACAGCCTAGAATTCAGGGTGAAACGTTATGCCCGGACAAGACTACAGTATGCCTCCATTTAGATCACTAAACTGGTTGGGAGAACCGGAGAAATAGCTGAGGTAAATTACACTGCATGATATATATGCCAGGATAAAACCGAGGCAAATGGACACTGAGGCAGGGATAATACCTTTCTGGCAGTGAGGAGGGGACTGGAAATTTTTCTGAATTTTCAACTTCATTCATTCACTGATTCTCTATTCATATCCTATTCTGTGCCATCTAGTGACACAAAATAAAAGTGATGGACCTCTTGACGCTTACACTCTAGCGAGCTTACATTATTTATCTGTTGTTAAAATCACTGAATTGGACTATGTTTGTATTGACAAGATTTAGTTTTCTGAATCAGGAAGATAAATAATTAAAATTATACTATGTCGTGCATGGTGTGTGTATATTATTTGGTACAACACTCTTCCTGTAGTAACTACTCAAAAAATTTAAGTCTCTTTTTATACTATCCCTTCTTAAACCCAAATCTGGTGTTTGTTTACAAATTTTATTAATTTATGTTTTATAATTTATTATTTTCTGCTTTTTGTTTCATTCTGTCTCTTGGCTTTTCTATTTTTAATTTTTATATTATTTTACTAGTACGTTATCATTTTTGGTTAATGATGAATTATTTAAGGCTAAATGTTAAATCATTTAAAATTCCTTCCAGTTAAAGCTTTATCTGCATCTCCTATTTTTTGATATGTAGAATTCTAAAAAATTATTCAGAAATTCTAGTTTTTATTCTTGTTTTACCTAACAGGGGAGTTTTAAAATATCCATATTTATCTGAAATTGGTTAGGCTTTTCTTAACTAAAAAATTATTTACTTTGTATTGTTATTGGTCTGTGTTTCCTTTAAGGTTTATTGACACTATCCTTGTCTGCAACTTCATGTTTAATATTTGTAACTATTCCATAGAAACTTGAAAATAAATATTGTTCCTACATTCTAGGACATTTATGTATTTCAACCTTAACTGTTTTATCATTCTGATCTTTCTTTTCCCCTGCCCTGTGCATCCTGTACATTAATGAAGTTGATGAGAAATTCAGTTTTGTTTTAGACTATCCTCTAGCTAGCTTATGAAAACAAAGGGGAAAGAAACCAAGTATAATAATGAAAAGAATGAATGGGAGAGGGGTTGTAGCCACAGAGATAGAGATTCGTATACATATTTATATGTATATTTTTAAACTTTATTGATACATAATATACACATAATAAAATTCATTTTAACACAGATAAATTATGGTAATGATATGCAGTCATAAGAAATGCAATTTTAAATTTTATTGTGTACATTATGTAAACAACGGCACATTTTATCTTGCTTTTAAATGGATATTTAAATGCAATATTATATTCATTTGAGGAGTCCACATGATGAAAGTTCTGTTCATTATGTCATCTGAAGAACTTTTGGAGGAGATGGCAATTTTATATGTAAATATTTAGGCAATTTAATGAGTATAAATATTTATTTTCAATGAATAAAATGGGGAATTTGACTTACTCTACTTCAAATTAAAAATCTAGGGAAAAGTAGTCTAACCTTTTAAACATATTTAAGCTCAATATAGAGATACTTTTATGAAAATAGCAGAATTCAATTTATGAGTTACCCTGGAAAATAGTATGCTTCGTTTCATAGGAACAGTTCACGCTATGACTGCTAGAGTTGCTATAAATATGGCAGTGGGTTGAGTTAGATGACTTCTAAGACTCCCTCCAACTCTTGGATTGTATTATTCGGGGTGGGGAGAGAGTGAGAGAGACAAAGAATGGAAAAAATACTCCTCTGCAACCATATTAGTTACTCTAATTTAAAAAATGTGATATATACTGTATTGCAGTTCATTATGAACTTTAAAACATTTATAACTACATCAGTAATAAATTACATGTCACTGGAATTGAGAAGATGTATTTTCTGTTTCTTGTAATGCCACATTAAAATCACACTTTTTGTTTTGTGTTCCATGAGGGATAGGATGTTGAGTTTACCCATGATGCCCCTGGTAAATGAGATGGTATAATTTAGTGACTAATGAGGTACTGTGGGTTATTTGGAAAATCCATTTATATTCAAAGACTAGAGAAAACAGGTAAATATTCTTTAGTTCTGCCACATGGTTATTGATTTCTTTTTTTTAATAATTAACATTTTTAATAGTAAATGTTAAATATAACCAAAGACATGGGATAGGAAGAAATAAAATCATGAAAGATAGGTTGAACTTGTATTTATTTTATGATTAAATTCTCTCTTTTATGCTTAAAATATTTTGGGTGGAACCTTGTACATACAGTTTGTCTAAACTGGGTTTAGTTACAAGGCACCTAAGGAGAACACTTACCCGATGGATTTTTTTTTTCAGTTTTCATAGCTTCCATTTCATTTTTAATGAGATCCAAATGGCTTTTCAAATATGTAATCATTTTAAGAGCTATGACATGCCTAAATAGACATTGGAACTTTTATCTTTTGTAATCTTAGCTACAGTACTCTTGTAATGAAGGATGTAAAGTCCTGAATCATTCTGGATTTAGGTATTTTAAATTGTTGGCAATAAATAATTAGAAATGAGAAACCACCCCAGGAAAACATCTCACTGAGCCCATTTATTAAACACTGACTTTTTCTGGCTCAAAAATAGTTGAAGTTATTCCATCAAAATGTCAAAATAGACCAATCGACTTCTACAAATTAGGTTTGTCTGTTAATATTGCTGATGAGAAAAAGCAGTATCATAAAAATCACTTTGTGAAGCCATTTCCTGATGATATAGTTCATGTATACATATATTTAACATTGTATCAACAATTGTGCTTGCTTATAAAGCCATACACAAAAGTAAAGCAAGTCAAAAAACAGAGATTTGGCAATCCAAAATGTATGTAAAATAAGAAGCAGTCATAGGTCAATTCTGAAATATTGAGAGTAAAATAAAAAGTATATTTAACCATGGGACATATTAATATCAGTTTAAAACATAAGAGTGTCATTTTGTATTTTTCCACATATCATCTTAGTGGATGATGTTACAATAAAACGTGACTAATTCAGAAACCTGGAGTCTAGTCTTCCAAAAGCCTCAGGTAACTGAAAGTCTCCAAAAGTATAAATGGAAGAAGAGGAAAGGGTTGGAAGAGAAATATCACAAAGAGTCAGCCTTTCAAGCATAAGAAGCAAACAGAGAAGAATAGAAGGCTCAGTTAATCCAGTGCTCTATTTGCCAACTGATCAAAGAGAAAAAGCTTACTTCTTGTTGTCAGGCTTTTCTTTGGAATGGCAAGAAACAAAAATAAACAGAGCAAAAGACACAAAATAAGCAAACACAGAAGAAGGAGACTGAGGAGGAGGAACAGGAGGAAGAGAAGAGATTGTGGAAGAGAGGAAGTGTAGACATTGATGGTGAGAATAAAGGGAACTCAAAGAGAGGACACAACAATTCTGAAGAGCATTCAGTTACCTGCAATAAAACCCAACATATGTGGAATTGTGAAGTGGGAGAAGTTAGGACTTGCAAGTGACCCTGTGATAAATAACAAAAATGTTCCTAATGGGGCTTCCCTGGTGGCGCAGTGGCTGAGAGTCCGCCTGCCGATACAGGGGACATGGGTTCGTGCCCCGCTCGGGGAAGATCCCACATGCTGCGGAGCGGCTGGGCCTGTGAGCCATGGCCGCTGAGCCTGTGCGTCTGGAGCCTGTGCTCCACAACGGGAGAGGCCACAACAGTGAGAGGCCTGCGTACCACAAAAAAACAAAACAAAACAAAAAGTGCCCAGAGACGGGGCAAATATACATAACAACATGGTTTTCCTATATTCCAAAAATAACCTTTGTAGAAGGTTATAGAAGGATTGAATTTAACAAACTAACTTTACCTTCCATTGTACAGGAAACATGTGGTTTCCGTATTTTCTGTAACTGATCTCATTTTTCTCAATTATCCCTGTACTACTGGGAAGCATATGGGGACGAGGAGTACAGGTGGTTGACTTTAACTTGCTTATTAAGAGAACATGTCTGCTGTACTATATTTTGACTTATAGTCCAGCAACAAGTTATTTTAACTTTGAAATTCTTAATCACATCAGCTATTAATGCAAGATGCTATTTATTGGGATGAAATATTATTTATTGGGATGAAATAATTCTTTATTGGGATGAAACTTCATGTCTACAAAACGTATAGAAATTATCCCAGAGATAGAAAGCTGGGACAAACAACGTATATGTGGCAGTTGTTCAATTTTAATTCCAAAGCTGCCTGAAATGTCCTCTAATATTATTATAAAGGAGAGACCCTCACATCTTATTCTGATATTTTGTGGGAAGATACCATTTTTGTTGGTCTCTAATAGGGAGAACTAATGAGGGGCAGAATCAGGAAAGAACTTAAATCCACGAAATTCTCCCCCCAAACGTTTTGCTTATTTGGGATCACCACATCAAACACAGAAATTCAATTCTGTTATAAAGGTGAAAGATAATCCTCAAAGCAGGATAAATAAGAATGAAAAATAAAATATGTTTTAGCTGGCTATCACAAACTGTGTGATTACATGTTTGTGTTTTACAAAAGCTAAAGCACATTTTGTCAGTCATTTCCCCCATCAATTTCTGAGTTTGGCATCTAACCCATGAAATTAAATCCATTTATAATTAAGCCATCAAAAGCATGGGTTTCTACAAACCTATTTAATAACAAAGGTGTCCTTATCCAATAAGCCTTTTGAAATCTTTAAATTGGGAGACTTCAATTCATCAAACCCATTCAGACATAAAAGTTTTAAGTTCAAGATATCATATTTAGGGCAGGCTAAATGATGTATTAAGTGTGCTAAGCTCCACATTCTCTTGAGACATGCTCATTAAACTTATAAGAAGCTACTTGTAATATCAAGATGCATTAGTAATGCTAAAGGGAGAGAGTGTAAATATACTGGAGTATATTTGCCAACATTAAAAAAAAATCTTTTTATAATCGCCAGCCACCTTAAAACATGTCACTACATGAGTAGCAGTAAGCAATTTATGCTTGAAGCTCTGGTACACAAAGGTCACACATTTGATGATGAATGAAAATATATGCAATTAATGGTCAATTTTATAAAGTTACCATAACTTACTGACTTTCTTCAAACAAATACAATACGGATAAGGAAAATAGTAAGTTTAAATAGGGGAAACCTTGCAGACACCACTTTAATATCATCAATATATATAAGAACCAGTAGTGATGTCAGCTCTCATTTCTGATTTAGGGAATTTGTGTCTTCTCTCTTTTTGGCATCATCAGTACAGTCAGAGTTTATCAGTTTTATTGATCTCAAAGAAGTCGATTTGATATCATTAATTTTCTCTAGTGCTTTTTAAAAATTTTTGTTAATTTTTGCTCATTTTTTTTTTACTTTTTAGAACAGCTTTCTTGAGATATAACTGATATATTAAAAACTGAATATATTTAATGTGTACAATTTGGTTAGTTTAGACATATGCAAACACTTTGGAAACCATAATCACAGTCAAGGTAATAGACCTATCTATCACCTCTCATTTTCTGTGTGCCCTTTTGTTGTTTTTGTAAGAACACATAACATGAGATGTACCTTCTTAATAAAATTTTCAGTGCACAAGGCAGTATTGTTAACTATAGGTACTATGTCATACAGCAGATCTCTAGAACATATACATCTTGCATAACTGAACCTACTATTTATTGAAGTATAGTTGATTTACAATATTATGTTAGTGTAGTGATTCAGTATTGTTTCCATTTTATACTCTATTATAGATTATTACAAGATAGTAGCTCTTTCCTTGTGTTATACAGTATATCCTTGTTGCTTATTTATTTTGTACATAGTTGTTTGTATCTGTTAATTCCATACCCCTAATTTGTCCCGAACACCTCTCTCTCCACTTTGGTAAACACAAGATTATTTCTATGAGTCTATTTCTGTTTATAAATATATTCATTTGTACTATTTTTTAGATTCCACATTAGTTGATAACTGATATAATATTTGTCTTTCTCTTTCTAACTTACTTGGTTAAGCATAATATTCTCTAGGTCCATCCTAGTTGCTGCAAATGACAGTATTTCATTCACATATATATATGTATATAGAACATCTTCTTAAGCCACTCATTTGTTGATGAGTGCTTAGGTTGCTTCCATGTCATATGTCGTGGCTATTATGAACAGTGCTCCTATGAACATTGAGGTGCATGTTTCTTTTCAAATTAGTGTTTTCATTTTTTCTGGATATTTACCTAGGAGTGGAATTGCTGGATCATATGGTAGTTCTATTTTTAGTTTTTTGAGGCACCTCCATGCTGTTTTTCATAGTGGCTGCATAATTTACATTTCCACCAACAGTGTAGGAGGGTTCCCTTTTCTCCACATCCTCTCCAGCATTCGTTATTTGTAAACTTTTTGATGATAGTTATTCTCTCAGGTGTGAGGTGATGCCTCATTTTGGTTTTGATTTGCATTTCTCTAATAACTAGTGATGCTGAGCATTTTTCATGTGCCTGTTGGCCATCTGCATCTCTTCTTTGGAAGAATGTTTATTCAGGTCTTCTGCCCATTTTTTGATTGGGTTGTTTCTTTTTTGATATTGAGTTGTATGAACTGTCCGTGTATTTTGGTTATTAACCCCTGTCAGTTGAATCATTTGCAGATATTTTCTCCCATTCCTTAGGCTGTGTTTCCATTTTATCAATGGTTTCCTTTCCTGTGCAAAAGCTTTTAAGTTTAATTAGGTCCCAATTGTTTATTTTTGCTTTTATTTATTTTGCCTTAGGAGACTGATCCAAGAAAAAATTGTAGTGATTTTTGTCAAAGAGTTTTCTGCCTATGTTTTCTTCTAGGAGTTTTATGGTTTCCATTCTTCCATTTAGGTCTTTAAACCATTTTGAATTTATTTTTGTATATGTGAGGGTATGTTCTAATCTCATTGTTTTCCATGTGCTGTCCAGTTTTCCTAGCACCACTTGTTGAAGAAACTATTTCTCCATTCATTGTACATTCTTACCTCCTTAGATTAATTGACCATATGTGCATGGGCTTATTTCTGGGTTCAGTATTGTGTTTCATTGATCTGCGTGTCTGTTTAGTGCCAATACAATTCTGTTTTGATTACTATAGATTGTTAGTATAGTCTGAAGTCTGGGAGGGTTATATCTCCAGGTTGTTCTTTTTTCTCAAGATTGCTTTGGCAATTTGGGCTCTTTTTTGTAGTTCCATATGAATTTTAGAATTATTTGTCCTAGTTCTGTGAATAATTTCATGGGTATTTTGAGAGGGATGACGTTAAATCTGTAGATTGCTTTGGGTAGTATGGGCATTTTAACTAGATTAATTCCAATGCAAGAGCATAGGATCTCTTTCCATTTCTTTGTATCATCTTCAGTTTCCTTCATCAATGTTTTAGAGTTTTCAGAATATGGGTGTTTCATCTCCTTGGTTAAGTTTATTCCGAGGTATTTTATTATTTTTGATGTGATTTTGAATGGGATTTTTTTTAACTTTCTCTTTCTTATGTTTCATTATTAGTGTATAGAAACAAAATAGATTTCTGTATATTAATATTGTATCCTGCAACCTTGCTGAATTTACTTATTGGTTCTAATAGTTTTGGGGTGGAGACTTCAGGGTTTTCTGTATAAAGTATCATGTTACCTGTAAATAGTGACAGTTTTACCTCTCCCCTTCTAATTTTGATACCTTTTCTTTCCTTCTTCCTTCCCTTCTCCCCCTCCCCCTCCCACTACCCCTTCCCCTCCTCCTCTTCCTTCCTTTTTCTTCTTCTCTTCTCTTCTCTCTCTTATTCTCTTCTCTCTCTTCTCTCTCTTCCCTTCTTCTCTCTCTCTCCCTGTCTTTCTTTTGGTCTGGTTGCTACAGCTAGGACTTCTAATACATGTTAAATAGCAGTGGTGAGAGTGGGCATCCTTGTCCTGTTCCTGATCTTAGCAGAAATGCTTTCATCTTTTCACCATTGAGTATTAGGTTGGCTGTGTGTTTGTCATAAATGGCCTTTATAATATTGAGATATATTCCCCTACACCCACTTTGGTGAGAGTTTTTATCATGAATGGATTTTGAATGTTGTCAAATGCTTTTTCTGTGTCTATTGAGATTATTATGTGATTTTTATCCTTCCTTTTGTTAACATGGTGTATCACATCGAGTAATTTGTGAATGTTGAACTATCCTTGTGACCCTAGAATAAATCCAACTTAATGTGTATGGTCCTTTTTATATATTGTTGGATTCGATTTGCTAATATTTTGTTGAGGATTTTTGCATCTATATTCATTAGAGATATTGGCCTGTAATTTTCTCATTTTTTGTGTGTCATATTTGTCTAGTTTTGGTATCAGGGTAATAGAGGCTTTGTAAAATGAATTTGGGAGTATTCTCTTCTCTTCAGTTTTTTGGAATAGTTTGAGAAGTATAGGTATTATTTTTATTTTTTATGCTTTGTAGAATTCACAGGTGAAGCCATCCAGTCCTGTACTTTTGTTTGCTGGGAATATTTTAATTGCAAATTCAATTTCATGTCTAGTGCTCTGTCTGTTCAAATGGTCTGTTTCTTCTTGACTCAGTCTTCTCAAGCTGTATATTTCTAGAAATTTGTGCATTTCTTCTAAGTTGTCCAGTATTTTGGCATATAACTGTTCATAGTATTCCCTTATGATTTTTTGTGTCTCTGTGATATTGGTTGTTATTTCTCCTCTTTCATTTCTTAGTTTGTTATGTTGGGTCCTCTCTCTTTTCTTCTTGGTGAGCCTGGCTAAAGGTTTATCATTTTTGTTTATCTTCTCAAAAAAACAAGCTCTTTTATTGAACTTTTCTATTTTTTTGCTCTATTTTATTTATTTCCTCTCTGATCTTCATTTTTTCCTTCCTCTGCTGACTTTGGGGTTTGTTTGTTCTTTATCTAATTCCTTTAGGTGGTAGCTTAGCTTGTTTGAGATTTTTCTTGTTTCTTGAGGAAGGCCTGTATCACTATGAACATTCCTACTGTAATTGCTTTTGCTACATCCCATAGATTTTGGAAAATTTTGTTTCTAATTTTATTTGTCTTGAGGTATTTTCTGATACCTTGTTTGATTTTGTCATTGATCCATTTGATTTTTGGTAGCACGTTGTTTAGTCTCCATGTATTTGTTCTTTTCCTAATTTTCCTTCTGTACTTTATTTCTAATTTCATACAACTATGGTCAGAAAAAAATGCTTCATATAATATCTATCTTCTTAACTTTTATGAGGCTTGTTTGTGACTTAGCATGTGATTTATCCTGGAGAATGTTCCATGTGCACTTGAAAAGACTGTGTATGCTGCTTCTAGTGATGTAATATCCTATAGATATCAATTAAGTCCTGCTGCTCTGTTGTGTCATTTTAGCCCACTGCAGCCTTATTGATTTTTCTGTCTGGATGATCTGTCTATTGATTTAGTGTGCTATTAAAGTTCCCTACTATTATTGTATTATTGTCAATTTCTCCCTCTATGTCTGTTAGCATTTGTTTTTTATATTTAGATGTTCCTGCATTGGATGTGAATATGCTAGCAAGTGTAATATCTTCTTCTTGAATTGATCCCTTTATCATTATTATAATGCCCTTCTTTGCCTTTTGTTATAGCCTTTGTTTTAAAGTCTTTTTTTGTCTGCTATGAGTATTTCAACCCCCACTTTCTTGTCATTTCCATTTGCATGAAATATCTTTTTCCATCCCAACACTTACAGTCTCTGTGTGTTTTTAGCCTGAAATGAGTCACTTGTAGGCAGCATATTGAAGGGTCTTGGGTTTTTTTTTTTTTTTATCCAATCAGCAACACTAAGTCTTTTGATCCGAGCATTTAGTCCATTAATATTTAAAGTAATTATTGATAGGTATGTACTTCTTTTCATTTATTCCTTATTTTCCAGTTGTTTTTGTCATTCTTCTCCTTCATTTCTTCATCTTTTTTGTTTCTCACATTCTGGTTTGATAATAATCATTTTATTTTGGTAGGGTTCATTTATTTTTTGTTTTTCATTTGTGGTTATCATTGGTTTCATATATGTTGACCCATAATTATATCTACTTGATTTAAACAGACAGTCATTTAAGTTAAAACACATTCTAAAATATCTACTTTTTTCCCACATTTTGTGTTTTTCATCATGTTTTACATCCTTATGCTTATCCTTTTACTGTTTATTGTACTTACATTTGATTTTACAATTTTTGTCTTTTAATCTTTATACTGACTTATTTAAGTAATCTTCAATCCTTATTATATATTTGCCTCTCCTATTGGTATTTTCCCTTTGCTATGGATTGTTAATTCTTTCCCATTTAAAGAAAACTCTTCAACATTTCTTTTAGGATAGGTTTAGTATTGCTGAATTCTTTCAGTTTTTGCTTGTCTGAGAAGTTCTTTATCTCTCTGTCTATTCTAAATGATAATCTTGCTAGGTAGAGTATCTAAGGTGAAGGTTTTTTCCTTTCAGCACTTTGAATATATCATGCAACACCGTTCTGGCCTGCAAAGTTTTTGCAGATAAATCAGCCCATAGCCTTATGGAGATTCCATTGTATGTAACTCTGTTTTTCTCTTGCTACCTTTATAATTCTCTCTTTATCTTTAATTTTTGCCACTTTCATTATGATATGTCTTGATGTGGGTCTGTTTAGGTTCACTTGTTTGGAACCCTGTGTGTTTCCTCTAACTGGATATCTGTTTTTTTCTTTAGCCATAATTTCTTCAAATACATTTTCAATACCCTTCTCTCTCTCTTTGCCTCTGGAATGTCTATAATGCAAATGTTGGCATGTTTGGTGTTATCCCAGAGATCTCATGTATTGCACTCATGGGGGGGGGGTGTTTGTTTTTGGTTTTTCCTCTTTCTGTCTGCTGTTCTGATTGGTTGATTTCCATTATTCTATCTTCTAAACCACTCATGCTTTGTTCTGTGTCATTTAGTCTGATATTCACTGCTTCTAGAGTGCTTTTTATCTCATATATTTTATTATCTATTTTTGTTTTAGTCTTCTTTATATTTTCTAGTTCCTTGTTAAAATGATCTGTATTTAGATCAACTCTCTTTCCTAATTCAGTTAACAGCTTTATTACCATTGTTTTGAATTCTTTGGTAAATTATTTATGTTTCATTATTTATTTTTTCAGAGGTTCACTCTTTCTCTTTCAGTTAAGAGTAACTCCTCTGCCTTTTCATTTTATTTAACTTTCTCTGTCTCTATGAATTTAGGTGAAACAGCTATGTATTGTGGTCTTGAAAGAGAGTTCTTATGTGGGAGCATCCCTATGTAGACTGTGTGTGCCCAATGCCTTTTGTGGGAGGACTTGATTTGATGTGGATGCCAGCCATGTCTTTCCTCAAGGTATGCTGGCTACTATCACCTTGGTAGGGGATGTGGCTGATGATGTTGGAGCTAGAGCCTGCATAGAGTATGAGTCAGGACTTCTTCTGCTCAGTGGCTGTCATTTTCCTTTCTGGGTGGGGGTCTCCTCCCAAGTTGCTGGAGTGGAAGCCCTAAGGGTCGGACTTGAGCTGGCTGTGTTCCTTCTAAGTGTGTTTTTCTTTCTGCCCACACTGGGGTCTTTGCTGAAGCAAGTGAAACTTATGTGCTTACAGAGGTCTAATGCTCTGCCTGTGTAGGCATCTGTGGCTCCTCTCAGTCACAACCCATTGTTGCTTCCTTTCTCCATTATGATCACTCCAGATATATGGCTAGGCTGTGGCATGGAGTGGACATGGCCAGAATGTTTACCTAGCTTAGGGCAAGACAAGCTTCTTTGTCTCTGTCTCTATCTATCTATATATTATATATATATAAATCTATCTATATATATATGAACCTATCTATCTATCTATCTATCTATCTATATATATATATATATATAATATTACTAAAGAGATAAAGAACTCTCTTTAAATTTACTTTAAATAAATTTTCTTTGTTTAAGTAAGCAAAAATCTGATAACAGATTCTTGGTTTAATTTTTTTCTTTACCTTTTCCTTTTTTATTTAATTTAATTTTTTCACTATAAAAATGCTTATGTAGGGCTTCCCTGGTGGTGCAGTTGTTGAGAGTCCAGCTGCCAATGCAGGGGACACGGATTTGTGTCCCGGTCTGGGAAGATCCCACATGCCATGGAGCGACTGGGCCCGTGAGCCATGGCCGCTGCGCCTGCGCGTCCGGAGCCTGTGCTCCGCAACGGGAGGCCACAATAGTGAGAGGCCCGTGTACCACACACACACACACAAAATGCTTACATAACTTCAAAGTCAAACCTACAAAACAAGGTTTTTTCATAGAATTCCATATTCTATCCATATCTCTTGCATCTAATTCCACTCTAAGAACACATTTTTTATTTTTTCTGTATCTTTCCTGCTGAAAATATATTTTAAGCATATTCACATATGTGAATATTTGTGTTCCCCAATCTATGTCCGTTCTTAGATAAGGACTGAATACCATTTGTAGTGTTTTGCATTTTGCATTTCACACTTGCCGCATATTCTGATTATCCTTACATAAGTGTATAGAGGGATATTTACTATTCTGTGTGGTTTTCTCTTGTGTGGCTCTTTATTCAGATAGCATCATTGATTAAGACTCATTTGAGTTTTGTTTATTTATTGCTTTTTATTGTTGTTTTATTCTTTAGCTATTTAAAATATTGCAGTAATGCAAAATCTGATGCTATGTATTTTCATATTTGTACCAGTTTATTTTGGAGGACAGATTCCTAAGAGTGATTTTTCTGGTCAAAGAGTAAATTTATGTATTATCTTACAGATATTACTGTTACTTTCCAGAGTGTTTGTGTCATTTTTCATCTTCTCCAACTTCATTATAAGAGTGTACTGACAGACTTTGCAGTTTTTGCCAGTGCTATCAGTGACAAATCATATCACAATATTTTTAATTTGCATCTTTTTTTATGTGTGAGTTTAGAGATCTCTTCATGTGAAATGAATCTAGGTCAACCATAAATGATCTTACTAAAAAGTTAAAAGTCCATGGTGTATTAGTTTCCTAGGGCTGCTGTAACAGAGTTCTACAATCTGGGATGGTTTAAACACAGAAATTCATTGTCTTAGAGTTCTAGAGGTTAGAAATTTGAAATCAAGGTGTTCATTGATTTCAAGCAGGGTTCATTCATTGTCAGTGCTCTGAGGGGAGAATCTGTACCATACCTCTCTGCTAGTTTCTCATGACAGCCAACAATCTTTGTTGTTCCTTGGCTTGAAGATTCATCACTCCAGTCTCTGCCTTTCTTTCCACATGGTGGTATTCCTGTTTGTCTGTCTTCCCATGGCATTCTTTTCTCTATGCCTGTCTGTATCCAAATTGCCCCCTTGTTATAAGGACACCAATCACTGGATTAAGGGTCCATCTTTGTCCTGTATGACCTCAACATACCTTAGCCAATTACCTCTACAAACAACCCTATTTCCAAACAAGGTCACATTCTGTGGTACTAGGGGTTAAGACTTCAACGTGTGTTTTGGGGAGGGCACAATTCAACCTATAACACATGGGCGTTACCTCAATATGTTGGTAATGTGAGACAAAGACTGCTGGTATTCACAATATTTGATTTCCTTTTCCACAACACTTGGTTAGATGATATTTTATAGGAATTTTGCATCTGAGTAGGGACCTGTGATTAGTTCTTACTAATGGAATATGGATGGAAATGATGAAAGTGATATGTGATACATGTAGGTTGAGCAGTTAAGAGCCCAAAGGCCTTCTCCATTCTCTTTCTCTCTCTCTCTCTTTCTCTCTCTCTCTCTCTCTCTCTCTCTCTCTCTCTCTCTCTCTCTCTCCCCCCTACTCTGCTGTCCAGACAATAAGAATCCAGTGAAGAAATTTACTGGCAGAGATATTACAGAGATAGAACCCAAGTTTATGAATAACTCCATGGAAAACAGATTCTTCTATCCCTATTGGTATTAGAATATTATCTGAGTAAGAAAAAACTTTTATTATGTTATACCTATAAGAGTTGAAGATTATTGAACAACTAGAAAAAGGAAACTTTAATTGGGTGCTACAGGTGCATAGTGGGTGGTCTGTGATAAAGAAACATATCCGCAGCTGAGAATGTGGTGATCCAAGTTATGCAGCCACAAAACCCTGAGTAAAATTCTCACCTACAGCAATTTGGAAGGCATAACATAGGCATAACTTATTTAGCCTGTGTCTCTACTCATTGGCTCCTGGAGGCTTCTTTTGACAATGTATTATAAGAAAGATGATATCAGGAAATAGTTGGCCAGTTTGTGAGCAGAAATAACAAGGGATAAATATAAATTTTAAACTTCTCAGAGTTTCAAAAGCCAATTGCTTTTCTCCACCCAAAAATAATAAATGGACATAAAAACAAGAAAGATCCAGTGAGATCCTTCAGTTGAAGTGCTTGAGTTGGTCTTGAAGTAAACATCAGATAAGGATGTTACCCACCCACACAATGCATTTGCTCCAGGTGGTCCCTAGGGGCCCAGATTTAGCAGAAGGAAAGCCATGGGGCAAAAAAGGGCAACACAATAAATCAGACTTGAAATCTCTGTCTAAAAAAGATCTTTGGGTGTGGCTACTGGGACTTAAAGCTAACTGAGAACAAAGAGATGAGATGCATTAAAGGTTTTTAAGAGAATTAAAGTGCCAAAGAAACACTGAGTTTGTAATAAAAATATTCCCGTGAATGTTGGAAGAGTCTTAAAATAACATTCACATTAAACCCTGTAGAGACGGTGAAGGAATTTGATCCTTAGTGATTTGAAAAACTTTTGGAAATGTTTTGAAAATACTTAGAATGAAAATTTCTATAGGCTAAGGAGGATGTTCCTACTTACTGGAAGAACATTATTGAATGTATTGCCCATAAGGTGTCTAGACCTAGCAAATGAAGGCTGAGTTATAAATTCCTTTTAAACTGCCACTCCACTAAATAAATAATAAATAAATAAGACATTTCTTTTTTTCTCCAAAAAAATTTTTGATTCCCCAAAGTGCTTAATAAATTAGAAACTACTTACCTCTGCTATGTTTAGGTAATCGGGTTCTTTTCTTTATCTTCATGGTTCTTTGTGCTTTAATAGTTGCCTTGAATGCGTGAGTTTTATTGCAGTTTGCATACACTAGTTTCTGAAAGTAAATATGATATAAATATGTCCATAGTAAATTTGCCATGAGAATTGATTTCAGATTATAATTTCTCCTAACCCTCCTGATTAGTTGTTTAAAGCATATGAAGTGAGTGCATGGGTATTTTATTTTTATGTGTTGATGGAAATTTATTGGCAGAACCAAGGTTAATGTAACAAAAATTTTACTACTAAAGAAGAGGTTGTTGTATGCTGCACTTGTTTGAGGGCTGAATTTTTTTTTTTTTTTTTTTTTTTTTTTTTGGCTGTGTTGGGTCTTCGTTGCTGTGCACGGACTTTCTCTAGTTGCGGCGAGCAGGGGCTGCTCTTTGTTGCGGTGCGCGGGCTTCTCATTGCAGTAGCTTCTCTCATTGTGGAACACGGGCTCTAGGCACGCGGCCTTCAGTAGTTGTGGCACGTGGGCTCAGTAGTTGTGGCTCATGGGCTCTAGAACACAGGCTCAGTAGTTGTAGCACACAAGCTTAGTTGCTCCACGGCATGTGGGATCTTCTCGGACCAGAGATCGAGCCCGTGTCCCCTGCATTGGCAGGGGGATTCTCAACCACTGCGCCACCGGGGAAGCCCAGGGCTGAATTTTTGAGGGCTGGATATTTCCTGACCTTAAGCAATTCCACCTATTTATATGCTTGTGTTAGGATTTCTTTGCTGTGTTTAATTGCACAACATCAAAATCATATTAGATATGGATTGTAGTCATGACTCAGATTTTGCTTTCACTACACGCATTTGAAATTTATGTCGAGACTGTGAAGAAATGAGAAGAAAATGGGACACCAAGAACACATTGATAGAGACTAAAATAAAACTCTGACATATTCAGAAGTTAAATATTTAAGGAGCTAAATATTCATAAGTTATTGTTAAGGATGTAGAGATGCTGTGATTTAGATTGAGAAGAACATAATAGACTGAGTGTTGAGACAAGAAATGAGAGCATTTTTTCCAGAAATGTGTTTTATTAAAGTGGGTTTGAGGGTTAAAATAAATTGTATACTGGGTTGAAAAACTTCAACAAGCTTCTTAAAGATAAATACCATATGCTAACACATATATATGGAATTTAAGAAAAAAAATATCATGAAGAACCTAGGGGTAAGACAGGAATAAAACACAGACCTATTAAAGATATCCTTTAATGTGCTAATATATACTGTGAGTCAAAAAATTATGTGTTAAGGACATATTGGGGTATTTATGCAGAATTTTCATACCTTTGGCAACAAAGCTCTTATTATTGGAGACTTTTCATCTCCAGTGTTTCAGGTATTGTGCTTTGCAAAATGACTTATTCTAAAAATGGAAACAACGATTACAGGAAAGTCTATGCAATGCTATCAATGTAAAGTAGTACCGTGACAATCAACTATAACATGCCCTATTTGAAAAATTTCATCCTGGGCAATTCCCTGGTGGTCCAGTGGTTAGTACTCTGTGCTTTCACTGCCGGGGGCCCGGATTCACTCCCTGGTTGGGGAACTAAAATCCCACAAGCCGCTCAGCATGGCCAAAAAAATTAATTTCATCCTGACTTTATAATGAATGTATCTGATGCACCAAGTAAACATTCCTAAATATACTTTGGAAATATTAATTTAATTCTTCAACCTTAGATTTCTTTTTTTGACAACAATATTGTCCTACTCATTTTACATACATATGCTTGTACTTAAAGAGGCACCTGTGAGCAGATAAGTCAAGTAGCCTATAGACTGCCATGCAATTTTAAAAACGTGAGTGGTATGTCTCAGACTTATGCAGATGTGGAGCAGAGGACAATGGCAGTACCTTGGAGACAGTTACAACATTTGTGTTGGATGCATACTTATAATTTTCAGTATGAATTGCAATACACATATCCAGATGTTGGCCATGGTGTTTATTTCCCTGGACAAATAAAATGGCTGGCTATCAAACGATAACTCATGACATGAGGATAAGTGAATTGGAAATGTGTCAGAAATGGTGTGTTTGAAAGGACACTTGACCAGGTGTCTAATTCCGGAGATATTGGACGAGTCATTTAATCTCTATGGATTTGCGTAATAAGGAAGTTGTAAGAGATGTTTACTAAGATACCTACAGTTCAAAAAGTTTATTGAAATCTTTGGTTGACTCACTTTAAAAAAATTAGACAGTTATTATATCCCAGATATATTTGTGTGTGGCCAGATACTTAAGACTAAGTCGATGATAATTTTTATTTTATGATGTACCGTGTCAAAAAAATATGCTCTTATCACAACATAAAGATTTTTCTACATTGTGAGCGTATATTTTACCCTAATTAATGTTTCTTTTGTAAATATAATATCCCAAAAACATTGTAAACTTATCATTATCAGAGGTTTCTTCATCTTGTGTTTATAATGAAACTTTGATAAAAGGTTCTGGTAAATGAATCTGGTAGGAGGAGAAAAAATGGGTTTAAGGTTCGTGAACTATGATCAGTGTTGGAATTTTTTAAAACCCAAGAAGTTATTCTTTCCAGATGCTAATAACCAATGGAGCAAGAATTGCCTCCAAAAATCTAATACTGGGTTCAAAATTAATAGACATTTACTTGCTCGGCATTTTGTTTCTATTTCATTTTTATTGATCCTGGAGATCCTTGATTTAGGCTGTGCTCAACCCTTTATAAAGTGTTCTACCACCATCTAGTGTCAACAAACAGAAATTCACCATTTCAGTTTACAGACCTTTCAACTGATTAAATATTATTTGAAATTTGCATGCTTTTGACAGTATGAGCACTTCATGTCAACCCTTAAAACAGGCAATATGGCTTTGTCAAGAGATAAATTATACAAAATCGTGTCTAATGTTACTGGAAATAGGGCATTATATTTAATAATCAATAGGAATATTTATTAAGAAACATTTCTAAGCTACAAAAGAAGCAAATAGTTGATAATATACATTTTAAATGCACTGAATATATGGCATATTAAGTATCACACCTGAATGAACAATTGCCTATACTAAAACTCACTCCTCTCTTCACTGTTCACTTCTATGTTATGTGTATATTAGAACCCTTGTTGATGAATTCAGAACTTTAGACATTCACAATTCTGCCTAATGTGTTAGAAATCTCCCATATTAGCTTGCACGTTTCTGTATATTATTCAGCCCGTGTAGTCAATGCATCTAGTTACAATTCTGATCAGTTTGCCTTCCATATCTTTATTAAACACATTTCAACTCGTCTGAAAGTTTTTGTAGTATGACACCTGAATGTTGTCCTGATTTGACTATTATTTTACATTTATTAGCAATTAATGTTAGTAATTGTTCAGCATTTACTATACACAGTGCTCTAACTCATAACTTTTTGCCTATCCCAAAATATTTTGGTCTTTTATTTTTATTCAACCTTGTAGACAGTATGATCAATATTAAAAATTCAATATTGACCAAGTAGAAAATACAGCAATCAATGAGCTATTCATAGGTATATGTTAATAGCTTTACAAAAATTGCTGCTAACATGTATATATTGTGTTAAGGGATAAGGTCATGTCCTTATTTTACTGAAACCTTTTGATACTTAGAACCTATTAACAGCCGCAAAAAATTGTCAAGATATTCTATTACTTCTAATTATTATAAGCCCACCTGGTTCAGATTTTGACATCATGACTAAAGGAGTCATACCAAAAAAGAAAAATGACACTTTTATGCTAATCATATTTCATAACAATGGCCAATTGTGGACATAATCCTATAAAGAGTGAGATCAGGGCTTCCCTGGTGGTGCAGTGGTTGAGAGTCCTCTTGCCGATGCAGGGGACACGGGTTCGTGCCCCGGTCTGGGAGGATCCCACATGCCGCGGAGCGGCTGGGCCCGTGAGCCATGGCCGCTGAGCCTGCGCGTCCGGAGCCTGTGCTCCGCAACGGGAGAGGCCACAACACTGAGAGGCCCGCGTACCACAAAAAGAAAACAAAAAACAAAAAACATCATCTTAAACAGGGATTTTCTCCAGCAATCTATCTATAAACCCTCATTCCACACCTGATGTTCATTACTCTCTGCCTTACCTTCCTTCACACTGCTTATCACCATTTAACATACTATTTAGGCTACTTTTGCTATTTTTGTTGCCTTGTCTCCACTGTCTAGAATATAAACCTTAGGAACACACTTTTTCACTTTCATGCACTGTAATATTCCTAGCACATAGAACAGTGTCAGGCACTTATTAATAATATTAATATATTAATAATGGCTGAATGAATGGATGCAAAGAGTTTTCACCTAGAAAATGTTCTGGATTGATTTCAACCTAAGAATCACATAGCTTTGGGGCAAACAAAGTCAATTAAATTCATTTTTAAAAATAAGCATTGAAAATTATAATGGGATGTTACAAATATTTAGGCCAATACCCTCTATCCGAGAAGCCAAAGGTATATATCTCTGTGGATTAATTCACAGGAGACAGAGAAGCAGGTCTGTCCTTCAGGCAAATAATGTTTCATTCACTTTCCTTTTATTGTTTCTAACTGAACACTTGGCTTTCCACCAACTAAATACACAGTATCGTGTTTCATATGTAAAGTCCTTTTAGGCCTGACAATAGTAGTTTAAGGTAGGATGCACTGTGGCATGTTGCAATGGAATGTAAATGTGTACACGTGATCAGGAAGAAGCCAAGAAGTGACTTATTTGTTCCTGAGGTGTTTTTAGCATCTCTTAAGTGTTTCATAGTAGCACGCTGAGAATAAATGAGAAAACAGAAGTGTGACGGGTGGGGGGACTTTAGTGTTCTTTCTTGCTTGCTTTCTCCGTCTCACGCTCTTGTGAGTAATAAATCACGTGTAGTAACTACTTATTTTTGACATATAGGCAGTAATAAAACACCAGAACTAATTGTTAATGAACAGTCAAACATAAAGAAGGAAGACAATCTGCCTGTTTTAACATGATATGAAGAGACAATATCTCTACAATAGTGTCTGTATATGTATATTATAGTTTATGTCTTTTATTACTCAGTCTTTTCTAAACTCAATGATAATTATATGTTACAAGTTGAATTTGAACTAATCAAGACAAAGGAAACCACTGTCTCACTCTTATGACTAATAAATCATGTGTAGTAACTACTTTTTTTTTGACATATAGGCAGTAATAAAACACCAGAACTAATTGTTAATGATCAGTCAAACATAAAGAAGGAAGACAATCTGCCTGTTTTAACATGATATGAAGAGACAATATCTCTACAATACTGTCTGTATATATATATTATAGTCTATGTCTTTTATTACTCAGTCTTTTCTAAACTCAATGATAATTATATGTTACAAGTTGAATTTGAACTAATCAAGACAAAGGAAACCACTGCATGTTTAAGGATATTTAGTACATTTACTTTAGAAACTTAAATTTACTCATATCATTGCTAAAGCACCACCTTTCCTTCTGTGCTTAAGAATTTGGCGTATAAATACAATGCATCTATGTTTACTAATACCAAAGACAACATGAATAAAACTTTGAAAAAACCTTCAATTTTCTCTCTGAAAACTAGAAACTTTATGTGTTTATCAAAAATGAAGTAAAATTTTGCTTGATAATTTTTGGAGGTGTGTGTGCTTTTTTTAACTTTAATTTTTTTCAGTTTTATTGAAATATAATTGACATACAGCACTGTACAATTTTAAGGTGTATAGCATGATTTGATTTACATATATCATGAAATTGATTACCACAGTAAGTTTAGGTAATTTCCATCGTCTTGAATAGAGAGGAAAAAAAAAGAAGGAAAAGAAAATATTTTTTTCCTTGTGATGAGAACTCTTAGGACCTAATCTCTTACGAAGTTTCATTTTTACCGTACAGCAATGTTAACAATATACATTATGTTGTATGTTATATTGTTGGATCCTTTTGACAGAAAAAAAAATGCAGTGCTATAGTTTTCATTGACTGGTGAGAGGTTCTGATTTATTTCACTCTTACTGAGATTCAGAGTGTTTTCAAGAACTGTGAGGAGGCTGAACAGTTGCATTGTGTAACTGTATCTCTGCATTGCCTATTATTTCAACAGTAGCAATTTTAAATGAAATGTAATATCCTAGAGATGGTGGAAGGTCAAAAGAAGGGGAAAGGATGGTGTGAAGGGTGACAAACCAATATTAAAGACATTGAAGAAATAACTTGGGAGAAGTATCAAAGTTATATATATTTATTTCAACAGTTTTGTGTATTGAATCTGTATCCCTATATGTACAAATAGAAGTATACATGGAGAAATTATTCCTTCTGGTATGTTTATGGGAAAATATCACAAGATTAAAATTCTTAATTACAGACATTAATATTTTTGAATGATTTTGTTTACCTTTCATTTCTAATATTTCCCACCCAAAACAGTTAAGAAATGCATTAATTTTCCCTTTAGTTTTATCTTTATTGTAAAATTCTTCTTTATTATAAAATACTTTCTTAGAAGACACTTTAAAAAATACAGAAGGCAAATTACCAAAATTTATAGATGAATTCCTGTGTTTCCCATCACCCAACAGTCTCCTCAGGGAGAATATCAATATATTAGCCTCAAAATAAAAGATTAAAAATGGGAAATGAGTAATAGAAATGCCAGACTTCACCAACTGATTTCAAATTTTGCTAAATTTAAGAAAAGAGGGTGTCAAAAACTATTGATACAGAATAACACAAAATGAGCTATTACATAATATTGAGATATATAGCTTCTTATAGAAGAATAGAATTAATTATACTGATGGAGATTACTCTTTCTTTTATACCCCCCCAGAAAAACAGGTAATTAAATTGTAGCCAAATACCTTTAAAATACTTAATGTGAACAGGTGTTAATGATTTGAAAACTGACAATACAGTTTTGTGAGTGACATAGAAAATGCAGTGAGGTTTATTTATTTATTTTATTGAAATATAGTTGATTTACAATGTGTTAATTTCTGGTGTACAGCAAAGTGACTCAGTTATACATATCTATACATCTTTTTTCATATTCTTTCCATTATGGTTTATCACAGGGTATTGAATAGAGTTCCCTGTGCTATACAGTAGGACCTTGTTGGTTATCACTCTACCTATAATAGTTTGCGTCTGTTAGTCTCAAACTCCCAATCCACCCTTCCTCCACCTGCCCTTCCCCTTGCCAACCACAGGTCTGTTCTCCATGTCTGTGAGTCAAGTTGCTGATCTCTCAAGTTCAAATACATTTTAACAATTTTCCATATTTACTTCCCCCACCTCTATGTCTACTGTTTTTGACATCATATTTTACATCTTTTTGTTTTGTCTATCCCTTAACTACTTAATGTGGATAACTGGCCCTATCTGTCTACCATTTATCAATATGTATATAAACTGTATAAACTAGATATACTAGATATGCATATTTACATAAGGAAATATGTAAAGTGTGTATACCCTCCAAACTAAGAATTTAAGAACTTCTTAAAGAAATATAACAAATCCACTTAACCAGTCATGCTTACTGTTATGTTCATAAATTTACAGTGAAGTTAGGTAATAAAAATATCATTACCAGTTTGTTCAGATTTATGTTATTCTTTAGGGAATATCTTTTTATTGTATACAGTGTTAAATATTTGTATAAATGAGAAAAGAAGTTGCAATATACATTCTAAGAAAAGGAATAGATGAATAGAATTTCTGAATTCCATAACTGATTCTGAGCACCCCAATGTATCTTCACCAAAGAATGAATAATTTAGGCTGTCTCATTTTCTGTCTGCAAATGTAAATAGGAAATATTTTAGTATCACCACAACTATAATAGGGAAATGCAAGCTTTCTTAGTAATTTGCATCTAGGAACAGCCGTCAAAGTGATAACAGTAAGAATAGGGGATAGCAGGAGCTATTAAAAGAACACTGATCATGTACCTATGGTTTTGGATGCCTTGTAACCATGTTGCTCTTTTGGCTTCTACTATTCTAAGGGAGGTTTCCAAACTCATGAAACAGGCAGAATCTACATAAAAAGTTTTTTGAGGAAGAATTTATAATAGATTTTATTTAGTTTAGCTTTCAAAAGAAGACTGCATGGGAACGTATTAATATAGTATTCCATCATTAAGTGGGTCTTAATTCAAAATTAGAACACAGTATTTGTAAGTTATTTAAATAGATATATTACATAAGTGATTTACTGAAGAGAAAAAGTGAAAGTAATGTGGATTTTTAGTCTTAATATATCTTCCATGTTTTATTAAATATTTAGATAAAATCTCATAGGACATTGAATTTTTCATTAATTACCTCCCTAATGAAAATTTTAAAAATATTACTGTATTTTAATATCATATTATGCATAGCTATCTGTTGCATTAAACTGCAGACGTGTTGTTCATATAGGAACAGCACTTATATTATAGTTCATATAGGAACCATAATATGAATAGTGCTTCTTTGAGTTATTCAGTGTGTCAGTACTACATATATAGCATAAGATATGTATATGTCATATAGTATAAAATTTTAGAAAATCATTGTACCCATTCATTTTGCATTGATTCTGTCTTCAAAATCTCAATTAATATCTACTTCTGAGCATTCATTTATCTCTAAAATAAGGCATTTACGGAGATTCATGTCTTATGGTAATACCACGAGATTTTCTTTTATCATAAAATTTTTTTTAAAATTGCCAGTGTTTAAAATATATAGGAAAGTATGTCACTTGCTCTAGATGTTACAAATAATTAAAATTCAAGAATCATACAATTCAAGGCAAAACAGAAATTAAAAATTAAAAGAAAAATAGAAAAGACATTTCAAGGCAGTAAGTGACTAATTTCTTAGCAAAGGAAAAGTCTTTTTTTTTTTTTGCATATTCTTTTTGTCTATAGCTAACTTTTGATTCAGATAGTTTGTGCACATCCAGGAATAATATATAAAACACATATCAACCAGTATGGCTTTGTCCCTCCTCAGTTAGAAGGGCCTACAGCCACGATGCTGGAAGGAGGTCCCAGAGGAGGCTCCTGCTGACAGGAATTACCTCTTAAATTGTTGGAACACAAAGAGTTCTATGTTATGCAACTTATATCTAGTTGATTTTTGTCAATCTAGTATTTATTCTTCAAGAATTTTATAAACTGTACTTATAAGCAAGATCTGTGTTTTCTACTTATAAATGCCTTCCACCGGTTGTTAACTGTTTCCATGAAGCCATACTAAGCTAAAGTATAATGGAGATTGTTAGATTTTGACAGGATAAAATAAAGCATTGCACTGAGTTTATTTGCATAATTAGCATTTTAGGGTCTTGAAGCAGACCTGATACATGTAACTGAAGAAAAAGGTGTTTTTAAGATTTCTTCTAATTAGTACATAATAAGGTCTGAAGATAATAGTCACAGGGATTATAAACTGATAAGATAAATTTATTTATTTATTTATTTATTTATTTAATTTTTTGCAGTACGCGGGCCTCTCACTGTTGTGGCCTCTCCCATTGCGGAGCACATGCTCCGGAGGCACAGGCTCAGCAGCCATGGCTCACGGGCCCAGCCGCTCCGTGGCACGTGGGATCTTCCCGGACCAGGGCACGAACCTGTGTCTCCTGCATCAGCAGATGGATTCTCAACCACTGTGCCACCAGGGAAGCCCGATAAATTTATTTTTAAAAATCATGACTGTGGGCTAAAACAGGAAAGTTCCTCTCACTCCACCTTCTTTCTTTATCCCTCACGATGCCATACATACAAGGAAGCATTTAGGATAAGGAGGGGCATGACTAGAGTGTTAGTTTGAATCATAAAGCTATTTTGATGTACCATTTTTCAAAGTCAGAATATTTTCCTTAATCAAAAGCAGACTATTGAAGAATCCTTAGAAGAAATAATCAGGGCTTCCCTGGTGGCGCAGTGGTTGAGAGTCCGTCTGCCGATGCAGGGGACGCGGGTTCGTGCCCTCGTCCTGGAAGATCCCACACGCCGTGGAGCGGCTGGGCCCGTGAGCCATGGCCGCTGAGCCTGCGCGTCCGGAGCCTGTGCTCTGCAATGGGAGAGGCCATAACAGTGAGAGGCCCGCATAATTAGCTTAACTCCTGTTTAAGAGTTCAGATTTTTTTAAAAAGTTTTAATTGGAGAATCAAAGCACATTCAGATTAATCAATTTGGAGAAAATTTTAAAGTTATAACCTGAGCAATATAACATAAAGTAGCAGGAAATGGGAAGACCCTGAAGGTTATCACATTGGGAATTAAAGATACAATAGCATCTGAGGGGAATCCCATTGGCTGTTAAAATGTAGGAGAACAAGAAGAGCCTGAAGAAAGGAAAAATCTAAAAATATTTTGGAATGGTTCATGCGTGAGAGATTTGAGTTGTTATTTTTAAAAGAGAAAGCAGTGGATTAATTTATAAGACATCACTGAATAACATCTTCATAAGCACAAATCTATTTAGAACATAAATCATGTCCAACTCCCCTGCTCAAAAGCCCCAGATCACTTCCCACTGCACTAAGAATAAGATCAAATTTTGTTTTGTTTTGTTTTTTTTTGCGGTACGCGAGCCTCTCACTGTGTGGCCCCTCCCGCTGCGGAGCACAGGCTCCGGACGCGCAGGCTCAGTGGCCATGGCTCACGGGCCCAGCCGCTCCGCCGCATGTGGGATCTTCCCGGACTGGGGCACGAACCCGTGTCTCCTGCATCGGCAGGCGGACTCTCAACCGCTGCGCCACAAGGGAAGCCCCCAAATGTATTTTTGATTCTCTACAAAGCTTAGCATGTCCTTGCTCCTGTCAAAATCTTCTACCATTGTTGCCCTTGCTCACTTAATCTATCTCTACTGAGTTTTGCTGCTCCTAGATTACAGCACGAAGACTGTGCTTGCTGTTTCCTCTTGTGAAGCTTCTCAACAAATGTACACATCTCCCTCACAGATCATTCAGCTCTGTGTTTCCATGCCACTTCCAAAGACCCAGAGTCTCCTCTATCCAAAAGAACATCCACCACACTCTATCATTTTACTTTGTTTTATTTGTTTTTCATATCATTTATTACTACATGATTTTATATCTGTGCATTGTCTTATTTCTCATGGGAATGTGAGTTCTATGAATGCAGGAATATCATTTGCTTGTTCACTGCTGTGCATGGAACATGGTTGAAACTCAATAAACATTTGTCCAGTGAATAAGTGACTGTATAACTGCATATCTAGATCTCCATGTCCATATGTGTTTACATACCTAGCTATGATTTTTAAAACCTGCTGGGATTTTAAATTTGCATTATAAAAATGCATAGTTAAATATGCAAAATATTGTGTATTAGAAAGTAAATATCACTGTAATATGACTATTTAAACATCATTACAGATATTCTTTCATTCTTATTTCACCAATACTTTATACATGTTATACATAAAATAATGATTTTTTGAAATGCAGTTTCATACATATACTGTTCATTTAAATATACTTACATAAATCCAGGGCCATTCAGTATATTCAGGGCTTTATATTGCTATTTCACCCAATATTATTTTTCCCAAAGACTAAGTGTTAGTTTAGATAGTTTATTGTCCTTGTTTTTTTTTTCTTATATGAGCAGTCTTTATGTTTTTCTTTTTCCATTTTGGTTGGCATTCTGCTTACCCTCTGGCTGATAACCTATATAAGCAGCTCCTGCCTCAGTCCTAGCAAGTAACACATGTCAATTACCTTTATGCATTTTTTGGTATCTTTCATAATTTATATACACATATTGATACACAAACACACACATAGTTTGGGGGTTTTTAATCATTTGGGGGTTATTTTTGTTTGGTTTTGCTTTACATAGTGGGACCATGTGATATATACTCTAGCCTTTATCACACAACTTGGAGGATATTTTTAATTTCTAATTTGAAAGGGCTGCAGTGTATTTTACGTTATGAATATAATCTATGTTACTTATCTTTTCCTCTAGTGATAGCTGTTCCCTTTCATTTATTTTCTTGTCCTTTTATTATTCTTTCTTCCTTTCTTCCTTCCTTCCTTCTTTCCTGCCTTTCCTTCTCCTTTCCCTTCCCCCTTTCTCCCTCTCTCTTTCTTAACTTTCTTTTCCTCCCTTCCTCCCTCCCTTACTTCCTTCCTTGCTTTCTCTTTCTTTAACGAACATGATACATGTCCTTATATTCCCCACCCCCCATGGAAATTCTATGAAATAAATTGTCAAGTGAGGTTGGAAAAATATTTTTAATGACCAAATTTTGTAACTACAACTTATTTAATAATTCTCCTATAGTAAATTTAGATTTATTGTTATCTTATGCAAAGTAATACTGCAACAAATATTCTGATATTTAACTCCTTATATTCTTATGTATAAGTGTATCCCTCATTATTTCCTTGTGCATGTATTAGTATGTATTCCAGGAGACATACTATGCTTTGAAATAATTATACAAGGAGTATGAATTCTTTCAATGTTCTTGCTCCTTGATGGCACATTATTTTGTATACTCACTACCAAATACTGTCGATTTTATCAGACCGATTCCAGCATTTATTCATTCAACAAATATTTAATGAACAAGTTTTGTGTTCTAGACTCAATTACTTGCTTTTCCATCTTTTCAATTTGGAGAGTAAAATTGCTATTTTATGTTTGTTTAATATTTATCACTGACCAGTTTTTTTTCAAGTTTACTGCTTTTGTTCTTCTGTGAATACCTTACTCATATTGTATTCTATTACCATGTATTAATCTCTGAATTTAACAGATACTTATAGTGCAGCTACTATATGGGCAGACATTATACCAAGTATGGGGATACAGGGTCAACGAGACAAATCAAATTTCTGCTTTTCATAGAGCTTACATGCCAAGGGATGAGGGAGAGGCAATAAATGAATAAGCAAACAAGTAAATATTTAAAATGAGAGTCAGTTTTGGCAATTTATGTTTGATATGACTGTTAGACATTCAAGTGGAAATTTCAACTACATAATTTACACATCTTAACTTAGTGGAGAAATCAAGATAAAAGATGTTGCTTTTTCTTTTGGAGTGTGAATGTTAGTGAATTATAAGGCCTTGGCAGATTTGGGGGATATGGGATTCTGAAAAGTTATTTGATGCCTCCAGTTCTATTCCAAATACCATCTATATGTTTTTAGTAGAGCAATTTATGGAGCTACTGGTGCTGGCTGAATGAAGTATGAGGCATTGTCAGAAGCTGCTGACTCTGTAGTGACAGTTCTCCCAGTAGAAAGAGCTGAGGCACAACTTTTATTCACTGCTCCTGAGTAGGAAGGGGCTAAATATAGAGTGTTAGAAAAGGAAAGGTTACCCATGATGGAGATCTTTGGAGGGGTGATATCAGGCTTTGTGACACACACATACTATCTATATATATAGACCTCCTTTATGTCAACTCATTATCATAATTTTTTGCTGCCTCCAAGGCAAAAAAAGCTACACTTTGAAACTGTACATGCCTGGTAACAGAAGTCTTCCTCAAGGTTTTGATAAATGAGTGACAAATTTATTGTTTAGCCTTTCCTCCCCCAAAGGATTATTCCCAATAAAATATCCTGGAATTTGGACTTGTACACCAAAGATTTATGGAGCCAAGTGAGGGCACTTTATGGGAGCCAACAGTAGAAAGGAAGAAGGAGCAATCCGTCAAACAGACAAAATGGAAGGCAAAGAAAATTGAGAGAAATATAAAATATTAAAATAAGCTTCAATTGCAAAATAGAAACTATTTTATTTTTAAAAATACTTCCATTGGGCTTCCCTGGTGGCGCAGTGGTTGAGAGTCCACCTGCCGATGCAGGGGACGCGGGTTCGTGCCCCGGTCTGGGAAGATCCCACGTGCCGCAGAGTGGCTGGGTCCGTGAGCCATGGCCGCTGAGCCTGCGCGTCTGGAGCCTGTGCTCCGCAATGGGAGAGGCCACAACAGTGAGAGGCCCGCGTACCAAAAAACAAAAACAAAAACAAAAAAAACCTTCCATTTAAGAAATTAGTAGATGAATTGAATAATAACATTGCCATTATTGAGACCTGAGTTTGTGGGCTAACAATCAAATGGAAGAAGCATTTTGTAAACACAGTAAAAGTTGAAAGTGTTTCACTCATGAGGGAAAAGCAAGCGTCCTACGGGACTAATGCAGAAGATATAAATAAAACATTTTCCATAAGAAGCAAATGAGGAATGGAAAATAATTAAACAAATTAAGAATGGCATTTCTATGAACTGAAGGCTTGAATTTGTACAATTAAAAGAGTCCCCAAATTTCAGGCAAAAGGGCAGAAAGAAACACATCTTGATATATATCATAATGATTCCTAAACTTCAGAATGAACATAATATCTTGTAAATTTAAAAAAAATGTTCTAAAAAAATGAAAAGAATGAAATCGACCTTATTTTCATCTATTACACCAGAAGTTAAAGACACTGGAATAACATGTACAGACAACTAGTAAGAGAAAACAGACCAAGAATTTAAAATCCAGCCATGTGAACACTCCATTGTCATAAAAAGACGGAAAAGGACATGTATTTATTTATAGCCTGTATGCTATTTAGGGCAAGATGCATGAGTCTTAGAAAGTGTTTAAATGAGTTCCCTAAATAAAAAATGATCAGACCTCTTAGATTTGGGAAGATAAAGAGGATAGCTAACATTGGTTAACAATATAGAGAGCTTAATCTAAATAAATGACTAGGGGTATTTAATTTGAGTGTTGAATTCGGATTCTTGAAATGGACGGTCTCCTTTTTTTCCTTATAAAAGTCAAATTTATGATTACAGATAGCAAAATTTTATCCTTTGAGTATTAAATATGTAAAATGAGAGGTGCATACATAATTGCTAACTGAACCTTTAGAGACATTGCAGCTTGTCTAATTTTTTTAAGCTTTTTTTTAAATTTTATTTTTGTCTGCATTGGGTCTTTTCTGCTGCGTGCGGGCTTTCTCTAGTTGTGGCGAGGGGGGGCTACTCTTTGTTGCAGTGCACGGGCTTCTCATTGCGGTGGCTTCTCTCATTGCGGAGCACAGGCTCTAGGCACGCAGGCTCCAGTAGTTGTGGCTCGCGGGCTCTAGAGCGCAGGCTCAGTAGCTGTGACCCACGGGCTTAGTGGCTCCATGGCATGTGGGATCTTTCCTGACCAGGGCTCGAACCCGTGTTCCCTGCATTGGCAGGCGGATTCTTAACCACTGCGCCACCAGGGAAGCCCTGCAGCTTGTCTAATACTTAGAACAAATTTTATCAGTTATTACTTTATTTTTTATGTTTACCCAAGAATCCAACCACATGGTTTGTATATAATGGCTGAAGACCAATCTGGGGCCAAATATTTATTTCTCTTAATATAAAAAATCTCTAAATGTATGTAAAATGTTTATTATTTCACTGTATAAACAAATTCCAAGTTTACAAATGGATAATATAAAAATAGGTGAGTATTAGGTAAAAATAACTTCAAATTCTACTACTTGTTTTACTTAGATAACTGACTTAGAAGGAGATTTTGAGACTTAGTGAACTATATTAATGAGGAATTTAATTTCCTTTCCAATAAAGTATTATTATCACTTTTGGGAATCATTATGTAAGATAGGTAGGCAGAATGTGATGAGGGTTCCTAGTATTCATTAACATAATTAATGTTTTAGAAATAAGAACCCTGAATAAGCCATAAATTTGGCTTAATATGGGCCTTCAAAAGAAATACTCTGCTGTATATATCTAATCTATACCTAGATAGATCAATGAGACATAGGTAGGTAGGTGGGTAGACAGACAGACATTCAGATAGTTAGAGAGTAGCACTGGTGATTTTCAAATAGACCACACTGAGAAAGCTTTAATAAGTATCCATGTACTATGGTGGTAGATAGACACAGAAGCAAATGAGAAGACAAGCAAAGAGCAGACAAAACAAGAAGACAAGGGTCCTAAAAGAAGTTGTTATTGGAAAAAGAAACAAAGAGAACATGACTCCAAAAATACTTCTAAAACTATGAAATAAAGGATGATACAATTGCCAGTGTACAAAGAGTCTATTGGAATAGGTGGCTGGAGATATTGAATGTGGATATGCTGAAGGTGTTCTGATAATGGAGGGGAGTAGCAGGAAGTACTAGTGACCTCATCTTTAGGAGAGTAGAATTCAGAAGCAAGAAATGAACTCAGTGTGAAGAGATGGCATAGGAAATTCTCAATCACAGCAGCAAGAGTATAAGGTGAGAGTAGGTGAAACAAAAGCATCCACTTGACACAGTAAATGGACTGCCGCCTGCATTTCCATGTGTACTGCCTGTGTTATAGCTGAACCTCCCACTCAGAAAAGTTAAGTGAAACCAGCGAAAAGAATGAAAGGTACAGGGACAAGAAACCAGGCTATATTGAAAAATATCTGCAACATGTATGTCCTATTTTTTTAAATATATTTCATTGGAAACTTTTTATATTCTACTGGGGGGGGTGGTGTGTGTGTGTCTGTGTGTGTAAAAATGGGGGATGTACAGGTGATGAGAATTGGCGAAAGGAAAAAAATGAAAGTAGAAAACAACTTCAAACAAATCACTTGCTATAGCCTCAGGTGTTCTGTTTTGTTTGTTTTAAATATATTTCCTCTCCTTGACTCATTAAAATTGAAAAATATCCATTTTATTCAAGTTTGAAATAACATATTCTGGTGACCTATTACTTAGCTGTGAGTAAAGATGAACTATTAAAAAAAGATTTTGGAAAAGAGAAATGGATTTGGTAAATATTGAAGAACTGATAAAAATAAATTGTGAGCTGGTTGGTCTTAGTAAATTATTTTTTATACAGGAGTTTATAATTAGATTAATCATATTTTGGTTCATAGCACAGTATTTAAATTGGCCTATGAATGCTTGTGTGTGTGTGTATTTATGTGTGTGTGTGTGTTTAAATTACCAATAATGTTCCTTCTCATGTGATTCTTTCTGTCACTTAATCCTGCCTCCTAGCCAGATGTAGCCACTTAATTACTATCCAGAATTGTATCCCATATATGTATGATATATATACTATACGTATTTCTATCCAATATTCATATATATGTCACTGCATGTAGTCATCTTAACATGCCTTTTCCCTAACATTTTAAGATTTATCCATGTTGTTGTATGTAGCTGCACTTCATTCTTTTTTACTCTTATTATAATCATTATATAAACATACCAGATTTATTAACTTTGATCTTGATAGACATTTGGCATGTTTCTGCTTTTTGGTTATTATGAAAGTGTTACTGCAAAAATTCTTAAATATCTTTTCTAGTGTAACGGTACAAGGGTTTCGTATATGCGTGTGTGTGTGTGTGCTTTTAACTATTTACATATCTTAGATTAATATTTGTCTCTATCTCCTTCTTTCAAATAGAGAAAGCTGGTAGCCTTTTGGCCTCTTGGAGTAGGGTGAACTAAAGGAACATTTAACATACCAGTCCTGTGGTGCTACAGTTTCTCTACAAACACAGATTTAAAATAAATTGGTCATGCCAAGCTTTTCCTAATGCTGTTTCCCTCTCAGTTTATTTTCTGAATAGTCTTCCTTTTCCGTGTTACTCACTGTACCATGGTCATAGCCCCTTGATTTTGTAGAGAAAAACGTAAAGTTGGACCCAACGTATAATTCAGGAGGTAACCCAAAACACAGTCTTCTAGTTCATATGGACTAGAATTGAGTGAAATTCTGGAAAGGTTGTGAACCGTCCTTCCAGAAAAAGCAGGGGCAGCTATTACATTTGCTATTACCTAAACATTCCTAGGTACCTTTGATCTCTTTTATTTAGTGGGTGGCAAAGGCTTTTGGTACAACTGCAGAATTCACTGCTTTATTCCTTTAGAATTTGTGAACTAATCCTCCCGGCAGGCATGAAAAAAATGCTAATGTACTTTAAATATATTTGTATGCCAATTTAGTCCTCAGGGAGTGCTGCAGATGTGGAAGCTTGGCAAATTGTCACAGAACAAGTTTGAAAAATTGAGTCGGGGGATAAGAATACATCTTCAAAGGCAGCATCTGACTGAATACTTATGTTGCTTATAAAACATGTAGACTGCTTCTTATAAAGTAGGATACATATATCACTACATATATGCATACACACACTGTATATATCCTTTGTTAATATATATAAAATATGTATGTGTATTATATCCTACTATATATATATACACATATTATATATTCTACTAGACTATGTAATTGTTGTTTGCTAAAAGTTTGTCTAAGCAGGAAATATCCTAGTCGTTTCAGCATTGAAAACTCCAAGTCACATTGCTGGTCTAAATGCAGATAATAATAATAAAAAAGAATTTTTTTTAATTTTAAAAATAAATAAATGCAGATAATAATCAATAATGCTATATGTACTCTTAGTCTAAACAGTGAGGAAAGGATGGCAACTGTCAGCTTCGCATGTAGTATATGACCTCTTATGTCTAACAAGGGAACAGGGACAATAGATTCCCAAGGATTCTTTAATATGAAGGTATAAGTTCTTATCTGGTATAGTTAAACTATATGAAAAGGATGTATGTGAACGTATCCTTCTTTGGTTATACATATTAAAAAGTCAGAAGGAGACTTGTGCTTTATTGCAAAACATTGCAAAACTAAGTAGTTGTGGAAGCATTTGATAAATGGAAATGTGCAATGCTGTTATTGCCATAATAGATTCCTAGTCCTATCTGGATTATTTATTGCTTGATTTAAACTCGTTTGCAAAGATAATATTTCAAAACTCAGGCAGCCAGTACACCACTGTTTAATTTACAAAGTGCCTATAACATCTAAACTATCATACAAGCCAGATATGTTTATAACTAACCTGTTGACTCATACTGCCTGAATACAAGTGCATTCATTAATGTGGCAACCTCAACTATCCAGAAGGCTTGTAGGAATGTGGAAGCAGTATTGAGGTCAGGAAGTCAATGTACTAAGAAAAAGATCTCAGACACTGTCTCAGAGCTTAGTCTAGTTTTGAGCAAAGTTCCTACAAGTTTGATAAGAACGTTTCCCAGCTCACAGAAGCTTATAAATAGTAAATAAGAAAGATAGATCGGGAAGAACTCAGTAGCTGCTGGTGGCAGACAGATCAAAGACATGTCCTTGAATGGGGGTGGGGGAGATCTGCAATGATTAATGAGACAGTCTTGCTCTTTAGAAGCTCACGACCTAGATAAGGATAGCTCAACAGTGAATGAAAAAGAGTAATTATAAAAATCAAAACATACGAAAAAGGTCATTCAGTGGAGAGGCAAAAAGATTAATATTTTCAACATATTTCAAAGTGACTTACCCTTGAGACCTTTGCTCTTTTGCTATTCACTGTAACAATTGATTCTTTTAATGATACCCTACCTCATTAAGATAAGACTTTTATTCATCCACTATATTTAAGTACATAAGGGATACGTATTATACTTGAGACAGCTGTAAATGCTGTTTTTTAAAATAAAGATAAGCTCTGAAAAATTCAGCTTGAATCAGCTAGAAAATTATCTCATATAGAAGCCTATCCTCCGACAATGTAGGTTAAGATTCTTCACAGAAATTTAAAATTATTTTGGCACCTCCAAAGCTATGGGAAAAGAGGCAATAGACATTCTTATGGATCTAATATACTTCCAGTGATTTCAGTAGTAATATCACATGTGAGATAGATAACTGTGTTATGCTTTGTAGTTATGAGAAAATTCCTTAAGATCCAGCAAGTAGGGCTTCCCTGGTGGCGCAGTGGTTGGGAGTCCGCCTGCCGATGCGGGGGATGCGGGTTCGTGCCCTGGTCCGGGAGGATCCCACATGCCGCGGAGCGGCTGGGTCCGTGAGCCATGGCCGCTGAGCCTGCGCGTCCGGAGCCTGTGCTCCGCGGGGGGGGGGGGGTGTATGGGGGGGGTATGCCACGGCGGTGAGATGCCCACGTACCGCAAAAAAAAAAAAAAAAGAGATCCAGCAAGTAGGTTTAATCTAATCAGCTCATATAGAGGGTAGCCTTGCCTGCATCATTAAACTCATCAAAAATAGTTAACATTTACCTGTCTGGTTATTGCAGACTATAAGCTACTCTCAGCTCTCTTAATTGTTCTGGTAGTAAAGAAAATAAAATATCAAGTAAAAACTGTTTTTTGGTTTTTTATATAATTAGTTTAGGCTTTTAGACTATTTAGAGTTAAGCTTCTTAACCTTTAATATTATTTCTGCAAATGAGCAAAGAACGCAGGGACATAGCTGTGCAAGAGTTGTGTTTTGAGGTTAGTTTTATGAAAAGTTTAAAATATGACCAGAGAAATTAGGGAACACATTCAAGCAAGCATATCCTCCACTTGCTAATAAGGTTCTTTTCAAATAGCAAATATTTTAAAACATTGAATTAGTTAAATTAAGGTCAGATTTATGCAGCACTTTCATGTATATGTTCACTGGTCAGAGAGCTAATTTGAAACTGTGACTCATGAAAAAGAAAAATCTGAATAGGGTTGTTGCTTTATGTTTCCTAAAATGCTTCTACACAAATGGTCTCGTTCTGTCCTCATTAATTCTAGAGCAAAGATGTTCTTATTATAAGCATTTTGAATTAGGAAGAAAAAGAGAATACAAACTTCTCAGATGAGTAATACTGTTAAGTGTTACCTTTTGTGTAGCACTTATTATGCTTTTCATAGGCTAATTTAACTCTTACTGTCCTTAATATGAACATGTTATTAGAATATGTATTTAACAGATATGTTTTTTAGTAAAGTCATCCCTTGGCATCTGCACGGATTAGTTCCAGGAGCCCCTGCAGATACCAAATCCAAGGATGCTCGAGTCCCTTATGGGATAGTATTTTCATATAACCTACACACATCTTCTCGTATACACTTTAAATCATCTCTAGATTACTCACAATACCTAATACAGTGTAAATGCTATGTAGATAGTTGCCGGTGTGTGGCAAATGCAAGTTTTGCTTTTTGAAACTTTTTGGAATTTGTTTTCCGAATATTTTCAATCCATGGTTGATTAAATCCATGGATGCAGAACCCGTGGATATGGAGGGCTGGTTGTAAATAATCTGTGCCCAAGGTCATGCACTTCATGAACGATGAAGCCGGAATTCAAAGGCTGGCCTATCCAGTGCTGCAAATTTTTTTAAAATTTATATTATTACATGAGATCATAGTTTATTATCTATGTTATACAAATGAGTAAATTGACATTCAAAACACGTCAATGAATTGATCAAATTCATTGATCAATCAAAGAATTGATCTTTGACCTAAAACCCAGACTTCTGATTTTAAATGCTGGGCTCTGTCTATATATTGTTGGCTTTCTACCATGAGTCTAATTCAAATATATTTGTGATATTTTTGCTTTCTTTGTAGTTCACAATAATCCTTTGTTTCTACAATGTGTCATCAAAAATATATGCAAACTGTATAACCTTTATGAAATAGCTATTTATTATATCAATGTTTAAGTAAAGCATGTTACTACTTGATTAGCAAGGGTAGGTTGATTTTTAATATAAGTATGTACAGAAATGTTGCAACAGTGATTTTTTTATATAAATTCAAATTTCTCATTTATAATCTACAAATGCCTTAAGAGCACATATTTTATTGGCCATGCAATTTGTGTGCAGTTGTTATGATATTATGATGAATGGCTTTTTTCCTGCCTATGTTTTTCATTGTAACAATAAAGAAAACAAAGTTAGGAATTATGCTCTCCATGTCATTAAGCATTCAATTTCCTCTACAGACAGGAACTAGTTCTAAGGTCAGCTGTGCAAGTATATTTAAATATTTATTTATTTATTTATGGCTGTGTTGGCTCTTCGTTTCTGTGAGAGGGCTTTCTCTAGTTGCGGCAAGTGGGGGCCACTCCTCATGGCAGTGCGCGGGCCTCTCACTATCGTGGCCTCTCTTGTGGAGCACAGGCTCCAGACGCGCAGGCTCAGTAATTGTGGCTCACGGGGCCAGCCGCCCCGCGGCATGTGGGATCCTCCCAGACCAGGGCTCGAACCCATGTGCCCTGCATTGGCAGGCAGATTCTCAACCACTGCGCCACCAGGGAAGCCCATGTGCAAGTATATTTAGATACTTCAGTGAGTGTTGGGACCTGGCTGAATTGCAAGTGAGTTACAAATGAAATGGTAACCAGTGTTTCTTCCAAAAGGCCAGTGACTTTTGGGTTTTTATTTTACAATAAATATATGCCTTAGATACATCAACTCAATAGATGATGTATGTGATTAATTATGGGATTTCTGGTAAGGCTAGTATTTCCTTGCTTTCTCTCATAATATGAAAAAAATTCAAATATGGAAACAATCATTTAAGGTTTTTCTTGCCTCTTTGGAGAATAATAAGTTTTATTATTTTTAATATTCTTGGTTGCAAACACCTTATTTTTTATAAATTATAAATTTTGAAAAGAGTGGAAGTTACGTATAAAAGGGCTAAATGGATATATTAGAAAGATCTGCTCAAGATCTGCTGATGCTTGCATGTAGTTTTGCTTGTAGTTTTCTACCCATGCATATGCTGCACCGTTTTACATGGCTTAAGATACCAGTTAAGCCTAAAAAGACATATAATTGTAATATGTTTAAATTCTCTTTATTTTGTAGATACTAATGTGGTTTAATGAAAAATCATTCTATTCTTTGTGTGTTCTTTGTTGCTAAAAATCAGTGAGATGAGAACAAACGTACTTTTATTAGTGCCTAAAGTAAATAACCGTAGACCTAATCGTATTATAACTCATCCACGAAAAATGAAAGGGCTACTCTTAAGTCCTCCTATAGGAGTTGCAGGGGAAGCAGAATAATTCAAAGAGATTCTACAAGGTAAAATTCAAAAAAATATGATTTGGAAGAAATTAATACAGGATAATTATATTTTAGGAGGAGAATTCTAGCAACAGATAAAAACATAGATAAGGAAGGCAAAATAAGGCTATATTGATAAGAGTAGCAAGTGTAGTTCACTTGTCTTGAAAATATGGCCAGAAAAAGAGCCCTGGCCATGGAAATAAGAAAGTAAGTATGAGAATGAAGATCATTTCTGATTTGGAATCACAGGAATTTGGTGACCTGATGAATCAGAAAGGTGAGGAGTAGCAGATGATTGTGGAAGATTATAGTCAGATTTTCACACCTCAATCGGTGTGCCTGCAGTAAAGTTACAATGTAATTATAATGTGTGAAGTTTTATTGTTGTTATTGTGGTTATTATAGTTGGCTAGGTTTGGTTTAGTTGGGGAGACTATTGTCACTGGTCTTGAATGCTAATTTTGAATGAAGACTCTATATGTTCTCTTAATCCTTAGATGGGAGGACTCTTTTCACAATTTTTTGTAACTGAACCTATTTTGCTCCCTGAATCAAAACACCTTTAAATCATTCTCTCCCATTTCCCTTGAGTAAGAAACAGTTATCTTACAGCTGTATTGGCCCCACCCCATGCTTAATTTCTGAGGGTATCTGGAATCCCAGTACTGACTGGATGGGCTACTAGTGGGTGAATGAGCTAATTAGTGACTTCAAGTTTACTGCTCAATGTTTGAGGCTCCTCTGGCATCCCTAGGGCCACTTGTCTATTGATGTCTTATTGTTGGTACAAAAGTTTAAATAGCCTGTCCTGCCTATGTGACCAGTAGGACATGAAAGACCACAGTGGAAGCGTTGACTGACTCTCTTGAAATTAAGATTCCTGTGGTAAGCCGTATAATAGCCCTCCCAAAAGATATCCATGTCCTAATCCATGAAAACTCTTCATGTTACTTTATATGGTTTTAAAAAAGAAGGATTTTGTGGATGTGATTATGCTAATTATATTGAGATGGGCATACTATCTTGGACTATCCAAGTGAGTCCTAAAGGCAATCACATGTATCCTTATAAGATTAAAGCAGAGGAAGATTTGTCACACACAAAAGAGGAGAAGGCAGTTGGACCATGAAGGCAAAGACTGGAGTGATACAGACACAATGGACAAGGCATTCATCCACTAGTAGCCAAGGAATGTGGACAGCCCCCAGAAGCTAGAAGAGACAAGGAACAGATTCTCTCTTAGAGTCCCCAGAGGGAGCACAGACCTTCTGAAAGTTTGATTTTATCCCAGTGGTGCTGATTTTAGAATTTTGGCCTCCAGAACTAGGAGAGAACCCATTTCTGTTGGTTTCAAGCCACGAGGTCAGTGGTAATTTCTTATAGCAGCCACAGGAAATTGATATAGCTCCTCACACACGTGTAGGTGGCTTGTCATCTGGAGACAAAGTTTATTCTGTGTGACTAAGAAATGTTCCAGGGGAATTAAGCCTGGAAATCTGCTGGGCCCTGTCACTTACCTGTGCTTTCTGTCTGTTTTATACCATGTTATTTGCCTTTATTATAGCCTTCATGAACTTGTTCTGTAGAGGTTTGTGAGTCCTGTCAATTATCTGACCTATGTAATCTTTGCAGTTCATATCATTAATAAGATTTTTGTAACAATTCTTGACTCAGTAATTTAAGTAATGGCTAACTAAGGGTTTGCTTGAGAGGAAGAAAGTGGGAGTGAGAAACTATTGTTGCCAGGATGGCTTCCTGGCCATCCCTGGGGTGAGGTCAGGAAAACACTGGGAGCATTGATGATAGGGAAACTATATTGATGCCACTTGCAGTTGGTAGATCCCAGGTATGGATGAATCATTAAATTAAAGACAATAGAAATTCAAGGAAAGACATGTGTAAAAGAGATTCTGTACTAAATGAAATGGCATATTCAGGAATATATGACAGCGGACCACTGGAAGTATCCATTGCACACGTGAATAGGTGATTGGTATGTCATTGAGCACTATAAGAAATCTCCTTCAGGAGTTTCCTAACACCTAGCTGGATGAGCCCCTCCCTATAATCAGTTATCAGAGGATGCCAAATATGCATCTAGGTTTAAGGATGGTAGCTCAAGAGTAGAGGACAGAAACTCAAATTGGAAAACAGCTGTATTACAATGCACTCATTGTTGTGACTTAACTGAAGATTAAAAGGATAAATCTGCTGAATGAGCAGAATTAAGATCCATCGGTATTGTCAAAGGCATCAGTAAACAAGAGAATAACAATATTAATATGGTAATGCTTTTCATTATTTCTTGGGCAGTAGCCAATGGACTGGCAATAAAGTCTGAAAGTAGGGCTTGGGTAAACTGGAAGATAAAAGGAACCGCAGATGGGGTATTATGTTATGGGAGTCCTTATGGATTTGGAGGGAAAAATCAAAATATGGTCAGACTAAGGGAAACTTTACTCTAGGATGTGGTCCTTATTCCCAAGGCGGTACACTTCTGTCTTAGCTGGATGCTGGTGTCTCAAAGAAGTGGTGATAGAATCCCTCCACACTGGCTAGGCTGGACTTTCTACATGCCCTAAGACTATGTGACCTCTGCTGTCTTGGTTCTGTTCTCAATACCATAAGAGTCATTTTACTTAAGCATCAGACAGATTTCCCCTGTTCATACAGAACTAAGCCCTCAATCAAGGACTACTGCTTCCTAAAAGACAATTTAATTGTTTTTCATGGCTTTTCTAGTTCTTCCATGTAGAAACTGCCATCAGGTCTGGAGCAAAAATCTCTTTAAGCTGCATTTAACTTTTCAAATGATATTCTCTCCAGTTATGGTGTTAAGATTTTATAATATAATATTCCCTTCCCCTTGCTTGATTTATTGTTCATTCTTTTCCCACCCAGCTCATAAGTCTTTTCTGCTAAATCTCCCAATTTTCACTTTAACCATTGTTTTCACCTCGAAGACACAGTGCATCCTTGTAGTTAGTTTCCTATTCTTAACAAATTTATATTTGCAAATGTGTAAATTTAACATATCCGTAGATTAAAACCAAGAAGGGGAACATACCCTGTTTATAGTTTAGGGATAATTCAGTGATTATTGTTTAATCAAATAGAATTACCATACTAGCATTTTGTTCTAGATTGTCAAAAGTTCAGAAATAGCTGAAGTAAAACCAATAAATCATCAAAGCTGTAATTAGTAAAATTTTTTGTACACACACTGGGAAGACAGTTTGCAAATGGGCCATTCAAACCAAAACATGGAATGAGGCTCAGGGGTCTAGTGTTATAAAGCAGCTTAAATAGTGAGAAAACAGTGACTTTATTTTTCACAGCGATTGGTTACAATAGTAGACTTTTCTTAAATCATAAGAATTGGTTACTGGTTCCCTCATACCAACCTTGGGAAACAGTTCGGGTTTTGCTTATGATTTCCAGAGGCATGAACAAACAATGACCCAGGACCAATTTATCTTGCAATTTAAGCTAAATTGTGCTTTGTTTGTGGGACTAAACTGGTTTTGTCTGCTCAGGAATTTTCAAGGCTGGTCTCCATTTTTTTTTTTTTTTTTTGACAAGACAAACCTCCAAAGGTGTAAATTTATTTAAATTTGGAAAAAAACCTAAGATATAATATCTGAATCTTATAGAAAATTTATTTTTGGTATATGAACATCTAGTTGCCTATATATTCTTAAACTGGTTATATCTCCACATTTAGTAGTACTCTAAGCAGCCTAATCTTTGAATTAGCAGAGTGTTATTTAGAGAAAATATCTGTTTCTTCCTTGCAATTTTCCCTTTTATTTCTTCTTTATGGGGGTGGGAGGTTTTATGCTCACTGTCACAGGAGAGAAAAGTTAGCAGAACTGAAAAAAAGAAAGAGCTTACAGATGTCTTTGCATTTAATTTTTAAAGCTTAAACTTTTAGGAGAAGGAAATTTTCAGGTACATAATGAGTATATTTAAGAAGCAAACAGGTAGAATTTATTTTTTTATGCAGAAACATAAAGATATTTCTTTAAACTCAAGAGAAGGGCCAAGAGGAGTGACCCGTCTTTCGTCAGGGTGCTATGGAAGCAGCAAAATCACTATGAAGGGTAATTTCATGGAACATCTTAGCAGCCAGTATTTTAAGTTCCCACTGAATTCTGCATGCACCAAAGCTGTGTGGCATCCACAAGGGAGTTACCCAACCAGAAGTGGCCACTGGATTGAAAATCTGGAGATTAAGCAATAACCCGTGTGAACAGAAGAAGTAGGAACACATCAACCTCTCTCATTAATGCCTTGGAAAGGCCTGAGACTCTGAAGTAGAATATAATCACAGGAAGTTCTTTTTTTGTCAGAAATTCAACGGTGTTGTTGAAAATAATATTTCTTCCACGATAACAAAAGTTATATGTCTTAAACAATGAGATATGGACAGAATTCCTACCTGTTAGATTAGGCAACTATTCTTGCAGAAGTCTTTCCCTTTAACAGAGTAAATAGGAAAGAAGGCATGCAAATTATCCCTTGCTTTACAAAAAGAGGTACATGTTCACTAGTTTTAATACACATATGACCATTTGAAAAATTTATTTTCATGATTCAATTAAAGCATTTGGTGGTTCAGTTAATACTTTTGGTCATGTAGTCATGTTTTTATCCTCAAGGGGGCACTTTAATATAAGCTAAACAACCTCCCAGAGGTATTTTCGATTCTCTATGAGCAAAATGCTTAACTTCCCGGAGCATCTGTTTTTCATTACGATGATGTTTTCCATATGTAGTACCTGCACTCTTTTCAGTGTACTAAAAACCAAATAGAGTTGTCATTGTGTAAAATGAAGGATTTTGTTTAAGACAGGCAAATCCTAGTCTTACCTTTTCCTTTCATCAGAGTTTCCTATTGAGATAGGCTTTGTCAGATCAATAAGAAATTGAAGAGTATTTTTGTTCTGTGAATAGTAAGTGAAATTTAATGCATGGGACTTGGTTGATTTCCTGGAGTTATTTTTCACAGCTTTTTCTATTTTTCTCATGTTTGTATTTTAATCAAATATGTGCTTTTGGTTAATAGCTCAGTCAAGTTACGAATTCTGTACAGAGGATGCTTCTTTCCACCCTGAACAATAAAGGTGTTGGGAGAAGTTCCAGAATACTGTCAAGGAGGAAAAATAACTTCCCCTCCACCCTTCTAATGTCTTAGCTGAGACCCCCTGTAATAAAAGACAGATTAACAGGAAAACAAAACAAAACAAAAAAACATAAATTCAATAACATGTATACCTCCTGTACACATGGGTGGTATCCAGGAAAAACTGAGTAATGCCCCCCAAATGGCCCAAGCCACCACCTTAGATACCATCTTGAGCTAAAGCAAAAGATATTGGGCACTGGGGAAGCCAGCTATGTGAGGCTATCAGGGAAAACATGGTAAACACAGGATAATTTGTTATGCAGATTTAGGTCCTTGCTTTCTTCATTGATAAGAGCTTCTAGAGATTTTGTCATCTTTCTCTTGCTGTTACAGAGAAGGAGACACCCTTACAAATGGAGATTGCTCTTGTACATGTAGATGTCTCTTACAGAATAACTTCTACTCAGTTTTCAGTGCTTTATCTCTTTGCCTGCTGTTTTTTAAAAATAATCATTCTAGGGCTTCCCTGGTGGCTCAGTGGTTGAGAGTCCGCCTGCCGATGCAGGGGACACGGGTTCGTGCCCCGGTCTGGGAGGATCCCACATGCCGTGGAGCGGCTGGGCCCGTGGGCCATGGCCGCTGGGCCTGCGCGTCCGGAGCATGTGCTCCATGGCGGGAGAGGCCACAACAGTGAGGGGCCCGCGTACCACAAAGAAAAGCACAAAAAACCAAAAATAGTCATTCTAAAATAATCCTTACACCAATGAGACATATTTGGGGGTGACAAGTTTTTTTCCTCTCTGATACTCAATGCCATGTCAGTGGTAAATATTGAGGAGCAGGAAGGCCAGCCTAGATAGAAACATCTCAAAGCTAGAGCAGAAATAGAGACAGAATAAAGAAAAGTTACACACCCAGTTCTAGAGTATGTCCAAGACTGTAGTCATATGTGGCCCTCAAAGAAAAAATCAAAAAGTAAAATTTTCTGACACAGGTAAGAGAGACATTGTCAAACCGAAGTCTGTGTACAAAACACAAAGTGAGGCCAAAGAAACGGAAACATCAGTCTGAAGCAGAAAAATGTTTATTGCAGGGCCAAGCAAGGAGAAAGGGTGGCTCATGCTCAAAAGACCCAAACTTGAACTCTGGTGGCTTTCAGGGAAGAGTTTTCAAAGCAACTCTTGGGGTGTGGGTTGCAGGGGGCATGACTTTCTTCTGACTGGTTAGTGGTGAGGTAACAGGGTGGTGTTCCAGGAATCTTAGTTATACTCCTCCACCTGGGTGGGAATCTTAGTTTCTGCAGAAAACTCAAAGATAGGCATCAAATTGTTATGTATATCTCTTGAGGAGGATCTAGGACTGTTTTATCCCTGTACTTTTTTTTCTTGACTGCTTTGCCTTTGTTTCTGCATTTCCTCACTTCTCTAATTAGTAACTCCTGCTGCCTGCTCTTTGAAACTCAGGGAAGGCCTAGGAGACTAAAGCCTTTATCTACAAACAAGAAACAGGGTGGAGGGGAGGGAGTGTGTCATGGAGGGGCTTTTGTACCCAGGAGGGCCCCACAGGGTCCTGCTGGGGTTCAATTCCCCCTTTTTTTTGATATTCCTCAATCCTGAGGGGAACAGATGCAAGACAAGAAAGGCAATAAAGTATTGGATAGAGAAGTTAATCATAAACTTGGCTGGGAAACTTGATTTTAGGGGGATTTGGTTTCAGAGGTACACAGCTCTGAAATGAATAGTTATGCCTCTTCAATTATTTGAAATGGATTTCCTTGATTAAGTACTGTTACCCGAAAACTGGGTTTGCCTCTTGGTGAGTGTTGAGCCAAAAGACACAACCAGACCAAAGATTGGGAGAAGGAAGGTTTTATTACTTGCAGCAAGTAGGGAGAACACCAGGGATCTTTCCCAAAGCAGTGTCTCCTCCAACAGCAAGATTGGGGAAGTTTTAAGCTAAAGGTACAAGCATATTCATGAAGGCGTTTGGGTGGTAGACAGAGTCCAAGCTTGAGTTGATTGAAGTCAGGAGGGTCAGAAAAGGTCAACGTCATCCTCCCTAAGGTTCTGGTTGACCTGGTGGTTGAGCACTGCAGGCTTATCTTTACCATAAAAACAGAACTAGAAATCTTTACAACTGATGTTACAACTGATGTTGCTATTGTTACTTTTCTGGCCTGAAAACAGGCAGTGTCTCTGCATTCTTTTGTTCCCTTAACGTCATTAATTGCTGAGACCCATTCAAGAGCAAGCATCTTGGCCAGGCTTAGCTCACAAAACGGCCTAGGCCAAAAATGGCTTCCCTTATGTAAAGAAAGCCATGCCTAGTTTTCTTTCTTTGGGGACCCCCAGCCCTATCTTTTGTATAATATCTTAGTAGTTTAAAATCATATTTAAATTTTTTTAGTGTTAATAACTATACCTGGGCTTCTCTGGTGGCAAAGTGGTTAAGAATCCGCCTGCCAATGCAGGGGACACGGGTTCTAGCCCGGGTCCGGGAGGATCCCACATGCCGCGGAGCAACTAAGTCTGTGCACCACAACTACTGAGCCTGCGCTCTAGAGCCCGCGAACCACAGCTACTGAAGCCCACGCACCCTACAGCCTGTGTTCTGCAACAAGAGAAGCCACCGCAATGAGAGGCCCATGCACCACAACCCCCTGCTTGCCACAACTAGAGAAAGCCCGCACACAGCAATGAAGACCCAACGCAGCCAAAAAATTAATTAATTAATTAATTAATTAAAAAGTAACTATACCTTTACCTAGAACATTGACAGATAAATAATTAAATAAATTATTAAATGATAAAACATAATAAAAATTTTAAGGTCTTTAGTATATTTTCATGTTTGTTTTCTAAGTTGTAAATATTAACCATCATTTCTATCATTAACCATCAAAGTTAATTAACTCTGTCTAACATTTTTGCAAATATTTTTTCACTCTATGTACCAACAACTACTTTTAATATCAGAATGTTTTTTATCACTCAGTCTTAAATTCAGGCTCTATGTAGGTTTAATTAAGATATTTAATTATAGAAAAAGTAATAAACCTATAAATCATATAAAAAACAAAACTATGAAAAACACCAGTAAAACTTTGAAGATTATGTTTGCAATGAACTATCTTATTTGCTAATCTCAACTATGTAACTAGAAAAATTGCCTTATAAAGAAATGCTTTCCATTTGCTAAAACTCTTCACAGAATCTTTATTCAACATCATACTATATTTCTTTAATATAAATTTAATATAGCTATCAAATATCTGTGTGCTATGTCAGGGTACTTAATTTTCTATCCTAGTGTCCTTTATAAGTGAGCATTCCAACTTGAAACTTTCTACTCAAAATTTCAACTATAGGTTGTCAATACACTTGTAATGATTAAAGTTCAAATTTCATATGAGTTTTGAAGGGGAGCAAAATATACCACCCCAAAGTATGCCTCTTTGGCATATTGATTTTTTAAGCTGGTTCTTTTTAAGAAACAGCAGACAAGGATGAAGCTCTGAAAACTGAGTAGGAGTTACCCTTTTGCTAGAAACATTTATATTTATATGGAAAATTTCCATTTGTAATGCTGTCTCCCTAGCTGTAGCAGGAAGAGAAGAATATCTAAGTCTCTAGAAACATTTACAAATGGAGAAGGTGCCCACTTAAATCTGCGTAACAACCATACCCTTGTTTACTGTGCTTTTCCTGGTAATCTGTACCAACGCCCCAGTCCCACAACATCTTCTTTTGTCTTTAGCTGGAGATGGTATTTAAGGTGGTGACTTTGGCTTTTTCAGAGAGTTACTCTGTTTTTCTGGGTCTCTCCTGTGTATAAGGAGGTATACGTAGTTATAAACTTTGTTTTTCTTGTATTAATCTGTCTTATATGAATTTAATTAATATACCAGCCAAAGAACCTAGAAAGGAAGAAGAAAAATTTTCTCCAACCCTTTCTTGTCAGCTAGAGGAAAGAAAACAAAAAAATATTGCTGTGAGTTGTGTGCCATCCATGGTGATCAAATTATCTTTGGGTTCAGTACATAAATTAGTATGTACTCTAGAATTATGGTTGAATATCTTTTCGGGTATTCAGGAGGGATCACAGGGCACTGAAAAAGCCACAGTAATGTGCAGATTCTGGGTTGATATATTTAGTCTCAGGGAGCAGTAACTTCATGGAACCAGCACTGAGACCCAAGTCTACTGGCTGTCATTTCCTGGCACAAGAAAAATTCCAGTTTTTTTTTAAAAAACTACTAGAAACTAGAAATAAGAAATATCCATAAATATCAATATTTATTGATATGCATCATGTTCCAGGTATCTTCCCTGAAAAGATGACTACAAAACTACTCAAAAGGATATGTCCACATTTGGGGCCAGCGGACTTTATCGGAGAAATATGAGAAAGAAAACATAAATCTGGCGCTCAGACACAGGAAACATGGGGAAATCCAAAGAAAATAAAACATGTAAACATAAACATTACATCTGAATATACTTTATCCAGTAGTTTTAACCGACAAGTGTATGGCTCCAAAATTAATTGTATTGAACATTAAAAACTGAAACCGTGGCCCCTTGATCCATTGTTCCACCTGAGAGTGCCCATTCTTAATAGCTTTGAGGGCTTGGATTATCAAGCCAGTGAACCTCCAGGAAATATTCATTTCTCACAGACATTAATTTGGCCTTGAGGCTCACAGCACTGGAGATTTTAGTAATTGAACTTACTCACACCAGCTGGGTTACCCAGAGTGGACTCTCTTCCAAATACTTTGCTTTTATCTTAAGGCTACCATATTATTGGGTAAGATGTGTAATTCATTACAATGTGTAATTTCCACAAAACGAATAAAATTGAGAGTTTAAAAATGCATAAATATGATGTTATAAAATAGACCTTTATAGGGCAGAAAGGTCTGGGAGAAAAAGGGAATTTTATTTTTCTTCTTTTTGAAGTTGAGCTAAACTCTTGAAGCCCCAATTAATTGGGTGTCAAGATATCAAACAATAGGAAGGACTGATAAGCTTTCAGTGAACTCTCCTCCCAGAGAATTTATGTTGGATAAATGATAAGTGAACTTTAAAGCATTAGGTTTTCTGTCTCCTCTTAACCTTTACAGCCCTTACATCCATTTTAAAAGAAAGCTTCAAGTGCCAAGCAGAGATCCAAAGAAAGATTAGAAAATGAAAATTGGACTACTACTATTTTCCTGGTGGAATGTTTCAGTGGTCTAAAACTGGCCAAATGGTTCCATAATATAGACCTTTGTTACCTTTCTTCCCAGAGGTAAAGGTAAACAAGTAAGAAAAACTTATTTTTCCATGGTATACATGGATTCACTTCAGGGAAAGTAAGGTGTAGGATAAATACATGCATACACAATACACACCTACATATGTGAAGTAGCCATTTGTTTACATGACGGTGGGATTTTTCCAACTCTAAATAACATCAGGTATTTGCTCACTATATTCTCTTCAGAAAATATTTTCTGAAATATATCCTGCATATTACTAATTGTGGATTTGTTATAAAAAGCCTGTGATTTGATATAAAAAGCCATCAAGAGCCACTACTAGGCCTTTTCCTGGGGTACAAAGATTAACATTAGGCCTAAAGAACCTATTGTATAGTCAGCATAGAAAGAATTACTCGAATTTGCTCCAGAGGTTGAAAATAAACATCCTACTGGTATTTAAATGAATAATAATATATAAGGGAGGAGTGTTGCTATTTCTGCAAGTCATCTATGACAAAACAATTTCTGTGATTCTGTAAGTGAAGAGACATGAAAAATATCAAGATGAAAGGAGTGTATCCTCAGGACTGGAACACATCTTAGTGTTTTTGGAGAAAGAATGTGTCAAGATGAAAAGAAGTGGATGCATGTTCTGAGATATGCGCACATTGTACAAAATCAGGAACTAAATATGTCTGTTTTTCAGGAAAACTGACCAAGAGAGAGAAACACTATGTAGTAGATACGTGTGCTCTAGTCACCAGGTGGAAAGGTACTGATAAGATTGATCTGGTGCAACAATACATCTCTTAAGACTATCAAATTCTCTTTTTTCCCCCCAATTATTTTTTGTTTAGAAGCTTTCACCTTTACCAAAATTCTTTTGAGAAGTAAGAGAAGCTTTGTAGGAAAATACCTTGATAACAACTTGGGTCTTAGGCTAGAACGTGAGGGAGCCCAGATGTTGACCAAATTAAGGGACCAAGAGAAAATATAAGATTGTAAGATGGGGGAGGTAAGACCACCTGAAGAAGTCTCGGAAGTCCATGTGTCTTCATTATGACCTTGGACACTCTTCAACCCAACAAGTGTGCACCTGCATGCACACTCACACCCACACCCACACCCACACCCACAGAGACCATGTCTTCAGTAGAGGCTCCAAGGCTTCAAAATGTTGAAGTATCTTTGGTTATGGTAAATGAGTTGGACTTATTAGACTAACATAGGTGGAATAAAGGCAATACTCATGTTTCAGAAAGCAGAAAAGCATGCAGAAGTCAGTGAAATAATATGAAAGGAAAAAAAATAAATTTTCAACAATAACAGGCTTTAAATTTGGTGGTTCAGCCAGAGTTAAGAAGATCAATAAGAGGCAGAGAGTGATCTAGCTCATACCTGGCTTTTATGAATCTGTAAAAGCCCATGTATAATAAACACAGTGGTTTCCATCATCTTGGTTTGATGAGCATCATTCTTAAAGCAAACTCTTGATGCATTGATAGAGTGAGTTTTGAATCTGTGAATTTTAACGAGTCCTTTGGGCCCTGTTGAGCCACAAAATTCACTCTATGACATCTCTGAAATTTTGTTATTTTTCTAATGTCTAAAGATGAAATAAATAAGAAAATGTGAATAAGAAGCTAGCTATTAAGGACTCTAGTTGTAAGTTGCTGAGTTTCTAACTAAATTGTTTTCTTCAAGGAACGGAACTTCTATGAATGTGGCTCTGAGCTCTACTTGTTTTTACTTTATCTATGCGCTCATATAATTTTATCTGAGAAAATGTTTCTGCTCCTTATTGTGAAACTTCTGAAAATGAAAGCAAAGGAAAACCATCAAAAGAAATGATCATCAAAATGTATATGGGAGATGATTATGTTAGTACTAAGGGAATGAAGCATTGTTTAGGTTGGCATAATGGAAAATGACCAGTAATAAAATGCCTGTCTGTGTTTGAGGTGGAGGAGTTGATAACTGATGAGTGTAGACACTGGATGATCTGAGGTCAACCAAATGAAGAGAAATTTTGAGGATATGACTTTGCCCATGTAGGTTTGGGAGTCATATGTGTGGTTCTATATTTCAAACCTAGGGGAAGAAATAATTTTTATAGGATATTAAGAATAGAAGAAAAAATACAGAGGCAGTGTGATAAAACTGGAACTGAGAATTCTTTTGAAACATTTAGAATGTTTTTGAATTCTTCAAATATGTTTCTTTAAAGCAAAAATCATAACTTCACTTTTAATTCCGGATCTCTTTAAATCTAAAGCGAGTGTATTGTAGACTGCAATATAGTTTGGGCTTGCGTCTTTTTTTGTTTGTTTTTTTTAATATATTCAGTCACTCTGTGTCTTTTGATTGGTGAGTTTAATCCATTTACACTTAAAGTAATTATTGATAAGTAAGGACATATTACGGCCACTTTGTTAACTGTTTTCTGTCTTTTTTGTGCTTCTCTTGTTCCTTTTCTCTTGACGTCTTTCTTTGTGGTTTAATCATTTTTGTGGTGATGTACTTGGATTCTTTTCTCTTTATCTTTTGTGTATCTGCTATAGATCTTTCTCTTGTGGTTACCCTGAGGCTTGCATCCAGTCTCTCATAGCTCCAACAATCTATTTTAAGCTGATAACAACTTAACTTCAATACAAAAGTTCTACACTTTTATTTCCACCCCCTACACTGTGTTATTGATGTCAGCCTTTACTTCTTTTTATGTTGTGCATCCACTAAAACATTTTTGTGGTTACAATTATTCTTAATACTTTTGTCTTTTAACTTTTATACTAGGATTAAAAGTGATTTACATGCCATCATTACAATATTACAATATTCTGTGTTTGTATATTTACTTTACCAGTGAGATTTGTACTTTCACATATTCTCATGTTGCTGTTTAACATCTATGCATTTCAACTTGAAGAATTTCCCTTGGTAATTCTTGTAGGGCAGGACTAGTGCAGACAAACTGCCTCAGTTTTTCTTTATCTGGTAAAGTCTTTCTCTCTCCTTTATTTTAGTGTACCATAAATGTAAATGCATACCCAATAAATGTTACTGAAGAAAGACATCGCATAAAAAAGGAGGTAGAGGGCTTCCCTGGTGGCGCAGTGGTTGACAGTCCGCCTGCCGATGCAGGGGACACGGGTTCGTGCCCCGGTCCGGGAAGATCCCACATGCCGCGGAGTGGCTGAGCCCGTGAACCATGGCCACCGAGCCTGCGCATCCGGAGCCTGTGCTCCACAACGAGAGAGGCCACAACAGTGAGAGGCCCACGTACCGCAAAAAAAAAAAAGGAGGTAGAATAGAGGAAGTAATAAGAGAAACTACAAGGGAAGTATTAAAGAATAAACCCATGAATAAACCCACCCTTACAGCACGTGAGGTCAAACAGGTCTACACATTTATCACCTACTAGCATCCAAGTCTTTTCTTTTCCCCCTAAGAGTTACTGTTTTTATTTAAAGCTAGGACTCTGACAAGTATATAAGAAGTCTTTAATCCCAAAACGCTGTCCTCAAGTTGGCCTTTCCCCAACATTTTTCATTCCATAGTTTGAAAGTCTTTGTGCTCTGTAATGGGATGCCAGGGTGGAACATTGAAAGGACATGATCATTGCTGAAATAATCAGAGTTCTGAAGGGAGATAAGCCAGTTTCAGAGTCTATATCTATCCAGAAAATGCACAATGAGTTTATTGTCTGGTCTGCCAATATTCAAAACAGCCTTTGATTGAGCAAGAGTATCAGAAATCCAAATTTAAGCAATTTTCCTGGCATACTGTAGCTGCCGGCAGTGTACATAGCTGGACACGGTCATTAGTTTTTATGCTGCTTTAGAGCAAATGTGTTACCAGAAACTCAGTTTACTCCTGATGGAATACTATTGAGCAACCAAAGCATGAAGACTGTCAAAGGCTTCCTCTAAGTAAAGCAGGCTGCTGACCTAAGCTGCCCTGCTCTCAGAAATATAATTATGCACCTAGGGATTTTTTTAATACTCCTTTTTTTGGCCTCCTTATGCATTGTTTTAAATATCTCATTCTGCTAGTGATAGTTAACATTAACAAAGAATAATTTTTCTATATTAAAGTCCTTACTGCATGGATAATGGTACCCTATTCAAAAACATGGTGGGACAGCTGGCCTGCACATTGGTGGTGAAATAAAAGGAAGAAGGGTAACAGAAATGCATGCCAAGTTGAGGAATAAGTTTACAAGCAATGAATTGTGAATAAGAACTTCAGAATTTGGAGACTCTCTTCACGTGCCTTCACCCCTGCCTCCACCAAATCCTGACATTTGTAACTTCTTCAAACGTGAATTTGAAAGACATGTCACAAGATGACAAAAAAAATCTCGGCCTGATGAACATGAGTATGTTGTAGTATAACTATGTACTTTTGACTCTCAAGCAGCAAAACAGCTGAAATACTGATTGTTAGCCAGAAGTCCCTTCTTTCTGGTTAGCATTTACAACCTTGTTGTAAGATCAGGGAATATTTTTCCTGATTCCTCCTAAACTACTGTAAGAATTTCTCAAATAAAGAAGGAGTGTGGACTGGTGAAATTAAATATTCTATGAGGAGGAAAGAAAATGGGGAAGGGCATATGATATTTAAGGAAAAATGAAGAATTCTGGGTTTAAGGCAGACAATGTATGAATTTGGTCACAGGAGAACAAATTGCCAGATTAACTTCAGTTCATATTTTAAAGAACATTTGATAGGTAGGTGATAAACAGATAGATTAATGCATGTATTTATTAAACAAACATTTAGTAAGTACTATATTCCAGGTGTCATACCATTCAAGTTCTGGAAATACAGCAGTGAGTAAGAGAGAGACATTTTAAGCTAGCAAGTGGCTAATATTCTTATGTGAGTGATTCGCAATTAACACATTGGGTTATTTCAGTGGTGACGCATCCTGAAAAGAAATTGAAGCAAGCTCCCATCAGCATACAAGTGAGATGGGTGTGTTCAACATTAGATATGGGGGTTAAGAAAGATCTGCCTGAGGAGGTGACATTTGAGTTGGCCAAGCATAAGTAAGGCTAAGAGATGCTTCAGGCAGAGGACTGGCACTTGCAATGACCCCGAAAAAATAAGCTTAAGAAAGAAAAGAAGACGAATGCGGCTAAATCTTATTGACAAAGGGTGAGGGTGCAGTTGGTAACAGATGAGAGAGAGACCAGATCGTGAAGAAACTCTGAGGCTAGTAAAAAGACTACCTGTAATCACTGTGGCTTATAAGGAGACAAAGTTGCCAATTAAAGGACTTGTGGCTGCATGGCAGGAAAGAGACAATAATGACTTAGACAATGTATCCCATAAAGGTGGATAGATTTGAGATATATTTGCAAGTAGTATTAATAAAAATTTCTTAGTAGTTGGATGTAGGAACTGATGAAATAAAAAAGTATCAAGAATGAGTCTTGGCTTTTGATTTGAGCCCCAAACTGGAAACAACCCAAATATCCTTCAACAGGTAAATAGTTAAACAAAATGTGGTACGTTCATACTATGGTGTACTACTCAGCAATAAAAAGGAAGCAACCACTGATATAAGCAACAACGGGGATGATGCTGAATTCAGGGGAATTATCAATACATTGAGTGAAAAAAGCCAGTCTCAAAAGGTTAGATATGCTGTGATTCCATCTATATAGCATTATGAAACAGAAAAAATTATAGAGATGAAGATTAGTGGTTGCTAGGGATTATGGAAGGGAGAAGGAAGGTTGTAGCTGTGGCCTTAGAAAGGTTTCATTGTGGGATCCTTGAGATGAAAATATTCTGTGGCTCTGATGGTGGTCACACACACAAAAAATCTATGCATGAGACAAAATTTTGTAGAACTAAATACAAACAGATAAATGGATACCTATAAAATATGAAATCTGAATAAGATCAGTGGGTTATATTGATAGGAAATTTATGGTTATGACCTTTTACTACAGTTATGCAAGATTTAAAAATGGAGGGAAATGTCTCAAATGGTAAATGGAATTTCTCTGTATTATTTCTTATAATTGTATGTAAATCTACAACTATTTCAGAATTCAAAATTAAAAAATATTAGCTGCTGACATTATGAAGAGAAGGTAAAACCGAATAGTTACATTGTAAATGATGTCAGTGAGAAAACTCATGGGAAGATAGCTGTTGGTCTTGTGGATTACATCATTTAAATTGCTCATTTAAAATTCTCTTCTCTTAGATTGTGGCTGCTTGTGCTACAAAAAAAACCCAGAAGTAATCCCCTCTGGTGTCTATGTATTTTCCCTTAATGACACATATTTTACCTTTGCATTGAATTATAGCTACAAGGTGAGTTCTGTAAGTGCTTTCATATTGTGGATGATGCACCACTTGTAACAAAATTGCCTGGTGTGTTTATAAAACAATGCAGAGGGACTTCCTTGGTGGTGCAGTGGTTAAGAATCCGCCTGCCAATGTAGGGGACACGGGTTCGAACCCTGGTGCAGGAGGATCCCACATGCCACGGAGCAACTAAGCCCGCGTGCCACAACTACTGAAGCCCACGCACCTAGAACCCGTGCTCCACAAGAGAAGCCACCGCAATGAGAAGTCCACACACTGCAGCAAAGCATAGCCCCTGCTCGCCGCAACTAGAGAAAGCCCGCACTCAGCAATGAAGACCCAATGCAGCCATAAATAACTAAAAAATAAAAATTTATTAAAAAAAAAAAAGCAGAGTCCTACACTACCCCCCTGGCCTACTCAGAATCTGGGTGCACAGTAATGATCTCCAAGAAACAATTTAAGGCTTCTTTTAAATAATTACAGCATTTTAATGCTAAATGTAATATCCTATTTATAGAGAGGAAAGCAGCAAGCATCATGGTTGAGTACTTGCTTTGAAGCCAGGCAGGCAGATGTAGGATTACTTTATCCATCACTTCTTAACTATTGGAATTTCATCAAATGTATTAACTTTTTAAAATCTCAACTTCTTCATTTTTTAAATACTAATGATAACACAGGATTTGTTGAGGATTCAATGAGTTAAAATTTTATATTGCTTGGAAAATTGTCTGATAAAAAGCTACGTACTCAGTAATATCCATATCTATCTACCTCTTAATCCCTCTATCCATGTATGTATGGACAGATGTATCTATCTATTTACAGTATCTACCTTTCTTTTTCTATAAATTTTTGAATGTAAATGCTTATGATATGTTTCCTATTTTAAATTGTAAACATTTTAAGACAAAGGCTTGGATATTTATTTATTTATTTATTTTATATCTTACTAGGGTCCTGGATGTCCTGGTTGATTGCAAAAGTTCTTGATTGACATCTTCTTTAATGATATAATGTTGACACATTTGGAAAATGATGGGCAGGTAGGTATTTTGTCCAATATTGTGAGAAGCAATTAATGAACTTCATAAATTATTTCTTTTTTATACCTCTTTGTGTAATTTGCTAGTTAATGTTTGTAGCCAGAGTTTGACATTGACTTATCTTTCTCGGACACTTGGGCCCATTTTCTCTCATTTACCTTATCTCTAAATTGGCCCCAAAGGAAACGTAATTATGAATTAAATATTGACAGGGAATGATCCATTACATTCCAGCATCTAATTTATGTGCTGTTAAATATTATGGATCCTTCAAAACAAATGAAAATTAAGTCACTGTTTTGAAATGTCATTTTTGTTGTTTATTTTATCTCATTTTTGAGCTTATAAAAAGTCAGGCATATTAGCTCAATCAAATGTGAATATACCCCTGACAGGACTGGAGATATGCACATCTTGGCATAGACATTTGTTGAAAACAAACTTTTTTTCCCCCTTCTCATTCTGCTGACATCTTAAGAACTATTATATTTACAGAATCATTGTGGCAAATTAGTCTCTAAATGATGTATGAAATGAAATATCCTTGCCAACTTCAGATAATGGGCTGAGATCTGCTATGCTCAATTACTTCCTTTAATGTGTATGTGTGTTCAATCGTATTTAAATTTCCTTTTTTTTTTTTACCATAAATGTATTTAATTTTTTTTTCAAAAATTAGCTAAGATATTGGGGTAATCATTTAGACCTAATAAATTATTATTGAGATTAACTTGGGAAATTCTATTGTGGCATAAAACTGCATCCACATATTATTTATGTGTGGAACTATAGTTTTTTTTTATTTATTTAAGTTATAGGGACCTCCCAAAGTCACTTAGGTCAATTATCTGCTAGGAATCTAAATTTATTCAAAGAATTCTGAGCCACATTAACAATACCTGAAAATTCTTGCACTGTGCTAACATCAAAGAGCTGAGTCACCCATGCTTAAGATCGATGTAAGACCACTGAGTCTGAGATTATCCACAGGTTTCAAAATTAATTTTCAAAGCATTAAATATTTTAAACTCTAGAGATTTGGAGAAGAGAAATGCACTTCAAAATTCAACTTAAAATTTGAATAATAGACTTTTTCCTCATTGTAAAAAAGATGCTGATTTTTTTCTGAAAATAATGTGATTTATTACTAGTCACTATGGATATTTTCAAATACCCCAGAAAGGTAAATACATATTTAATGTAACCAAAATTATAAGTAAATATCCAAAGAAGAAACTCAGTTATTGATACAGCCAGGATTCATAACTGTTTATCCTTACTTTTCCTTGGGCATATTTTAGTTTAATTCCCCTTTTCCCAGGGACACAACATAAAGGAGAAATGGAGTTAGTGCCCACTAGATGTGATACAAGGAATAAAATTTTAATGCCAATTAATAATTCACAATTTCTACCTCATTTCTGTTAGATTTCAGAGGAGAATTATTTTCTCTCTTTTTTCTTTTATTGAAATATAGTTGATTTACAATGTGCTAGTTTCTGGTATACAGCAAGGTGATTCAGTTATATATGTACATATATATATATATTATATATATATGTATATATGTATATATATATATTCTGTCTCAGATTCTTTTCCATTATAGTTTATTATAAGACATTGAATATAGTTTCATGTGCTATACAGTAGGTCCTTGTTGTTTATCTTTTTTATATACACAAGTTGTATCTGCTAATCCCAAACTCCTAATTTATCCCTTGCCCCCTTTTCCCCTTTGGTAACCATGAATTTGGTTTCTATTTCTGTGAGTCTGATTCTGTTTTGTAAATAAGTTCATTGTATCATATTTTAGATTCCACATATAAGATATCATATGATACTTGTCTTTCTCTGTCTGATGTACTTCAGTTAGTATGGTATTCTCTAGGTCCTTCCATGTTGCTGCAAATGGCATTATTTCATTCATTTTTTATGGCTGAGTAATATTCCATTGTGATCTATCTATCTATCTATCTATCTTCTTTATCCATTCATTTGTTGATAGACATACTTCCATGTCTTGGCTCTTGTAAATAGTGCTGCTATGAACATTGGGGTGCATGTATCTTTTTGAATTAGAGTTTTCATCTTTTCCAGAAATAAGCCCAGGAGTGGGATTGCAGGATCATACAGTAACTCTATTTTTAGTTTTTTAAGGAACTTCCATGCTGTTTACCATAGTGGCTGCACCAGTTTACATTCCTACCAACAGTGTAGGAAGGTTCCCTTTTCTCCACACCCTCTCCAGCAGTTATCATTTGTAGATGTTTTAGTGATGGCCATCCTGACCAGTGTGAGGTGATACCTCATTGTAGTTTTGATTTGCATTTCTCAGAGGAGAATTATTATTATTATTATTATTTATTTATTTATTTATTTATTTATTTATTTTTAATTTTTGCAGTACGCAGGCCTCTCACTGTTGTGGCCTCTCCCATTGTGGAGCACAGGCTCCGGATGCACAGGCTCAGTGGCCATGGCTCACAGGCCCAGCCGCTCTGCGGCATGTGGGATCTTCCCGAACCAGGGCACAAACCCGTGTCCCCTGCATTGGCAGGTGGACTCTCAACCACCGCGCCACCAGGGAAGCCCTCAGAGGAGAATTATTTTAATCAACACTTTACCTTTAAACTTTGATGATTTATATACTATTTTTTGTCAAATTACAAAGTAATGAATTTTTTTCTATTTTTTCTAGAGAGACTTTTCTCTGTAACTTTAACACGTTTACTTCATTTGTACCATAGAGACCAATTCCAAATTTTTTTATATATAATTTATCCCTTTTAAATTAAAAATAATTTTTTTATTGGAGTATAGTTGATTTACAATGTTGTGTTGGTTTCAGGTGTACAGCAAAGTGAATCAGTTATACATATACATATATCCACTCTTTTTTAGATTCTTTTCCCATATAGGCCATTACAGAGTATTGAGTAGAGTTTCCTGTGCTTTACAGTAGGTCCTTATTAGCTATCTATTTTATATATAGTAGTGTGTGTATGTCCATCCTAATCTCCCAATTTATCCCTCCTCACCCCCTTTCCCCACTGTTAACCATAAGTTTTCTACATCTGTGATTCTATTTCTGTTTTATAAATAAGATTATTTGCACCCTTTTTTTTAGATTCCACATATAAGTGATATCGTATGGTATTTATCTTTCTCTGTCTGACTTACTTCACTCAGTATGAGTATGTCACTGCAAATGGCATTATTTCATTCTTTCTTATGGCTGAGTAATATTCCATTGTATATATGTACCACATCTTCTTTATCCATTCCTCTGTCAATGGACATTTAGGTTGCTTCTATGTCCTGGCTATTGTAAATAGTTCTGCAATGAACATTGGGGTGCATGTATCTTTTTGAATTACGGTTTTCTCTGTATATATGCCCAGGAATGGGATTGCTGGATCATATGGTAACTGTACTTTTAGTTTTTTAAGCAACCTCTGTACTGTTCTCCATAGTGGCTGTAACAATTTATGTTCCCACCAACAGTGTAGGAGTTTTCCCTTTTCTCCACACCCTCTCCAGCATTTATTGTTAGTAGACTTTTTGCTGATGGCCATTCTGACCAGTGTGAGGTGATACCTCATTGTAGTTTTGATTTACATTTCTTTAATAATTAGTGATGTTGAGAATCTTTTCATGTGCTTTTTAGCCATCTGTATGTCTTCTTTGGAGAAATGTCTATTTAGATCTTCCACCCACTTTTTGACTGGGTTGTTTGTTTGTTTTTTTGATATTGAGCTGCATGAGCTGTTTGTCCCTTTTTCTATTGCACTATTCAGTGCAACTTGAGAAACATAGCTTGATGTCTGTCCCTATCTTAAGTTGGGTTTCCCATGAAAAAGACTTGGAGAAGAGATTCTATGCAGGGAGTTAATTGGAGAGTGCTCTTGGGGAAAACTTCTGCAAGGAATAAGAGAAGGAGACTTGGATGGAGGAAGTTGAACTCCAGTGCATTTGGAAGAGAAGTCACAATCAATTTTATGAGAAGTTCTAGAGTTGGGACAGCTCTTAATATTTGTCCCAAATTGAGGCAAGGGGGACAGGTCTTTATCTCCCCACACTGATCGAGTTTTGGGTGTGGTTTGCCCCTGGAGGGAGTGAAATCTAGGGAGAAGTAGCTCCCTTCGGCTAACTGCAAGTCCCTGGAAGGGTCTCTGCTGTGAGTCATTGGAAACCCAACCCCCCCAGAGTGTGAGCGTCCCATTCCTGAAGGGGAAATCTGAGTGATGTACCACATCAGCCTCCACAGTCCAGCCCATGTGTGACTCATATCCACTTGCTTCATACTGTAGGTTCATAAGATCTGGGAACAGCTAGTTCAAGATTCTCATTAATCTCTGTAACTGAGAATTTTATAAGAGGAAGATGAGGGGAATAAATTGTAGGCCTGCCGCTACCGCTGTTTTCAGAGCCACAGTGGATATTCAGCATTTTCTTCCTCTTTGACTCATACTTGACTCCTCTTACTCTGGTTTAACAACTCTGCTAGTCTAGGTGGTTTCCTGTGTGCTGTGAGCTAGACTGTCATCCCTCAGGTGTCTGAGAGCCCTGGTCACCATACCCTACTACTACATTTGTCTTTTTACTATCAAAATTGGGCTAAAGATTACCAAGAGATAGGCAAATAGATCAATGGGGAAAATACACATTCTTTTCTGTTACTACTTGGTGACATCAGTCCTAACTCCTTCTAATGATCAGAGTTAATTATCCCTTTCACTTTGGTGACTCTGTTCTTGCCTGCTCACCTCTTGGCCACAAGGAACCCAAGGTTACCAGGGACAGCTCTAGTTTAAAGTTTAATGCGTTTTTTATTATACCCTCTAGTAGAAGTATCTTTACTCTGGGAACTAGAGTAAACCCAAAGTCTAGAGTTGCAAATTAACCAAGTGGACTAACCAAGATGATCATAAGCAAGGCCCACCCCTATTTATACCCTAGGTTCCTGGATCCATATATTCTAATATTCTACCTATTAAGGACATAACATCATGTAATAATCATTAATTTAAGATAGATAGATAGATAGATAGGTAGGTAGATAGCACATCCTGGATGATAGCATCTATTGTCACAGAATTAGTCCAACCTGGCAACTCAGATATCCTTTCAAAAGTTTCCTCCATTAGCTCAGTGGTTCTACACTGGAGGTGACTTTGTCTGCTGTCCCACACCCCCACCCCGCCCCGTAGAGACATTTAACAGTGTCTGGAAATATTTTTGTTTTTCACAGCTGGGTGGTACCACTGGAATCTAGTGGGTAGAGTCCAGCAACCCAGCAATGCTGATAAATACACTGTAAGGCGCTGGAAAACCACCACACAAGAAAAGAATTATTTGGCCCAAAATGTCAATCATGCAGGGGTTTAGAAATCCTGCCTTAGCCCATTACACCAGTAGCTTCTGGCAGCTGTTGAATGTGATATGACTACTGTACTCATGACTACATGCCAGCCACCATTTCTGGTTCACCATGAAGTGGCTTCTTTGGTCAAAGGTGATATTACGTGGTGTGACATCTGGCTGAATCAAATATTTTATATCTTAGACAGTGGTTCTGCCCATGACACTTTTAGTAGGAAAAACTAATCCGTACCTGTGTCATGTTTATCCAAGTCAGTGAGAATTACTGCATTTCCAGGGTGTCATGTATCTGTTATAATCAATGAATCACTACATGGCTGATTAGCCTCTTCAAAAAATGATGTTTGACTAGGGGCTCAGTATTGATTTCTGTTTCTGTAAGATCTGGCATTTGCCAAAAGCTGCAGCTAAATTCAGTTTGGAGAATGGAAGGCTAAGCAGTTTATCACATGTTTAGACTCTACCTCCGATGACCATGGCTATTCTATTCATGAGCCTGTTCCCAGAGAGCTGAAGAAAGGGGTAGGTTGACATCAACTGAATGAATTATTGGAACTACATAGCTTTTTAGGGCTGCTTCCATGTTGGATGCTCTTTGGTATGTTAACATGTGAATTGAAGATCATTATGCTTTGTACCCACTCCCATATGGCCATCCATACACCTCTTCTCCACACCTCCTCATCCTTCCCCATGCTAACATTCTCCTTCAAGGCCCCATCCAGCTAGCCAAGCCATTTACTACTCCTCTTATTTCACATGCATACTTATTTTAAGCTACTTCTATTTAGCAAAAGTTAATAAGTAGGTGTGACACCGAAATAAGGCTCAGCACAGTGGGAGGACTTCACCTCAGCATTAACTTTCTAAGCCGCCTCTGACTGAACGTTAGTGAAGTAGCAATACATTTTTTGTTCACACCTGTACACTAAGCCACATCATCCATGAACTCCCCTTAGGTTATATCCTCTTCCATCATAAGATCATAAGAGACTTCTCAATATGAATACAAGTGTGAGTTGACAGATCTATAATTTTAATATGTCTCAAATGGAGATATAAGGATTATACAACCTATCTTCCAGGTTTACTGAGAGAAAAAAAGAGATAATGAATAGGTAAAATCCATTGGAATAGCAAAAACTATGCTATTATTCATATTTTTATCATATAACAAAATGAAAAGGATATTATGATAAGCAGAGACTCAATAACCAGATTAGCTATGTAACATTTGAGATCTTGAGATAAAAACAGAAAAAAGGAAAAAAAAGGTAAACATTAATGCTAGGAGCTCCACGTATATTATCTGAGAGGATTCAGGAGTTAATATAAGAAGGCTGTGTCAAAATGTAAAGTAACATACTGCTTCCTTCATCAAGGAAGTCTTGATGTAAAACAAGCAAACAAATATACTGCTTCCTTCATCAAGGAAGTCTTGATATAAAACAAAAAAAAACAAACAAAAGATTAGTGAAACAGTTGCAAAGAATAATGCTCCCTGGACAAAACTGGATTATTTTACAATGTTTCTTTGATTCTTTACACTCAGAAGAAAGGTAGTTTAGGCTCTCAAAGCAGATGTTCCCTAACTTCCTATATGTGGATGCTCAGGTGAATTTCACTTTGCAGATTAGCTAATCACCTACACACACACACACACACACACACACACACACACACACACACACACACACACACACACACACACACCACTGCCTATAACTTCTTTCCCTATTGCTAGGCCTGTGACCAAATCAAAATTTTGTAATAAACATGGATTTATAGGAAAAGTGATAGCATATATAGTTCCAATATATTTTGCTTTAACACATCTGAATAAAGATATGATGAGAATGACAGATGTTTGACACTAATTGATATTAAATACTGTTATGATATGTGCATTTCAAGAGGAAAATGAATCCCTTTATTTATAATCAATTTGCATGCATAATTTACCTTATTATTTTTATTTCAATAATACTAAGGTTGAATAGCATACCTTAGGTCATCTTGGCTAGACACCTTACTGAGCAGTGGTATGAAATCAACTTAGAGTTAATAATTTAAATCATCCTCAAAATGACAGACCTGCACATGTGTAACCAAATTAATGATATTTTGTCTAAAACACTGCAAAGTTAATGGTTTGGAATTGATGAGCTCTTAGGTTCTTTTCTCTTCTAGAATTTGAAGATTGATACCTTCAGTTACAAATAATTCTCTCTGATCAAATGACTTTAACTCAAAGAATCAAATGTTTAATTACATTTGATTCTTTTTTTATTACAAATCTTTTGAACATACGTTCTGTTTCCACTAAAGATTTTGATACTTGCCAGTTTCTGTTAACTACTTTCTGTCCGTTAAGTGAAATTAGAGAATGTATATTTTATATTCTTCTTATAATGGGTGATTATTCCAAGACAGATGCTGTTTTGGTGGTTTGGTGCATAATCTGGCAGTCAAAAGAATTTAAGGTACTAGCAGTAAATCATATGTCACTTGGCAACAAGATCTTGAATATAGCCCATTTTTCTGTGACTTTTTAAAATATAGTTTTCTTTAAGTCTTACTAGATGTTGCATCTGTTTCAGCCTATATTGAAATTCATATGAATGAAATGTAAAAAATAAAATACAAGATGTCACACTAAAACTAAGATCAATTTACTTTTTTATCCCCCTGGATGGTTTCTAAACTTCTATACACTTTTTTTTTTGCAATTGAATTATTTATAAATAAATATTGAAACAATTTGGATTCTCCAAAATTATTTAAAATAGTTTCCTTATGTCTAGATTCCTAAGATTATCAAGGAATGACTGGGACTTCCAATTATAAGTCAACCAATTTAAATAAACACCATTGACAAAGTACATTTAGAATGCATTCTGGTATTTTATGATCACCAAAATTGTATTTCATAAACACACAGTAGACAACATTTTTAATAAGAGTAGTTTTTCTATCCCCTTAGTAGAAGAAAGCTAGTTCCAGCTGCCTATTAATTTATAATTATCATAATAAAGCCCGTTACCTACTCTTCTGAACAAAAGTAAACCATAGCTATACTCTGCCTGGTTAATATGCTTTTTCTAGAATTACAAGGTACAATTCTCAATGGAAATAAGCTAAATCTTGAGTTCAATTCCCAAAGTATTGTTCTCTTGAGCCTAAATTTCAATTAGTTAGTGAAGCAAAGCCAATATAGATACACTTATTCTTTTCTTAAGTAAAGGTTTTTTTTTTAATGAATTCAGGACTGTTTAGAAGCAAAATTCTAAACCAAAAGAGAGTTCTGGTATTGAGGAATACAGAAGTGTTGAGAGGAGCTCAGGACACAATATTTCAATTCGTTTTTGACAAGATTATCACCCAAGTTTTAAAAACATGCACAGAATATTTTATGCTAAAGAGAATATTAAAATAATCTATTTTCATTCTACTAATTATAATTGTATTGGTATAAAAATAATATATAGACCAGAATTTATCTTTTTTTTTTCTAAATGTGTGCACTTTTCTATGAGATTGTGTTATGCGATTAGACTGAAATTCATTAAGGTTAAGGACAAAGGTCTGATTTTGTCCTCAAGGACTGTAATGCTTATTTCAACAACTCATTTCTTTTAGCCTGGCCAATAGATGATCTCTAAAGACCTGGGTATTTTTGTAAAATTCATCTAAGAATTAAAGAGGGCCTGATTCTCTTACTCATCATAATCAACCACCTAGAAAGATATAGTCTTCTATTCCTCAAAGTATATCCCAATCCATCTAGGTTTTAAATCCCTACAAAGATACTTTAACAGGAGTCTGTTTTCACTGCAAGATGAGAGATGGGTGAAGGCTACATGTTTCTGAGATGAGATTAATCTGACAGGAAGGTAAAACAATTGATCAGACACTTTCCTTTGAATAGATTTTGGTAGGACTAAGGCAAGATAAAAGACAAAACACTAGATTACAGAAAAAGAAAATACGTGATAGGGGCTAAATAGGAGGAAGACAGAGTAACTGGAAGATTAATGTTAATCCCTTTAGAGTTTTGACAAAGGCCAGTCCTGCTCTTCCTTAATATCATTTCCAAGACTTGTCATAATATTCCTTGGCTCAGAGAAGTTCAGGATTGTCCCTGGCTCCTTAATAACTGTGGCATTTAACTTACCCTTTAAAAAAATGTTATATGGTATCTTCGCCATAACAAAACCAATTTTTTAAAAAAATTAAGGCCTAATTTACTTATAATAAATCCACAGATTTTAAATGGACAGTTGTAGATTTTGACAAATTAACACATATGAAGTTACCACCCCCAATAAAAGATAGAGTATTTCTACACCTAAGTCTGCTTATGCTCCTTTGGCAATGAACTCCTAAGGCAAATGTGATTTGATTTTTATAAGCACACCTTATTTTGCCTGTTTCAAAATATAAATGGGATAAAAAAGTATATGCTCTTTTCCCTTTTGCCTCTGTAACTCAGTCTACTGTTTTTAAGATTCATTCATGTTATCAAGAATGTTGTAACGGTGTACCTATAATTTGTTCATCTATTCACCTGCTAAGGGATATTTGAGCTATTTCCATCTTGGGTCTATTATGAACATTTTATGAAAGTATGTTATAGTCATATGTTTTCATTCTTTTGGTAAATACCTAGAAGGGGAATTCTAGGTATTCCAGTGCTAAAGAGTTTTCCAAATGGCACCATTTCCTACTCTCAACAGAAATGTATGAAAGTTCCAGTTGCTCCACAACCTCATCCACATTTGATGTTGTCAGCCTTTTTAAATTTAGCCATTCTGAATGGTGTGACATTTTAACTCTAGACGGTTTAATATCCGTTTTTCTGATGGCTATGAATTTGATCAACTTTTCATGCATTTATTGGAAATTTTTATATTTTCTTTGGTGTCCGAGTCTTTCTTCCTATTTTTATCAGGCTTCTGTCTTTTTATTATTGAATTGTAGGAGAGCTTTTTATATTCTGGCTATCAACCTTTTATCAAAAACATAAAGGTAATCATTTCTTCCATTGAGAGCCTTGCCTTCTCATTTTTGTGAAGGTGTCTCTAGAACAGAGGTCAACAAACTATATAGCCTATGGGTTAAATCCAGCTTGCTACCTGTTTTTGTTAATAAAGTTTTATTGGAACACAGTCTCGCCCATTAGTTTATGTATTGCCTATGGTTGCTTTCACACTATAAAAGCAGAGTTAAGTAGTTGTGACAAAGACCGTGTGGCTCACAAAGGCTTTAATATTTACTCTCTCTTCACAGAAAAATTTGACCAACTACTGCTTTAGAAGAGCAGAATTAATTTATATAAAATACAATATTTTGAATATTTTTATACTTTTATGTTACTATTTTTGTGCTATCTATAAAAACTTTGTCTAACACACAATAATGAAGTTATTTCCTACATTTGTTTCTAGGAGTTTTATGAGTTAGAAAGCAAAGTTCCTCCCCACCATGGGAATATCAAGTTGTTCCACCATCATTTGTTGAAAAAGGTACCCTTTTCTTACTGAATTAACTTGGTATTTTTGTCAAAAATCACTTGGCTATCTATATATTTGACTATCAAGCCCTCTATTTTCTTCTGTTATTTTTGTATATCCTCACATTAATACTATATAGTCAATTTCTATAGCTTATAGTAAGCATTGAAATTATGTAGTCATTTTGTTTTCAAGACTGTTTTGCCTATTCTAGGCCCTTTGAACTTCCATATTAATTTTAGTTTAGACTTGTCAGTTTCAAAAAAAGCCTTATGATATTCTTACGAGGGTGGAACCATATATCAACTTGTGGAAGGTAATCATCTTAGCAGTGTTAATTCTTCCAGTCAATGAACATGATATATTTTAACATTTGTTAGGTATTCCTTACAGTGCTAGAGTACAGTTTTGAACTTTATTTGGTTAAATTACACGTTAAGCAAATAGTAAACTAAATAAAACATTTAAAGCACAAACTTTCAGACCCTGGACATTAGGCAGCAGAAAGCAGTGATCTCTGTGGTAAAGGTCTTAGCAATCTTTGTCTCAGACATAAATTACATTTTTCTGCTGCTCTAATAGATTAGCAAATTCTAGAGGTCAATCAAACACTTTTTTCTTATTGAAGATGTACACAGTACTGGTAGGGCAGGAAAGTGGGAAATAAACTGCTGTTAGTACCTAGGAATTTCTTACTTTTGGTTGATTAGGAGGACCGGCATTTCAGATGTGGTGATAATGGATACCTGTTGACTGGGAGAAAACAAACTCTCAGAACTGTGATTTTTGGAGTTGGCATGGAGGCACTGTTGCTAAGAGCAGTTTGGGACAGATGGGACTAAAGGCTCATGAGATATAATGTCAAGGAAGTTAAAGTGTGTGTTATCCGTGATACCAAAATCCATCCCACTAGGGGGATTGTGAAGCTCTACTCACCACACTTTGTAGACAGTCACAGTGTTGAGTAAAACCATTTCTATGTATTCAAACTGGCCGAGGTTTATCTAGAATGCAACCTTCTGCAAGTTACCTTTCCCAATAAAATTATAACAGTAATAGTTTAAAATGTTCACCATTCATCGATCAGGTTCTGTCTTGCAGGCATAGTACTAAGCACTTCATTTATATTTTCTGATTTAATTCTCACAACATACCTAATTTAAGAATCATTAATCCCATTTTACAGATTAGGAAAATTAGGTAACATTAGCCAAAGATTCTTGGATGAATCCAGTATTTGGATTAAAGTTTGTTTGAAAATTGTGTGCTTCAGATGGTTTCACTATACCACCTCTTTGAAAGTAATTTCATAAAGGTCAATTTACCATGGAAATGTTTCAGAAATTTCAGTGATTCCCCCTAGTGTATAATTGGTTCTGACTCAAATTCTCAATCTTGAGAAAATAAGCAAAGTCACCTCAATGAGCTTAAGAAGGCATGATCGCATAACCAGCTATATTCAGCTAATAAAGATGAGGGTTTGCAACAATTCCTTCAAAGAAGTGAGATCATAGAGCTTCATATAGTTCTTCTATTTATAATCTTGGATAAAGAGCTACAAGTTTCCTTGATTTTTTTTTCTTTGAGTCTGTATCATTGTTCATTTTTCTTATTTTCCTTCAATTTATAAAATAAGAGAAGGTCTTACATTTCAGCTCCTTCACACCAAACACCCATAAAGCTAGACGTTACTGTGCCCTGAGTAAATTGCATCTACATATGAAGCAGCACATCTGCAAAAAAAAGCTGACAGATGAATCTTTCTGCAGAAAAATTGAGAACGCTGTTGGTGTCTGGTAGAAGCTTCATTTTTCTGCTGCTGACTTTGATTACTTCCAGACCTGCTGCTGTCAGAGGAACTAAAAGGGAAACTGAAAAACTTGATTAGAGCATCAGAGTCTGAGGCTGTGGAACCCAGGGCTGAAAATCCAGGCACCTCTTTTATTTGCAGTTTTTACTGTTCATAAATAAAGATGGGGGCAGATTTGGATAACTAAATAGAATGAGTCTAAAATTATTTTGAAAACAGGCCCCATGGCCTGTTTAATACTAAAATTTGGGACAGTTAGTAGACAATTTCTCTCTGATACTGGGTGAGTGAGGTGTGGGACAATAGTGTAGACAAGGAACTGGGTCTGGAGAAGAGATATGTTAGTATTAACTCACAGTGGTAGTCCTGAGACAAAGGGATTCTGAGTTTTGTGCTCTGAGCTAAGAAGCATTTAGGAAGCAGGTATTAGTCTGGATCCATAAATCTGCAAGAACAAGTAGAGAGCAGGAAGTGGTTCTGAAAGAAACTGTCATTCTAGATGCTACAGTCTCCTAAGGCAGAACAAGTAGGTTTCAGGAGCTAAGACTTGGACCTATTCTCTGAAACAATGGTATAAATGGGTTAAAATTATCATGAAACAACTATACTGAAGGTCACTAATGGTAAGAAACCAAATGTAGCACAAATGAGAATCATTCCATTTACGTAGGGCAGGCCTAAATTTAGCCTGATTTTATTATAAATAAGTATATACATTTTAAAGATCATGAAGGTTTTTTTTAAAAGCGTATTTCTAGAAAATTTCTGTCTTTGTGTCTTAACACTAAATAAAAGTGGCTATATAATTTTTTTTCACAAATTGAGATAGTATACATGAAATATTCTGAATGGAAATAGATATTAACTTATGTGGTATATAAAAAATTCCCTTTGAGAGGCCTAGAGACAACTGAAATCAATGGAAAGTTATCATCTGGAGTAACTAAAGTGGGTGCAATGAGAGGTCTGGGTGTTTGTTGGCTAACAGAGGACACCAACTATGTCTGCAAAGATGCCAGTGGAGAAGGGGACACATCTGTTTCCCATACAAGCTTCAAATCACGTCTCAAGAGTGCACGGTCCACAGTACAGGCATTAAATTGAAATTGAGCTACCGCTCTCATTGAAACCAACTTTGTATTGTCTTCCCAAGTTTCTCAAGGTGGCTAATGATTCTTCTTAGTGAGGGAGACCAACTAGGACAGAATATACTGAATCCACCAGGGAATGGTTTTAGGTCTCTACATTAAACAGCTGTGGAATTATGTGGAGGATATGAATTTTTTACATCTAATTGAAAAATCTGCTTGATACATCTTCTCTCTCTTTGTGAGGTACCCGAAAGATTGGTTTCGTATATCAACAGTGTCACTTAACAGCTCTGTATGATGTTGGTCAGAAATATCGCTCAGTGTTTCACTTTCCTTTGTTGTAATAATAAAATCTATACACGGACTTATTCTGAGGATTAAATCATTGAAAAACAACTAATAGGGTTTGTTATACAATGCAACTTATTATTTCAGAATCTGTTTCTTTCTTTTTCTATATTTACCTTGATGAAGGAAATGAACTTCAGTAGGAAAAAGAAGAAAAAAGAACTTCCCTAGGAAGAAATGTTATAAACCTATGAAGAATTTGTGGCTTCTTGGGCATCCCAATCTAAATTAAGACTATTTGATAAAAGGGAGGTTTTTTGTTGAGGATTGTTGAGGAAATGTTTTACTGTTTTACGGACATGTATTTGGGGATTCAAATTCCCTCTTACTTTGTAGTTACTTTGATAGTATAATGCTGAGAGGGGTAAAACTAGACCCTGGAATTGAAGCAAGAAGTATCTATAAAGCGTTTGATCTCAGCCAAAAAGTTTTAGATAGCTAAAGGGGTCATTTACATTATTTTAAGTTGTCAAGTCCATGTTGCCAGCATAAGAAAACATTCAAGGACAGGGCACTAGCTATTTCTATTCAGTAATTGTTCATTATCGGGGCTGGACTACCCACTTTTCCATAAGTCTTGAGTATGTAAGATTGTGTGCAGAAGCAGGAGAAAGAAAACCTCAAATTCCTGTGTGTGTGGGAGAGAGAGTGTACATAAATATGAGTGTGTGTGTGTGCATATGTATCAGTTGTATGCATGTGTATGTGTTGTGAATTTGTGTGAATATATGTGAATGAGTGATGTCTGTGAGTGTGAGTATAATTTAAGTGAAACAAAATTCCAGCAACTGTGATAACGTTGGACGAAACCAACTGTTGTTTCAATGAATAGAGATGCTATGCTGAAAGGAGATATATTATGACTGTTTATTTTGTTACAATGGCTATCAATTTAAGCTTTAGCTTTAAGGCCAAATAAATTTGAATTCATATACTTATTATCAAATAAATAGTGCATGAATTCAAAGGGCAGAGAATTGATAATTGAAATTGTAAAAGTACCTTCATTCCTTTTGTAAGCATTTCTATCAGTTTGTGATGTGCATACACAGTTATCTACTGTATTAAAATGAGACTCTTTTCTCAGGCATTATGGAAAGTATAATTAATAAGTGATATCCATATACATAATGTGTTGCCATAAAGACTAGATTGATTAATTCAACAATAGCCAGAAATTTTTTTCCAATATGTTTTAGTAAGTCAATTTCTGCACATGGCTATGTGCAAAATAAGTCTGTAAATCTAATGCAGAATGATGCACATACATTATTCAAAATTCACATCAAACATAGTCTTACAATAAAAATGAATTACTTAAATAATTTTTAATTTAACCTTGAAATTTGGTGGTAAGAAGGAATCTTAGAGTTGAACTAATCAAGCACCTCACTTTATATGAGGAAATTTAAAGTCTCTTATTAGTCTACTAAATGACTTACTCTTTGCAAAACTCAGATCTATCATTAAAGTCCCATGACTAAAACACTTTCAATGGAAATCATACTTCTTTGCCTTTAAACATTTTAGTATTCTATAAATTTAGGGATCTTAAGCACTTTGTCCCATTTTTCCTAGACAGGGAAATTTTAAGAGCAAAATGTGCTATTGGCACATGAGTTTTACGTAACTCTTAAAAGTCTTATATATCATACTGTGTGGTGTGAGTTTTGATGTGTGGGTGAGATGGAAGCCTCTATATGTAGATATGGGACATACGCTTGGATGAATTGATGTAGGAGGAAGACTATAATTTTTACTGTATTGAGAACAGGTATAAAAATTGTTATCTGGGAGTTATGAAATATGTTGTTGAAGCCTGATTGTGTAGAACCAATATGCTGATGATTGCCAGTTCAACATTTTCCAGAAAAAAATCTTCTCGAGTTCTTGACCTATTTATATAATGTTTTATTTCCACTTGGACATCTCAGATTTATCACACCAAAACCTCTTCATCTTCTCTTCAAATCTCTTCCTAACCTGGATCTTTGTGTTAAAACCATGATCTATTCAGTCAACCAAACAAGAAATCCAAGATTAATTTATGATTCACCTTTATTTCTCTCCTACTTTCAACCCAATTAAACCTTGTATATTTTATACCCTGAATATTTATTGTATCTTCTCTTCTTGCTTTAGTTCACATTCATAATAATGTTTTTCAACCAGATTAATCGGACAGTCTTTTTAACATTTTTTCTAATTTTAAATGTATTCTCAGTAAAAAGGTTAGATTAATTATTTTTAAACATAAATGTCTTAATAATTACTTTTTTATATAAGATTCTTAATTGGCTTTCCATCATTTTAAAGAAGAAAGCTAAACTTCCCAAAATAAAAGCCAAGGCCCTTCATGATTTGTTCCTTTCTTAAGTAATCAGGTTCATTTCCCGCCACTACTTCTGCCATTGTTCCAATAAATCTGATTTAACTGTAGATGACTGAATGCTCCACAGTCTGGTAGCTCTATCCTTTGCATCTTCTTTTTCTCTGCTTGGTACAGGCTCTATCACTGAATCTTTAAAGATTCAGTTTAGATATCCTCCTTTTTAGGAAATATTACCTGATTTGTTATTTACCCACTTGTCTGTGTTAGATGTCCCTCTGCAATACTCCCTTATTCTCCTTTGCATACACAGCATTTAATAAAACTATGTGTTTTAGTATGATTGTCTGTCAGATTGACTAGGCAACCTTATCAAAAATGACTAGAAAATAGTAATCTTATTAGACTCCAACTATGGCATTGACTGAGTACTGGCCACATCTACCTGTTCTTTATTCAACATAAGGAAGTGCTAACTTCCTTTGGTAGATGAGTCATTTAATGAACAAGCTAGTTAAGATCCAGGAAGTACATTAATAAGAATCAGAAACTTAATGACAAGAATCAAATCTCTCCTACCACCACCTTTTTAATTTTTTTAAGTAGAAAAATACCATCAGTATCACTGGAAATTTGATTAGTATTAGATTAAATATTCTGATATTTTATTTTTTAAAATACAGATTCACATATCTCTAGAAGCCTTTTATGTGTGGAAAGTCTTTGAGGGCATCCCAACAACCAGCATGCCATCTGTGTTGTCTTTTGTCAACAAGGCACTCCTTCTAAGGCTGGGAACTAATGTTCTCCAGTTCCCTTCCTTATATGAATCATCATTAGAGTTTACCAATGCAAGAAGGTGAAATAGAAGCCACTCCTCCTAGGAGATCATGGTGGCGAGATGCAGTGCTTCGCACACCTCTTGGCAAGCTTCTACTGCACAGCTCTGGTACCCTCCCCACTGCCTCTCATACTTCAGGCTGGAGTCCTTCACAGTTCTTTCTACCATCTTCTCATTACCATCACTCCCACAGTTGCTCCTAAGCTCTTCCCACATATGTATAATCTCTGATTCTTTTACTAAGCTGCTTTTTTTCTCTAATACCTCTAGTTGCTCTCTTTACCTGTCTGAACCCAGACTAATACATCATTAACAGAATATTCACTCTTCAACTAACTGGGATATTCTTCATTGATGAATGAATGGGCAGCTTGGTAGGACACGCAGGTACTTAGAGGGAGTACAGGATCACCTACATGTCTGCTGGATCAGTCAAGCTGATCCTTAGGATCAAACAGAAAACAGAGTGAATACCAAGGGCATCCTTTATTTATGCAACTAGAATTTCAGAAAGGAAAGACATTCCAAAAATTATCTATTCCAACTCTAAAACTATAAATGTGGAAAGTGAAATGAGTGACTTCTCTCAAGGTAATTAACTTATTTCAGTTCACTCAGTAGGTTAATGGTAGTACTGGGACTAGAAAAGGTGATTATACCTGTGCTTGAAGAGTTTACACTCTATTAACTATGATTTGGTCAGAATGGTACTTTTTATTTATGAGTTAATAGCTCAGAGGAGGTGCACACACATATATTAATGAATAAATGTATAATTTATGTATATATAATTAACATATAAGTTAATGTTTATGTATGTCTTATTTAAATACTTGGATTTGCTAGAAAACTAGCTATAATTGGAAAACCAGTGGTTTACTTTAAGTCCTGTATGTTCTCTGAGGCAAGAATATTTTCTCCTCTTCTACTGCATGTAGATTGTTTGTATTATGAGTTTACATTGGCAAAAATTCAGAAAGATTATCAAAATATAATTAATTATATACCTTATTTGTTGGGGGTCCTGATTAATACCCCCAGGTCTGATGGTTCCCTAGGAGAACCCATAGGATTCAAATAGTCTTATTCACAGCTGATTTATTAAAGTGAAAAAATACAAAACACAATTGACAATGGGAAAAGTCTCATGGGGTGAAGTCTGGGGGGAAATAGGAACCAGCTACCAAAGATCTTCTCTCAGTGGTGTCCACAAGACACACTCATCACAGTAACAAGTTGTGAGTACAGGTATAAAGTTTGTTAGAGACCAGTGCCCAGAGATTTTTGTTTGTTTGTTTTTGGGGGGGCGCTTCTGACCACATAGGCTTCCCCTGCTGGCAAGTCCCCAAATTCCAGACTCTCAGAAGGAAAGAAGGTGTTCAGCATGAACCATACTGTTTGTTCAAGGAGTTTAGACATAGCAAGTCACTCTTATCAGTTAATGTTGGGGACCCTCCCCAAATCCAAGTTCCCAAATGCCAGCCAAGGGCCAACCTTGTAAGCAGGACTTCCAAAGGATAGCAGTCCTTCTATGTTCATTCTTTTCTGCGCAGCCTAATATTCACAACTTGATGGAAAATGTAGCTAAAAATTGACCAAGACTCTTGCCATTGATGTTAGGATCTGAAGTTCAGGCAATTCCTGTTAGTTTAGAAATGTTGGAGAGAAAGAATGATTCTCTTTTTCTAGGATTTGATGAGATCCCTACTCTATGTAAAATAGCGGAAGGGCAAATGGTTTAGCAGATTTTTTTCCCAGCTTAATAGACATTGATTTCACAGTTGATTTTCCAATTTTATGCACTCACTGAGACAGTATCACTTGACTTACAATACTGCATTCTGGTTGTTTTGGGGGCTTTTAAGTTTTCTAAATTATTTTTTTGCTCTTATGAAAACAGAATATTGTGTATGTCAGTGTTGTAGCTTGGTTCATAGACACTATAAAACCAAAAATACAGTTTCACCCTCTTTTCCACACCTGCTTAGCAGTTAGGTATTTCCTTCTCTGGTACCTGTAGCTATCTGAATGTGTTTCTGTGGTAATATATTACATTGTTGTATGAAAATTCATTATTGTATATCTGTCTCCTCCTACCCCTAAGCTGTGAGTTTCTCAGAGATTATGAATTAGTACATCCAGAAATAGTAGCTAATATTAGCTGTTCAAAAATATTTATTTTTCTAATGAGTGAATTTTTTTGTACATATCTGTTTGTACTGAAGTACTGGCTGCTGGAATGAATAGCAGTCATTAGAAAACCAGTAAATCAGCCCTTATAAACCTAAAATAAAAATAAGGAGACAAAATATAAAATAGACAACAGACTAAATGAAATATTCAGTGTACATTTTGTGTTTCTTTCTGCATGATTTACTTAAAAAGCTTTTAGGAGAGTCATTTTCTTATTTGAAAATAACTGATATTTAGATATTCCAGGATTGTTAGAAGAAGTTGATGTTCAGGTAATAGATGGCAAATATTATGCTTGAAATATTTAAACTGTAAAACTTCAGAGAAAGTAAAATGAACTTTTATAACCCTAACCCCAAGAAAGATTATAATGCAAATGACTCCTAAGTAAATTGTGGTTGGATAAAGTGGAGAGAAGAAGAAAAATTCTCTTTCTCAAATTGGAAGACTGTTCTCTTTCTACCAAGAGCCAGGAAATCTTATATAAGCCCTCCTACAACAGCAGGCATTTAGATTCATACACTCCTTGGTATTTACGAGCAGCTGTAGCTAGCAGAACTGGAGGAGAGATCTACCTCCTGGAGTTTTAGAATTTGCAAAGATCTGCACATAGCAAATAGGAACAGAAATAACTAGAGCTAAGAAATGAACTTGATGAAAACAGTTCTTAAAATCGGTACTCTTGAATCAATTTCATCCTTGGAGCCTGAACATTTGCTGCATTTACAATGAAAGTCTTCATGCAAGGACATGACCATTTGATAAGGCACTTAATTGGATGCATCAAGACAAGGGATATGACAGATTAGAAAAAGGGGACAACAAATTGTCTATTTCCCTAAGCATTCTCTGGTTGAAGGCTTTTATCGATACCTAACATGTAATTTTGGTAATAAGTGTCAGAACCCCATTACAATTATATCTGTTTAAGTTCACTTAAAAATTAGTAGCCATTAACCCTTTTTCCCCCCAAAAAACTATACTGCTGCTGCCATCTGCCCAAAGCTTTCAGTCTTCCAATTGCCCTTCCCCAGCTTTATTGAGGTGATAACTGACATGTAACACTGTGTAAGTTTAAGGTATGCAGTGTGTTTAATGCAAAATGATTACCACAGTAGTGTCAGTTAACACATCTGTAACTCAATTAATTACCTTTGTATGTGTGTGTGGTGAGAATATTTAAGATCTACTCTCTTAGTAACTTTCAAGTATATAACACAGTATTGTTGACTATAATCACCATGTTGTACATTAGATCCCCGGAATATATTCATCTTATAACTGAAAGTTTGTACACTTGGACTGACATCCCCCTGTTTCCCACACCCTGAGATCATGCAGTATTTGTCTTTCCCTGATTTATTTTACCAGCATAATGGCATCAAGTTTCAACCCTGATGTTGCAAATAGTAGGTTTTCCTTCATTCTCATGACTGAATAATACTTCATTGCATATATATGTGAATCTTTATTCATTCATCCATAGATGGACTTAGGTTGCTTCCATATCTTGGCTATTGTGAATAATGTTGCAGTGAACATGGGGTGCAGATATCTCTTCAAGACAGTGATTTCATTTCCTTTGGATATACACCAGTGAGTAAAGCTGCTGGCTCATGTAGTAGTTGTATTTTTAATTTTTTTGAGGAACCTCCATACTGTCTTCCATAGAAACTGTTCCAATTTACAGCACCACCAATAGTGTGCAAGTGATCCCCTTTATCTACATTCTTGCTAACACTTACCTTTTTCATAATAGCCATTCTAACAGGGGTAAGGTGATAACTCAGGTCTTGATATGCCTTTGCCTGATACTTAAAGCTGTTGAGTACATTTTCATGAACCAGCTGACCATATGTATATCTTCTTTGGAAAACTGTCTATTCATATCTTTTCCCCATTTTTTAATTTGATTTCTTTTTTATTGAGTTGTGTGAGTTCTTTACATATTTTGGACATTAACCTCTTATGGGACATATGGTTTTCAAATATTTTCTCCCTTTCTGTAGGTTGCCCTTTCACTTTATCAGCTTGTTTCTTTTGCTGTAGAGAAGCTTTTTAGTTTGATATGATCCAACTTGTTTACTTTTTATTTTATTGTTTGTATTTTTGGTGTCATATCAAAAAATTATTGCTAAGACCAGCATCAAAAAGATTTTCTCTATGTTTTTTTCTAAGCATTTTTATGGTTTCAGGTCTTACATTTAAGTCTTGTTCCATTTTGAGTTAATTTTTGTGAGTAGTGTAAGAGAGGGGTCCAACTTCATTCATTTGCAGGTGGATATCCAGTTTTCCCAATACCATTTAATAAATAGACTACCCTTTCCCCATTAAGTATTCTTGACTCCTTTGCCAATTATGAGTTGACATTAACTGTTGAATTGTATTCATCTCTACATGCTTAAACACATCTTTTGTTTGTTTTCTTATAAAAATCCAGGTATAAGCTATGTGTTTTGTTCCACTTAAAGGTTTTGTTTTTCTCCAGTATATTTGAGATAGAGGAAATTTTTCTTCTATTGCTCTCGTCTCAGTGACTTGGTAGCTATTCCTCCTTCTGGTCATTAGACCCACCACTACTTCTTACTCTGTGGCCTTTCCTCTGGGAATTCCTGGATTCCAGTACTACTGATATGATGCTACACCACCTTTTGGGGGCTTCGAGGCGTGGAAGTGTGGGATAGACCACACCTCCATTTTGGATCATTTTCCTTTTTTTTCCAAAGTAGTTTATTCATTCACATGTTTAACTAAAAAATGTCTATAAACTGGTAGAACCAAACAGCTTGTATTAAAAAGCAACAGCTTTCTGCTAGATCCCTCTTTCATTATCCCTCTCACTTCACTTTGAGAGTTATCTTTTTATTTTTTGAGGTAGCTGATCTAAATCTCTAAAAAAAAATGTGTTTGTAGCACTATTCCTTAAGTGGTCACATTCTAATGTATCTATTGATTTTGCTATGCCAAGTGAGGATTTAGCTACTGAAATTATTACTCTTTCCCTGGAACTCCTACCTTCATAGTATTGCCATTACTTTTAATTCACTTTTCCATTAGTTTTATATGTTTAAATGTTTATAATATATTTTTATTTCCTCTAACATCAACCATAAATGATACTGTTTTACACATTTGTCTTAGTTCATTTTATCTGCTATAACAAAATATCATGAACTGGGTGGCTTATAAACAACAGTAATTTATTTCTCACCATTCTGGCTGCTGGGAATTCCAAGATCGAGACACCAGCAGATTCAGTGTCTGGTGAGAGCCTCCTTCCTGGTTCATAGATGGTACCTTCTCCTTGTGTCCTCATATGGTGGGAGAAGCAAGGGAGCTCTCTGGAGCCTCTTTTATAAGGATACTTGTCTCATTCATGAGGGCTCCACCCTTTTGACCTAATCATATCCCAGTCACCCCCCTCTTCTAATATCATCACCTTGGAGGTTAGGTTTCAACGTATAAATGGGGGGAGGGGCACAAACATTTAGACCATAGCAACTTTACTCCAGAAAACAAGGATATTAGAATTCTTTTCCTACAATTTTGTTTTCCTTTTCTTTCCATTTATTAAATTCTGTCATCTGTCCTTTTACTTTAGTATACTTAAGTTCAGTAATATTTCCATTCTCTTTTAAAACCATGTGAAATCTTTTCTATTTTAAATGTAGGCCGATTCTAAAATTCTAAAATCAACAAAAATTTTCTAATCAGGGACTTCCCTGGTGGCTCAGTGGTTAAGACTACATGTTCCCAATGCAGGGGGCCTGGGTTGTATCCCTGGTGAGGGAACTAGATCCCACATGCATGTCACAACTAAGGAGCCCATAAGCTGCAACTAAGGAGCCAGCCTGCCACAACTAAGACCCAGCGCAACCAAATAAATAAATAAATATTAAAAAAATTTCTAATCAAATATGTCTATGTGAAAATCAGGGGCAGTGGGACAAAATGATGTAATGTGATAAATAGGTGAAAGATAGCCACACTTTTTTTTTTCTTTTTAACATTCTTTCCATTAACAATGGGGTTGAAGACTCTTGCTTGGATGTGTCTGGGCTTTGTGACTGTTTTGACAAATAGAACATGGCAGATCTCATGCCATGTCAGTTTCTAGGCCCAGAATTTAAGAGATGGCAGCTTTCATTTCTGTGACTTAGAAGACCATATGAGATACCTCAAGTGCATGGAAACGCATTCTGGGACTTCACTGTTGCGAGAGAGGACATGTAAGCACTTGTTTGACAGTCACAATGGGACCTGCACTTTTCATCCATTTCTTCCAAAGTAGTAGACTTAAGAGTGAATCAGTCTTGTACCCTTCATACCATCATCTACCATCGGAGTACCACTGAGTGACCTCAGTTGATGCCACATGGAATAGCAGAATTATCCAGCTAAACAGTGTCCACATTTCTAATCTACAAAATTGTGAGATTTATTTAATACAATGGTTTTTTCAAGATTTTTTTTTTTTTTTTTTTTTTTTTTTTGTGGTACGTGGGCCTCTCACTGCTGTGGCCTCTCCCGTTGCGGAGCACAGGCTCCGGACGTGCAGGCTCAGCGGCCATGGCTCATGAGCCCAGCCGCTCTGCGGCATGTGGGATCTTCCTGGACTGGGGCACGAACCCGTGTCCCCTGCATCGGCAGGCGGACTCTCAACCACTGCACCACCAGGGAAGCCCTCAAGAATTTTTTTTTTAATGCCGCAAAAGATAACTAGGAGAGAATTACATTTCCTTATTTGTTCAAGACTTTTATTTTCCCAAAATTTTTTTTTTGGATTTTTCTTTGTAAGTTGTCAGATTTGTATCTATTATATCATTAATTATTTTCAAATGATCCATCATATCAGCTATTCTCAGGATTCCTCTTAACCCCTGGAAATCCACTTCCACATTCTCACCATCTTCCTTCTATAAACTGTAATGATTGATTCTTAGATCTGATACAAATCTGTCATCTTGGGACTTCTCTTTGTTGCTCTATTTAAATTAAGTGAAAGTTTCCTGAATCCCATATCTTCTACTTTTATGTTTTACTTACTTGCTTTGATAGAGTATGTTTACGAGGAATTTGCTAAGAGAGAGAATGCCTCCGAGGTAAATGTTCTTATTCCTTGAATATTGAATGTATTTTTGGCTCTTCCCCATGACTAAATGGATTTAGAATTTAAGATTCAAATATATTTTCTCTGATCTTTAAAATAGTTTTTTCATTGTCTTCTAAAATGCTGCATGTATTTTATATGAGAAAGTCAATGTTAGTCTTATTCTACTTCCTTCTAGGTAATCTCTTTGGTGCCTTAGGTGTCTCTTTTCATTCCTTGTACTGAATTATTTTAGCAAGTGAATTTTTACAGGTGAAATGGTTTTCTGGTACATTCAAGCAATAGATTAGAGGGGAAAAGGATTCCTGCTGCTTTTTTTCTCAATTTTTGTTTGTTTGTTTCTCTCAAAGTGTAGGAATTTTTTTTAATGGTATTTGAAATAATTAGTGTTAAGGATCTGCTACTAGTGGATGACTCATCCAGGGAGTGATTGCTGTGAAAATGATTTTTTTTTAAGTAGAAATAAAGAACTACAGCACAGGCTATTCCATTAACATTGTTACACAGTCAGCTGCTAGCTACTCTGGTTAAAATCAAGACACCTCACTCTAAATACACCATCTCCTTTCATTAGGCAGCATGATGGGCTCTCAGAAGAGATGGTGTGTTGTCTCTGAATGACTTAGTGGATCATTGGAAGGATTGTGAGCAATGATCAATAATGATACTTTTAAGTTTGACTTTTTTTTTCTCATTTCTGTGATTAAATGTTTGCTTCTCCCTCAAAACTCATTTGAGAGAGCTCAGTAGTGCTGCATTAAGGTGCTACATTTGTAAGGGTTTAGAATTTTGGAGTTGTGTACCACTCTGATTTTCACACTTTAAATGACAAGAATGCACAATGGAAAGGAAAATTTTAAATAAAATTAATTCAAATGAGAGATTTATAGGATTTCAATTGCAAACTGATGTTGGTAACATAGACAAAATAACAACAATTAGGCTAGACACATAATAGTAAAGCCAATAAATCAAAAATGCAAGCAGGAAAAAGAAAAGTAAAACTTCAGTTGTACACATTATCATTAACGTGCTTTGTGTGCACACAGAGTTAATTGTTTGGCATTACCAAAGGCAAACCTCATGAATGACAGGTTTAAAAAATCAAAGTTACAATGAATGAAGAATGCATTCAACATTCCTTATTTTCTTCCCATCTTATAAATGACCTTATTTTTTCTTCTTCTTTTTTTAGATCATTTGTCTCTCTTCTAAGCCATAAAAGTAAGGTGTTGATTGACTCTATCCTTTTAGATAAGATTTTTCTGTTTTGGTCTTCAAAAATGACTGATTTTACAGTTTTCAGTCAGAAATCAATTTACTTCCATATCTGCAACTCCTAGTCCACCATTAAACGAGAAAATATGGAAAACTACTAATGAGGAAAACTAGATGTTTAAAATATGTATAAATTCAAATTATTGCTGAGATACATTGACAGAGATATGGGTTTTTTGCTGTTGCTTTGTTTTGTTTTGTTTTTTTAAAGCAATCCCATTTACAATTGGATCAAGAGAATTAAATACCTATGAATAAATTTAACCAAAGAGGTAAAAGACCTATACACTTAAAGCTGTAAAACACTGGTGAAAGAAATTGAAGAAGATACAAAAAAAAAAAAAGAAAAGAAAAGAAAAGAAAAGATATTCCATGCTCATGGATTGAAAGAATTAATATTATTAACATGCCATACTATCCAGAATGATCTACAGATTTATTTCAATCCTTATAAAAACTCCAATAGCATATTACACAGAACTAGAACAAATCATTCTAAAATTTGTATGGAAACACAGAAGACCCTGAATAGTCAAAACAATCCTAAGAAAAAAGAAAGAAGCTGGAGGTGTCACACTCTCTGATTTCAAACTGTACTAAAAAGTTATAATAATCAAGAGTGTGATACTGGCACAAAAACAGACACACAGATTAATGAACAGAACTGAGAACCCAGAAATAAACCCACATATATGTGGACAATTAACCTACAAAAAAGAAGCAAAGAACATACAAAGGAGAAAGGACAGTCTCTTCAATAAATTGTGTTGGGAAAACTGGACAGCCACATGGAAAATAAAAAACTAGATGACTATCTTATACCATACACAAAAATTAACTCAAATGGATTAAACACTTGAATATAAGACTTGAAACCATAAAATTTCTAGAATGAAATGTAGGCAGTAACCCTTATTCACATCAGTCTTAAGGAGATTTTTGTGGATCTGACTCCAAAGGCAAGGAAAACAAAATCATAAGTAAACAAATGGTACTACTTCAAAGTAAGAAATTTCTGCACAGCAAAGAAAACCATCATCAACACACACAAAAATGACAACCTATGGAATGGAAGAAGATATTTTCAAGTCATATATCCAATTAAGAGGTTAATATCCAAAATACATAAAGAACTCATACAACTCAACAACAACAAACCACTCAATTAAAAAATGGGCAGAGGATCTGAATAGACATTTTTCCAAAGAAGACATACAGATGGCCAACAAGCACATAAAAAGATATTCAGCATCACTAATCATCAGGGAAATGCAAATCAAAACCACAGTGAGATATTACCTGACACCTGTTAGAATGGCTATCATCAAAAAGACAAGGAATAAGAAATGTTGGAGAGGATGTGGAGAAAAGGGAACCCTCATACACTGTTGGTGGGAGTGTAAAGTGATGCAGCCACTATGGAAAATAGTATGGAGATTTTTCAAAACATTAAGAATAGAACTACTATATGATCTAGCTATTCTACTTCTGGTTATTTATTCACAAAACACAAAAACATTAATTCAAAGAGATATATGTACCACTGTGTTCATTGTTTACAACAGCCAACATATGGAAACAACCTAACTCTCCATTGTTGGATGAATGGATGTAATGGAGTACTACTCTGCCATAAAAAGAATGAAGTCCTGCCATTTGTGACAACATGGATGGACCTTGAGGATATTATAGTAAGTGAAACATGTCAGATTGAGAAAGACAAATTCCAGATGACTTCATTCATATGTGGAATCTAAAAAGCAAACAAAACAAAACCAATGAACAAGCAAAATAAAACAAACTCATACAAAGAATAGATCAGTAGTTACCATAAAGGAAGGGGGTTGGGGTGGGTGATATGGGTGAAAGGGATCAACTGTATGGTGATGGATGGCAACTAGACTTGTGGTGATCACTTTGTAGTGTACACAGATGTTGAGTTATAATGCTGTACAACTGAAACATATATTTTAAATCATATATTAAAAATAAGTAAATACATAAATATAACTATATAAATGAAAATTGATGCTGAGATACACTGATAGAGGTTTATAGGGTTTTTATATGATGATACAACACATGTTGCAAACATTTACAAATATAAATATCAGTAAAGTTTTGAGTGACAAATTTAAATATATTAACCCTCATGTGAAATGCCATTAAAAACATTCTTTCCTCAATATTCTAACTTGAGACTACTAATAATACCTGTCCCATGTGCTCCATAGAATAACTGTAAGGATTATATAAAATAATATATATGAAAAACCTTTTAAAATACAAAACATCATATTACTCTAAACTGTTTTCATATTTCTTATCTAAGATTTTGGCTACCTTTTATGAAGTGGAATCACAGATCGTATTGATAAAAAGAAAGACAGATAAAATCCCTGATCAAATCTATCAAGAATATTAAAGATCTTCATAGTCTCTTTGTTGCATTCAGTAAGACCTAATGCTTGTAATCCTCCCCACCACACACATATCCACTGCCCCTGGCCCCCAAATATAGGTCATCAGTGAGGGGTTGGTGCCACTTTAGAACCCCCTTGGTCTTTAGTATGCCTTCAGATCGTATACCCTGACACTTGAGGTCAGAGGAAGGCCATCTGAGTTTCAATTCACTCTAAAGACGTATTCAAACATACTTGAAATGCTCCATCAAGTGTAGAGATGGGTTTAATAGCATTGACTAAAATCAGAGTTACTCTTTTAGTACATATATCTTCTCCAACAAAATGAAGGACACATAATCTCTACAAGTAGAAACTATTTGGCACACTAAAAAGGAGGCCCTAAAAATATGTCAAATGATATTATTAAAGTAATATATACTTTTTAAAACATTATTACCAGGCTGTAAATATTGATTGAAAGCTATACATTCATGTCTTCAGTCAAAGTAAATTGACTCCCTACTTTTAATTAAAACAAGATACTTCTCCTTGTCTCTCACTCCCCTGACTCTGTACCCATGTGATAAGGCTTGTGTAGCATCAATTTGTACTTGCCTCTACCCTCTTTCATTTTGATGTAAGTTTGTATAAGTCATCCCTGCATACCCAGATCCTAAATGCTGAATTTAACATAGTCAGTGTCAATAAATGTTAGTTGGATTGAATTGTACCTATTAGGAAATTATGAACTTTAAGGATGTGGACCTTATACATTGAAACTTTTGGGTGAAGGATGGAATTATATTGATTCTCTTCACCAAAAGCTATCATGCTCATGTATTTGAACTCTTTGAGATTTCAGAAATTCTCAGCAAATGATTACTAGCAATTCTATTTCTTGCAATTAGTCTCTTTTCAGCCATATAGCTGTTCCAGTTGCTGACAGGTGATCTATCACTGTCTCAAGAAATTGTAGCAACTGAGTGAAAATTGCTACGTGAAACATTGGTATGATGTGGAAAGAGGGGGAAAGAAGTGAATGGGCATAGCTTCTAATTGCAGTGCCACTTCACCTGTCCTGAGGCATTGACATTCAGGGAAGTACAGTCTACTGGTTTCTAGAAACCAAGGTTCATGGCAAGCCTATTATCTTTTTAGAGATCATGGCTTACTTAACCCAATTCCAGAATAGCTTTCTACATATTTGAAGTATTTTCATGAGAATACTATTAGTTATTGATAAACATGGCAGATCACACATTACATGTAGCCAGCACACCCAGTTATTTCTTTTCCATTTTGTTTAATGAATAGTTCTTTTAAATTTGATTATTTTCTTCCGTCCTAATTTCTGAAAACCTTTAAACTTTTTTATTTATTTAAACCCCAGTCAGTTTCTAAAGGAATGTTATGCTGCAAGAAGAGGCATTTGAATAGAGAAAAATAGCCATGCATAGATTTGTGCATGATAATGTTCAAACGCCATATTTAAAACTACGATGGAAAGGGAACATTATTAAAAATATACATTTAATTACTGTTGATTTCTTCTGAGAATATTTACTGACCACTAATTTGGAAGATAGTGAGATTTAGCAGTAAATCAAAACAATTGGAAAAAGAGTGACATTGTGCTGAGGTTTGAGTCCAGGTTCCAAAATTCCTTGCTATATGACTTCACACAAGTCGTTTAACCTTCACTGATCAGTTTCCTAGGAGCACAAGGAGTTTATAATGGAACCTACCTCAGAGCTTCTTTTGTGTGTGGATGTGATACACATAAGCCTTTTAGAATGTAAACATGTAAGAAGGTAATAAGTATTTTCTGCACTCATGGTACTTATACCGTATGTGCTTTGTATATCCATTAAAAAAATATGGTCAGAAAAAGAAGATAACGAACGTGAAGAATGAAGGGAATGTGTAAATGCACCCAAAGGATAATGCCTTGTAGATAACACATGATTAGTGCAACCTTGATAATATCTAATTAAACTAAACTGTCTTTGTTTGAATATGTATTACATACTGATCCTTGCATTTTTTAGATGAGAAAACTAAGGCTTGATGTGACATAAGCACTTCCTCAGGTTGGTAGAAAATGTGTAACAAGACTATAAGCTAGGCTTTCACTAGAGCCCTCATTTAGCTGCCTCACCAGGTAATCACTTTCTGTAAACTTTACATGAACCACTGGGTAGACCACATTAGCCAATTTTCTTTCCAAAGCTCAAGAGCAATTTTCTTGAACCAAAGAGGGAAAATGAAATTGCACTCCTGAAAGTATAGCATACTGGTTCATATATGCTACTCTGGCACTTGAACTTAAACATGTCATTTAGCTTCTTTGGATAAGTTTTCTAAATAAAAACAATATCAATAACAACAACAAAAGCTGAAAAAAGATAAACCTAGAGTAGATGATCTCAAATATTTCATAAAAATTTGTTGTATTGAAAGGTGTGTTAGCTCCATCAGTGGTATAGTACGAAAGTCTTATTTGAAATAAGATGGTTTTTTTAGTCTAGTATTCATTTGTACTGTAAAGGGACTTAAGAGCTCACTGGAAGGTACTTGAACTATTTTCTGTTTTTGTCATTGCTATACAACCCTGTAATTGTATTTGCTTCCAATAATGCCAGTATACATTTATTATGTATATCAAAGTAGTGAATTTTTTATATCGCTCAATAGTCTTTAAGTGGAAAATCAGAATAATGTATCTAATCCTTTTTTTTTTTTTTTCCGGTATGCGGGCCTCTCACTGTTGTGGCCTCTCCTGTTGTGGAGCACAGGCTCCGGACATGCAGGCTCAGCGGCCATGGCTCACGGGCCCAGCCACTCCGCGGCATGTGGGATCTTCCCAGACCGGGGCACGAACCCGTGTCCCCTGCATTGGCAGGCAGACTCTCAACCACTGCGCCACTAGGGAAGCCCCTCTAATCCATTTTAAGTATTATTTCTGCACATTTGATTTCTCAGTAAAATAATTTCATAAAGGAAAACACTTAACTGTTTCTGTACAAAATTTAATATTCATGAAAAACAAACTATTTTCATGTGTTTTTATTATGGATGTTATTATTCTTATATATGTTATATATATCCATATACACATTATTCTTATATCTGCTTATGTAAAAAATAGTTTTATATTTTAATGTATTGAAAGCATTTCAAAAATAAAGGTCCTTCAATGTATATATTTCAGATATATAGCTGGAAACTAAAGTTTTGTCTGTACCAGAAACTCTCCTGAAAGAGATTCAACTAAAGGGAATCAAAGATGAGTAAGTCAGGGCTTCCCTGGTGGCACAGTGGTTGAGAGTCCGCCAGCAGATGAGGGGACACGGGTTCGTGCCCTGGTCCGGGAGGACCCCACATGCCATGGAGCGGCTGGGTCCGTGAGCCATGGCCGCTGAGCCTGTGCGTCTGGAGCCTTTGCTCCGCAACGGGAGAGGCCACAACAGTGAGAGGCCTGCGTACCGCAAAAAAAAAAAAAAAAAAAAAAAGATGAGTAAGTCAGAAAACAAAGAATAGGTACAGCTTAGAAAAGTTGAGGGTAGGTTTTGGTGTCACATGGATCTCAGCTTAAAATCTGTTTCTTGCTCTTTTAGGCTGTTTGAGCCTCAACCTCCATCATTGTAGAATGTGACTACTATATTGTAATCAGGTTGAGTGATTCCCCAGAACCCATTTCTCTCTTGTCTCTCTCCAATAATCCATGGTTTTCACTTGCAGAGTCTGGTGGTGAGGATAGAAGATGGACAGAGTCTTAACCAATTAGTGCATCCCTTCTCCCGTCCAAGTTTATGACCTAAATTGCTCAACTGGAGTGAAACTCAGCAGCCTGGCTTGATATATGGGAGCAAAAAGCACTGCCCCTCTTGGTAGACATAACAATCCCCATTACCACTGGAGGCATTTGTTGTTCCTTAAGCCACCCTGAAAATTTAGTAGATCAGGGCAGAGCTCAGAAAATTCCTGGGGTAAATTTAGAGCTTTGATGTCACTGAGATCCAAATCTGGTGAAGCCCCCCACTACTTCCAGTCTTTTCAATTATGTGTACCAGTACCCTTCCTTTATTTTTTCAGAACATTTGAGGTGAATTTTCATGTATTTGCAATGTAAACCCTTGACGTAGCGAGAAAATAATCCCCGCAGTCTGCGGGTCATAAGGTTTAACAATACAGGTTGACAATCATTTTTATTCTCTGAGGAAAGGTGTGCTTTAGAATTCAAATTTTTTTCATTTTTAAACAGGAGATGTAGCGCATATACTATATAATAGCTAACACTGCCAGAGGGATGGGTGGCAGTAACCTGTAATCAAACTCAGCATTTCTGCAGCAAAATGTGTAAGCAATCACAATTACTGCTTTTTAAAAAAAAAAAAAAAAAAAGACTACAAATTGCCTAGTGATTGTTCTTTGCAGACATTGCTAAAATGTGAATTTTGAAGAAAAATCTTGATGTATAGCTCTCTGGGTTTTAGATTTGCAGCTAAGGACGTGTGTTCTTCTCTCTTTGTCTCTCCTCTTTGTACACACACACACACATACACAAACACACATGTATGTAAATATATGTGAGTATAAATGTTATATCATATTATGGGTTCTTATCTGCTTTATAAAAAAGTCACGTTGTTCAGTTATTCGTGATAGAGGATGCTTCCTTATGAATAAAATTTATAGTCAAATTACATCATTATCTTTATTCTCATCATCTACAATATTAAAAAGATGGATGATAGTTTACTCTGTCCTATTTCTAAAATGTACTTAGACTAAACTAAGAGCAAAATTTGCTGGAATGTAAAAAATGTATTTTGGTCAGATATATTTTAATTTGACTTTTCACCATTTCCTTTCTTTGACACAAATCCTATTAAATATCATTCTGACATTCATTATGATAAGTAACCCAGCTCTTGGCAAACATATGCTATGTCAGCAATTTTGTTTCTGTTTCTGATGACTGATAAAAATGGTACAAGTGAGTCCTTACTACAAAAATTTTCAGCAGAGGCAAAATAAGATTTTTACTCTTATAGTAGTTTTTTCCCCACTAAAATCATATGAACTATGCTAAAATAGATATAACACTCATGATGTAGTTAAGAAAACTGTGGGAACAAAGGAGTAAATATTGTATTCAGTATGTAATAGATAAATTTGAACTTCAGATTTTTCCTATTACCTATATTGATCATTTTTTTGGTAATTTATTCCGTGTGTTAGGGAATGATACCTTCTGACACAACTGAAGGTAAACAATATTTTTAAAAATTTTCTGAAACTTTATTTCATTAGTTATTCCCAATAAACCTGTATTAGTCTCATTATTTTTCATATAAAAAGCTAGTAAATAAGGAAATAAGTGGCAATATACTTATTCTGAGCGTATTTTCTTCTAAATATAAATTTACACAGTATTTGTAACCTAGAAGAAAAAGAATTTGTCCTAAAAGATTGTGGTTACCATTATTAATAAAATTATGTAGTAAATATATAGTTTTTTTTTAAGTTTCAGAGGACTATTCTAACCTAGCTTGATTTTTGCCTTTGAAGTAGAAATAATTTGCCTTTTATATAGTCTTGTTCTTAATTCAAGAGTTTTATTAAGGTCTCTCCTCAAATATTTAGCATTCTGACTGTATCTGTCAGAACATAATTAAAAACCACAAATCCCACTGTAGCTATTTTAAGCTAGACATAAATTCATTAAAATATCAAGAGAGTCCATCAAATATCCTACAGTGCTAGAGAACCAGACCAGGCATCTACACAGCCAAGAAAAATGATCATGTTATGCCACTTGTCTGCCCTAATGAACAATCTACTTCAGCTGCTACTGAGCACAAGAATGACAGCCACTAGTATAGCAGTGCTTTTCTGACCTTGCATGTTGCTACACCTGCACGCTGGCTGTTTCCCATCATACTCATGAAAATAGATCCCCTTGTAGTGTCTCACTCATGTTCCTCTCCTCCTAATCAACATCCCAGGGGATGTATGCAAACTGCAAAGCCCATATCAAATATCTGAGCTTGGCTTCAAGGGAGTTGGGAATAGGTTGCTGGCTTTAACTTTACAGAGCAGACGTTCATGAAATGGTTATTCCTAAAATTTAGAAAAGTGTTTAAAATTCCTGGATGACCAAATAGCATGGGTTATTTTGGTCAAAATAATACAATTTGAAAATAATTTAAAATTTTTAAAAAAACCTAAAAATCATAGTGTTACAATGCTGATGGTGGAAACAGCAGTGCTGGTAGTAGAAATATTAATTATAATATTGCCACATTGGTGGATAGCCATGCCATTTCTGATGACAGGGAAAGTGTATGCTGAATGCATCTTGTTCTTGGGCTTCATTGCTATTACCTGAGGCATCAGTATCTTAATCTTGGGCCATGGTAAATTTGTCTTAGACATCAGCAGTGTCTTAGACATCAGTTGCTTTGACAGTAATGAGGAGTGATGACATTGTTTTTGGTGGTCAGTGTTCTGCGAAGAGGAAAAGCAAGAGCTGTCCATAGCGAGGCCTCAGAAGACAATTACAAGTACTTTAGATATTAAAGAGACCTGTTTCTTGCTGAACCAATAGGACAGCTCTGAAGGACTCCAGCAATATTTGGAAAGAAATTATGGGGAAGTTAAAGTCTCCACCAAACAGCTAACGTTAAGATTCTATTTCAACCCCGAGCTACATGAGGTCTGACATTCACATTGATTTTGGAGTGACTGCATTCTCATATTATGAGGAAAATCATTACCAATAAATCACAGAATCTAAATGTCCATGTAACTTGGAAATGTTTAGGTTGTCATATAATATATATATTGACTTTTAAATATTTGTAATAAAATTGAAATCTCCTATGGGACGGAGCCCAACTTAGAAAAGAGCTAGTGCTTCCCTGGTGGCAGAGTGGTTAAGAATCCACCTGCCAATGCAGGGGACATGGGTTCGAGCCCTGGTCCGGGAAGATCCCACATGCTGCGGAGCAACTAAGCCCGTGCACCACAACTACTGAACCTGCGCTCTAGAGCCTGCGAGCCACAACTACTGAGCCAGTGCACCACAACTACTGAAGCCTGCATGTCTAGAGCCCGTGCTCCACAGCAAGAGAAGCCACTGCAATGAGAAGCCCGTGCACTGCAACGAAGAGTAGCTCCCACTCACCATGACTAGAGAAAGCCTGCACGCAGCAATGAAGACCCATCACAGCCAAAAATAAAATGAATGAAATAAGTTTATAAAAATAAAAATTAAAAGAAAAAGACCTAAATGCAAAAGATGTAAATGCAGAACTGCTCTGGAGGAAGCAGAGTTTCGGGGTGTGGAAAATGACCCCACTCCCTCCACTCACCTCCACTTCCTAATCTCTCTCTCTCTCTCTTTACTTCTCACAAAAGTTTCTGGGATATTTCGCAAGACCATCTGTAATTTTTTTTTTAATGACACAGTAGGTTAGAACCGGAGCCTCAAAGATGTGAAGTATGATTAGGTTGAGAGGAATTACATTTGTTCTACATGGATAGGACAGATTTAGGGATTCAAAGCTAATGAAAGTAAATTTATACTTAATATAGGGAAGAACTTTATAACTTACAGAACTTTCTAATAATGAAATAGGTAACTTTATGAGATTAATTCCCTGATGACTGGAAATATTCCGAGACCAGATAATCACTAATGGTGTTCAAGGGGATTTAGATCTCAGGAGAGTGGTTGTCTTTAGGTTCCATCATCCTATGGCATGATTGTCTATATCATCTGCACAATGATCCTACATTAACTCCCTGAACAAACATATTTAAAAATTTTTCCATATATCTTAATATTTTTAAATTCCAATGGTCTAATAAACTCCACATTGTTTTTTTTTTCTTTTTTCACTACATGAAGACCTTTATTTCTTTAATATTCAACACTTTTAAAAGTAATAATTCCTGTTTTCTAGATGCTTCTGAGAAAAGTAAACTATAGGTGGAAATAAAATGTAAGTGCATTTTCTCAGAAATACTGCACTGCATATGCCTGTTTTTCTTGTTTGAGAGACCTTCCAAAGGAAGGAGAAAAGAACATTTGTGAACAACATGAGATAAACTAAGAAGCACAACAGCATTAAAAGATAACATCAAGTTAACTGATAAACCAATTCAGGACACACTATAATTCTGAAAGTAATAGATACAGAGTTGCCAGGTTACAAAAACACATTGTGTTTTTCTTGTTTTGGGAAGACTAGGATGCTTTTTCTTCTGTGATTATGCCACATAGCTTTTAGTTAGGAAAAATAAAAACTCTTGTTACTTGTGTAAACCATCTTGTGCTACTAAAATACATCTATTTTTATGTGAGTTATTTTGAATAAAATATTTATTTGTTATAAAATATAAGAAGAAACATCATAGGATGGAAAATTTACCAGCAAAACATATAAGTATGATGGGCCCAACATTTTACTTGTTGATATATAGCTTTCATTGATTTGTTTCAACAATCTAAGATTTATCATTATTTTAAAAATTTCTTTCAAAGTATTTTCTTAACTGTGCTTTTAATTGAACTTTATTCATTAAAAATAGAAGTGATTACAGTTCATGTTTTGCTTTAAATTGATATTATTTTCTGTTTATAGCATGTATTCGTATAGAGTTGAGGGTGTTACAAGAAGGGAGCTATGCTAAGAAACTAAGAAAATAGTGATTGAAACTTCTTTAAAGAATGAAAACTTAATACCTATGAGAATTGGACCACTGTTTTTAAATACTCCAAGATACTTCTGCCGGTGGGTTATTAAGTCGTATTATACAGGAGGTATCATGGAACAGCATGATGGAGGGCAATTTTATAATAGTGGTTTTTCCAATAAAAGGAATTAAAATAATCCTCTAATACCCACAGAGACTGCTGCTCTTACACAGGAAATATGTCTTCTAGATGATACACAGATCAATAACCTGAGCTTAAAAGTAAATGGGGGCTTCCCTGGTGGCGCAGTGGTTGAGAGTCCGCCTGCCGATGCAGGGGACACGGGTTCGTGCCCCGGTCTGGGAAGATCCCACATGCCGCGGAGCGGCTAGGCCCGTGAGCCATGGCTGCTGAGCCTGCGCGTCCGGAGCCTGTGCTCTGCAAGGGGAGAGGCCACAACAGTGAGAGGCCCGCCTACCGAAAAAAAAAAAAAAAAAAAAAAAAAAAGTAAATGGGAGGAAGAGAGAGAAGGGAGAAGATAGCCAATGTGGACATAGTGTATTGGAGAGAAGCAAAGTCTTCCATAGAACGGATTGATCATAACTTGACTCTTAAATCTGTGATGTGAGTATCTATAACTTAATCTTCAGGGCTCGTCAGTTGCCTAGGCACCTAAAGACCTGGGGTTTTCCTTGGGGAGCATATGGAGGGAGCAGCAGCCCCAGGCATGAGCCAGAGGCTTGGAGCACTGCCTCAGCATGGGAGTCAACACCTCAGCCCTAGCATTACTCCTAGGGCTGGGTACTAGCAGTGGTCAGAGGAAGCATGCCTGCAGTGGAAAGCTGCCCCTGATGGACCCAGGGGAGCATCTCCAACTCTCTTCTTGATGCCAAGGAGAAGGATATGAATAAGATTCTACTCAGTCTTGGCTGAGGTCAGACTGCCTATGGGCAAATGAAGGGAACTGGATCAGAGAATATAGAGGAAAGCTCAACTGGCTACTATAGGGGCTGCCAGATGCCTAGAAGCAATCAATGGAATGAAGTTCCCCAAAGCCTTTTCTCCACAGGAAGCTCTTCCTGAGAAAGCATCTAGAAGTTACAGATATCAATCACAGAGTGATGAGCTGAGACTTTCACGAACAGAAAAAAAAAGTTGCTCCACCATGCTAGAAGAAATATTGAACTATATTTTCTTTCTGTAGATTCCACAAAAAATATTGTGAAATGGTTGTCATATGAAGAGTACCAATAGCATGCAGCAATAAAATGTAGAAAAAAGGAATTATTATAAAAATATAAAATTAAGTACAAAATATTTGCATTCCAAAATTTTTATTTTTAAGTACCTGTCAACTTTTTAAAAATTGGTAATTTGTAGTATTTTCATTTCTCATTCTAAATAAACATTCATTTTATGACTAATTTTGTATTGATTATTTCATATTCTTGAAATCGGTTTTCTAAAACTTCATGTCTGTTTTGAAATTTGGGTAAAAGTACTGACTGCAAAAATCCAATGTTTCATGACATGGCTGCTTTTAGCACATGGGGAGGGTAATTTTTCACTGTGGCTGAACTTCCATTGCAGAACATATGGCAATAAATGCCTGTTATGACTCCCCTTCGTCCAAACCACCCTCTTCTGTGGTCAGTGTGAGAAGCTAAAATAACCCCACAGGTTTCCACAAACCCCCGTCTGAGAACCAAGCCAAAGAAACTAGATAATATTCACCAGTACTTCATCCAGGGTAGCAGTTATAGATATTGAAACTCATTGGTTTTGTGTATCAGAGTGTATAGTGAATAGAGAATCAGTTATGACAGAATATGGCTTCAGAGGTTCTCCTCATATTTTTTATCTCACAGTAAAGAGATTCTTTATATCATGGGTTGGCGAACTACAGTCTATGGAATCCAGCCCTGTGGCTTTTTTTTGAAAGGCCTGCAAGCTGAGTATGGTTTTTATATTAAAAGATTGCATAAACAGATAAAAAAGAATATGTGATAGACACTATGTAGAGCTTGCATAGACTAAATCATTTGCTCTCTGGCTCCTTACAGGAAGAGATTGTGTTCCCTGTTTTAGATTTTGCTTCAGTCATTAAAATCAGATTAACTGCCCACTCTCACCACTTTCTCTTAACAAGGCTTATCCTTGTGGCTATCATAGTGGCCCAGCCTCGTTGTCCATATGGCTAGAATTTAAGTAAGGAAGATAGTGAGAAAAGTTTAGAGAGAAATAGGTGATTGGGAATAGTAAAGGAGTTTAGGGAAAAAGTAGGGTTAAAATTTTTTTCTGTTATTTTAAATTTATTTTTATTATTTATTTTTTGTTGGCTGCATTGGGTCTTTGTTGCTGTGCGTGGGCTTCTCATTGAGGTGGCTTCTCTTGCTGCAGAGCATGGGTTCTAGAGTGCAGGCTCAGTAGTTGTGGCACGTGGGCTCAGTAGTTGTGGCTCATGGGCTCTAGAGCACAGGCTCTCATAGTTGTGGCGCACAGGGTTAGTTGCTCCATGGCATGTGGGATCTTGCCAGACAAGGGCTCGAACCCATGTCCCCTGCATTGGCAGGTGGATTCCCAACCACTGTGCCAACAGGGAAGCCCCTGTTATTTTAGATATGAGTTGGTTACTGGTTTGCTACAGATCAGTGAGTATTTCATAAGAACACGTTCTTATCCTTGTTTTCTCAGTCTCTTGAAAAATCCTTTCTACAAGCAAATTCTCCCAATGTTGCTTTTAAATGGTGGCTCTTACTGTTGATCTGGAGGTAATGTTTCTGAGGTTTATAATAAATTATTTCACAGGTTTTCACACTGTGTTCCATGGTGTCCTAGAGTTACACTGAGATATCTCAGGGACAGCCTTGTGAAGACACAAGGAAACCAAGAAGATGTGAGGTTAGGCTTTCATGCATATTTCATCCATATTCATTCCACCTGTATATATCTTACCTTTGCTGTAATAAAATTTTCATTTAAGTCCATAGCAAAAATACAAACAATCCAATTGAAAAACGGACAGAGGAAACAAATAGACATTTTTTTCCCAAAGAAAATGTACAAATGGCCAACATGTACATGAAAAGATGTTCAACATCACTAATCAGCAGGGAAATGCAAATCAAAACCACCATGATAAATCACTTCATACCTGTCAGAATGACTATTATCAAAAAGACAAGTGATGGTGAAGAAGTGGAGAGACGGGAACACTTGTGCACTCTTGATAGAAATGCAAATTGATCTAGCCACTAAGGAAAAGAGTATGGAGGTTCCTCAAGAAATTAAAAGTAGGACTATCATATCATCCAGCAACCCCTCTTCTGGGTATGTGTCCAAAGGAAATGAAAATAGGAGCTTGAAGAGCTATCTGCACTACTCTGTTCATTGTAGCTTTATGCACAATAGCCAAGGTGTGGAAACAAGTGGCCATGAACAGATGAATGGATAAACAAGATGTGGTATATATACACAGTGGAATACTACTCACTCATGAGAAAGAAAGACATCCCGCCATTTGCAACAACATGGATGGAGCTTGAGGGCATTATGCTAAGTGATACAAGTCAGATAGAAAAAGACAAATACTGTGTGGTATCACTTATATCTTGAATCTTAAAAAAAAAGTCAAACTTACAGAAACAGAGAGTAGAAAAGTGGTTGCCAGGGGCTGGGGCTGGGGTAATAGGGAGAAATTGGTTACAGGCAACAAACTTTCAGCTATAAGATGAATGAGGTCTGAGGATTTAATGTTAAACCTCAAAACATGGTGACTATAGTGGATAACAGTATTTTATATAATTGAAATATGCTGAGAGTAGATGTCCTCACCAAAAAAAAAAAAAAGGAAATAAATATGTGGAGTATGTGGAGGTGATTGATGTGTTAATTAACTAGGTGGTGGGGATCTTTCACAAGGTATATGTACATCAAATAATCATGATGTACACTTTAAATTTCTTAGAATTTTGTCAGTTATACTTTAGTAAAGCTGAAAAAGGATTTAAGAGGAAACATGTCTCAATAAAAAAAAAAATCTTAAAAGAGTTGCTAGTTTAGCCCAATTATTTTCTCTTCAGTGCCATGAACTTTTTCTAAATAGACTGCAAAGCATTTTGCAGTTTCTTTCATTCTCTAAGACATTTTCTTCAATCCTTGTAAAAATTGATTTAGAATTGACACTAAAATAGAAACAATGAGGAAATGTTAAATGTAGAAACTTCTCTTTTTTTCTTCCTTCCTTCTTCTTTCCTTCTTCCTCTCTCTCTCTCTTTCTCTCTTATTTTTCTATTGTTTTCACAAGTGTCTAATAGGTTAAAAAAAAACTCCCTCTAAAATATCCCTCATATTCCACTTGTGTGATACTGCCTGGATAAAATTAGGGAAGTGTTCACTTACGGTTAATATGTCAGCGGAAATTGCTTTTGTGTAATGGAGGAAAAGCTATTCTTACATTACAAAATGACTTTACGTCGGGTCATTATAATTAATACTTGCATGAAAATAAATTTTGCATTGCTGTGAGATCATGTTCTCCAGATAAATGCAATAGGACATGGAAATGTAGGGGATCACAACTTAATTGGTGAGAGATTTCCCCATGGACAGAGAAAAACCTTTAATTGCGGAGAAAATTTGGAGCACAGTAGTTTGGAGTCATCCAGGCTGGTGCAGAGCCAAAGCAGGTAAGCACTAGCTCATACCTTGTGTATTACCATCTTGGACGTGGAGGGGGAAAAACAAAAGGCTGTTTCAGAGAAACTTAGAAGACGGTGTGGTAAGGAGTACTTTTCTCTTGGCAGCCCAGCAATCTTATCATAGGATTGGGAGAGCACAGGTAACAATTACTCTGTACCAGCTTCTAGTTTCAGTTTGCTCAGTCCCACCTAAAGTGCTCAAGAAAAAGAAAAAAACATTCATGTGCCTAGACCTCATCCCCAGCCAACTTATTACTCTAGATAATAAAGAGGTATGTTGTAAAGAAAATATCACAGGCTTTGGAAACAAATATCTCCCAGTTGTGGCTCTGCCATTTTATAGCTATCATATATAGGGTTATTAGGGAGGATATATACCTAGGGGTTAAGAAATTGAGATCTCAAACCATAGTCCCTTTATTGAAATTCAGCTTTGCCACTTACTGCTGTTTAACTGTAGGCAGATTTCTTAACTTCAAGTCTTTGTCTGTCTTTTTTTTTTCTCATTTCCCAAAGTGGGTGGTAATGACATATGTACTTACTTCACAGAGTTTTTACAAAGATTAAATTATATGAAGCACATAGACAAATGTTTGGTACATAGTAGATAGATAGATAAATGCTATCTATTACTATACATACTATCCTAAGTTTATGATTAAATGAGATATTACATAAAAGTCATCTATCATTTTATTAGGCACTTAAAAAATAACTCGTGCTTTCTTAATATTCTACAGGGTTCAATTACTAATCTCACAAAAGATTATTCAAAACACCATTGAACAAAAATGCTTATAATGGGTTGTTGTGTTCTAGAAATGAGGTTTTTTCTTTTCACTCTAACTTTGCATACTCCATTTTTAACTCTATTTATCCCAAGACTCTAAGGAACTTTAGCTAGGAGAGGGGCCCATTTAATCTATTAGCAATATTTATCATGTACTGCCTGCCCTCTTGTCTAGAGCATAGTAAGGACTATATCAAATTCACAGATTTTTGGAAGCTTTTGGAATTGTTACAGCGTGTTAAGTAGACCATTATAAGCAAGGCAGGAAAGTGTTAGATATACACAGTAAATTGTTAGATTTACACAGAAGTAAAAACCAAAAATCCATAGAATGTCAAGGCTATTACTAATCTAACCCTTATCTTTTGATAGAAAAGCAATTAAGTCATCCCACAGAAGTAGTGTTTTTTTTCATTCCTTTCCATTACTCAAATTCTTTAGTGAGACACTTTTCATGATCTCCCTTGGGGATTCGTTGTCAAGAAATCTACAACTTTCATTTGTTTCAAAAACATTTTCTTTTATTCACTTTGCTTTAGAGATTATAGCTATTCTATTACACTGCTCTAGCAAGAAACTGGTATTGATGATTGAGTCATACTCATTTTTAGCGCTCTACGATTTTATCTTTCAAATCCTCCAAGTTTGTCAATTCCCTTCTTTTTTACAGATGTTGAGGGTGAGTGACTAAAGGTCTGGATACTGTCATAAATATGTTGAATAAGTGACTTAAAATTTACTTGCCCTCTCACTAATATATATAGCATTTATATATTTTAAAGTTAAATTCTATATTTATTAAGTTTGATTTGGTTGCAAACCATAGAAAGCTACTTTGATTTGAGGCAAAAGGTGCAGTCTGTCAGAATACCCACTTGCAGACAAGACAACAAAAACCATTAGAGAAGGCAGGACCTAAATACCATGCAAGATCACTATAGCAGAAAGAGGTAGGATAGCAAGAGTGTGATTAAGTTCAAGTTTAGCTCAATTCTGTTGTCTCTTCTGTCAAGCTTCAGATTTCATAGAGTGATAACTCTATTTGGACCCATGTGGGTTGGATGTTCCTAACTCTAGATTAATCCATGGAGGATATAGGCTCAGATTTAACTACTGGAAAGAACAATTACAAATCAGTAAATCAGGAAAAACTGTAATATGTCTTTACCTCCTTTTTCTTTTTTTTTTTTAGACAGCTATATTGAGATATAATTTACATATCAAAAAATTCAACCACATTAGTATACAATTCAGTCATCTTCAGTAAATTTATAAAACGTGCAGCCAGAACCACAATCTACTTTTAGAACATTTCTATCATCCTTAAAATTCCCCACCAGCCAGCTTATAGTCTAACCTTGCTCCCACTTCCAACCCCAGGCAACCACTGATCTCCTCCTACCTCTATAAATTTGCTTGCCAATTTTATATAAACAAATCATACAATACTAGACTTTTACATCTGGCTTCTTTCGCATAGCATGAGTGTTTTGAGGTATGTCCATGACGTATCAGTATTTGGTTCTTTGTTTGGCTGAGTAGTATTTTATTGTACAGATGCATCACGTTGTGTTCACCAGTTGATGTTTGTATCAGTTCCAGGTTTTAGCTATTATAAATTATGCGGTTATGAGCATTCACACACAAATCATTTTGTGAACATAAACATTTATTTCTCTTGGATAATATTCAAAGGAGTGAAATGCTGGATCATATGATGATTTTATACTTAACTATGAAGGAAACTATTACGGGATATATTTTTTTTCTTCCAAGGTGGTTGTACCAATTTACAATTTACATTCTCACCAACATTATGTGAAGATTTAAGTTTCTCCGATTTCTGGCCAACACTTAGCATTGTCTATCCTTTTTTTGTTTTGTTTTTTCTTAACATCTTTATGGGAGTATAATTGCTTTACAATGGTGAGTTAGTTTCTGCTTTATAACAAAGTGAATCAGCTATACATATACATACATCCCCATATCTCCTCGCTCTTTTATCTCCCTCCCACGCTCCCTATCCCACCCCTCTAGGTGGACACAAAGCACCGAGCTGATCACCCTGTGCTATGCGGCTGCTTCCCACCAGCTATCTATTTTACAACTGGTAGTGTATATATGTCCATGCCACTCTCTCACTTTGTCCCAGCTTACCCTTCCCTCTCCCCATGTGCTCAAGTCCATTCTCTAGGTCTGTGTCTTTATTCCTGTCCTGCCCCTAGGTTCTTCAGAACCTTTCTTTTTCTTTTTAGATTCCATATATATATGTGTGTTAGCATACGGTATTTGTTTTTCTCTTTCTGACTTATTTCACTCTGTATGACCGTCTCTAAGTTCATCCACCACACTACAAATAGCTCAATTTCGTTTCTTTTTATGGCTGAGTAATATTCCATTGTATATATGTGCCACATCTTCTTTACCCATTCATCTGTTGATGGACACTTAGGTTGCTTCCATGTCCTGGCTATTGTAACCGGAGCTGCAATGAACATTGTGGTACATGACTCTTTTTGAATTATGGTTTTCTCAGGGTATATACCCAGTAGTGGGATTGCTGGGTCATATGGTATTTCTATTTTTAGTTTTTTGAGGAACCTCAAAACTGTTCTCCATAGAGGCTGTATCAATTTACATTCCCACCAACAGTGCAAGAGGGTTCCCTTTATGCCACACCCTCTCTAACATTTATTGTTTGTAGATTTTTTAATGATGGCCATTTGGACTGGTGTGAAGTGATACCTCATTGTAGTTTTGATTTGCATTTCTCTAATGATTAGTGATGTTGAGCATCCTTTCATGTATTTGTTGACAATATATATATCTTCTTTGGAGAAATGTCTATTTAGGTCTTCTACCCATTTTTGGATTGGGTTATTTGTTTTTTTGATATTGAGCTGCATGAGCTGCTTGTATATTTTGGAGATTAATCTTTTGTCAGTTGCTTCATTTGCAAATATTTTCTCCCAGTCTGAAGGTTCTCTTTTCATCTATTTATGGTTTCCTTTGCTGTGCAAAAGCTTTTATGTTTCATTAGGTCCCATTTGTTTATTTTTGTTTTTATTTCCATTTGTCTAGAAGGTGGGTCCAAAAGGATCTTGCTGTGATTTATGTCATAGAGTGTTCTGCCTGTGTTTTCTTCTAAGAGTTTGATAGTGTCTGGCCTTACATTTAGGTCTTTAATCCATTTTCAGTTTATTTTTGTGTATGGTGTTAGGGAGTGTTCTAATTTCATTCTTTTTTTTTTTTTTTTTTTTTTTTGTGGTACGCGGGCCTCTCACTGCTGTGGCCTCTCCCGTTGTAGAGCACAGGCTCCGGACGCGCAGGCTCAGCGGCCATGGCTCACGGGCCCAGCCGCTCCGCGGCACGTGGGATCTTCCCGGACCGGGGCACGAACCCGTGTCCCCTGCGTCGGCAGGCGGACTCTCAACCACTGCGCCACCAGGGAAGCCCTAATTTCATTCTTTTACATGTAGCTGTCCAGTTTTCCCAGCATCACTTACTGAAGAGGCTGTCTTTTCTCCACTGTATATTCTTGCCTCCTTTATCAAAGATAAGGTGGCCATATGTGTGTGGGTTTATCTCTGGGCTTCCTTTCCTGTTCCATTGATCTATATTTCTGTTTTTGTGCCAGTACCATACTGTCTTGATTACTGTAACTTTGTAGTATACTCTGAAGTCAGGAAGCCTGATTCCTCCAGTTCCGTATTTCTTTCTCAAGATTTCTTTGGCTTTTTGGGGTCTTTTGTGTTTCCATACGGATTGTGAAATTTTTTGTTCTAGTTCTGTGAAAGATGCCAGTGGTAGTTTGATAAGGATTGCATTGAACCTGTAGATTGCTTTTGGTAGTATATTTTTTTTCACAATGTTGATTCTTCCAATCCAAGAGCATGGTATATTTCTCCATCTGTTTGTATCATCTTTAATTTCTTTCATGAGTGTCTTATAGTTTTCTGCATACAGGTCTTTTGTCTCCTTAGGTAAATTTATTCCTAGGTATTTTATTCTTATGGTTGCAATGGCAAATGGGAGTGTTTCCTTAATTTCTCCTTCAGATTTTTCATCATTAGTGTACAGGAATGCAAGAGATTTCTGTGCATTAATTTTGTATCCTGTTACTTTATCAAATTCATTGTTTAGCTCTCATTTTCTGGTAGCATCTTTAGGATTCTCTGTGTATATTATCATGTCATCTACAAACAGTGACAGCTTTACTTCTTCTTTTCCAATTTGGATTCCTTTTATTTCTTTTTCTTCTCTGATTGCTGTGGCTAAAACTTCCAAATCTATGTTGTATTATAGTGCTGAGAGTGAGCAATCTTGTCTTCTTCCTGATCTTAGTGGAAATGGTTTCAGTTTTTCACCATTGAGAAGGATGTTGGCTGTGGGTTTGTCATATATGGCCTTTATTATGTTGAGGTAAGTTCCCTCCATGCCTAGTTAAAGGAGGGTTTTTATCATAAATGGGTGTTGAATTTTGCTGAAAGCTTTTTCTGCATCTATTGAGATGATCATATGGGTTTCCTCCTTCAATTTGTTAATATGGTTTATCACATGGATTGATTTGCATACATTGAGGAATCCTTGCATTCCTGGGATAAACGCAACTTGATCATGGTGTATGATCCTTTTAATGTGCTGTTGGATTCTGTTTGCTAGTAGTTTGTTGAGGATTTTTGCATCTATGTTCATCAGTGATATTGGCCTGTAATTTTCTTTTTTTGTGGCATCTTTGTCTGGTTTTGGTATCATGGTGATGGTAGCCTTGTGGAATGAGTTTGGGAGTGTTCCTCCCTCTGCTATATTTTGGAAGAGTTTGAGAAGGATAGGTGTTACCTCTTCTCTAAATGTTTGATAGAATTCACCTGTGAAAGCCATGGTCCTGGGCTTTTGTTTGTTGGAAGATTTTTAATCACAATCTCAATTTCAGTGCTTGTGATTGGTCTGTTTATATTTTCTATTCCTTCCTACTGCAGTCTTGGAAGGTTGTGCTTTTCTAAGAATTTGTCCATTTCTTCCAGGTTGTCCATTTTATTGGCATAGAGTTGCTTGTAGTAATCTCTCATCATCCTTTGTATTTCTGCAGTGTCCATTGTTACTTCTCCTTTTTCATTTCTACTTCTGTTGATTTCAGTCTTCTCCCTTTTTTTCTTGATAAGTCTGGCTAATGGTTTATCAATTTTGTTTATCTTCTCTAAGAACCATCTTTTAGTTTTACTGATCTTTGCTATTGTTTCCTTCATTTCTTTTTCATTTATTTCTGATCTGGTCTTTATGATTTCTTTCCTTCTGCTAATTTTGGGGGTTTTTTGGTTCTTCTTTCTCTAATTGCTTTACGTGAAAGATTAGGTTGTTTATTTGAGATGTTCCTTGTTTCTTGAGGTAGGCTGTACTGCTATAAACTTCCCTCTTAGAACTGCTTTTGCTTCATCCCATAGGTTTTGGGTTGTCGTGTTTTCATTGTCATTTGTTTCTAGATATTTTTTGATTTCCTCTTTTATTTCTTCAGTGATCTCTTGCTTATTAAGTAGTATTGTTTAGCCTCCATGTGTTTGTATTTTTACAGATTTTTTCCTGTAATTGATATCTAGTTTCATAGTGTTGTGGTCAGAAAAGATACTTGATACAATTTCAGTTTTCTTAAATTTACCAAGGATTGATTTGTGACCCAATATATTATCTGTCCTGTAGAATGTTCCTTGAGCACTTGAGAAGAAAGTGTAATCTGCTGTTTTTGGTTGGAATGTCCTATAAATATCAATTAAGTCTATCTTTTTTAATGTATCATTTAAAGCTTGTGTTTCCTTATTTATTTTCCTTTTGGATGATCTGTCCATTGGTGAAAGTGGGGTGTTAAAGTCCTCTACTACGATTGTGTTACTGTTGATTTCCCCTTTTATGGCGGTTAGCATTTTCCTTATATATTGAGATGCTCCTATGTTGGGTGCATACATATTTACAATTGTTATATCTTCTTCTTGGATTGATCCCTTGATCATTATGTAGTGTCCTTCTTTTTCCCTTGTAATAGTCTTTAAAGTCTCTTTTGTCTGCTATGAGAATTGCTACTCCAGCTTTCTTTTGATTGTCACTTGCATGGAATATCTTTTTCCATCCCCTCACTTTCAGTCTGTATGTGTCCCTAGGTCTGAAGTGTGTCTCTTTTAGACAGCATATGTATGGGTCTTGTTTTTATATCCATTCAGCCAGTCTATGTCTTTTGGTTGGAGCATTTAATCCATTTACATTTAAGGTAGTTATCAATATGTATGTTCCTATTACCATTTTCTTAATTGTTTTGGGTTTGTTATTTTAGGTCTGTTCCTTCTTTTGTGTTTCCTGCATAGAGAAGTTCCCTTAGAATTTGTTGCACAGCTGGTTTGGTGGTGCTGAATTCTGTTAGCCTTTGCTTATCTGTAAAGGTTTTAATTTCTTCATCAAATCTGAATGATATCCTTGCTGGGTAGAGTAATCTTGGTTGTAGGTTTTTCCCTTTCATCACTTTAAATATGTCCTGTCACTCCCTTCTGACTTGCAGATTTTTTGCTGAATGATCAACTGTTAACCTTATGGGGATTACCTTGTATGTTAATTGCTGGTTTTCCCTTGCTGCTTTTAATATTTTTTCTTTGTATTTAATTTTCAGTAGTTTGAATATATATGTGTCTTGGCGTGTTTCTCCTTGGATTTATCCTGTATGGGACTGTCTGCCCTTCCTGGACTTGACTATTTCCTTTCCCATGTTAGGGAAGTTTTCAACTATAATCTCTTCAAATATTTTCTCAGTCCCTTTTTTGTTTCTCTTCTTCTTCTGGGACCCCTGTAATTCATATGTTGGTGCATTTAATGTGTCCCAGAGGTCTCTGAGCTTGTCCTCAATTATTTTCATTCTTTTTTCTTTATTCTGCTTTGTGTTCTTTTTTTTCCACTCTTTTATCTTCCAGGTCACTTATCTGTTCTTCTGCCTCAATTGTTCTGGTATTAATTCCTTCTAGAGAATTTTTAATTTCATTTATTGTGTTGTTCATCATTGTTTGTTTGCTCTTTTTTCTTCTAGTTCCTTGTTAAACGTTTCTTGTATTTTCTCCATTCTATTTCCAACATTTTGTATCATGTTTACTATCATTTCTCTGAATTCTTTTTCAGGGAGACTGTCCATTTCCTCTTCATTTGTTTGGCCTGGTGGGTTTTTACCTTGCTCCTTCATCTGCTTTGTATTTCTCTGTCTTCTCATTTTGCTTAACTTACTGTGTTTGGGGTCTCTGTTTTGCAGGCTGCCGGTTCATAGTTCCATTGTTTTTGGTGTCTGCCCCCAGTGGCTAAGTTTGATTCAGTGGGTTGTGTAGGCTTCCTGTGGAGGGGACTGCTGCCTGTTTTCTGGTGGATGAGGCTAGATCTTGTCCTTCTGGTGGGCAGGACCACATCCAGTGGTGTGTTTTGGGGTGTCTGTGAACCTATTATGATTTTAGACAGTCTGTCTGCTACTGGGTGGGTTTGTATTCCTGTCTTGCTAGTTGTTGGCATAGGGTGTCCAGCACTGTAGCTTGCTGGTTGTTGAGTGGAGCTGCGTCTTAGCATTGAGATGGAGATCTCTGGGAGAGCTTTTGCTGTTTGATATTATGTGGGGCCAGCAGGTCTCTGGTGGACCAATATCCAGAACTCAGCTCTCCCACCTCAGAGGCTCAGGACTGACACCCAGCCAGAGCACCAAGACCCTGTCATCCACAGAGCTCAGAAGAAAAGGGAGAAAAGAAAGAAAGAAAGGGAGGAAGAAAGAAAGGGAAGAAGAAAGACTAGAATAAAATAAAGTTATTAAAATAGAAAAGAATTAGTTTTAAAAAGTAATTTAAAAAGAAAGAAAGAAGAGAGCAACAAAATCAAAAAACAAATCCTCCAATGATAAAAAGCACTAAAAAGTATACTAAAAAATAAACCCTAAAAACAAAATACAGACAATCAGAACCCTAGGACAAATGACAAAAGGAAAGCTTTTGGGAAGTCTGAAGTCTTCTGCCAGCATTCAATAGGTATTCTTTGGAGTTGTTCCACATGTAGATGTAGTTTTTATGTACTTGTGGGGAGGAAGGTGATCTCCACGTCTTACTTCTCTGCCATCTAGAAGGCGCCTTCTTCAAATCCATACACAGCCTCTCCACACGTTCTGAGTTTGGATACTGTGGGGAGGCATTCCCGGTTCCCGGTATTTGTGCCCCTTTGATCATCATCCACACCACCCTCCTCTTCTTTTGGTTATATCCGTTCTAGTGGGTAGTGTTATGTCATTGTGCTTTTAATTTGCATCTCCCAGAAGAATAATGGTGTTAAGGACCTTTTCATGTGTTTATTATCCATTTATATATCTTCTTTAGAGAAATGTCTATTGAATTATTTTGCTCATTTTTAATTGGAATATTTGACGTTTTAATATTGAATTTAGAAGTTATTTACATATTCTGTATCCATTTTTATATATTTTAGAAGATATATGATTCATTTAATTTATATTGCTCCATAATAAATTACCACTAATTTAGGGGCCAAAACAGCACAAACATTTATAATCCCACAATTTCCATGTGTCAGAAGTCTGAGCATGGCTTAGCTGAGTTCTCTGCTCAGGGTCTTGGAATGATATAATCGAAATTTTGACAGGACAGTATTTTCCTCTGGAGGCTCAAATGGGGAAAGATCTGCTTCCAAGTTCATTCAGGTAATTGGCAGTATTCATCTTCCTATTGATGTGTAATTGTTGGTCCTGGCTTTTTGCTGGCTGTTGGCTGTTGGCTGCTCAGTTGCTTAATACATGAACTTCCTCATCATGGCTGCTTAGTTCATCAAGCCAGTAAGGAGAAGCTTGCTCAGCTGCTAAGACAGAGTCTTATACAACATAACTAGCGGTGGGAGTGGTATCTCATCACTGTTATCATATCTTTTAACTTGCAAGCATGTGAAAGGGCCTGCCTACATTGAATGGAAAGGAGTTAAACAAAGACATAGACACCAGGAGGAAACTATGGGGGATTATCTAATGTCTGTCCTCCACATATCATTTGCAAATATATTCTCCCAGTCTGTAGCTTGTGTTTTCACTTACCTAAGGGTACTTTTTGAAGCGTAAAAATTTTAATTTTAATGAAGTCCAATTTATCTTTTTCTCCCCTTCTTTTAAGGTTTATACTTTTGGTATCGTATCTAAGGAAACTTTACCCATCTGAAGATGATGAAAGTTTTATTCTTTGTCTCCTGGCAGTTTTAGTATTTTAGCTCTTATGTTTAGGTCAATGATCCATTTTAAGTTACTTTTGTGTATAGTGTCACATTAGTGTTCAGTTCATTTTATTGCAGTTGGATATAAAAATGGTCCCAGAACTATTTATTGAAAAAACTCTCCTTTCTTCAATTGGATTTTTCTTAGCATCTTGTTATTGACCATAAATGTAAGGGTTTATTTTGGACTCTTAATTTTGTTCTATCCATATGGTGTTTTTATTACTGTAGCTTTGTGATAAGTTTTGAAACCTGGTAGTTTAAATCTTCTAATTTGCTCTTCCTTTTAAAAATTGTTTTGATTATTCTAGGTCGTTTGCACTTCTATATATATTTTAGGATTAGCTAACCAATGTGTATAAAAATTCTTGCTGGACTATTGATAGTGATTATATTGAATCAATAGATCAATTTTGGGATAATTACTACCTTAACATTATTGAGTCTTCCAATTAATGGCCATGGCAGATCTCTCAGTTATTTATACCTTCTTGATATCCTCTCAGCAATGCTATGTAGATTTCAATGTATAAATATTACATGTGTTTATATAATTTTTCTTAGGTATTTTATTAATTTTGATATTATGAATAAAATTATTTTGTTGGTATTAATTTTGGATTGTTTGCTACAATCCAAATATATAGAAATATATTTAATTTTAGTATATATATCTAGCATTCTGTGACCTCTGTAGTTTAGTAGTTCCAGCAATATTTTTGTGGATCCTTTGGATTTTCTACTTATAAAATGCCTTCTCTTTCTCTCTCCGTCTATGTCTCTCATATGTCTGTGTCTCTGTCTCTACCTTTATTTCTCTTTTTTTCTTTCTTCATTTCTTGCACTCACTAGAACCACCGGAACAATGTTGAACAGAAATGTCGAGTTTACATTCTTTCCTTGATCCTAAAGATAGTAGGAAAAACATTGTCACTATTTTTTTGTGATATAAGCTGCAGGCCTTAAAAATGACCATAATGAGGTTGAAAAAGTTCCCTTTTATTTCTAGTTTGTTAGATGTTTTTATTGTGAAAATTTAGAGAATATTTTCAAATGCTTTTTCTGAGTTTATTGGAAGCATCACGTGGTTTTGTCATTTACTCTATTTCTGATGCTGATGCAACCTTGCATTCCTGGTAGAAATTATGGTTGGCCGTGATTTGTAATCCTTTTTATATGTTGCTGGATTCTATTGGCTAACATTTTATTAAGAATTTTGGTTTTATTTTCTTGAGAGCTATCTATCTGTAGTTTTCTTTATTGAAATATCTTTATCTCTCTTTGATGTAATGGTAATACTACCCTCATAGAATGAGTTGGGGAATGTTCATTTGTTTTCTGCTTTCTGAAAGAGTCTTTGAAGTGCCAGTATTATTTCTTTAAATATTTCATAAAATTCTCTAGTAAAAACATCAGTTTGGGACTTTGTGGGAAAACTTTAAATAACTAATTCAATTTCTTATTCCCTCGGAAATTCAAAGTTTTCATTTCTTTAGTCAGTCTTAGCTTTTGTATTTTTCAGGAATTTGTCTATTTCATCTAAGTTTTTGGCAGACTATTGCTCATAATATGTCATTATAATCTTTTTGATTTCTATAGGGCTCATACTGGTTTCCTCTTTCATTTCTGGTTTTAATCATTTAAATGTCAGTATGCTAAATGTTTGACAATTTTCTTGACGTCTTCAAAAAAACCATCTTTTGGTGTATTGATTTTTCTCAGTTTTCTATTTAATTGAATTCTGCTCTAATCTTTATTTTTTCCATTTTTCCTGCTTGCTTTGGAATTAGTTTATCTTTTTTTTTTTTTCTATTTTCCTGCAGTGGAAGCTCAGTTTATTGATTTGAGACCTTTCATCTTTATTGACAGAGGAGATTACAGCTATAAATTTCTCTCTAAGCACTGCTGTATCTGCATCTAATAAATTCTGGTATGTTGTATTTTCATTCTCACACAGATTGAAATATATATTTTAAACTTACTTTGTGATTTCCTTTTTTACTCATGGGTTATGTAGGAGTGTGTTTAACTTCCAAATATAGGTTTTCCCTGGTATTAATATAACCATTCCATCTCTCTTACAGATATTCTTTACATGATCTATTTTTTCCTCCTTTTATTCTCAACTTGCTTTGTCTCTGTACCTAAGTAGTGTTTCTTCTAGACCCCATATAACTCGGGCTAGCATTTTTATTAAATCTGTTAATATCTTTTTTTCCCTTTGAATGGAGTACTTAGTCTATTCACTCTTAGTGTCATCACTGTTATGATTGGATTTCACGCCATCTATTTTCTCTTTGCTTTCTATTTTATTCATGCAGTTTTTGCTCACCTCTTTCTCATTTAATGTCCTATTTTGTGTCAAACCATTTTTGTCTATTTTATTTCTTCTGCTGATTTTTTAAAAACCCTTTCCCATTTATTTTCTTCCTTGTTTCTGAGGAATTAAAAATAGATTTTAACATATTATACTCTAATTAAGTATAATACTGACTTAATTCTGGTAAAGTATAGACATGTTGTTTCTGTTGTTTCAATATATTTTCTTCCCCTCTCCTTTGTGCTTTATTGTCATATATGTTACGTATGTTATAAACCCCACTATAGACTATTATACTTATTGCTCCATACAATTTTATAAGTTAATGTAACAAATGAGAAATATATCTATAGCTTCTTTTATACTCACCCTATATATGCTGTATCTGATGTTCTTCACTTCTACTTAGAAATTCAAGTTATTTCCTGGCATCACTTTTTTTCAGGCTGAAGGACATCCTTTAGTGTTTCTTGCAAGACAGGCTTGATAGTAACAAATTCTCTCAATTTCTTTTTCTGGATATAACATGATTTTACCCTTTTTTTTTTTTTTTTTTTTTTGGCCACACCATGCATCATGTGGGATCTTAGTTCCCCAACCAGGGATTGAACCCATGCCCCACTGCAGTGGAAGCACAGAGTCTTAACCACTGGACTTCCAGGGAGGTCCCAATTTTACCTTTATATTTTAAAAATAAAGTATTTTCCTTCCACTCTTTAAAGATATCTTTCCACTACATTTGGACCTCCATTTTTTTCTGATAGAAAGTCAATCACTAATTATATTTTTGTTCTCTTGTACATGATGAGTTGTTTTCTTTCTCTTGCTGCTTCCAGGATTTTCTTTTTTTTCTTTGAATTTGATTAGCTTAACTATGATGAATCTCTGTGAGACTCTCTTTCTCGGTTTATTTTCTCATGATTATTTTTAAGCCTGTTTTCCTAGGGTTATCCCTGTGTCAGCACAATCAGTGTTCAGCCAAAAGTTGACAAGAGACTGTGTTCAAACCCCTCAGGTCAGAAGGGCTCACACTCTGAAGATAGATCTGTGTGTGTCCTGTAGAGTGCATTCAAATGCCAGGCCATTTTCAAGTCTTTCCTTTACTACTTTAGTTTCTGCCAAGCAGTCTCATATCATCTCTCTCTCTCTCTGTTTCTCTCTCTCTCTCATAAATACACACACACACACACACACACTGTATTGTTGAACCACACAGACAGAGCTGGGGTGAGATATGGGAAGAGTCCTCATCAAAGACCACTATAGAATCATCCAGTTTCTATGCAAACTTTAGCAGTTTTCAAGAATAAATGCTTCTCTGTATATCTTTGGTCAATTTCCAGAATGCTGAAATACTTGTTTTTGACAGTTTTATCCATCTATATAGTTGCTTTCTGAAAAAAATTATTATTCACTTTCTTATCCCATTAGGTGGAGGTTCTACATGTTCAACTAATTAAGGTTTGATAAAACTAATTAAAATCTAATTAAACTAGGTAAAGTTAAATTAACTAATTAAATCCTATGACTAATTATTTCCATGATACAAACAAAGAATGTAACATTAAGAGCCCAAGGAAAGATTATGAGTTGTCACGATGAAATACCAACAACAAAAGTCCTATACTAGCAGATATTTTTCTCCTAGAGGGAATTTGGCCCATAAAAAACATGTAGGGGATTTTATTATTATTAAAAATGTTTTAATGTACATTTCCTAGCTGCTTCTTGCTGGTATTTAAGTATATAATTAGTTGTTATATATTAACGTTTTATACAGTAACCTTTTTTAATTCTTTATTTTTTAAGTCCATTAATTTTCTTTAGCTTATTTGAGTCATCTAACTAGGCAATCATATGCTTTTCAATAGTATGAAATTTTTAATTATTTGAGTCAGTTTTAATTCTTATTTTTACATTCTCTTTTTGGTTATTCTTTCTTAACATATTAACTACAATGTCCTGTAAATGCTAAATACAAATGGTGTGAGCAAGTATGTTAATTTTTTCCTGTTTTAAAAAGAATGTCTCTAACATACATGATCATTAAATATGATACTAATTGTAAATTTATGATAGATACTTTTTTTTTCAAGGGAAGGAAGTTCTATCCTATTCCTGGTTTCCTGAGATATTTTATCATGACTGGATGTTGTATTTTAGGGTTTTTTTTCTTCTACAACAGCTGAGATAATTATATGCATTTTCTCTTTTAATTTATTAATGTGCTAAATTACATCTTTTTTTTTTCCATTCATATAATTTACTTCAGTTAGCACACAGTTTAAAAATTTGCCAACACACCAACAGGACAACACTAAACAACATTATAAGTTAGTACTCGCCTCAGGAAAATAAAACATACTGTGATTGTCAATGTTAGATGTCAGTCTAAGTTTTAGAACAAAGGAATAATGTGAAACTAATAAAAGGAAAAAGCAATCACTCACAATGACCACAAAAAGAAAATCCAAAAGAAAGTCTGTTTTCTCACAGACACTGTCTTCTCTAAATTAATAAAAATTATTTTAACACAAACTGTATTTTAAAAAAACTAAAAACTCTTTAAGTAACTAAAGATAATGCACCAAGGCCATTTTCACAGCTTTTTTTTTTTGTTTGTTTGCTTTAAATTCCATTACAGCCAAATTAACACACATTTGACCAAATATTTCCAAAACAGTCCAGCAACACACAATGGGGGTTTCCATTCAGTATCTTGAGCACAAAAATAGGCTATGTTTACAGTAGTTAAGGAGATCAAATTCTAGTATTAAGTCATTCTTGCATTTTTCATGTAAATCAAATGTTCTATCATATATTTTTATACAATTTTTAGATATACTATTTATGAATATTTTATTTAGGAATTTTGCATTTGTATACATAACAGGGTAGGTTGGAGATTATCTATTCTTCTGCTAATCCTATACTATATCAAGTTGATACTACCCTTATAATATTAGTTGATTTTTAAATATCTGTAAGAACTCACATATATATTTGGTAGGTTAATTGTTAACTTTGTAAAAACTTGTTTTTAAATCATCTTAACCTGGAATAGTTTTGAGGAGTGGGCTGTATAGGCATATAATTTAACTTATTGATTTAATGTATTTAATGGATGTATTTTACTTTTCAATTAACTTATTGCTTACTTGATATTGTATTTATACTAGGGTTATGACTGTGTATGTTTTTATACTTATTTGCCTAAACTATTTTAGTATACTCTTAATCATTTATTCTATCTGTGGTTAATTTTTTTTCTAATATAGTTTATAAAAGACTCCTTTTTCTTATTCTGTCTCATCAAAATTCTCAATTTTGGTCTACTTTGTTGATCCTTTCAAAGAACCCAACTTTGGCAGTTTTGAACTTCTCTATTGTTTCTGTATTTCTGATTTTAGTGATCAGAATTTAAGACATTATATTGTTAATTGCTATTTCAGTTGCATTCCAGAGGTTTTGATGTCATAATTTTTATTTTCATGTTTTTTTCAGTATTTTCAAATTTTTATTATCATGTTTTCTTCACACTAGCGATCATGTAAGAATGTTTACTTTCTAATTTGAAGGTGCATGATTTTATACATATATATACATACATATATATAATTATTTGGATAACTGTTTACTCAAAAAGTATTCTGTATGCATACTAATTTGAGGACATTTGTTCTTATAGTTACTGTGGTTGATGTGCTGCAATTTCCCACTGTTTGTGTAACAGTCCATTTTTCTTTCAACCGTGTCAATTTTTGTCTCAAATCTTTCCATATTCTGTGAGACCAGAGATAGGTCTCCCTCCCAGGAGGATTTCCCTCTGCCGGGCCCCCTAGAATGCTATAAAACATTAACCTAATTTAAACTGACTTTGGTAACTACTCAAGAATTGTAAACTCAAACTAATTCTACATGAGGTCATGCATAGCATTATGAATGGTCAACAAAATTTTCCTTTTTCTATATTTCAAATTCTGCCTTGAATCCTGACTGATATAATTTGTTGTTGTCAGATATTTTCGGTAGGAGGACTTTTTTAATCCAGATTTTCCTGAAGTTGCACCTCCTCAATGGTCTTATTTCAGGCAGAAGTCTTCTAAGTAACCACTTTACCATGCCCAGGACCTTGACTTCTGTCACTTGACAGACGTTCAAACCCAAAAGCCAGCTACTGACCTTAGTAAATGCCCTTAGGGCATTAGTGATTTCAGGGCTCTCTAAACGCTGCAGTTTTCCGCTTTTTCTTCACTTTCTGCTTCTGGGGATTTCACTCAACATCGTGCAAGGTCAGCTATGCATTTAGAAATGGCATTTCTAGGCATTTTATGCCAGTAGTTTTCTTTTTGTTTTTGCTTTTGCAGGGTGTATAGTCAGCACTGTTACTGGAAATAGAAGTCACAATATAGTTTTTCAACAAAAAACAAAAAAAGTTTTTTTTTCAAGCTGTGAAAATAGCTACTTAAAAAAAATCTTTCATAAGCTCTCCTTTTTAAAACTGTAGACACTGACAGGAAGAAAAGATAAAATGTAATGAAGAACATTTATAGACTATCAATTGTGACCTAAGCAGGGTTCTTATCCCATATAACTGGATATGTCCTTCTTGATTTAGGAATTATTCAGAGATATTTCCTCAAAATTGAGACAGGACTGCTGTGGACGAAGGGTGGAGTGATAACTGTGATGGATGTTTAATTCTATACTAATATTTGTGATTAAAATTATAATTTAAACACAAGTTTATTATGCTTTCTTAGTATCTGCAAATGGTTTGACATTTTACAGACAATTGAAATGTGAAGCTCTCAGGGTAAAACTTCACTCTTTCCCTGTCCACCCATGTGCCTTTGTAGAAAAAGTCCTCTACATAGGCACTCTTAGTCACCCCAATTACCACTCTTTTAATGAAGGCTCAAAATCTTTCATGTAAATAATTAGGATCACTTTCTAAATAGCTGCTAAAGCTCATAAATGTCAACAATGCCAGATTACCTGGAATATATTTTTTCACTACTCAATATCTCTGTAGGACATTAGTTGTTAAAATCATGTGTTCTAACACATTTGATTGATGCTGGGTTAATTCAATGTTAAAAGATTCTCCTACCTCAAAAATTCTCCAGCTATTCAATAGATTAGTATGCTTGATAGTTGAACACAGACTCCCTCAAACATATTTAATTATAGAGCCTGTTTTTGAGAAGCTTCTCTAGAATCCTGAACTTCCTCTCCACCCCAGACCATTTTTCCATGCAATAAATCTTGAGAAATACTTTTCTTCTCTTTCATCCAAATCTCATAATATTACTCTCTGGATCAGAAATCCTCAATAAACCCCCATTTTCTGAAGACATGGGATAAGACCATTTATATCTTGTTCAAAATACTTAACCAGCATTGTTTGTATCCCTCACATCTTGCTGCCACCATGTCTCTTGCACTACTCATTAGAGACGCCAAAACTTTTATTTCTCCCTAAATATTTCTCTCTTAATACTATTTCCTTTCAAACACAGTTTTCTCTGCTTAGAGAATCTTCTGCTATTCTATTCCTGCCAAACTTCTACTCATCTTTCAAGTATTCCTCAATTATTATCTGCCTTTTAAAAAATGTATCATACATAACCAGTTATTCTCCCAATATTTTGGGCTCTCAGAGTATATCGTTTATATATATGTTATAGACTATATAATGTTGTTAGAAATTATTTGTGTACCAATTATTTTCTTCTAGAATGTGAATTTCAATAGAACAAGCTTCTAGTCATCATTTCTTAAAAGGATGATAGGAAAGGAATTATCGCAGTTTTAGCTGAGATCCTAAGATAAGAGTTATTTTTATATTTTTATATTCTAACAGTTATTGTAATCAACCAATATTGAATTTTCATAGAAGATAGATAAAAATGGCTTTTGTAACTATCACTCATTTTCTGGCTATGAAATTGATGATTCAAAGAGGAGTTTGGAAATCGGGGATATTTCTTTGCAGAGAATTTTGCCTTAAAAATAACAACCCATATTCCAATAGGGAAAGGAGAAAGGTAACTTTTCTTCACCTTAAATCGGGCAAAGGAGGCTTCAAGGAGACCATTTGGAGAGTTTGATATATGTCCCCTGGCATTTGAGGGCTACTATAAACTGATACATGTCTAGGAAATATAAAGACTGGGAGTTTGAAATTACATGTGGCAACAGCATGGAGCATTAAACTTAGACAAGTAATGACATTTCTATAGATATAGATTCAAAAGTGTATTTCCCAAAGATCAAATGTGGCCATGTGAGAAGAAAAAGAGAGGAATTGTCTGCAAGTCTCTTAAATGATTTTGACTTAGAAGATTTCTTAGACTGTGGGTCCCCACAGAGAGCATCTGAGTATAAGTGGACTGCCATGATAAGGGAGCTATAGGAAGAATAACAAGTGACTAGCTGTAGAGTAGAGTTCTTTACCTACTATAAAGTACACTAGATAAGTGATAATGAAGAACTGGAAGATGTCTGCAATAAACCCACAATACACTCTGAAAGAGAAATATTATCTTTCCATATCTGCCACAGCCAGAGGAAATAAATGTTAGTTCAAACGATGCTAATCTAATAAGACTTTCCCCGGTTTCCCACTCCTCTCTAACCTAGGCAGATGTCACAGAAAGACTGATATAAAAAGCCAAGTTGAGGAAATAAAGAAGCCAACCATGACCTGCTTTTCCCACTGCCAACAGAAGTGGAACAGGAGGAAGACATTGCATTCAAATAAAATTTGTAGATTTGACTTTTCCTGAAATGAGATTATACTTGTGATCAGAAGTGACAGGAAGAATTTTCGTCATCTGAGCATAACTGCATAAATCATAGAGCTTGCCCTAGATTTTTTGTAAGGGTCGGGAGAAAATGGGATAGAGGAAAGGAAAGAGAATATAATAATCTTGGTTTCTATTCACACCCTCAAGACTTGATTTATAATGGTTACTACAAAAATGCTGGCACCCAGCATAGAGTATGACATATAATAGGCACTTGAGAAATGATCTGTTGATTGAATGAGTTATTCTATTCTGCAGAATCTAGACCAAGTTTCTATTCAAACCATAGAAGACATTTTAAAATTAAGGTAATTTTATTTGTGTACACTAATGAAGAAATCAATACACTTCTCCACTTCCCTCTGTTAGGATGTTTATCCTAGGTAACCAGCCCCCATACCGTGAGCCCAGGTCACCTCAAGAGGCTGCATATAGGTCTTCCAGAAAACAGCCTTAGCTAAGGTCCAGATTGACAACCAGTATCATTGGTGATGTGTGAATGCTCACATTTGAGTGAATGAACTTTCAGACAATAATCAGCCCTTAGGCGCTGAGTCACCCCTCTATCACTTAATGAATTAACTCAGTAAGAACACTGTGAAGTCATCTCACAGATCAAGAAATCGAATATTGACAATATCACAAAAGCATCCACATCACTATGCCCCATTCCTCCAAGGCACCACTTACTACTTAGACTTTTGGTGTTGTATTTGTTTTGCTGTTTTTCAACTGTATATAAATTATTTCAGATAGTAAGTACAATTTTTTGTTTTTGTTTCATTTGCTGAATATTTTTAATGAAGTTTACTTATTTTTGCCTATGATATTGGTTTAGTTTCATTATGGTATATTCTAATTTTTGAGTACATTATAATTTATTTATGCGTTCTGCTGTTTAAGGATATTGGGTTTCTCATAAATATTTTTTGGTATACGTCTATTGGTGCAAATGTTCAGTATGTTTGCTGGATGTACCTAATAATAGATTTGCTTTCTCATAAGGCACATACTCCTTTAAGTTTAATAGATAAGGCTGTTAATGACCTCTGAGATGACTTCACAGTGTTCCTTTTTTAAAAAAAATATTTTTAAAGATTTTTTTTGATGTGGACCATTTTTAAAGTCTTTATTGAATTTATTACAATATTGCTTCTGTTGTATGTTTTGTTTTTTTGGCTGTGAGGCACGTGGGATCTTAGCTCCCCGACCAGGGATTGAACCCGTGCCCCCTGCATTGGAAGGAGAAGTCTTAACCACTGGACCACCAGAGAAGTCTCCAGAATGTTCCTATTGAGATAATTCATTAAGTTGTAGGAAGGTGACTCAATGTCTAAGGGATGATCATTTTATGAAAGTTCATTCACTCAAATGTGATCACTGACACATCACCAATGATACTGGTTGTCAGTTTGGACCTTAGCTAAGGCTGTTTGCTGGAAGACCTATATGTAGCTTCTCCAGGTGACCTGGCTCACAATATGGTGGCTGGTATCCTAGGATGAACATCGTAACAGAGGACAGGGGAGAAGTGTATTGCTTTTTATACTTAACTTCATAGTTCAAACATCACAATTTCTGCTCTGTTCTCTTTATAAAAGCAGTCAGGATAGCCTAGCAAGTTTCAATGGATGGGGGAGTAGAACTCAACTAATGATTAGAAAGAGACAAGTTTCTGGAAGGTTATGTATGAACTGAAATATTCTTTTATCTATAAAATTATAGAATTATAATTATAAAATTATCAAAAGATTTCAATAGTACAGACACATGGTCTTTGTGTTTATAAAATTCTGAGAACCTTTTTAAGTGCTAAGAGCTGGGAGAGAAAATGCTATGAGGAGTCTCCAGCAATAAGCGGGGGAAGGGTAAGAGACTGAAATAAGTCAGTAGCCTTTAAGTTTTACAGAAGGAGATGGAATTGCAAGATATTAAGGAAACAGAAGCAATGAAACCCAGTCATCTATTTAAGTCAAGACTTGAGTGAAGAGCAAAAGAAAAGTTTTCCATTTTCTGACATGGGTGATTGAACAGATGGTAATGCCATGTGCTCAGATACAGGAGAGAAAATAGATATTTTTAGACATTCGAACTGAGGATTTCCCAGGAAAGCCCAGAAAGAGATGTGAGCAGCTAAATATGTGAATCAGAAGACTGAAAATTTGGGGATATAGCAATTTTCCTGTCGAGAATATAGATAGTTTTTAAAACCCCAAGAACATATTTGATAATCCAGAGACTGTGTAGAATAAGATGATCAGAGACCAGCCTTTTGTGAACACCAACAGGTAAACAGATGAGAAGCCTGCCAAAGAGACTGAGATGGAACTATAGAAACAGGAGGAGAATCATGGCAGAGAGATAGCATGAATGTTAGAGAGGGACCTTTGGGGAAGGAAGAGCTACTGGTATAAAATATTGCAGTGCAGTTAAGTTAAAGCCTGAAAAGACCATTAGCCTCTTCTTTTCTTCTTCTTCTTTTTTTCTCTTTCTTCTACAAAATTTCTGTAGAGGATCAAAAAGTTTAGGTGGCAAATGTGCATTCTTCTGGATTGAAGTGAACATCTAGAGTGAGAAGTTAGAGACTGCAAAAGTATATCGCTTTTTGAATCAACGAATGCGTGAATGTATGAACACATACATGAATGAATGAAAAAGTGTTCATAGTTATTTCATGGTCATTAGAAAACAACTTGGAAGTTCACAGTGGAAAGTTTTAAATTAAGATTCTGAGTAATCTTGCAACAGGAAATCATGTTTTACTTTATTTAATCCAAATGTGCTCCAAATTATTAGATCTTGTTAATTTTTCATGAAATATTTGTAGAAGTATCATTTTCCTGAGAAATACTGACACTGACTGGGCTCAGTTTTTTGAGCCCAGCAGCTCAACACTTTGAGGAAGAAAAGAGATAACAGCAGTAGCTAATGGTGTTTGTTAGGCTGCAGAACAAACTAATTTTATTTTGTTTTAAGATAGGAGAAATTTAAGTATGTCAATATCTCTGGGGAAAAATATACAGATTTAGGTAGAGTTTGAAAATATGGGGGCAAAATTACCTGACAATGCAAAGTTCAGGGACCAGACCGGCTCCAAAATTAGACTGCTTAGTGCAAAGTTAGGCAATTTGAATTTTAGGTATTTATGGGAAAGATGGAGGAAACAAGTTATGGAAGCGACTGAGAATTGCACCATGCGCTGCAGAGGTACAAACCCAAAGCTGTCTCTAGCCAGAAGTCAGAGTGAGAGCCTACAATCCATTCTGCACGTAACTCTCAGAGGAGTGAACACTAGGACACAAGCGAATTTATCTAAATGTCTGTCACTCGAAGAAAGCAAAGCAATTATTTAAATACCAAATAAGAATTGGTTGTCATAATACTATCCTCCGCAAAAGTTTCTCTCCAATTAGATAAGCAGTATCTTCCCCATTCCTTGAAAATGTCTCTTCCAGAGAAATTTGAAATTGATGAGTTCTTTTTGCAAAGCTGTCTATCCTTGCTTCTCAAGTCCACTTTGTAGTAAGCTCTCTCTCAGTGACTATGAATTGGAAGACAGAGGACTAACTTCTGCTACCAAACCAGCAAATCAGCACTACTTGCAGACGTGTGCATGTGTTTGTATGTGTCTCAATTCTTTTTTTTTTTTTTTTTTTTTTTTTTTTTTTTTTTTTTCTTTTTTTTTTTTTTTTTGCGGTATGCGGGCCTCTCACTGTTGTGGCCTCTCCCGTTGCGGAGCACAGGCTCCGGATGCGCAGGCCCAGCGGCCATGGCTCACGGGCCCAGCCGCTCCGCGGCATATGGGATCCTCCCAGACCGGGGCACGAACCCGTATCCCCTGCATCGGCAGGCGGACTCTCAACCACTGCGCCACCAGGGAGGCCCAGTATGTGTCTCAATTCTTAAGGTGAAAAGACCACTTAAATATTACAATAAGAAACAGGTACTTGCATTTAGCTTTCAGAAACACTCGTATATAATTATTTGATCAATCAAGGCTATTTTTTAAAAAACAAATATGATTCTCATTGTATTTATGAAACATTTTTAAACAACTTATATTGATTGCCACCTAATTTGATCCTGCATGCTTGCACACTCTACCGTTTATTTTTTTTAATTTTACTGAAGTATAATTGATTTACAATGTTGTGTTAATTTCTGCTGTACAGCAAAGTGACTCAGTTACACATATATGTTCTTTTTCTTACTCTTTTCCATTATGGCTTATCACGGGATATTGAATATAGTTCCTTGTGCTATACAGGAGGACCTTGTTGTTATTCCATCCTACATATAATAGTTTGCATCTGCTAACCCCAAACTCCCAATACTTCCCTCTCCCACCCCCACCCCACTTGGCAGTCACAAGTCTGTTCTCTATGTCTGTGAGTCTGTTTCTATTTTGTAGATAGGTTCATCTGTGTCGCATTTTAGATTCCACATATAAGTGATATCATATGGTATTTGTCTTTCTCTTTCTTACTTAGTTCGCTTAGTATGATAATCTCTAGGTGCATCCATGTTGCTGCAAATAGCATTATTTCATTCTTTTTAATGGCTGAATAATATTCCATTCTATATATGGACCACATCTTCTTTATCCATTCATCTGTAAATGGACATTTAGGTTGTTTCCATGTCTTGGCTATTGTGAATAGTGCTGCTATGAACATAGGGGTGCATGTATCTTTTTGTTTTTTTATAAATTTATTTATTTAATTTATTTATTTTTGGCTGCATTGGGTCTTTGTTGCTGCACGTGGGCTTTCTCTAGTTGCGGCGAGCAGGGGCTACTCTTGGTTGCAGTGCGTGGGCTTCTTGTTGCGGTGGCTTCTCGTTGCAGAGCACGGGTTCTAGGCACACGGGCTCAGTAGTTGTGGCTCACGGGCTCTAAAACGCAGGATCAGTAGTTGTGGTGCACTGGCTTAGTTGCTCCGCGGTGTGTGGGATCTTCCTGGACCAGGGCTCAAACCCGTGTCCCCTGTGTTGGCAGGCAGGTTCTTAACCATTGCACCACCAGGGAAGCCCTGCATGTATCTTTTTGAATTATAGTTTTTTCTGGGTATATGCCCAAGAGTGGAATTGTTAGATCATGTCACAACTCTATTTTTAGTTTTTTGAGGAAACTCTCTACTGTTTTCCACTGTGGGAACTTACATTCCCACCAACAGTGCAAGAGGGCTCCCTTTTCTCCACACCCTCTCCAGTATTTCTTATTTGTAGACTTTTTAATGATGGCCATTCTGACCAGTGTGAGGTGGTGCCTCATTGTAGTTTTAATTTGCATTACTCTAATAATTAGCAATGTTGAGAGGCTTTTCATGTACCTGTTGCCATCTGTATATCTTCGTTGGAGAAACGTATATTTAGGTATTCTGCCCATTTTTCTATTGGATTTTTTTAAATTGAATTGTATGAGCTGTTTGTGTAATTTGGAAATTAATCCCTTGTCTGTTGCATCATTTGCAAATATTTTCTCCCATTCTGTAGGTTGTCTTTTCATTTTGTTTATAGTTTCCTTTGCTGTGCAAAAGCTTGTAAGTTTGATTAGGTCCCATTTGTTTATTTTTGTTCTTATTTCTATTGTCTTGGGAGACAGACCTAAGAAAACATTTCTATGATTTATGTCAGAGAATGTTTTGCATATGTTCTCTTCTAGGAGTTTTATGGTGTTTTGTCTTATATTTAAGTCTTTAAGCCATTTTGAGTTTATTTTTGTGTATGGTGTGAGGGTGTGTTCTAACTTCATTGATTTACATGTGGCTGTTCAGCTTTCCCAGCATCACTTGCTGAAGAGACTCTCTTTTCCCCACTGTATGTTCTTGGCTCCTTTGTCGAAGATTAATTGTCCATAAGTGTGTCTGCCTCTTATTTAAAAAGTTTAATCCCAGGCCCTTAGAATGTAATTTAGTTCATTTATCTAAATCCATTGAAAGGCAAATTATTGTGAGAAAATTGGTTCCATAGAAAATGTATGGATTTTGGATTTCCCTGGTGGCGCAGTCGTTAAAAAACTGCCTGCCAATGCAGCGCTGGTTCGGGAAGATCCCATATGCCATGGAGCAACTAATCCTATGCGCCACAGCTACTGAGCCCATGTGCCACAACTACTGAAGCCCATGTGCTCTAGGGCCCATGCTCCACAGCAAGAGAAGCCACCACAATGAGAAGTTCGCACACCACAACAAAAAGTAGCCTCCGCTCACGTCAACTAGAGAAAGCTCATGCACAGCAACGAAGACCCAATGCAGCCAAAAATTAAAAAATAAATAAATTTATTTAAAAAAAGAAAATAAATGGATTTTGACAGCTCCTAATGAAATAAGAGTTTTACAGTTTGAACTTTCATAGCAACATATTCTTGGTGTAGCTAAGCAAAAGTAAAGTGAGCAGAGTTGTATCAATCAAGGGTCTGACAAGTAGAAGCTGATCAGAGCAAAAATGCCTTGGAAATACTTACCCAGAATGAAATGCTGACAGCCATAATGAAGTAATAATTAAGATTAAATAAAATGCTTTAGCAAAGCAGACTGATTTAGATCATCTTTTGAATTTACCAGGGAATGGGCTCTTGATTGAATAATCAATAAAAACTGACCTTTTGTTATTTATTTTTAGAGATGTGTGGTCCTTACTGAGGTTAACATGGCAATAAAGTTGTATTTTAGATTTTGATTTGTGGAGTGGGTGGTGAGAGTGGCAGGTTGGGAGGACTCCAAAAGCAGTTCCTCCTAGAGTGTGAATGCAATTGATTCAAAAACATAAGATTGACTTAAATGACATGAACGGTGTTCTAGATAGTGCGTAGATGGATTTGAACTTTTATGCCGACCAGAATTTTTACAGAATCAGTGTGATGGGAATAAGATAGAGTCAGGGGGGAAAAGATGGGAAAGCAGATACATCAAAGTGAAAGAGGGGTGATAGAGATGAAACAGTGTTTTCTTTGTGGGCTCTGTGAGGCACCATATAATTTATGAAGGCATGACTGCTCTCTCTGTTTCTTCTGTGATCTATACATAGGTCATTTGCTTGATTTGAAATTCTGAGTATCTAGAGGTCTGGAATAATATACCTCAAAAAATCAGTTCAAAAGTAAGTTGAAAGTAATAGTTGGTGGGGATTCTAGGTAACAGGCTAGCTAATAAATGGAGGGTATGGGAAAGAATTCAAATGAGTAGGTTACGTCTTGAAAATACTTGACACCAGTTGTTACAGGGAAGGGTATAGACTGTAGTTTAGTAAATAATATAAAACAAGCTACAAGATTCTGTGCAGGATTCATACACTGGTCAACACATTTTATAAATATAATAAAATGTAGATAATTTTGAGTGATTTATGTATATGAAATTTGGAATTAAATGAGAAAAATTTAGGGGTCATGATGCCCATTGAATATATACGCTGTAGCAAATAATATCATGAGAGATGTGGAAACATTATTGTCTTACACAGAAAGGAGTCTCTAAAGGACAGATCTAAACTCCAAATAGCTGTAATTATTTTGTCCTGTACTTTTGAAATTTAACCTATGGTTAAAAATTCAAAGAGGAGACTTCTGAACATGGTATTTAGGGGCCTATATGATTCTAATCTGATAACTTTATACACCCCATAGTAACCTTCTACTTTGTCCATGAAATTCAGTGTTTATTCCTGTTATACTTATGCTGTTATGTCTCACAACCCATAAGCCCCACCATGCCACCAAACCCACAAAATATATCAAAACCGTACCAAATGTTAAGACTTTGACTCAAATCCAATTTTCTTCATGGCATGGAAGATTTTGCATTTGTTCTACTCAAATTGTTATATACTCATGTTTTTTGATGAGTGTAGATCACTCATGCATTCATTATTTCATTCATTCATTAAATCACTGATTTAGAAAAACATATCAAATACATATATTAGCATACTAATACAGAAATTTAAGTGATTGGAGGAGAAAAACATAAACATAATTTATTATTTGATTTATATATTATGTTAAAAAAGCACTTAGAACACAATTGAGAAACAAAATAAAGTATGGTCAGTTTACTAAAGCAGGCAGAGTGTGGTCAACAGGCTCCAGGAGACCCTCAATAAATCCTGTATCCTGTGTATTCCTCTTCCCTTAAGTGTAGACAGTACATACAACTCGCTTCTAATCAATAGAATATGGCAAAGGTGATGGGATGTCACATCTTTGATTACATACTTTATACAAGTTTCTTTCTTAGCCTACTGGAATGAGAAACTCACCTGCTGGTCTTGATGAAACATGCTGCTGACACGAACTGAGGGCCAAGTAGCATGGAACTGCAGGCAGCCTTTAGGAGCTGAGGGCTTCCATCCCCCAACCTCATGGAGTTGAATTCTGCCAACAACCATGTGATCTTGAAAGAGGATCCCCAGCCTTAGATGAGCACACATCCTCCACTGACACCTTGACTGCATCCTGGGAAACACTGAGTAGAAGACTAGGGTCAGCCAAGCTAGAACTTCTGGCCCACAGAGATTATGAGAATATAAATGTGTACGGCTTTTAGCCATTTAGTTTATACTAATTTGTAATGCAGCAATAGAAAGCAAATACACATAGGGAGATAGAAAAAGTTTTTTTCATTAATCAAGTGCTTCTTGAGAAAAGTGATTGCTGAGCTGGGTCTAAAGAACAATTATTATGTGAATGGAAGTCTTCGACGTGTGTTGCAAACACAACACAAACTTTTCCATTCAATATATTGGCATAAGCTGTTTTAAGGGCCTGGAATGATATAACTCTTCCTGCTCTGGCCCTTGTAAGAAAACAATTTAAATAATGGAAACGATGCTGGCTCTTCATCTAAGAAATGGTACATATATACCTCAGAAAAAAAAACTAATTCGGGACATTTTGTTCCCTGGTCTGTCAGTTCATTGGTCATCTTAAAATTGTTGTTTCCTGCTTGCACTCAAGTGATAATTTGTTTCCTGATATCCAAACCTAAACCAACTGTGTCTTACTGACTTGCTAAGTGATTAAACATGTATCACTCAAATAATCCAGATGACAGATCAGAATCTTCCAGTGCCATATTTATATTTATTTGTTATGTCTCAGACACAAAATCCACATCCATCATTGACTTTCATAAGTCATCTATTAACACCAGATATTGAGATATTTTTGTAGTCTTTCTTAAAGATACTTAATGTAGGAAAGAGGGCTCACATTTCATAGGACAGAAAACATCACACACACACACATATACACACTCTCATGTTTATGTTCTCATGTGAACTTTTTGGGCAATCCTGGATGCCTCCTGGAAATTTATTCTCTCTCACTTCTCAAACAGATCTCAAAAATTGGCTCTTTTCCTTCTTCCTAGATTTTCCTTTAGGGATTTTAAGTTATCCTGTCTTTATTTCATTGTTTTGAGGAACAAAGCACAATTTCATATTTAAGCGTTGCTCCAGGTCTTCCCTTCTGTTCCAGTTGGGTAAACGAGGCATTTATATATATATATATATAATGTTCTCATCAGAAGACCTTATTTGGATTGACCAATGAATTAATATATTTTGACCATTTTGAGTAGCTGCCTTCGTTGTGAAGAAATCATACTTCCCAAACCAAAAACTTGTTTGGACAACCCAAGTCAGTGATATTAGAACTGTATTTTCTTTAACAGCAAAGTACCAGTCTCTGATTTCCACTTTTTGGATATGGATTAAGGCGCATTTGCCAGACCAGAGATGATTGGACTACAGAAAAGCAGTTATTCTTTGAAAGACCTTGATTATCTGAAATGTGTGCTGCGTATGCTTTATTACTACTAGATATGTACTTCTGATTTTGACTGGGAATAATACATCTCTTTATAAGTAACTGGTCCTTTGGGCAAGTCCTTATGTTCTGAAGAGCAAAAATTTTTTCAAACATTAATGCTGGGACCTTACTTCTCAGCATTCAGAAAGAAATTGGGATTAAATGTTAACTTATCAAAAGTTTGGAATTTTACTTTAACTCATAATTAATTATTAATGAGTGACCTAAAAGTTCAGTGTGAAGAATTTAGAGTATTTTCAGAAGGAATAGGAATGAATACAGAGAGATGTTCACAATATGAACAGTAAAATGAGAGAAATAAATTATAAACAAGAAATAATTTTAAAAGTGAGAGAATACATCCTGTATTGACAAAGGAAATATGAGAAATTTCGAAGCCAAATGAGAGAGTGTATGACATTCCCTCTGGCAGTGACACTTCCTCACCACACAGCGTGAGTTTGAATTTTAACATGTTTACTGGCTCTAGACTTGGAGCAAGTTTTTCAACCTCTCTGAACTATAGTTTCCTATCTTTACAATGGGTATCTTACATAATTAAGGTTTATTTTCTTTACAACTTTCAAGTGTATAACACAGTATTATTAACTATAATTACTATGCTGTACATTAGATCCCCAGAACTTACTCATCTTTTAAATGGAATTTTGTATTCTTTGACCAACATCTCCTCTTTTCTCCCTTGCCCAGCTCCTGGTAATCATCATTCTAGTCATGATGCAAGTGCAAGCTAAACTATGATGGTAGTTATTTTGCATCAAATCAACACATTGTACACCTTAAACTTACCTAATGTTATATGTCAATTATATCTCAGTAAAGCTGGAAAAACATGGGCACTTACTTACCTCAATAGTGTTGTTTCAGGATTAAATGAGTACTTGTAATAGTGTCTAGAACATACTTAGCATTCATAATAACTCTTGTTATTTTGGTAATGATAAGCATTACATATTATGTTTTTTCAACTCCTACTCTTGGGAGTGGGAGTTGAAAAAAACATGATATTAACTGAGAGAATGATAAAATAAGGCATATAGGAAAGTACATCAAAAATAGGCAGTGCAAAAGGGAGGGGATATGGGAACATATATATATGTATAACTGATTAAATTTGTTATAAAGCAAAAAAAAAAAAAAAGGCAGTGGCAGGGACTTCCCTGGTGGTCCAGTGGTTAAGACTTTGCCTTCCAATGCAGGGGACGTGGTTTCAATCCCTGGTCAGGAGCTAAGAGCCCACATGTCTTGGGGCCAAAAAACCAAAACATAAAACAGAAGCAAAATTGTAACAAATTCAATAAAGAATTTAAAAATGGTCCATGTCAAAAAAAAAATCTAAAAAAAAAGAGGCAGTGGTGAAAAGAGAAGATAATCCCCTGATCTCTTGGTGGAATGCCATATACTGGAAAAATATAATGGTAATACAACTGTCTTCTTCCTTCATCATTTTTTGGGGATATGGAATAAGGAATATGCTTCCATGGAAAGGGATGTAAGATATGGTATTATGTTAATTTCATTAAAAAGTTATGAGGACATAACAAGAGATGTAATTGGGAGGAGAATTATATTCCACTCTAAGCACAAAGAAATATGGTGAGGGTGAGGGGCACAGTCACTAAATTGTTGCCATTAAGCCTGGATGGAACATCACATCACATTCAAAGCTCCTTTTTATTTTGCACTTACATCTCAATTATCTGTAGAAGACCACGGAAAATTTAAAATTTTCCAACTGCCTATCTTTGGTCACTCATTTGCTTCTTTGAGTTGCCTGATAGTGTTTACTTGATGAAAGGTGAACTAAGCTGAGTTATGAATTTTAAGGACATTTACCATGACATAAAAAAAAATCATGGGAAAATTGTGAAGAAATAGATTGGCTTCAAGAAATGGGTAACAAAAAGTAGTTCAGATATTAGGTGCTATTGTAATTAAAGGGGGAGTGAGAAATAGCATTCTGGGTTGTATGCCTTGACAGTCTTCACCAAAACAGAGGAACTTTGAATTATTGTAAAACAGATCTGAACAATTATATCTAGTTTCTGTTCTAGGTAGAAACTATTTCATAGAATTCCTTCTAGGGGCAGATCTTTATCTGGCCATAATTATCCCAGACCTCAAGTAAAGACAGATGTATGTATTCATATGGCAGGAAGAGAGAAAGAGGAAAGAATGGAAAGGTGAAATCCTGTATGAAATTTTGTTTTGATTCAGTTTCAGTTTCTTTGCTCTAAAGGCCTTTTATTACTTGACATATTAAAAAAATCTTTTAAAGTTCAAAATGAGTTCCAATTTCTTCAGTGTGACTGTTTCTTCTAAGAGTGAAGAAATAATAGAATGCCAGCAATTTAGATTTTTCATCACAAATCCATTGTTTTTACTGGGAAGGTTTAAATCTCTCTCCAAGTAACTTGGTCTTTTGAATAAAAGTATTTTTAATCAAGTATTTTAAGAATCTAGTTGATAGATTATGAAGACTTTTTAAAAACGGCTAAATGCTATTTTACATTTATTGTGTTTATTCTTATTCTAAATTATTCATATTTTAGCTGCTTCTGATGTTCCAAATTTTTCTACCAATACTGTCATCATTGCTTTTTATCATATACTTCAAACTCAGCAAAAACACAAAAAGCAAGCTACGCAAATTATTATCTCAATTTTGAAGGATTTCCAACCCTTTATTTATGTAGAGACTACCGTGGGAAAAATAGAGTGTCATATACGACAGCATACAAAAAAGTGAATTGGAATGAATCCTTTAGCTGGTTCCTTGTTTAAACCTATTTGATTATTTTTTTGATTTTTTTTTCAGTTTAGCTGACACATACGAGTAGATAGGATCTAATATATTCATATATCTCATAAACCCACTCCATCAAAGGAGTGACTCACTCTTCCAAAGAACTCTTGTCTCCTACCTGACTTTCCTTCCCAGAAATACTGTAGCTCAGTTGACAACTACAAACTTCAAATTGGGTCTCATCCAGGTCTTCACTCTTGTCCTTCAGGTAATAAGAACACAGGAAGATAAGACCATTAGCCAATAGAATATCTAGGCATTTTCTTTTTGTTATGTATATCTTCCATACCTAGGGGAGAAAAAGATAAAATGGAGAAGTATTTGAACCTTGAAAATGAAAACAATTCTGTAATACCCAAGAGGCTCATAGCTATTATCTGATGTAACTGTTTAAAAAAACTTTCACCATATTATTTCTTGCAAATCGAATATTGTTATCATATAAACTGAGAAAAGTAAAAAATAATGCTAATTACAATTAAATTTCCACATGGAAAATTTTTACATAAAATTCTGTGAATTCCTATCTTAATAATGTTTAAAACTACATATATTAACTTCATTTTACTGAACATTAGCAATAATTTGTACTTATAAAATTTGTTATTGATAAAAGTATAGCAGGAGGACTAAATCATTGTAAACTGTCTTCAAATTTAAACAAGCAGAATGCACTTAGTAGAAATGATAGCCAGAAAATAAGATTGCAAATGACAGATGCTGTTAGTGGTGAAAGTTGATACATATTAAAAAATTAAATGCATCTAGTCTTCATTGTGAAATTTGTGAAGGAAAAATTCAAAGCAAAGAATGTAAATGATTTATCTTCACATTATGGAAGCTGATCAAAAATGATTTGAGTTAACTTCATAAAACTGTATCTCTAAATTGAATATTATGATTAAATTATTTGCATTAATCAACGTGAATTTTAAAATTTTAATCTGCAAGATTAAAAGGTCACTGTAAAACCTTATGACCAGTTGAAATGTTGGGTTCAAAACAGAAGAATCAAAATATGTTATACTTCACTATCCATTCACAAATACTGAAGAATTCTGCTTTGCCCAAAATTCTTCACACCCATCAAAAATTTAAACTCTCCTGATTGTTGTAATTGATAGAGGAAGTATATTTCCACATAACTTTATTTATAGATGGCTATATAATTTCCTAGTTTTGAAATACTGTTGATAACTAAAGTGTTGTAATTCACTTAACTGAGGAAAAAGAGAAAGGAAACACTTTTTTACTTGTTTTTTTAATTTCTTATTTATTTATCTAATAAACCATGTTGTACAAAAGGCTCAGGGTGGTCAAAACACAAAGACACTGAAATTGGGATCAAGAGATGGAAAAAGGCAAATGTTGCAAGCTCTTCCACCAGTGGGCAGGGCACGTGACAAAAGGAGGAAGTGAGTCAGGTGGGCCTGGAGAGGCCACACCCTCCCTGAGAGACGGTCTCCTTCAGGCAGCTGCCTGGAAGGAGTTCATGGCCCATGATCCCTCAAAGTATGACAGAAATGCAGATTTCCTGACTTAAAAATATCCGAAACAGACTTTTTAGAAACTTCATGTTTGAATCTCTGAGGTTAGAAGTCAGGTGGTGGTTTTTCTTGGAGGGCTGAGGGCGTCCAGGAGGGGACACCAGGGGGATTGCCAGGAACGCTCTGTATCTGGATATGGGCTGGGGACATGGGTGTGTGCAGTTTGTGAACATTTCATGGAGCCACATACTTACAATCTGTGTCTCCTCTCAGATAAAAAGGTAAAAAGAGAAACAGAAGCATTCTAAGATATGAATAAAGCAAACATAAAATTCCAAAGTGTTTTGCAATTATTGAGTCATTGCTAGTTTTATTGAAATATTAGACATTTGAATGTTTTATACTATAATTATACACAGGCCTGCAGGTCATGTTTATTAACGACTCATTTGAATGAGAGAGGAATCAAAGTAACTGAACAACATCCTGAACAACCACAGAAAACAACAATCTTAGTTCTAGATTCTTTTTTTGCTGATCTTAGTGTTTATCACTTCTTGTTGCTGTTCCCTGTGGTTCTTATGGATCATCTGCTAACCATTTAGCTTCACATGTTGACTGTCAACTCCTGACTATCCCTTTGTTGCTCCTTAAACCTTATGGACTTTCAAATGAATTTGTCTTCTATGTCATCTTTATTGTCATTTTAATTTTTGTCAATGGATCCATTTCTGCCTTGACCTTCACATTTCACTTGATATTTACTTTCCTGGTTTCCTATCATATTTTAGGATATAGCAACCTTAGCAAAGCTTTATCATGGATACTCTGGACAATATCCAAATTAAGTGTAGATTCTTGGCACCTCTATAAAATGACACATAATGGAATATGTGACTGACAGTTTGTCCACCCCAATCATTGAGACCACTGACAATTTTCTCATTTCAGCAGGAGGCTGGAAAAAATATGGATAACATGAATGTTTTTATGGCATAAAGAGCATGTAAAATAAATGAACAGCAACAACAAAGATAGAAACGAGCAATCTCTATCTTTTGGTAATCTAAAAATTTTCTTTTTGATCAAAGGAACCAAAGTAGAATCTAGCCCAGAAAGCAAGTGCACACTTAGCCTTGACAAAACCTGAGAGAAGCCTGGATAGAATTGAACCTGGATGAATGCAGTCATGCGCGCGCATGCGCGCACACACACACATCCAGAGAGTTAAGAGTGAACTTATTCATGCGTTCATCCAACAGATATTTATTGAATGCCCAAAATGTGTCATATGACCTACTAGTCATGAAAAATTTGAAAAAGGAATATGAATAAAATAGATCCTAAAAAAAAGGGAATTCAGTGTCTAGAAATAAACACACCTATTAACAAGCAATGTATGATGTACAGTAATAGAAAAATGTGTGTGTATTAACCTCGGAACACTGTGGAGAGGCATGTAATTTAGCTTGACGGTACTAGAGGAGAAGCAGGGAAGGCCTCCTGTAAGAGTAGACAGAAAAGCTAAACATTAAAGAATTCTTTCATTTATTCATTCATTTCTTCAGAAAATATTTTTTGAGAACCTGCTATATGCCAGACACTGTTGTTGGTAATATAGCAATGAACTAAACATTCTATGGAATGACTTATATTTACAGTTTACATTCTATTGGATGAGAATCTAATGAGGCAAATAACAGGAGGTGAGTGTTAAGAGAAATCACCAGGTGATTTAATCTGGAGCTTAAAACGCAGGAAAGGAGCAATGAGAAATTAAGCCAGAGGGCGGGGAAGGAGAATGATCATAACATGGAAAGCCTGTAGCTCATGTGACTGGTATTGCTAGGAAATCAATTCACTTATGGTTATGCATAGATCATAGTAAGATATTGATTAGCAAGTGTCATAGTCATATTATTTTTTTGATTGGTTCTTTAGCAATTATATGGAGTATGACAGGAGTTATGGAAGAAGTGTATATAGAAGCCATATAACTTAGTATATTTCTGCATCTCCATATTGAATCTTCACAGGATGGCATCAAGTCATTTGTCTTTTAAACAATCTCTACAAATGAAGCAAAGTGTGAGAATCTCTGGCTGAGAAGACTAGAACTATATGTAACCATATTACATGGTGTTCTCCCCAGGTATCATAGTACTTTAGCATGGCAGGATTGCAGAAATCCGATGTAGGGGCCTTTTACAGAATATGAAAAATGAGAGGGTCTTGTAGCACCCAGATTTTACTAAACAGTATGGTTTTCTTTCTGTGACACCATATTATTTTGTAACAATTATGTAGAAAAAGGGGACTTCCCTGGTGGTGCAGTGGTTAAGAATCTGCCTGCCAATGCAGGGGACACAGGTTCGCTCCCTAGTCAGGGAAGATCCCACATGCCACGGAGCAACTAAGCCCGGGCGCCACAACTACTGACCCTGTGCTCTAGAGTGTGCGAACCACAACTACTGAGCTCACATGCCACAACTACTGAATCCCACGTGCTCTAGGGCCTGTGCTCCGCAACAAGAGAAGCCACTGCAATGAGAAGCCCACGCACCACAACGAAGAGTAGTCCCTGCTCACCACAACTAGAGAAAGCCCACGCGCAGCAATGAAGACCAAACACAGCAAAAAAAAAAAAAAAAAAAATTATGTAAAAAGAGGAATAATGTAAATATTTAGATGCTGATCACTAGGCTAGATCAAAATATATTCTGATGTAGTGCTTATAATGCACTTGTCTTTCTAAAAGCTTTGAAGTGTTTGGGTGCAGGAGCACATCCTCTCATCTTGTCCCTGGATCAATTCCATCATAGTATGTTTAAAAGAGTTCAGGCCAGACAGCATCTTTTCTAGAAACCCAAGATGTTTGATTGCCAGGGAATTATATTCAGACTTGTTTGAAGTGTATCACTTAATACGATACAGAAGACATCCTCCTAGAATGCTACTGGGAGAGGGCAATCATGACTAAGAAACTTGCCACAATGAGTTTAAATTTTGTCCAATAACTTTTTAAGTGCAAATAGTCTAACGATGAAGTGTCTAATACAGAACAGTACTTCAAAGAGTAAGCACTCAATAAATATTGAACTATAGGAGTCCACAGTAAAATGGTTTGTAAAAAATAGAGAATCAACTTCACTGACACTGAGGTCTACTTCTTGAGGATCAAAGGTGCATTTAGTGCCACATACAAATATATATGAAGATATATATTGCCAGGTTCTATGATTTTAAGAAAAAAGGCATAAATATTGAAACAAAACAGAAAAATAAAGCAAATAATTATAAAACTAGGGATTGAATAACTGACTTCTCACCTAGTTAGTGGTTCTTGAGTTTTCCCATGGAATATGACCCTTTATAGGTGATATTGGTGTTCCAGATATTTCACAGATCAGGATCTATTTCACAGATCTTTAGATGATTGATAGGCTCTGGCATAGATAAGATAAATTGCAGATAATTCATAGCTATATCTATCTATCTATCTATCTATCTAATCTTCTCGATACCACTCTCAGTTCCTTGCTATCAAGGGCAAGATATTTGAGAAACACTGACAAATCTCCAATGGGAAAGTGATTATGATTTTCACTATTTAATTTTTAGCAAGTATCACACATATAAACACAGGTTCTGTTACAGGTACAATCCATATGTATCACAGTTCTAAATATCAAGCTGTATCATAGTTACTTCTAAATATCAACTTGAGGAAATGCCACAGTTTTTACTTGTTTAAAGGTCATCTGGAAAAAAATCAGGAAATTTGTAGAAGCTTATTTTACTAATGAATGTATTTTATACTCTGTCTTATAAAGTTTCAACACAAAGTTTATTCTTATTGTAATAGCTCAAAATTTCAACACTAAAATAGTCTAGCTATTCATTACCCTCTTTTACTGTGAAGCTTTGTAAATGCTTGTGAACTATCAGATAGATTTTTTTGACTTGTCTGCCATTCTTTTGCTCAGTTTTTTTCCATCTTTTTAAAAATTAAAAAAAAACAGTTATTAGAGTGTGTTTTAAGTTCCTACATACATAACCATCTACCTTTGCACATTGTTTTTCATTTAAATTCTAAACTTTTATGAATCAGTTTATTGACATGAACTGTTCACCTACTTCTCAGCATAATCACCATTAACAATCCCCATAACATTGTTAAAATACTCACTATTTGAAATGCTATTTCATATAACTCATAATTTTCAAAGTTACAATCTAGTTCATAGTGCCAGGCTCTGATTTTTTCAGCCTTTCTCTGGGCTCTTCACAGATGGAAACATCAATACTCATAGCTCTCCTTATTTCCCATCTGTGCCCAGTTCTCAAAGTTGGTCTTGTTGGTTCAGAAGCAGTTCTTGCTGATGCTGGAAGCCATTACGTTGCTCTAGCCAAAATCCTGTGTTATCTAGACAGTTTCTCACCAAGATCTGGGAGCCTCAGTGATGATCAAACTGCTTAGATATTTGCTACCAACAAGAGTCATGCCCCAGGTCTCTGGTAATGGGGCTCTCAGGTGTGTCAAAGCTTTTTCTACCTCCAAAAATTTCAAGTAAAGTAGTCTGCTTTTGTACCTCAGAACCATCCTAGAACTAGAGACATATCTTGAAAACTTGTCCTTTGTTTTAGGATGATCAGTTTCCTTTCCTATTGTCATTTCCTCTTACGAGAATATAGCACTATTTTTCACTTCTAAACCCTTTAATGATTCAATTCCAGATACTTTATTTTCTCAGATTAGAAAAGTGAGTCAAATGACACTTTGGACATATTTCAAAATGATGAGACTTTACATAGACATTTGTAAATCAGATTTATATCCTATACATTACTTGGTTCAGAGAGATTCATGGCAGTTCCGAATATAAAGGGTCCAGCTTTCACTGAAATAATATTCATAAATTTTGAGGAAAAAGAAAGAGTCAGATAATAAGAAGTAAAAGGATAGGTGTATGAGAAGAAGGAGGGGGGAAAGGGGAGAAGGAAAAGAAGGAAAAAGAGGGAAATTAATACTCTTTAGTTCACTCTGAGAGTTTCTTTTATACTTAAGCTTTATATACTGTGTACTTAATATTAACATCCCTGAGACATTAGCCACTGTCTCTACTACTTTAAGGAAAAATAAAGTTTGAAGTTATGATGCTGATTGACACTACTAATTTGTAGTGTCTATTTCACAGCTGGTTTCGAGTATTAGACAGAGGGGCAAAAGTTCAGAACTTCATAGTCTATCACTTACTACATGTGTAAGCAGCTGGGAGCTGTTCACCATGAATGTGACTGAAAATAGAGGCAATTTAGTACTTCCTTAAAGACTGCAATTTGTATTTTATGATTTTAAACCTATTGACTTTTGAAAAATATGCCATCTTTCTTTTATTTTATATAATTTGTCTTTAATTATCTTGTAGTTTATGTTGTGATATGTCATTTCTGTGAAATGCCACTTCTGATCTTGTTCTCAGACTGAAATGTCTTCATCTATCCAGTCATTTCTTATTTCATTTATTTTCCTGGGATGGTAGAAATGACAAGTCCTAGCCAACTTCTGTAGATTGATGGATAAAAAAATCAAGATGATTTGAGCCAGCACTAAAAATAACTCCCTAAATCTCCAAAGTGTCAAGACACCATAGTAATGTCCTCTGGAAATTTGTTTACTTTAAGGGATACATGTTTAACTTGGTGTTTTTTAAGAGAGTAGAGTTGCATTTAGAAGAACTGGCATAAAGGCTTATAGCTTCATTTATGCATTTAAATAAGCATCATTTAGGGTGAATGCAGTAACCTAAAAATTAATAATATAATTCAGCCTCAGATATTTAGCCAATAAGTAATATCACACATGTGAGGTTTGTTGAGTAGATCCACCCACTTCAGGTTGTTGGGTTTTTTTTCTTCCCACTTTAATTTACTTTATTTTACATATATTTTTGTGGCTACAAACAGCAATTGTATTCTCAATGAGCACAATGTGAAAAAAATACCCAGAGTCCTCCATAGGATGTGAAATGCTTTGATTGCTATGAATGTCTCTTCTCAATCACTTTCAGACTTCTAGTATGAATGTCCCCCAAAGTTTCAGCTTTCCAAGTATTTCAGTTAAGTTTTGTTCAGTATGGAATCACTCCAACACTTGTGCCTTAAATCAACAAATCATTTTTTCTGGTATAATTCTACGAGTTCACTGGGAAGTTGTAATTCAGGCAGCTCAGCTGATCATTGGGTAGCAGCAGGTTGGCTGGGTCTATGATGTCTCAAACCATGGCTGGCAGCAAATTCAATACCAGCTGAGGGATGAGAATGACTTGGGTAGTGTTTCTCAGCATCCAGAGGCTGCTTGCCTCATTCACAGAGGAAGTGGTTCCTGAGTTCCCAGGAGCAGTAAGATCAGGCATGCTACAACATATAAGCAGTTTTTCCTTCTTTGTGTCACACTTACATTCATCTAATCAAGTCACAAGGCTAGAGCTACAAGTCAATATGGGAGCGGAATATGCAAGGGCAAAATGAAGGGATGGCTTATTGTCATTTTTGCACATTCATTTTTATACTCTTTGGGAGATAAGAATGCTAGAGATATGGTCTATTTATGTATTTAATAATTTATTAAAATTAAAATATTCCTAACATATGCTAGGTTCCAGAGATACATTGGTAAATATAGAAGATACGTAGCATATAGCCTAGGGGGTATAGGTTTTAGTATCTTCAATACCTTTGAGAAAATTACATCTTACGTGCCAAATGACACTGTTATTCTCATCATTATTGGTAAACTCTTTATGCTAAATTGTCACTAACTAAAATGTCCGAAGGAGCAAGATAGCATGAATTTATAAATCAAACAAGGTATATGACAAAGGGGATAAGGTGAAGATATTCTGAACGACTGGGTATGGGTTCTGCATCTAGTATTTCAAAAGCAAATTTTTTAAAATATTGAGACTTTTGAGAAAAATGTGATGACAGAATAAGATTCACATGCCACTGCTTGTGACCTTTACTGTATGGCTCCCTACATCCTCAGACCATCACGTTTTTTGGCTTTAATGAAATGAACTAGCATTTTATATATGCCAGGTATCATGCTTGGCCTTGAGAAGGTGATATTAAGCAAGATAATAGCTGTTTCTCAGGAACCTCAGGTTGACTTTGACTTCTGGTTTTAACACCATGGTCACTTCACCACTTTTTTCACTTTTAGTCTTATTGCTTTGCCCCATGCTTTCTGTTATATCTTTCTCATTAATCCCTCATCCTAGGCATGGTTTTTCCTGTTCCAAAGTCCAACCTGACCAGCCTGTATGAATAAAGGCATAAAAGCCAATCCAACTGTTTCCCCTAAAAATGAAGACTGTTTAATATGATCTTAACATCCAGTGGTCCCCTATTGATTATTCCTTATCACATTCCACGCAATGACTTTTACAAATCAATCCATCAATATCATCATTACATCATCTACATTACTGAAACGTGTGAGAGATTAACCTGAATATGTCTCACTAGCTTGGTAGCTCAATTATTTTTCTGTACTTTTACTCATTCTTTCTGTTTCTATCCTAGCTTTTAAAAAGATCCTTTTTACTGGTAAACTTATCCCATTTGAGCAAATACCTTACCCCAAACTCTGCTGTTTTCTTGAGGACTCCAGTCCATCAAAAAGTGTGACATTCTTCTAGCCCTTCACTTTTTCCCAGTGCTTTATGTTTTTATCACCCTCCCTGAAGTGTTGCTCAAGTGAATACCCTCTATCAACATGGCTAACCTCCAAATGATCTTTCTCATCTCTCTCTCCCTTATCCACAGCACTTTCCTTAGGCATCTATTTAGCTCTATTTTTCATTATAACCTATAATTAATTATATATATATTAGTTTCTGCTAAAACTTTTTCTTGAAATATTTTCTGGAATGTCAATGATACAGTAACTTCTTTTTTTAAATTGCAGTATAGTTGATTTACAACGTTGTGTTAGTTTCACACGTAAAGCAAAGTGATTCAGATATATATACATACATTCATATATATAAGTATATATATATATTCCTTTTCAGATCTTTTCCCTTATAGGTTATTACAAAATATTGAATATAGTTCTTTGTGCTATACAGAAGGTCCTCACTGGTTATCTATTTTATATATAGCAGTGTTTATCTGTTAATCTGAACTTCCTAATTCATCCCTCCCTGCACCCCCTTTTCTCCTTTGGTAACTATAAGTTTGTTTTCTATGTCTGTGCATCTATTTCTGTTTTGTAAATCAGTTCATTTGTATCATTATTTTTAGATTCCACATATAAGCAATATCATATGGTATGTGTCTTTGTCTGGCTTACTTCACTTAATATAATAATCTCTAGGTCTATCCATGTTGCTGCAAAAGGCATGATTTCATTTTTTCTTATGGCTGAGTAATGTTCCATTGTGTGTGTGTGTGTGTGTGTGTGTGTATCACATCTTCTTTATCCATTCGTCTGTTGATGGACACTTGGGTTGCTTCCATGTCTTCACTACTGTAAATAGTGCTGCTATGAACATTGGGGTGCATGTACCTTTTCGAATTAGAATTTTCTCTGGATATGTGTATACCCAGGAGTGAGACTGCAGTATCATATGGTAAGCCTATTTTTAGTTTTTTAAGGACCTCCATAATTTTCTCCATAGTGGCTGTACCAATTTACATTCCACCTAACAGTGCAAGAGGGTTCCTTTTTCTCCACACCGTCTCCACCATTTGTTATTTGTGGACTTTTTGATGATGGCCATTCTGACCCATGTGAGGTGATACTTCATTGTAGTTTTGATTTGCATTTTTCTAATAATTAGTGATGTTGAGCATTTTTTCATGTGTCTGTTGGCCATCTGTATGTCTTCTTTGGAGAAAAGTCTGTTTAGAATGCTATAATAACTTCTAAGTACAAAAAGTTTCATAGAGTGTATGATGAGATAATTGCAGAAATTATAAGCTCTCGAAAAGAAGTAGTCAGATAGTTTAGGAGCACTTACAACTAGATAAACCATTGTTTAAAAGCACAAATATATTTGTTAGTTTTATTTCAGGGATGAAAGGGAAGTGAGAAATCAGAAGGTCCAAAAACTTCATTAGATATATGAGGAAATGAGGTTCTTTAAGATTTTTAATATTTGTATTGGCTGATCTTCTTACTCTTCCCCCAACAAATATACCCCATAAAAATAAAGATGAAATATATATGTGTATATATGCATACATATATATTTTTCTCTTTTAGGTTAATTTATGAAAATCATGTATTTAAGATTTATCTATTTATTTTTAATATACCTTATCTTAGAAAAAATGTAGATGCCACAGGCATATTGGATATGCCAAGATAGTAGAGTATTTATGGAATGCTGTTCTAGACATTTTTTGTGCTCTAGTTTGTCATATACGAGATAAGAATTTTCTATTCTGTGTGTATTAGTGAGGATTCTTATATTTGGACAGAACATCAACTCAAATTGGCTTAAAAATAATTTATTGGTTTATTTAATTAGAAATTCAGAGAACAGTCTGGCTTTAACGATGTCTGTCTGGATCCAGATCCTGGAATAGAAGAAACATCAATTCCTCAGTTCCAGGACTTGCTTTCTTTTCCTGTGGCTTCCTTTCAGGCATGATCCCATTCTATTTATGTTGGCATAAATAGGCACAAGAAGCTCCAGGCTTATCTTTAACAATGTAGCAAACTCAGGGAAAGAAAGAAGCAAAATTTTGGGGATCGACTCTGATTTGGTTTAGACTGGATTACACAGTTTCATCTGACTTAATCACCAGGGCCAGAATAATGAAATATGCTGGTTAGCCACATGGTATTTTGCTCATGTTTGGAGATGAGAAGTGTTTCAAGCACCATTCAATCCAATGGAAGTGAAAATGAGAAAGAGAACCAGAGCATTGTTACCAGAAAGGCCACAGAAATTGGTCAGGCAAACACACCAGGCTTTGTAAGAAATATTAAAAACATGATATATATTCAAAGTCACGGTTTACATTTATCTTGGTTTTAAATGCCATAAAAGAAAAATAAACATTAGAAGAATGAAATAAAGTATCACTGATAGTGCATTTCCTCTAATATGAGTAAAAATTATGTATGATGGGATTTGTATAGGTCTATGTTAAAAAAATAAATTCCAGTGAAATACAACTGTACACTTACTAATACTAGGTATTATTCAATCACTATATTTTTCTACTTTGTTACTTCCATTTTAATAGGCTAGTCACCATAATATTACTTAAGGGCATTGTATGATACTTAATAGGTTCTAAACAATATTTCTTATTTAATTACATGAATACTGTAATTCCCATCCTAACAATATATTTTCATTTAAGAAGCTGACTACTCTTTCATTATGAAACAAAATTAATTAAATGAACCCTGATCTAATTATGTAAGTGTTCCTTTTGACACAAAAATTAAAGCTTCTATTTCAGAATATAGCTGAGAAATAAGACTAAAGAGGTCAAATATTAAAAATTTTGACATCTTACATATATTGTTTAATTATTTAACATCATTTAATATTGTGCATTCTGGAGTATGCAATCATTAAGTCTTTTGTGTCAGTATACTAAAAATAAAACAAAGTGAAATAATCTAGTGAGTTTTATTGTACTTAATAATTTTAGTAACTTTTAGTCCTAAAAAAAATGTCTGTGACTGTCATCCTCCTGCTGCCAGAAAATTCTCAGCCAGTCTCAATGTTAAGTAATAAGTAATTCCCACCTTTTTTTTTTTTTGCTCGATTTTGTCAGCAGATGCCTTGCATTCAGTTAAAATATGTGATATTTAGAGAAATGTTCTCTTTCATTTTCTTCTACTTAAAGAAAAATTAGAATGTCTTCTTAAAACAGATCACATTGTGAATTTCATGATACTGAGAAACCAGTTATTTCTCTACAGAGGGCAGTAAAACCCTTTATTTTCATTACCTTCATATTTGTTCTGCATTTATTTTAAAACATTAGGTAGCACCCACACGATTTGAGTACTCAGCTATTCAAAATTTGTTAATGTCTCCAGCATTCTGTTATTGCTTTTGGTATTTGAAATATTTAAAAAAGAAGAAAGAGCATATAATGCTTGCATTCATCTAGCAAAGATGAATCATGTTTATATATCAAACAGAACAAATAAATCATATGCCAATAGAACTACTTTGGAAATATGCACTGAAGAGTAGAATTTTTTTTAATGATCTCATGATATCCCTTCTAAAAAAAGCAATCTGATATGACTTTCATTATTCCTTCTGTCATGAAAGTAATAGGACACATGAGTATTTAGAATACTTGAGTGTTTAAACTACCATATGCAAACTATTTGTTTCTCCTTTAGGAATATGATATTATCTTTCCACATTATGAGAATGATGAATGCTATCTCTTCTCTTATGTGTGTGTCTTAAATGCATATGTCTCCTCTGATACAGGTGTTCTTAAATCTCTTTTTTTTCCCCTGTAACAGATAAAATGAATTTGCTGACATAAATATTATATAAACTGTATTGAAAAACTATTTCTCCCAGGTATGATGTCAAGAACTTTACATGATTCTTGATTTCTGTTACAAAACTTCAAGATATGAATTACAATTTGTTTTACATATGAGGAAACCAAGCTTCACAGAGACCAAGCAACTTGTCTAAGTTAGTTGAATTACTAAATCCTGGAATTAGGTGATAAGCCAAGTTTCACTGGCTAAAATGTACTTTCTTTCATGTGCCATCTTTCCTTCTCTATAAAATAGATGCCTGTATTAAAAAAGAAGAAAGATGTCAAGTCAATAAACTAAAAAAAGATCAAACTAAACCTAAAGCAAGCAGAAGTAAGGAAATAATAAAAATGATTAGAATGGGAATTAATGAAATAGAAATAGGGGAATATTGTAAATCAACAAAACCAAAGATTGATTTTTGAAAAGATTAATAAAACTGATAAACTTTTAGCTAGTCTTACCAAGCAAAGAGAGTAAGGGAGAGAAGACCCAAATTACTAAAATTTTGGAATGTAAGAGGGAAACTCATTACTAATATTATAGAAACAAAGAGGAATGCTATGAAAATAAGGTCATATTATTAAAAGTGTACCAACAAATTAGATAACTTAGATGAAATGGATACATTCTTAGTAAGTTACAAACTGTAAAAAGTGACTTAATAAGAAAGGTAATCTAAGTAAATTTAACAAGTAAAGAAATTGAAGTGATAATTACAAAACTTCCAACAAAGAAAAGGTCAGGCATTGATTGATAGATTCATTAGTGAAATCTACCAAACATTTATAGAAGAATTAATAACAATCCTTCTCAGACTTTTCCAAAAAGTAGAGGAGGAGAGGACACTCCCCATAGATTCTATGACATCAATATATACTCTAATACCAAAACCAGACAACATATCATAAGGAAAAACAAAACCAGAAACTACAGTCAGTACTTTTCAGACACAAGAATTCTCAACACAATACTAGCAAACCAAATCTAGCAACATGTAAAAAGGATTATACAACATGATGAAGTGAAATTTCTCCCAGAAATGCAAGGTTGGATTAACATTTGAAAATCCATCAGTGTAATGCACTATGTTAATAAAGGACAAAAATTTGCATAATTATCTAAATAGACTCAGAAACAAATTTTGACAAAATCTACACCTTTAAATGAAAAAAAAAGAGAAAGCATTCAACAAAATAGGAATAGAAGTGAACTTCGTTCTGATAAAAGAATGTATGAAAAATCCACAGCTAACTATGGGGGAATGACTGAATATATCGCCTCTAAGATCAGGAATGGGATAAAAATGTGCTCTCTTGTCACTTCAATACACAACTGGATTTTCTAGGCAGGGCAATTAGACAAGAAAAATAAAAATTAAAATGGTCCAGATTGGAAAGGAAGAAGCAAAACTGTTACAGAAATGCAGTGAGATCTAGATATGATCTCATATATAGAAACTCCTTAAAAATCCGTACATATCTATTAGATGTTATATATGAGTTCAGCAAAGTTGCAGGATAAATATCAATGTATTAAAAAAACAATTGTTTCTCTATATACTAGCATAAATAAAATTATGAAAACAATTTTGTCTGCAAAAATGCCTAAGTGCAACTCCTAGGTAGTATGATAAGCAATTGTTTGGTTTTGTAAGAAACTACCTTACTCTTTCCAGTTGCATACAATTTTAGCAGATTATTTATTTGTTTGTTTGTTTGTTTATTTATTTTGCGGTATGCGGGCCCCTCACTGTTGTGGCCTCTCCCGTTGCGGAGCACAGGCTCTGGACGCGCAGGCTCAGCGGCCATGGCTCACGGGCCCAACCGCTCCGCGGCATGTGGGATCTTCCCGGACCGAGGCACGAACCTGTGTCCCCCTGCATCGGCAGGCGGACTCTCAACCACTGCGCCACCAGGGAAGCCCCAGATTTATTTTTTGAATATCTATTACAGGCTAGGCTTATTTCAGGCTACACTTCTAGGAGCTTGAAGAAAGGCAATGCAAAAAACACACAACATTCCTTTCCTCATATAGTACTCATTCTCGTTGGAGGAGATAACCAGTTAACAAAATAAACAAGTGAATAAAATATATTGGATCTTAAAAAATGCAATGCAGAAAAAAAGACAAGTGAGGAGGATAAGGAAGGCTGGAATTTGGAACCCGTTTTATAGTGAGGAGAAGGAAGACCTTTGGGAGAAGACACCGGTGGAAGCTCATCTCATGTATTATAAAGTTTTAAAACTTCGTATTTCCTGATGCTTCAATATCCCAATGAACTTTCTGTGAGCACCCTGCCCAGGTAACCAGGTGCAGCACTGTGGTAAGGCTGATCCTGCCACAAGTTCCCCTTCTCACCCTGCCTGACTGTGACGTCATGATATTCACAGGCACCCATGAAATCCCCTCAAGCCTTTTCCTTGTATTAATATATTCCACCCTGCCCCCCAATAAAGGCACCTGCCCACAGGTCCTCATTCTCTCTTGGCTCCTTGCAACTCCCGCCATATGGCCCCCTGCATGTGTCTCCCCTTCCAGGACCTGTAGGTATAAAAAATCTCTTTCACTCACATGGTGTTATTCCATGATCCTACCTGACAGACCTTCCTAAAATCCCATTTAAGTTATAAAAGTATTCCTTCCAACACACCTGGGCTATTTGAAGAAATCACATTCCAGATATTCCTTAACAAGTATGAAGTTAATTCCTCAGAAAGCATAGGAGCAGGGCCCTCCTGGCCACTAGGCACTGTAGGCAGAGTGTGGAGAGCCCACGATATTTTTTAGGGACCCATACAATTTTTACTATTTAATTTCTTCTAAAATCAGAAAAAGTGAATGTACTGATAGAGAACATATAACAATGGGGGTGGGTGGGAGAGGGCTGGACTGGGAGTTTGGGATTAGCAGATGCAAACCAGTATATAAAGAACGGATAAATAACAAGGTCCTACTGTTTAGCACATGGAACTATAGCCAATATCCTGTGATAAACCACAATGGAAAACTATGAAAAAGAATGTGTATATGTATAACTGAGTCACTTTGCTGTACAGCAGTAATTAACACTACATTGTAATTCAACTATACTTCAATAAAAAATAAATTTAAAAAAAGAACATATAACTATAAATCCAGCCTGGATTATATTCCTCTTTTTAAAGTCATAAAATATAATTTTTAATTTTTTTTATGTAGGAAGGGGCCCATGAAGACAAATGTTCCTATGCCTAGAACCAGTAGGATGCATCCTGGAAAGAAGCTGAGTGCATGAGGGGAGTGAGGTAGAGAGAAATTCAAATAGTTGGGAGATTACTGGGAAAGAGCACAGAAGTCCTTAAGGCCATATTTACACTTGAGCTTTTACCCTGAGAGAGATGAGAAACAATTAGAGAATTCTGAACATAAATTAACATTTTAAAAGGATCGTTATTGCTGTGCTGTACAGAGTAGATGGTAAAGGCAAGTGGATTATTGAAGATACTGGCAAAATCAAAGTGAAATCATTCTCTGGCAGAGGTGACATGAAGTAGTCAGTTATTGAATGCATTTATTAGTGTCCAACATCCAGAAATAGCAAGACTAAAACTACCAGATAACTAAAATAGTAATTAGCAAGAGTTTATTGTGTACATATAACAGTTTGTGAACTGGGAGCTCTCAAACCAACATGGGAATGAGGTTCAGAGGTATTGCTATAGGAGAGCTTATACAATGAAAAAGTAGAGGCTGCTTATTCTGTACAATGATGGGTTATAGCATTAGAGCTTCCCTAGTGATAGCGTATTGTTTAAAAGTGGACACCACTTGCCAATTTGGGGGAGCAGCTTAAGTTTCATTTATGATTTTCAGAGGCATTTGCAAGAAGTCACCGAAGTTTTGTTTGTTTTGTAAAATAAGCTAAATTAAGTTTTGCTTATGTGGCCTAATTGATTTTGTCTGTTTAGGGAATTTTCAAGTCTGGTCTCTATTTTGTACTTAACTTTAATTTAAGTTAGAATTAAAAGGATTTGCTAATTGTTTGAGACTGGAGGCATAAGAGAATGAGCATGTAGATGGATGTACTTAATTCTCCCAACCAAAAGGAAACTGGGGTCAACTACTACCTGCCTGCTTTTAACTTCTCCAGTAAAAGGCCATAGCTTCGCTCCAAAGATTTTTCTTGTTAGCATCAGCTGCTTCTTCTATATTCAGACAAGTAAATGAAGAAATGTAAACAAAAAGTGTGATAATGACTGAATAGTGACAATGACGGCCGTGTCAAAATTTTGGTGTTTTCTTTTCTCCAATTAGGAGACCTTTTGTATGTTAGGATCATTTACTCTTTAGTTACCCATGATGGTGTTAGAAGTAATTGCAGTGAATATCAGATGTTGTCAACATTAATGTCTATGCCAATGATTTTCAAACAGATAAACAGTGCCGTCACTGCAGAGGGAATGAGATTGCTGAGATGAGAAGTGCATGATGGGCATACCCCAGAGGGAGTAGCTAGGAGACAAGGTGGTGATGGGGAAAAAGGAGGGGGTGTGCCATGTGGAACAGACCAGTAGAATGCCTGGTAGTATCTGAACATTTTACGGAGGATGGGTTGGCTCCATTATAAGTAATGGCCCACCATCAGCATTTTAAATTAGGTTTTATAGTGATTCTTTGCTCTATTTCATTCTCTTGCCCACTTGTGGGGGAAAAAAAAAGTATATGGTATTCAAGTCAGATTTCCAAGGGGAAGAAAAAGAAAAGCAAACTCTAAAATGGAGATTGAAGTCATAACTATGGCTTCATTAACAGAATACTCAACGAACTGAACCACAAACAATATTCGGTTTTCTGTAGATTAGAACACAGAGTTCTGAAACTTAAAGTTTGCTTGAGAGTTGTGTGAGAGTTATTGGAAATGGGAATTTTTGCCCAGAGATTATGAATTTACATTGTTTTCTGGTTAATAATGGAAAGCCAAGTGGAAAAAAAAAATCCTCCAAGGACTGACACTCTTAAGCCTAACCCAATCAGCAGGTCAAGAAACTTCTATCATCTTCCTGTAAATTGATCTGTTCTAATTATAGCTCAAAGGAATTATCAGGGAAACTCCTGGAAACAGTAATTAGTCAAAAAAGATTGAGATGCCCCATCAAACATTTTAGTTTTAAGAAGATATGTTTCACATTTGCAGCCTCCTTTGAACAAGGAGCCCCAGGTGCTGGTGGTATAATGAGGGCACTTTATAATACTGGGGCATGTGGTCTCCAAATAAGACAGACTGTAGCCTTTTCTGCCTTTTTTGTACATCATTTTGCCAGTTGCTGGAGTTTGCTTTAGTTTCTGGCTTCTCTGTTGACCTGATTAGATTAACTGAGTATTTAAATTTTATTTATTCATTACTTGCTTCTGCCAATTTCCCAAAAGGATTTCAGGTGAGCTTAACTGGAAGGCCCTTCACAGAACCCTCCGCATTGTTCCTGTTTGTAATTCACAAATCATTAACACCTCTGTATAGGAGTGCCTTATCAGGCCTCTTGAGTTTTGCAGTTTATACATGGTATTTGTATTATTTAACCTGAGATGTTCTCTCTGCATATCTATTTGTAGTTTTGATGTTTCATTTGGATTCTTGGATATACATGTTCCGCGTACCGACATTTATTTGTTTGAACGCTCTCACTTATCTGCTACCAGTGGCGTGGCGCGGGGGGAGGCGGAGTCAGCGGAGGCGGTGGAGCTGGGAGGGTGGGAGACTGGGGGTGGGAGGGGGGAAAGCACGAGAGTGCGTGCGGGCGTGGCTGAGTGTTTACCCGCATAAGGCAGCGAGACGCCGGGGCCTACCTCAGACGAGCAGGGTCTCGGCGCCTGCCAGCAGCTTCTCCCGGTCCCCCGGACACAGCGACGGCTCGGTTGTGAGGATGCGGGGAAGCGAGTGTCCGGCCCCACACGTGGAGGACATGGACCTGCACCCCAAGCTGATGCAGGAGTTCACCTGCCTGCACCACTGACGAGGACGTGCTCATCTCTGGGTTCCACCAGTTGCTTGGCTTCCAGCTCAACCCGGCTGGCTATGCTTTTTCCTGCCCATGACCAGCTGGAACCTACAAGCAGCAATTGGCGCCTATTATGACTTCCAGAGGCCAAACATCAGTGTGCCCTCTATGTCCTTTGTTGAAGATGTCACCATAGGAGAAGGGGAGTCGATACCTTCTGATACTCAGTTTATAAAAACATGGCGGATGCAGAATTCTGGGGCAGAGGCCTGGCCTCCAGGGGTTTGTTTTAAATACGTCAGAGGAGACCAATTTGGACTTGTGCACGTGGTGATGGTGAGATCGCTAGAGCCCCAAGAGATTGAAGATGTTAGCATCCAGGTGTGCAGCCCAGATAGAGCAGGAATGTATCTGAGCAGGACAGCGGCGGATATACGCGGCCACAGGACTCTACCATGGAGATAGATGCCTTCGGGGCCCTTCTCGGTGTGGAGGTGGGTGGACTTTTAGGAGTAACGTAGCAGCTGTCATCTTTTGAAACGGAGTGCGATACACAGCCACATCGCAAGGTAGAAGGAAACTTCAACCCTTTTGCCTCTCCGTAAAAGAACCGACGGTCGGGCTTCCCTGGAGGCGCAGTGGTTGAGAGTTCGCCTGCCGATGCAGGGGAGACGGGTTCGTGCCCCGGTCTGGGAGGATCCCACATGCCGTGGGGCCATGGCCGCTGAGCCTGTGCGTCTGGAGCCTGTGCTCCGCAACGGGAGAGGCCACAACAGTGAGAGGCCCGCGTACCGCAAAAAAAAAAAGAACCGACAATCAGGTGAAACAATTTAAAAGACCCTGGGGATTCCGGTTTGACTCCATCAGCAAAAACACATGGGCTCCTGTTCCTCACCACAGCGAGCAAGATGGGAGTAGACCCTCACAGAACTCTGTGAATCTCTCCCCCAGCCGTCACGCAGCTTGTCCGTAAGGTAGGTGCCCGAGGAGAAAGGGCAGGTGGTGGGCCTTGGGATTTGTGATACCCCTTCATGGCAAACCTAGAAGCCTAGAATGTTCTTTAAGACTGCTTAGTTCTCCTGCTAATGCAACAGCACACATACCTACCCCCCTCCCCCCGCCACGTCCATGTCCTGTGGATATTACTCCATCCACGTTTGTAATTTACTGCTCTCTCTCTGCTCTGGTTTGGGTGTTGAAAGAACCAACTTCTTTACCTTTAGCATTAACAAAAAAAAAAGTCAAAATATCACGTCATTCTTCCAGTGTAAATGCGTACTAAGTGTGGAGCAGCAACACAGCTTTGGAATTCGTTCCTGCTGTGGTTTTTTTTGGATTTGGGTGGGGTGTTTTTCTTGAGGAAAAAGACAAGCTCAATTATTTATCCTAAATGTTGTTGAGCTTCCAGTTTATTTACCTTGTTTGTGTGAGTTTCAAGTTTATTTACCTTGTTTGTGTGTCTTGTCGATATTTTTCCAGTCTCTTACAGCCCATCCACGTCCTCACTCAAAACCTGGAGTGGCCCAAGTGATATTTTGACTTTTCATGTGTGAGGAATAAGTGAGAGAATTGTTGAGTTAATCATCATTTTAAATATTCTGACTGTTCTAAGACACTTCTAGGTGTTTGATTTCTTCATCTGTTTCTTTCCATGCTTGCTGATTAAACAGTGTCTTCCATGCTCTGCTAAGGTGATGATGGTTCCTGGTTGTTGGTTTTGGTTGGTTGAATAAAGCCCTGATGCTGAGAGCTAAGAAAGACAAAAAAAAGTTTTTAAAATGTATAATCTCTCTGGCCAAAATTATTTGGTACTTGAAATACCAATTTATCTTATTTGATTGGAAATGCTTTTGGAGAAAGCAGAAAAAAAACAAGTTTAGACCTTAGCACTCAAGGTAGCATCTGACATGTTACCAACTTTACTGAGCTTTCCTTTTGTGAATTTAGACAGGTAAAAGCTGCCGAAACTCTATTTGTATTCTGTAGTGTAGATTGTGGTTCTCAAACTTTAATGTAGTTTAGAATTTCTTACACTGCTTGTTAAAACACAGATTGCTGGTCTCGACACCCAGTCTTTTTGATTCAGTATTAGGTTGGGTTTGGGAATTTGTTTTTCTAACAAGTTCCCAGGTGAAGGTGATATTGCTGGCTTGAGAACTGCTGATGTTGTAGATTACGCCAAAGTTTAAGATGATAGGGGCTTCCCTGGTGGCGCAGTGGTTGAGAATCTGCCTGCTAATGCAGGGGACACGGGTTCGAGCCCTGGTCTGGGAGGATCCCACATGCCGCGGAGCAACTAGGCCCGTGAGCCACGACTACTGAGCCTGCGCGTCTGGAGCCTGTGCTCCGCAACAAGAGGCCGCGATAGTGAGAGGCCCGCGCACCGCGATGAAGAGTGGCCCCCGCTTGCCACAACTAGAGAAAGCCCTCACACAGAAATGAAGACGCAACACAGCAAAAATAAATTAATTAATTAATAAAAACTCCTACCCCCAACATCTTCTTAAAAAAAAAAAAAAAAAAAAAAGTTTAAGATGATAATTTTGCTCTTAGAAAAAAATGTCTCTTTGTTGGAAAAAAAGGCACGAAGCCTAAATTTTGATCTCAGTATATTACTCCATGCAAGCTCTTTCCAAGGTACATCTGTTATTGGTGGCTGAAATTGTTTAACATTTAAATTCTAAATACAAAGCTGTTTACTTCTAAGACATGTATTGATACTATGTACAGAGAGAAAAAAGGTTTATTAAGACAGAATTCTGTTTATTTCCTTGTGCCTGCTGTAAGAAATAGAATCATCGATTTAATGACTTTCTATGAATAAGCAATACCAGTTGAGAGTAGATAAATTTAAAATATGGTGTAAAAAATAATATAAAACCAAATGTTTTAACTCCACACACCCAGAGGTAATAATTTTACATCTTAGCATTTAATTTGCAGATTGTATATGTGTATATTTTATATATATTTATATATAATATTATATATAACATTTACATATTATTTTAATTCTGATTTATTTTACTTAATATTACATAGTAATTACTTGTAATTACATTTTCTTACCAAAATATTCTTAAATAATTTTTAAATAGTTACAGAGAAATCAATCATAATATATCAAAACCCCATCTCTAAACATTAGAGTTCAGCTCTTAATATTTACCTTGTAATGAGAATTTTATCACTCTTAATTACATACTTGTTGCCTACACCTGTGGAAATATCCACCTAAGGCCTCGTCTCGGTCTAACCAAAACCATTTAGTCCAGATCCGTCCACAGCCTGTAAAACTCTCTGTGACTTAAAACATGTTTTTTCTGGTATGATCCTCTTATCACATATGAGGTTTTTAAATTCTTTCACTAGTTAGAGTCTCTTCTACTTAAAGTAAGATCTTTATGCACACAGGGCCATGGCAGTCCTTGAGTAAGCCTGTCATGTTCCCACCTGTCAATAAGCATTCAGCACATTTCTGCTCACTTGCTCTGTGACAACCTAGGTATCATGTGTCTTTGGGAAAACATAGTCCCACTTAAATTTCTTCCTTCTAAATCTCCTGTTTAGGGACAGCTATGGTACCTATTACCATAAGGCCAGGGATTTTTGACAACAGATCATGGCAGAGTCTTGTCAGAAACAGCTCATTTAGCAAAACTTCTGGCGTGTGGCATTTATTCAGCCAGATGATTTTATACTCATGAGAAATGAGAACTTTTTTGTACTTACAATTTGATTTTTTTTTTGCTTCATCTCATTTAACTCTTGGTAAAATCCTTGTGTGTCTCATCTGTACAAACAAAACATTATTTGTAGCAAATCTCTTCCAGCTCAAAACTCAACATTCCCACCAGCTCCCTCTTTTAATATCCACCAAATTAGACAATGATAGTCTCTGTTATCTGGCCCAGTCTCACTACAACAGCGACATTTCTTCTGGTGATTCTTGTCCTTAAGGACTTGAAATTGCCTTCAGAACTAACCTGAGAGCATGAGGATTTATCTCCCACCTTGATTCCCATCTAAGATCTATGAAGAACAGTCCCTGAACGGTGCTTGACACATAGCAGAACAACCAATATTTGTTCAATGAGTAATTCGTTAACACTATTAAAATTTAGCAGATGTTTTACTTTTTTTCTCCAGAAATTAACTTTCAGTTAACGCGGTCTGCTTGGTTTTCATGCTATTGTTTATTTATATTGATGTATTAATTTACAAATCATTTGCTTCCAAAAAGAGTTTGAAGTATAGTATATAAAATATCTGTATAAGTCCATTAAACAGTAAAAGCATAATGGATGATTAAAGAGTATATTATGTTCCTCTCAAATTTATTTAAAATCAAAAATAAGCTTAATTTGTCTTCCATATGCAAAATCCATAATGAATGGTGGGTGTCGGTGGTTAGAAAAAGGAGATTGACTTTAAATAAAAAAATACCACTTAGTGATGATGATTATAACACATTTTAAATATGAGTCACTGTGTGCTAGCATTTATAGAATAAAAATTATGAAAAATTTAGATATATTGACATTTCTGGGTTTAGAATACTAACAATTCTTATGTCATTAAATATGTACTGTTCTTGGCAATGGGCATGAAAATATTGCCTAGGCACATGAAGTTATACCATTTTGAGAGTATAATATTCATTTCAGCATGCCAGTCTTTTTTTTTTTTTTTTTGTGCGGTACGCGGGCCTCCCACTGCCGCGGCCTCTCCCGTTGCGGAGCACAGGCTCCGGACACGCAGGCTCAGCGGCCATGGCTCACGGGCCCAGCCGCTCCGCGGCATGTGGGATCTTCCCGGACCGGGGCACGAATCCTGCATCGGCTGGCGGACTCCCAACCACTGCACCACCAGGGAAGCCCCAGCATGCCAGTCTTAAATTCAGGGATTAAACTAATTTTTCTTTTTCAGAGTAATAAATTTATAATTCAACTGGCTTGCATCCACATATTTTCCTCAGTACATGCAAACGTGTTCAAATATTGGATCTGAAATAACTTGACTTTCTATTTAAATTTTGGTGAGTTAATGACAGCAGGAGATTAAAAAGGAGCAAATACCTTGGGCAAGTGCCACTGCTCTGTTGGAGTTTTGTTTTAATGGAAGTTCACTTTTTTCTACTGGAAGACTATGTGAGATTTAGAGTTTAAATACGAACCGTATAATTCATGAGTTAGCTCATGAAGTAATTTGCTTTAACTGTGAGTCTCAGTTGTATATTTCTTGTTTTATTCTTTTTTTAATGACATTTATTGTTCTCTTTCTAACTTTGCAAGCAATACATGTTCATTGCAGACAATTAGAAATACATAAAAACATGAAGTAAAATTAATAATCACCCATAATCCCCACCCCCCAGAGATAACCATCGTTAGCATTTTAATGCATTTCTTCCTGGTATCTACGTATTTTTTTTATACTGTATATCTTAATTTTATTTTTTTAACATCTTTATTGGAGTATAATTGCTTTACAATGGTGTGTTAGTTTCTGCTTTATAACAAAGTGAATCAGCTATACATACATATTGGAGTATAATTGGAGTTATTGGAGTATAATTGCTTTACAATGGTGTGTTAGTTTCTGCTTTATAACAAAGTGAATCAGCTATACATAAATATGTTCCCATATCTCCCCCCTCTTGCGTCTCCCTCCCTCCCTATCCCACCCCTCTAGGTGGTCACAAAGCATCGAGCTGACCTCCCTGTGCTATGCGGCTGCTTCCCACTAGCTATCTATTTTACATTTGGTAGTGTATATGTGTCCATGCCACACTCTCACTTCGTCCGGGCTTACCCTTCCCCCTCCCTGTGTCCTCAAGTCCATTCTCTACATCTGCATCTTTATTCCTGTCCTGCCCTAGGTTCTTCAGAACCACTTTTTTTTTTTTTTTTAGATTCCATATATATGTGTTAGCATACAGTATTTGTGACTTACTTCACTCTGTATGACAGACTCTAGGTCCATTCACCTCACTACAAATAACTCAGTTTCGTTTCTTTTTATGGCTAATTGAAATATAATTGACATATAACACTTTGTTAGTTCCAAGTACACAACAGCATGATTCAGTATTTCTGTACACTATAAAATGATCACCATGATATGCCTAGTTATCATCTGTCGCCATACAAAGATACTACAGTTGTATATTTCTAAATGCAGAAAATAAATGCCTACTTCATGGACTGTTGTCCATGAAGATTAAATAAAATCTGTCCATGAAAGATTAAATAAAATGTTACATGAAATGATTTTTCTAAATGCGTAAAAGATTACTTATCATAGTACTTTCCCCAAATTTTATTTGTCATCTTGTCTAGTATTTCTAAGGATGGGAATGGTACTAAAACTCTTCCTAAAAAATTCAAAATATTTACAAACAAGCAGAGAAAATTAATGCAGAAATATTGAAGAGGCAAAACAACATGGAATTTTTGAGGAACACCTGTAAATTGGTAAAGCTAGAGGGAAGAGACAATGAAAGGAAGTAGTCTGAATGCAACTAGAAAGTTAGATACCTTCCACTCATACCCATTGATGACTAAGTGTTTCCTACCCAGACACTGCTTTTACTGACCCCAGAAACTATGCTAATTTTCCCCCTACTCCTGGACTGCCATTGGGCCATCTCTCTGCCTGTGAACATGGTATTGGCTGCACCAGAATCCGTTCATTACCTAACTTTTCACTGAATCTCCACAGACATAATTAGCCTCTTGTAATCAACACATTCTGTATGTTTTATTTTTAGAGACCCATATCTATGGTCACCTTTTAGATGTAAACTTGTCTAGTACAAGAACTTAATTCCTAATCATCCTAATATTTTCAAAGCCTCGATCAGATTGCAAGTAGCAGATACAAGAGATATTTATTAAGCTGACTGCTAAATTTTGTAAAGTACATTTATTTAGATTTTATTACTTTATATTTATTATGTTATTTAGCAAATTTTATTATTGCTGTATCATCCAGAGGCACATACAGTTACTACTGTCATTTAAAATCAGTGGGAGTGGAGGGGGATTTTGCAAGGTATATTTGCTAATGTTCAGTACATACAGGAATTTCACAAACTAAATTCACATCATGAATATTCACATTAGGTACAGAGCATGAGATCTAACTTGTGGACTGAGGTTACAATATTGTGGAGGAGCATTAGTAAGCTTACTTGCTTGCAGAAAAATATCACCTCCTTAACCTAACTCGTATCAGAAATAATGCTGACATTTTAGTCTTGATACTTTTGACTCCTTTCTTTCAGTGGGTTTTGAACTCAGAGAATGGGTAATGCACTGTATATATTGACTCCCTTGAACTATAGCAAGGATAACTTCAGTCAATATAGTGGCAAGATAAGAACAATTTGTTATGGTTTTTTGCTTTAGATTTATACGTTTGCCTTAAAAAAATTTTTGTTTTATATTGGAGTACAGTAGAGTATATATTTTTTTATTAGAAAGATATTTATTTTTTCTTTTCCATTATAGTTTATTATAAGATATTTAATATAGTTCCCTCTGCTATACAGTAGGACCTTGTTTATTATATTTATTTTTAAAATTTTTATTTTATATTGGAGTAGAGTTGATTAACAATGTTGTGTTAGTTTCAGGTGTACAGCAAAGTGATTCAGTTATACACATACATGTATCTGTTCTTTTTCAGATTATTTTCACATTTAGGTTATTACAGAGTATTAAGCAGAGTTCCCTATGCTCTACAGTAGGTCCTTGTTGGTTATCTATTTTAAATAGAGCAGTGTGTACATGTCAATCCCACACTCCCAGTCTCTCTCTCCTCCACCACCCTTCCTCGGTGCTAGCCATAAGTTCGTTCTCTAAGTCTGTGAGTCTGTTTCTGTTTCGTAGACAAGTTCGTTTGTATCTTTTTTTTTTTTAGATTCCACATATAAGTGATATCATATGATATTTGTCTTTCTCTTTCTGACTTGCTTCACTTAGAATGATAATCTCCAGGTCCATTCATGTTGCTGCAGATGGAATCATTTTGTTCTTTTTTATGGCTGAGTAATATTCCATTGTATATATGTACCATATTTCCTTAACCTGTCCTCTGTTGATGGACATTTAGGTTGCTTCCATGTCTTGGCTATTGTAAACAGCACTGCAATGAACATTGGGGTGCATGTATCTTTTTGAACAATGGTTTTCTCCAGATATATGCCCAGGAGTGGGATTGCTGGATCATATGGTAGCTCTGTCTTTAGTTTCTTAAGGAAACTCCATACTGTTCTCCGTAGTGGCTGTATCAATTTACATTCCCACCAACAGTGCAAGAGGGTTCCGTCTTCTCCACACCCTCTCCAGCATTTATTGTTTGTAGACTTTTTGGTGATGGCCATCCTGACTGGTGTGAGGTGATAGCTCATTGTAGTTTTGATTTTCATTTCTCCAGTAATCAGTGATGTTGAACATTTTTTCTTGTGCCTCTTTGCCATCTGTATGTCTTCTTTGGAGAAATGTCTATTTAGATCTTCTGCTCATTTCTTGATTGGGTTGTTTGTTTTTTTTAATATTGAGCTGCATGAGCTATTTGTATGTTTTGGAGATTAATCCCTTGTTGGTCTCATCATTTGCAAATATTTTCTCCCATTCTGTGGGTTGTCTTTTCATTTTGTTAATGGTTACCTTTGCTTTGCAAAAGCTTTTAAATTTAATTAGGTCCCATTCATTACTCTAGGAGGTGAATCCAAAAAGATATTGCTGTGATTTATGTCAAAGAGTGTTTTGCCTATGTTTTCCTCTAAGAGTTTTATAGTATCCAATCTTACATTTAGGGTTTTTTTTTTTTTTTTTTTTTGTGGTATGCCGTCCTCTCACTGTTATGGCCTCTCCCGTTGCGGAGCACAGGCTCCGGATGCACAGGCTCAGCGGCCATGGCTCACGGGCCCAGCCGCTCCGCGGCATGTGGGATCTTCCCAGACTGGGGCACGAACCCGTGTCCCCTGCATCGGCAGGCGGACTCTCAACCACTGCGCCACCAGGGAAGCCCACATTTAGGTTTTAATCCATTTTGCATCTATTTTTGTGTATGGTGTTAGAGAATGTTCTAATTTCATTCTTTTACATGTAGCTGTCCAGTTTTCCCAGTACTAGCTATCAAAAAGACTGTCTTGTCTCCATTGTATGTTCTTGCCTCCTTTGTTGTAGATTAATTGACCATAGGTGCGTGGGTTTATTTCTGGGCTTTCTATCCTGTTCCATTGATCTTTAGTGACTTGGACTCTAAATCCACAACAAGGAGCAGAGAAAACAATACTCAAAATTGGATATTTTTAGAAATATGGGGATCCTTTATATATGTCATCTGATGATATATTTACTAGTGGAACTAAGAGCTTCTTATTAGGGTATATTTGAACTTGTAGAGAGATGTGAAAGCTGCATGTTTATTAGCACCTACTAGTATTTGTTATTGCTAATATATCAATAGAAGAGAGAAAGATTTGTTTTTTAGTGAGCATATTTTCTATGACTGTACTGAATCCATTCTCTGACTTTTACTTTTTAATGCTGGGAGAAAAATTAGATACTTATATTTATATGAAGTATACTGAGTCCTAATAGATTTGAGTTCACAGTCCAGTTTAGCCATTGACTATCTAAAAATGGGCAAAGTAAGACAATACCTCAGTTTTCTCATATGTTTATCTCAAATTCATTGTGTCTATCTCATAAAAAATACAATAGATAATTTATGGAAGGCATATAAAGGCATTGTCTGTCACAGAAATGCTTCCTAAAATATTATTATTATGCTTGGAGTTGTGGAAATTACAAAGGATATGAATATTGGAATAATAAAGTTAAGTAGAGAAAAGAAATAAGTAACAGAGGATTGCATATGGCATGTTACCAATGTCCAAAACAAAGAATGCTAAGCAAGATGTTATGTAGACAATAAAGAATCTGATTCAACTATAAAAATTAAGGCAAGTGAATAAAGAACGTAGTCAATTTGAAATTGTATTTATGTGTGGAGAGATAGTGGACAGAATAGGGTAGGAGCACATAGACTAAGTAAATCATTGCCAATGTATCCGTCCTCAGAGGAGAGGGCTAAATTAGTGCCAGTCTTTGTGATTCCTTCTGTCTGTTTACCTGAGTTCCATAAAAACTACAAAAGAAATATGATTAAAAATTGCTGTGAGAAAAAAGGATATGAAAAGTGATTGGCAAGGGAATATATAAACATATTTTTGAAAATCTATTATTTCATAAAAGAATGAATTCAATATTATATCTAAGTTATTGGTCCTGAAAAACTCTTTTCAAAAGTCTAGGGCTTCCCTGGTGGCGCAGTGGTTGAGAGTCCGCCTGCCGATGCAGGGGACACGGGTTTGTGCCCCGGTCTGGGAAGATCCCACGTGCCACAGAGTGGCTGGGCCCGTGAGCCATGGCCGCTGAGCCTGCGCGTCTGGAGCCTGTGCTCCGCAACGGGAGAGGCCAGAACAGTGAGAGGCCTGTGTACCGCAAAAAAAAAAAAAAGTCTATAACAAGAGAATTGCAGTTGATTGTTCATGAATGAAAAATCTATAGGCCAGTTACTTAGATGTTCAGGATCTGACTTGCTTCAGGTTATAATGATATTTTTGGAATTTGAATGCCTAGGTCTAAAAAGTTTGAAAAGGGCACAGTGTTCAGCTAAAGATACATTCTGATAAAATGAATATATTTGAGCAATTTTAATTCATGTCTTTAAAATGGTTCTTATCTAAAAAATCCTATGAATGACTCTGAACTAAAATAGAATTCCTGCCAAGAACATGATTTTATTGAACTTCTCTGTCACAACCTGTACTATTTTTTCCTAAGTATTTGACTTAGAACATTATAACATTATAGACAGATACTTTTTAGCTCAGTGAATTCTTCTTTGATTATTAAATGATAAATATATATTTTAAAAATGGATGATCACTAAAATTATTTTGGAAGGTTTTCATTTTTTAAATGCCTACTGTCCAGGTTTTTTCACCTGTGGCACTGTTGACATTTGGGCCAGAAATTCTTTGTTGTGGAAGGCTATTTCACTTACTGAAAGGTGTCTAGCAGCATCCCTGTCCTCAAACCACTAAATGACAGTAGTACATACCAGATGTGACAACCAAAAATGTCTCCAGATACTGCCCAATGTTCCCTTAAGGGCAAAATTGTTTCTGTCCCTGTTGAACACCACTGCCACAGTGATTAGTCGCTCAGGTAAACATTTTCAACTGTATGGGAGAAGAAAGTCCAGATACAGATGGGATTTCACATTTCAGAAAACAGGTAGTATAGAGTTGAAGGAACAATGTGATCGATGTTTTCTTAATTTCTGTAAACTAAGCTTCTTATGTGACCAATTTTAGGCCAGTCATGGCCTTAAAATGGGGAATGAGGGAGAAAAGGGTTGAAGTGGCATCTGATTTTAGACACATAATCTGTGAATTATAAGACATTAATTTGAATCATTCACCTCTCATTCTGGGTGATATACTCACCTTGAAGAAGGAACTGCTGAAACCTGAGATGAGATGGTTCTCTGGGAAGAAAAAATGTCCTTTGACTCTCACTACTGGCTGCTGTGGGGCCCTCCTCCTTTGCCCCAGCCAGAGAAAAATTCAGCAAAATTAATAACTTTTTTGAGTTGTTATGGCAGAGTTTTTTAGAAGTAATAAGTAAAGCTCAGATGAAAAAAATTACTTCAGAAAAAGAAAAATCCTGTAAGAATTTAAAAAATATCAGATGTAGGAGAAACTCAACTTTCAGAACATTTATTTCTTACAAAGATAAATATTGAGCACCTACAATATGCCAGGAACTGAAAAATGTGGAATGCAGCAAAGAATAAATAAGAAAAACAATCTATTTGTAATGCATACATTTTCAATAGAGACGTACCAAAAAATAACTAAATTGTATACAGTCAGCCTTCTGTAACCTCAGGTTCCTCAACCACAGATTCAGCCAACTGGATTTTGCACTAAATTTGTGATTGGTGGTTTTGAGGAATCTGTGGACTTGGATCCTGAGGATATGGTGGGACAACTATGGGACTTGGGCATCTTCAGATTTTGGAATTCCTGCCAGGTCCTGGAACTGATACCCCACTGATACCTAGGGATAACTGTGGTACCTCAGAAGGTGATACTTGCTTTGTAGAGAAGTAAAAATAAGGAGTGATAGAGTAAGCCTTTACAGAGCTTTAATAAAAACACTCACTGAAGAGGTGGTATCTACACAGACACTAAAAGGAAGTGAAGGAGAACATCAGGCACCCGTCTGAGGAAACAGCAGGGGCAGAAGCTCCGAGTGGGAGTGTGCCTGGGACTCTCCAGAGAACCACAAGGAAGGAAGAATTGCTGGAGTGGACAGTCTGTGAGTGAGGATAGTAGACGCTTAGGTCAGAGATGTAACCCTCTGGTGCTCTGAAGGTCATTGTAAGGATAGTGGGCTTTACTCTGAGTGAGATGGGGAGAAATAGAAGGTTCTGAACAGAGCTTAGGCATGATCTGATTTATATCTTGTAGGTTCATCCTGGCTTTTACCCTGTTGATTACAAATGGAAGATGTATCAAGGTTAGAAACAGGACAGCTCTTGATACTTAAGAGGTATAGCCATAAACAGGTGAAGCATTAAGGAGGCTTAAACCTGAGTTGTAGCAGTGGAGGTGATGAGAAATTTATGATTTCTGGCTATATTTTGAAAGCAAAATCATTTTATTTGCTGATAGATTGGATGGAGGAATGAGAGAAAGGACACTCCAAAGTTTTTGGCTTTAGTAACTAGTAGGTGGAGTTGACATTGTGGCATTAGGGAAGATTGCAGATGGGGCATACTGTAGGAGGGAGAGGTGGTGTCCACCTTTGAATCGTATTAGAGATGCTTACTAAACTTCCAAATGGGGTTTTCAAGGAGATTGTTCAAATGAGTCTGGATGTCAACATATAAACATTTAAGCCAGGGTCTGGATGGTATAGACATAAGAGAGCGTGTATAGATGGAGGAGATTTTCGAGTATGGAGCCCTAGGACCCTCCGCCATCAAAGGGAAGACAGTAAGAAGGAGGACAGCCAGAGCATGGTCTCTTAGAAGTCAAGTGAAGGCAGTGCCTCAGTGTCATAGGAGTGGTACACTGTTTCAAATACCGGTAATAGTTCAAATAAGATAAAGAATGAGAATTCATCTTTAGATTTAGCATTTAGAAGTCTTTGGTGAGCACACATTAACAGAATCTATGTTTTGATGCCAGCAAAAACCTGATAAAAGTAGGTTTATAAGAGAATAAGAATTTGAATACAGTGAGCACATATAATTAGCTTGAGGATTTTGCTGTTAAGGAGAACAGAGGAATGGAGTAGTTGCTGAAGGAGACATGAACTAATGGGAGTGCCTTGTCAAGACAGAAAAAAAGAGTGTGATTCAATACTTATGGAAGAAACCTAGTGGACAGAGAAAAATTGATTATGTGGGAGAACTGTGGAATTTTGTTTGTAAGTAAATGTGGTGTGAAAGGGTGTGGACATTCTCTTCTCATTGTTTCTATTTTACTGGTAATAATAATAATGATAATAACAATAATAAAGCAACTTTCTTAGTGCAGAATAAAATGTTGAATGCCTGAGGAGAGAGGAGGTAATAATTAGTCATCTAGAAAAGGAGGAAAGTGACTGACCAGAGAAACGTAATATTACGAGCAGCATTAATAGTCGCATGAATATAATAGGCACAATTTTGTATTATTCTCCAGCTACATTCAGTTTCAGGGAAACAGGCTTGGAGTAAGTGACAATATGCATTAAAACAAAACAAAAGGAATGGCATAGTTTTCTTGACAAAGCCAGGAAGGGCAAGGAAGGTAAGGGAATGTGCAAGGGAGGATTACAATAATTATGAATTTTAAAATGAGGAAAGAAAGAAGTGAGAATATGTGGCTGTCTGTTGTATACTGAGTTCAACTTTGGGGTCATATGTTCATTTTCTATTGACTACTTATATTTAATTGACTATGGGTCAAATTTTCTTTCTTTGTATATATGTATATTTTTATTGAACACTGGCCGTTGTTGAGACTGTGGACTCTGTTTTCTTCTTTTGAGCATCTTGATTCTTATTCACATGGCTGGTTAAACACTTTGAATTTGGGTAACCATAGATTTATACTTTTAATGTGAATCTGTGTAAAGCTCAAAGTATTCCCCGAGCTGCTCAGGACTCATTCACCAGAGTCTATATTCCATAATACCTGATTAAATCTTTATTTTAAGCTTTGTTAAAATCTAGTAGAGTGCGTTCTTGGAAATCCTTACTTCCATAGTAAGGATTTTCTCTTGTCTTAATTGTTTTTCAGAGGAGTTAAGGAGGTTATAATGAGGTTTCTCCAACCTGGCAGGAACAGAATTCATGTCCCCAAGATTGCTCTTTGCTCTAGTATCTCTGTTCTGTCGTTAACCCAGAGCAGCTACTATCAGGAAAGCCTTACAAAGTTTCCCCCTGTGCATTTAGAGCCCAGCCGTGAGCCACAGCTGTGGCCCCATTACAAACATTAATTATTAGAATCTAATTCTTGTTACTTGAGTGGGAGTAAGATTGTATTTTATTGTGTTTTTTTATAAAAAATTCATTGATTAATCTGTTTTTATTTGGGTTTTTTCTTTTTTTCTTACTGATTTTTGGGCCATAAATATTTTACATTTCATGATAATTGTCCAAAAGTGGATTAATTTTTTCATTGTCTACTTGTATTCAAATATATGAGTTAGAGTACATGTTAGAATTAATGTTCATGGATAAAGAGAAATGCTTTTATAAAAATAATTCTAGTCAGTCAGTAACCATCTGCTTTTATTTAGCTTCCTTTCGTTTTAAGTAAACATACTATTTTTATTAAAATATTAATCTATATTTAGAGTTTAACCCTTGTGTGTTAGTTTTAGTTACTTCCAAAAACTTTTATCATTAAGTCAGGGGAACAATGAAAATAAATGGTCTAAAAATGCATTCACAGATTTTAAAGATTTATATTTAAATACTATAAAAATGCCAGTTAAAACCAACTCACCCATTATATAATTTTAGCCCTTGAAAAAATATTGATGGGGTATGTTTGAAGAGTGTATTTTTTTAAAACATGGCCTCAATCAAAAATTTATCTGCCTTTATAAAAAAATTTATCTGCCTTTATAATATATTAGTTTCTCTGTGTCAAATAAAAAATAAGTATTGTCCTAAAACAGATCCTAATAAATCTGAATGATTGTTTTGTTTCCTTCACCAGCTGATTGCACAATAACTCTTCTCGTTATATTATACTGAAAGATGCAAGCTTAAAATGTAGTTTATTGTAAGCATGCATATTGATATCATCAATAATAAGCAGATAGTTCTATAACACAGTGACTTGTGACTAATTTCCCATGCAGTCAATCATGAATGTTTGAAATATAATCTCTAGACTTAGAAAAATAAAGAAAACATAATTTCTACTGATTTTCTTTCTCTTTGACTGTAACTTGTATTCATCCATCAAGTTTTTAGGTATCACAAAGCAGCTTCTGGCTAAGTTCGTGATTCCCACATCACTGCATTATGAATGTCTTCAGGCTTCCTCATCCATTCTGTACTGTTAGAATTAGGTTTTCATAACCCTCACTTTTATGACTAATTAAAGATATATCTAGCAAATCAGGAACAAGATAGCATTTGTCTCTCTCCCTTTCTTTCTCTCAGTTTTCCCTTTTTTCCCCTCTTCTTTCCTTTCTTATTATCCAATCTCCCACAAGGAAGTTGATTTTCCCTTTGTAGGAAGGTTATGCTTTCCTGGATTCATTAGTGTTCCTTAAAAAGCCCAAGCTTCACAAGACTCTTGATATTCCAGGAGAATTAGATCTCTAGTTATCTGTCTAGCTAATTAATCTGAGAGAATAATAGAATAATATTAACATGTAATAAGTGCTCTAAAGAAAAAAAAGAAAGAAGGAATACTAGAATTTATCGTTCACAAGAAAGTCAAATGGTTACAGCCTGGGAATAAGCTCCTTCCTTAAGCCTCCAAGGTTCCAGGAAGACTGGAGGGGCCTAATCTTGCAGGTGTTTACATTTCAAGGTTCTTGGAAACCTCAATATGTCCTAAAAGACCAGACACTTGGGGCTATCTGTTTTTAAAGCAATTTTTATTGTACACTAAAGGTCTGGATTAAGGAGGATATATTTTCAGGAACTGTCGGGCATGGCTGCCCCTTGATAAGCAGTAAAAATCGTGTTTTCCTCATCTCTCACCTAACATGGTGTCCAACTACTCAGGTAAGACGATTAGCTTGGCTCCAGATTCTGTAGATTAATGTGGTTTCCCATTTCGTGGTGGTGAAAGCCAAAGTATCAACCATAAATCTTTTCCACTAAAATTAGAGATATATTGGAAAGTTACCAAGATTTTAGGGTAGCCAGATGCAATCCACAGTTAACTGTAGACAGAACAATCTCTGCTTCTGTCATCTTAGCTATAGAACCACTGCACTCTTTTTTTTTTTTTTTTCTGTAAGTACTGAGAAGATTTTAGATTTGGGTAGAGAAGAGAATCAGGGACTATGGCTCTACTTTCATTTAACAAGCAGATGTGGCTCCCAAGCCTTGTTATTCCAACAGCTTTGCTTTAGTTTGGCTGTAAAGATCCTGGAAGCCTAAAGGGCTGCAAATAAAAATGCCCATCAACCTGAAATCAATCATTAAGAGATCATCCTATGCAGTTCATTTGTTCCTCCCATCACTAGTAAATGGAAATTGGGATATTAAAGTCACCCATTGGTAGAACTTTAAACTGTAAAAGGAAACTGCTACCAACTGTGGCAGCGTCAAACTATGTATGGGGTCAGTAATGTCTGTCAAAATAAAAGTTATGACAGCAATCCCATAACAGATGGGGAAGTCAAGTGATGAGTTTGATACCGTCAGGTGTGAGCTATCAAGTTGAAAGTATAAAGAGGTAGTGTCTTAAATGTAATTAGAATCTGATAAGAAAAGGATGCACATTGTTAGCTCAAGATTAGTCACTAAAAGTAATTTTTCAAATCATAGTTAGGAATATAAGAGAGGAAATAAATGTAGCGCTCTAAAAGTTAATAAGTCACTCTTTACATAGCAGGTTAGTCAGGACACACAAACATTAAGACCCCTATGCAAGATCAGACCCTGCTTCTTTAAATGGGAGATTTTAGTCAAGTCAAATCACATTCTGTGTCTCACTTTAATAATCTGTAAAAGGATATATTAGGACTTTTCCCTTACAAACCTAACTTGGAGATGACCTTGAAGATGAAATGAGAGAATGTGAGTGAAAGTTTTTCGTGTGTGAAATACCATAAAGTTGAGCTATTTTGGCGTTATATTTTTTATTATTTATGTTAATATTATTACTGCTAGTATACTGTATAATTATTGACACATTATCCTCTAAAGTATGATGAGTTAGGAAGATTCTGTTCCCCTTTAATTAAGAGTTTACTAGAGTCCTTTTCAGTAGAAAAGAGAGGAAAATTAATCATGAAATATTCAATTAAGCCATCAGAGAGACTTTGGCCTACAATTAAAAATATTGATATTTGGTCAATTGCTGCCACTGAAAGCAGAAAAAAAGAAGAGGAGAAGAAAAAGGAGAAGAAATTTATTCACAAATACAGTCATCAGGCTAAGATCGAACTCTGTAATTGAATGGAAGGTACTACAGGCCTGAGCCCTATGATAAACTTGCAGTTGAGCTTAAAAGATGACATATAAATAATTATCTTCAAACTTACAAGAAAACTATATTTTCAAATGGAAAAAATGAACTGATTGAATCAGCCTCAGTTGTAGAACATATTAAAATGTACTATAGTCTTTCATACTTACAGGACACATTCATGAAAATCTTGAAGCAGAGTAACATTTTAAGAATGGAAACATGATATCACTTTTTAAAGCTAACATTTGCAAAGTGAAGCACAGAGTTCCAGATGGGGAGCCGTGGTCCAACAAAAGACCACAAGAGAAATTGAAATAGAGAAGTTTATTACAGGTCCTGGAGGAAGTACATAGCACACCTCAGGGGGTCACACAGCGAGGTCAAGGCAGGGAAGAGTGGGCAGAGAGAGACAGCACCTGGGGCACATTCCTTTATTAGGTTCACAAGTGAAGTGCATTGGGATTCCTGGGGTAAGGCTGGGTCGGTCAATTCAAATCAAAAAGAATGTGGTTTTGGTAATCTCGTGAGGGTCTTATCTAAGTGGTATATAAGGAGAAGGCCCTGGGAAGTGGGGAAGGCTATTTATTACAAGGGCTGTTGGGAAAGTCATTTAAGAAACGTACATCTCTTGTGCCTCTGTGGGCTGTTTCCTAGGGTTTGGGCTTGCATGAGGGGGCTTGTGTCAGTTTAAGGTCCTCACAGTCCGCTTGATCAAACGAAGTGGATGCCAAAGCAGCAGTACCATGGAGTAATTTAGCTGAACTCTAGACAAAACAAAACCCAGGTTCAAACTTGATGACATGAACAATTCGCTAATGGATTAGCAAAGATTTCATAAAGCAAAAGGATTTCTACAATAATTGATGTTAAAGTCAAATATGCTTTCTGATGAAGGAAAATTTTAAACTTGCTATATAACTTGCTAACGGGCAGGAATTTAACAAGACTGTTGGAGACTTCTCCAGTGAGGTAGGATAACAATGGTGAGGCAGGATAGCTCTTGGGACAAAAATACAACTGGCATGTTTTTTCATGAGACACCGCTTAGCCTGCCAAGAGAGCATGTTAACACAAAATGCTGAAGACATATGTATGATCTAAGCTAACACTGCATCCAGAGAGCAATCTGGTAATTTTTTGACTCCTGGATACCTACAAAGTGCTTCCAGAAAGCACTGAGTGTCTACGGTCTTGGTTGGCAATTACGTGAACCAAAATGCTATACTGTTCCACCAGGACCTGCCACTAACAATTGAAGTGACAGTGCAGAAGCAAAAGTATGTAAATCCTTAACAGTGATAATCAAACAGATTATCCAGATGGATATTAAGGCAAGTACAATGATGTGTGCTGCAAGGGGTATATGTAAGTACTATCTCTACTCCTCCCTCCGTGTTGCTATAAACAACTTCTCTAAAAAATAAAGTCTCAATTTGAAAAATACATATTGAGTTGTTTCTCACTGGAATTGACTCAGTGATCCAGTGTAGAATATTTGTGATGCAAGATGAGCCCAAGGCACTTCAAACAATGTTTCCCTAAATATGATTTATTTCAACTGATTTTGTTACAAATATTATTTTGTCAGTATTTACATGTGTCCTTTTCTAACAAGTATTTAGAGAGCTGGTTAAATATAAACTGTATGACTAAGCAACTGCTTTGACACCAACATTCTGGTGTATGCTGCAGATGGTGTTCAGGCTAAACCAATATTTTAATAACTTATAATAAGTAAATTGCCTGAAACGCATGTACAAACAGAAGTGTCACATTTCTGAGATCCAAAAATTAAGACCAAGTGCTCATTAAACTATTCACTGAACCTCTTCAATATTTATATCCATATTGTTAAAGCTCCAGGTCCAGAACAATTGTTGGAAAACCAAAGAGGTTTCATAATATGATTTGGCAATGGAGGGAAGCCTCTTGTACTGTTGGTGGGAATGTAAATTGATACAGCCACTATGGAGAACAGTATGGAGGTTCCTTAAAAAACTAAAAATAGAATTACCATATGACCCAGCAGTCCCACTACTGGGCATATACCCAGAGAAAACCATAATTCAAAACGACACATGTGGGCTTCCCTGGTGGTGCAGTGGTTGAGAATCTCCCTGCCAATGCAGGGGACACGGGTTCGAGCCCTCGTCTGGGAAGATCCCACATGCCGCGGAGCAACTAGGCCCGTGAGCCACAACTGCTGAGCCTGCGCGTCTGGAGCCTGTGCTCTGCAACAAGAGAGGCCACGACAGTGAGAGGCCTGCACACCGCAATGAAGAGTGGCCCCCGCTCGCCGCAACTAGAGAAAGCCCTCGCACAGAAACCAAGACCCAACACAGCCAAAAAAAAAAAAAAAAAAAAAAAAGACACATGCACCCCAATGTTCATTGCAGCACTATTTACAATAGCCAGGTCATGGAAGCAACCTAAATGCCCATTGACAGACGAATGGATAAAGAAGTTGTGGTACATATATACAATGGAATATTACTCAGCCATAGAAAGGAACAAAATTGGGTCATTTGTAGAGACGTGGATGGATCTAGAGACTGTCATACAGAGTGAAGTAAGCCAGAAAGAGAAAAACAAATATCGTATATTAATGCATATATGTGGAATCTAGAAAAAAGGTACAGAGGAACCTGTTTGCAAGGCAGAAATAGAGACACAGATGTAGAGAACAAACGTATGGACACCAAGGGGGGAAGGAGGGGGGAGGTGGTGGTGGCGGGATGAATTGGGCAATTGGGATTGACATACATACACTAATATGTATAAAATAGATAACAGCTTGCTGTATAAAAAAAAGTAAAATAAAATCCAAAAAAAATAATTTGGCAACAGCCATAATTAATAGGCAAGCTGCTTTTTTATTGTCTACTCCTTAAAAAATACCAGTTTTTATAGAATGTAAAAATGGGAATACAAAGGTCATCCAAACAGCATCTTGAATAATGAGAAGGTCAAAGAAACACAGTCCTCAATCTTTAATATTTCAAATATAAAGCATTTAGGGAATTTGAACATTTGACTTCAGATGTTCTCTGTTCATGACAACGTTATAAGTGAGGGAGGAAAGTGGAAGCACAATAATGTGTTATCCTGACAAAGATTGTAACTACAGTGGAAAAGGGAACATTTTCTATGCCAGTTTATCCTGGATCTTTAAAAAATGTTCAGATAGAGCACAAATGAAAATTAGAACCCCAAATATTTTATTCAAAGTAAATTGTAGTTAATATGTCAGACAAAAACAAATACCTTCGTATGCATGGACAGCATTTTTCAACTTCTTATTTTGAACTAATTTTAGATTTATAGAAGAGTCACAAAAATGCAGAGCTTTCCTATATACCCATCATCCAGCTTCTCCTTATGGCAGCTTTTTACATAACAATAGAATCTTTATCATAACTGAAGAATTAATTTTGGTACAATAATATTAATTAAAGGGTAGAAGTTTTTGCATTTTACCAGCTTGTCCACATTACAGTTTGTTGTAATTTCCTCCTAGCTAACTTTTTTTTTTAAACATCTTTATTGGAGTATAATTGCTTTACAATGGTGTGTTAGTTTCTGCCTTATTACAAAGTGAATCAGCTATACGTATACATGTATCCCCATATCTCCTCCCTCTTGCGTCTCCCTCCCACCCTCCCTATCCTACCCCTCAAGGTGGTCACAAAGCACCGAGCTGAACTCCCTGTGCAAGGCAGCTGCTTCCCACTAGCTGTCTATTTTACATTTGGTAGTGTATATATGTGCATATCACTCTCTCACTTCGTCCCAGCTTACCCTTCCCCCTCCCTGTGTCCTCAAGTCCACACTTTACATCTGCGTCTTTATGCATTATTGGGAAGGATACCAGAGAGGTGATATACTCTTCTCATTGTTTTAAATTAGGGGGTATAATGATGTCAACATTCATTACTGGTAGTATTAACCATGACTACTTGGATCTTCCAGCATTCTCTGATTGTCAAGTTACTATTTTTCCCTTTGTGATTACTAAATGTTTTGAGGTCGATCTTTTGAGATTATGCCAATATCCTGTATCTGCTCAAAATCTCGCCCACTAATCTAGTATTCATAGTAGTGCTCTAATGTATTTTTCTGTATCCGTCATTCCTTTTACGTTTAATCATTGGAATCCATCTATAAGGAAAAGTTATTATCCCCCAGTTATTTGTCTTCAGCACTGATTTAAATTGGTGTAGATTTATGGATATTTATTTTATTTTTAGATTATCCAATACTGTTGTTACTTATTTTGTGGCTCAAGCCATTCCAGCTTTGGGCATTGGGAACTATTCTTTTTCTTTTTTTCCAGTTTTATTGAGATGTAATTAACATATGATATCTGTGCCCTTTCAATATACCTTTACCAACCCACTCACCACACACCCCAACACAAACTTATTTATTTCATAGCATCTTCTATCAGTACAAGAGGCTCCAGGCTCATCTTGTACTTCCCTTGTTCTAGTTCTGGATCTTTTTTTTTTTTTAATTGCAGTGTGATATTTAGAAACTGAGGCTTGGGAGCTAGAGTGCTCGTTGCTACTGTAGTGTCACTGCTTCTTACCTTTCTTGTGAATAGAGCTAGGAAATACATGTATATGTACTAACTCATACATACATGCACACACACACACACACACCTCTGTTTGTTTGTTTCTACGTATATTTTAATAATATATTCAGGAGTCTGTATTGATACCTCTACCTCACATTCAACATCCCAGTGTTCATTCTACCTTTTGCCCTTTTCCTTATTTGTAACTTCCTTTTCCTACAGTGAGAAATCTGTTAGATTTCTTATAGAAATCTTATTTATACTGTATTTACTTATATTTTCCAACCTATTTTAAAAATAAAGTAGTTTCAAAAATTCCTCAACCAGGGCTTCCCTGGTGGCGCAGTGGTTGAGAGTCCGCCTGCCGATGCAGGGGACGTGGGTTCGTGCCCCGGTCTAGGAGGATCCCACATGCCAGGAGCGGCTGGGCCCGTGAGCCATGACCGCTGAGCCTGCATGGCCGGAGCCTGTGCTCTGCAACTGGAAAGGCCACAGTGGTAAGAGGCCCGCATACCACAAAAAAAAAAAAAAAAAAAAAAAAATTCCTCAACCATACCTGTTTGAAACAGATTTGCCAACTAGAATACAGAGTTTCTGTGCAGTTCATTTTGTCTTTTCCTTTACAATATCCAATCAAAACATTATTTTCCCATTATAGAGGTTAGCTTCTTTCTTTCCCATACTCTTCAGTTTAGTTTTTTGGTTTTTTTGGGTTTTTTTTGCGGTACACAGGCCTGTCACTGTTGTGGCCTCTCCCGTTGTGGAGCACAGGCTCCGGACGTGCAGGCTCAGCAGCCATGGCTCATGGGCCTAGCAGCTCCACGGCATGTGGGATCTTCCTGGACCAGGGCGTGAACCCGTGTCCCCTGCATCAGCAGGCAGACTCTCAACCACTGTGCCACCAGGGAAGCCCTAGTTTTTGATTTATTGGAAAACCGTTTGAATCATTTGTCACAGTTAATGTTCCATTTTCTCCCCCACATCCTATTGATATTTTAAAATTTAAAATAGAGTAAATCTCATTTTTTGTGGTGCATTTTTCTGTCAGTGTTGACAAATGCAGAGAGTCATGTAGTCAATGAGCACAGTTTTGTGCAGAGGGGTGTATTGACTCTCAAGTCCCCTGTGCTACCTTTCTATGCATGACTCCTATCCTCCCAGTCCTTGGCAATCACTGATTTGTTCATTTCCTGAGCTCTGCCCTTCCTAGAGTGTCATAGAAATGGAATCACATGACATGAGTCTTTAGATAACCTTTCAGTTAGAGAAATGCATTGAGGATTCATGTGCATGTCATTGCATGTCTCAACTGCTGCTCCCTTTTTGTTGTTCAAGTATCATTTCCTTGTATAACATGCCATGGTTTGTATACCAGTTGAGGGACATTTGAGTTGTTCCCAGTTTGGGAAAATTATGAAGAAAGTTGCTATTCTGTTTAGTCATATTTGAATCTTTACACTCTTTAAATATTTATTTGTGTTGTGATGGTAAAACTGCATTCTAAAAGTCTTTTTATTTAAATGAAAGAGAAAATTTCTAAGGAGGTTCTTTCACTTATTTTATTAATACATGGTTGTGAACTGGCTTCAGAGCTACTCTAATCAAAGTTTGCATACAAACTTTCTGTGTCACTTTAACATCTTTTATGTCAAGATAATTTAAGAAGCAACCAAGGTTTGACCTTCTGTGGTTGTAAATATTTTAATTTTCTCAAGAAATATTGACCATGTTTTAAAAGATTATTGAAAATAATATTTATAATGAGTTTATTATCTCTAACACTAAAGTTAGTTTTTAATTATGTAGCTACTGCATAAAAGTCCAAATTCTTTGTACAGTTCCATATTCGTATTTAAAGTAGTTCAGATTCCTTGTGTATATTTTGAATTAAATATTTCTGAAAGTTAAATTACTTTATAAAACCTATTTCATTCCAATTCCCCAAACTATTTTGGGAACAGGAAAGATAAGCTTTGTCTTCAAAAACTTAGTCACTATCTATCCTTTTCCTCCTAAAATGCATTTGAGAAAATAAAAAAGATTTTTAAAAAGCTGGTTACTGTTTCACAATGGAGCTGTCTAATAACTTTAAAAATTACACTGATTGAATGGTTACAAGACCAAGAACTAAGGAAAGATCATGTTAATAATCCTTCCTTTATCTAGACACACTGGTGCCTTTTATTCCATAAATGAAATTTTACATTCATTAACATTGTAATAAGTAAAATAAATGCCTTTGTGGAAACTAACATTTCTCAGCTTCAGTTAAACTTCAGCATTACTTCTTTGTTAAGGACGTTCACAGAAAAGATAAATCAAATTTTTTACCGACTTCATAGTTCTTCGTATTGCTCTCATTCATTTTTATGTGGTAAAAATTTTATTAAATTTATGTGTTTTTTTGGCATTTTCACTTTTAAAATGGGTAGATCGATTATAAGTTTTGGTTCTAGTTAATGTTATTTAAAAATGATTAATTATAGTGTGTTTATTTGTTAGATATAAACAAAACTAAGTAAAAGTTTTCAGATGATACCAAATGACCCATAGATTCTTTTAATTTTGTATAAAGTGAAATAATAGCACATTATCTAATGGAGACTTACTGAACACTGGAGAATTTCTAATTTATGTCATTTTCAAAATTAGGCAAATTATTTAAAGATCTATTACTGTTGAATTGTCTTTGAGTGTTGGGGGTAATACTACATGAATTCTATAAGTGTCCCAAAGATTTATAATACAATCATCTAAATTCTTATAAGTGATGAAGTTAGATATATTAAGCACAGTTTAGCCTAGGAATTTCCCCTTAAATATATGTATTTACATATACATATATGTTTTGGCTTGGCCAAAAAGTTCGTTCGGGTTTTTCTGTAAGATGTTATGGAAAAACCCAAACGAAGTTTTTGGCAAACTCAATATATAAATATTTCAGTTCAGCTAAAATTAAACAATGTTCAAAACCCCTATAATCTAAGAAATACAGTATATGTCTGTTTTTGAATAACTGACTCCAAGTAATGGGGATAAAGATAATTCCCCATTGACAAGAGATTAAAATAATCCATTTACTCTAAAACACTATTAAATCATGAGTTCATATCATAATTATGAGTTCAGTCATAATGGAAAACTCACTTTACATTCAGCCAAGCTATCTCTCAGTGTTTTTCTTTTTAAATATATTATTGTCAATATTTAAACCAAACACGAATATTATTGGTATTCTTAAGATATTTAGTCTGTAATAATCTCCCCACATAATTTATTATTGTGAATAATGAGTTCCAGAAATTATAATCAGCAGTCAGATGCTGACATACCTGGGTGGTGTGCTTAATTAATTTCATTGGATGCTCCGTGTGAATAACAAAAGTAACTCTACTTGATTGGAAACACTATCAAATTTTGTGGTGTTCACATTACTCTTTTCTTTATCTAATAATAGAGAAAAATGAAGATAGAAGATTAATTCTGCCACCTAAAAATAGTATTTTTATGTTAAATGGCTCTAAATATTGTAAGATAAGCTAATAGAAATGATTTCCCAAATTTTTATAAACTCACTTGATGTTCTTCTAAAAATGTCATATATTGAGAATAAGTAATGTAAAGAACATGCATAACAATTTCCTTTATACTCTAGTCTCAGAGTTTTGTTTTTTGCTATTATTTTCTGCCTCTTTAATTGCACTGGTAGGTGGTCTTTGTCATTTCAATTGCTTTCATATAAAAAATACCAAATTACAGTTGTCCAATTGTTATAATTATAGAGTATTTGTGAAAGACCCTTGTCGGCAGCATCTTGGACCTTCTGTTCTTAGCCCAAATGATTTACAACTTAGAATGTCTCATTCTCGTCATCTTAAAAACTTTTTGCCAAATTTCTTAATAACTGACTGAAATGGTCTAAAATTTATGTGTTCTTTCTCTGCTGAGCTCTTTCAGCTTCATTATTAATTTAAAAACTATGTTATTTCTAATAACATTAAAAACGTCTTGAGAATACTAAAAAATCTGATTGTAGATTCTTATAATAGGTAAGAAAAACATACATTTTGGAACGAAGAATATAGTCTTAAGTTTTATTTTTTTAATTTCCTGAGCTTCACAGAGTGAGCAAAGATGACTTTTATTTTTTTACACTATCATATAGTCCCCAAATTCAGTGATTATATGTTCCTATATTGGAAATTTTTACTGTATGGCTAGCGTCTTTCCTAAATAAGAGCATAACATGGCATCCTTAACCTTTAAAAATCAACAAAAATCTTACTCCTCAGTTCAGTCAATCATTTGCTTTCATTACTGATTTACAGTTCTTTGTAATTTGATTTTCAATTGTAGGTTTCTGATATTTTGATGCAATTCCAGTGTTTGTGACTTTTCTGTAACTTCTGTTGCCAACACACTAAAATCCATGAGCGTCCCCCTTCCGCCTTGGAGCGGTAGAGAAAGATACTTATTGTCCTTGTTTAAGAAGTCGGTCTTCAGTAGAGAGGCAGCCATAGTGGCAGCCTCTGAGCAGTCATGCAGAATACATAAAGATTTCCTTTAGGATCAGAATAAAACTTAGGATATGAATGATATTCATTTCAATATCTGAAATTACATAATGTTAATCTCCTTTTAATTAAAAAAAATCTTCATTTTTAAAATTAAAAAAAAAATTTTATGTTGAAGGAGGAAACTTATTGGCACAGCTATTTTTTTTTCCTTGTTAAATTAACAGGATGAAGCACTGATTTTTAAACGGTAGAAGCTTGTCTCTCCCAAACTAGTTTCATTGTAGGATTAGAGGTATGTGACATCACGTTAGAGAGGTTTTGGGGGACAAAGGAGGATGGGCAGGTAGTACTGAGTGAAAGCCTTTCGCTGGCTTGGAATATGAATCTTTTTTTGTGGCTCACAAAATATACACCTTTTACTAGTTCACTTTGATTCTACTTTAAATCCTGCAAGCTCACTTCAGTCCCAGTGTCTATTGAACAAGCAGTAACAATGTTACAGTTTCAAGGCATGTCTCAAAGCTGGAAACTTGCTGAATTTCGAAACGAACTCATCATCTAGATCTGCCGAATTCCTCCAACTTGGTCTATTTTTCTTTATCCTTTTGCTTTATTTTCTCTCATCTCTTCTTCACTGAGTTTCTTGGGGGCAAGTATGAATTCCATCTATAATATACATCTTCTAAAGAGCTGAAAAGCCCAACTCTCAGTGATGCACGTGTGCATGTATGGATAGTTTTCCCATTTGGAAGGTGATGTATGATATTCATAACTATAGGCTATATTAATAAATTGTACAGGAATGTAACTTTCTTATTTTAAAAAATGAGTCTTTAGCCCACAATTGTAGCAAAGACTTAGTATCAGTCAACTAAGTGACTTGATCCTTTTTCCTGAGATTACATCTATATTTTCAGATTAAAAAAATAAAGGCATTAGGGGAAGGGACATTAAGACCAGGACCTGGCATCTGCTGAGACTTACGTAGTTTCATCCCCCCTTTGATCTGGGTCCAGTCAGGTTATTGTTTTCTTCCCTCCAGATGCAGTCTTTTTTACGTCCCTTGTCTTCCACTTTTCTCTTTTACTTTCTGTCTCTCCTTCTCCCTCTTCCTCTCCCCCATTTTGTGTGCCACATTACAACTTAAGTTCATAGGAATGAAAATGATTGAAGCAGAACTACCTTAAACAACATGAATGTACTTCACAAACATAATAGTGAACAAAGGAAGCCAGACACAACAGACTGTATACTGTATGATTCCAATTATACAATTTTCCAAAATAGGCAAAAGTAACTTATGGTGTCAGAAGTCAAAATGGCAGTTAACTTGAGGAGAGGTTATTAACAGAAGAGAAAATGAGGGGTGCTTCTGAGATAATGGTCCCTGCTTGATTTGGATTCTGGTCACCTTGGTTTGTTTATTTTTTGAAATTCATTTAAATCTACAGATGCATATTGACAATTCATACATACACATATATATACACAAGTCAAACTATCAAAATTATTTATATCTTCTAACTAGCAGGTGGTGATTTTCATCAGAGGACTAAGTCCTCAACATTTTCTACAAAGCATTTAAATCCACAGGGTAGGAGTGGGGAGGCAGGCATCTTACCCTGTATTCCAGTCAGCAATCCAGGGCTTGTTTGCTACCTAAGCAATTCACTCTTGCTACATTTAGGCAGATTTACTAAGACGTGAAACCTTGTATTCGCTGCTCTTACCATCTCTAATCTTCACCTCTAATATCTGTTTTTCTTAATTTTCTCTTATCTAGTGTTGCTTAACATCAGACACATGAGTTGAGAATGAACAAATTTCATCACATGGTGTTATGAATCTGCCTTTTTACATTCTCCATTCCACGTCCTTTTCCTTTTTTGTTTCAGTGTTCCAAGTGAAAGTATATAATCATAATATAGATCCTTACAAGACTCCAAATTTAAAACATATCCAGCAACAGTAGTGTACCTAATCTGGCATTCATTATATTTCCTGATATCTGACAAGTCTTCTCAATTTTTTTTAGGTTTTGGTGGTAATGATAGAAGGAAACTTGTCAGTAACAACCCAGTAAAAAATAGAATAATTCTCAATTTAATTTATGAGCAGTCAGGACCACGTTTGGGCTATATATTATTCGCTGGGGAAATTGAAGAAGACATTGTCTCAAAGGGCATTGTTAACAAGGCTATCCGATTCTTAATTCTTTAATTAAGAAATCAGTATGGTCTTTTCATATTGGCTTCCTCATAAAAGGAGTTGAAAGCCCTCTTTTTAATTATCAGGGAATTATGTGGCAAATCTCTTTTCTCAGTAAGTTTTGGAGGAATTCACCGGAGGCTCAGGTTTTCTTTGGCAGAAGATTTAATAATGAATTCAATTTCTTCAAGAGATAACAGACTAGACAAATTTTCGATTCCTTCTTCTGGTCAGCTCAGTAAGGTGTATTTGTCATCCAAATGTTCAAATTTATCAGCAAACTTTTTGCCAGCATTTGCTTATATCTCCTGCCACTGGGCTCACTCTTCTGAGGAATCACCCCATCTCCACACTACTTTCTGTAGTGCTCTCTATACTTAGCTGCTTTGGGCAACTGTTTTTGTATTACTGTTATTATTATTATTATTTATTATTTTATTTTTATTTTTTATTTTTTTTGCGGTACGTGGGCCTCTCACTGTTGTGGCCTCTCCCGTTGTGGAGCACAGGCTCTGGACACGCAGGCTCAGCGATCATGGCTCACAGGCCCAGCCGCTCCGCGGCATGTGGGATCTTCCCGGACCGGGGCATGAACCCGTGTCCCCTGCATCGGCAGGCAGACTCTCAACCACTGCGCCACCAGGGAAGCCCTACTATTATTTTTTTAATATGTTTTGTCTTCTCTGAGGTTAACTGAAAATGGGTTTGCCATTTGTTTGTCATTTCACTTTTGCACAACATGCAAGATAAGAAGGATATTTCTGTCTCTAACCACTCTGTTCATGACAAAGGTTTTCCCTGTTTGTTTTTGCAATAAAATTAAGGAAAAAATGTTTCCTTACCCAAATCTCTTCAGTGTTTTTTCTCTAAAATAGTGCCCACACTTACCACAAATTCAGGTTATTTGTGAAAGTACCATTTCCCAGATTCAAGAATTTGCCTTGAACAAAGAAGTAAATATGTGTGAGAGACAGTATTAAATTTTGGGGAAACAAGAATGAGAGTAGGAAATAGCAGTAATAAAACAATAAACCTGAGAGTATTGAAAGTATGAGCTGGAGTATATTTTGAAGTGGGAGAAAGAAAAAGAAAGTTAATGTGGCAAAGTTTTTGCTCAGAATGGCTATGGCAGTGGATTTAATGCTTCATAAGGTGCTTCTTCAGTCAACTCAGGAATTTAAGATGACTGTAGACCAGTTTCCCAAGTGAAGTAAATCCCTTTACAAGAAAATTTCTATTCTTTTAAAATAGACTGTTTATCCTAGATATAATAATATCTGATTACTTGGAGCTAGTATGCCTTCAGCTCTTTTTCCCTGTCTTTCTGTGCCATTTTGATGATTCTCCCATTGTTTCCTTATCACCTCTGTTTCTTCCCAATTTCCAGGACAGAAGCTCTCATTTATTTTATTTTACTTTTTTTTAAATTGAAGCATAGTTAATTTATAATGTTGTGTTAGTTTCTGGTGTACAGCAAAGTGATTCAGATTATATGTATATATATTCATATTGTTTTCCGCTATAGTTTATTACAAGGTATCAAATATAGTTCCCTGTACTATGCAGCAGGACCTGGTAGTTTATCTTTTTTATATGTAGTAGTTTGTAGCTGCTAATCCCAAACTCCTAATTTATCCCTCCTCCTCTTTTCCCTTTGGTAACCGTAAGTTTGTTTTCTGTGTTTGTACCTCTTTTTCTGTTTTGTAAATAAGAAATTCTCATTTATACTTCAGAGTTCATTTAAAATTATGTTACGTGTCATTGTACTATTCATATTTTTGCTATATTTCTAAGAAAAAATCATGAAAAGCTAAGTATCCTGTGAATAAATCACAAGTATCACTGACAGGCGAGTGATTTATTTTGGGCTTTGAGCCCTGTTTTGCTATTTAGAATATAACACCAAGAAGACTGTCATTTATGTGAATGCTGGCACTGGTTTTACCTACAAGGTAGAGTGCCCATCAAGTAGAACTGATTCTTTTGGGGTGGCAAAAATACGCCTCTGAAAAGATACATCAGCAAAGTACAATTACAGTGCCAGCAGTTTTCATGCTCTGTACTAAGTACTGGATTGCTTTGTTATGCTGTATTTCCCTCCTGATGGTGTGGACATTGATGGGATAAAGCTTGTTGTTTTAAAACACTACCAATATAAATTTTGTAAATTTTTCTAAAATGAGATTTAACATGAAATCTGTTACACTGTCTAGCACAATTACTATATTTACCAAATATAGTAATATGGTAAGATATTACTTATAATATGGTAAGATTTACCAAATATACTCATTCATCAACAAAAGAGAAATATTGACTTCATTTCAAACCGAAAGGTTTATGTTTTATTTATTCAATTAAACTCTCATTCTCTTTTCTTTTCTCTGGAAAAAGAACAAGCCTAGAGGCATAAAAGAGGAAGCTAAGATTATAAATTCCAAAATATAATTCAAAGTACAAATTCTCAATACCATATTCACATCAGAAAATATGATTTCTCTGAAGTGTGCTGTCAAAATGCAAACTTCAGTAGCTAGATATTCCTTATATCTGCTTTGGATGTTATTTCAGGACATTCAGAATAATCCCTTCTTATCTTTGGAACTAAAATAGAAGCTCTTACATTTTTCCTTTTCTATACAAAGAAATGTTAAGGAAAGGTTATATTTTGAACATGTTTTAAATAAAAATATTTTTAAAAGAAAACCTAATGAAATTCACTCATTTATGTATTTATAACTGTCATCACAATGAAAAGACAGTAGTTAATTTTATCCTTGTGCATCTATGAATATATATTCTGATAAAAATCCATTTTTGAAGAAAATAGACATGGATGGGGCCCATATTGGACTTTTATAATTATTTCTACCTACAAATAATTAGGCAGATTATTTAAGATTCCTCATGGTTCCAAAAAGGAGTTGCACATAAAAGTTACTACTGGTGATTAACTTGATGTCTGGCAAAATCTCACATTATTGCTATCTCATCTACTTCCTATAGTACTCTGACAAAGGACAATGTAAAAACCTAAGATAGCATTATAAACTAGGACTTAAAGGAAATGATACAATCGTACTAGAAGAGTTTTCCTAATTTCAATGCCAGTCAATTGTGTTAAATAAATAAATGGAAGAGCCTTTTATCCCTGTGAAAATTGAGGTTTATACTAAGCAGAAAACTTGTCTCATTTCCTCTGCCTTGTAGTGTATACTTAAATGACTGTTCTTTTATGCATCAAATTAGTTATCCTTCCCATTAGAAACTCTCATCCTCCATATCTTTTTATAAGACTTTTTTTTAAAAAGAAGTTTTAGGTTTACAACAAGAAATAAGTACAGAGATTTCCATATCCTCCCTGCTGCCACACACGCATAGCCTCCCCCATTATCAACATTAGTCACTCACATGTTATTTTATGATATTTTATTTACCAAGGATAAACCTACATTGACATATCATGATCACCCAAAGTTCGTAGTTTACCTTATGGTTCACTCTTGGTGTTGTACACTCCATGCATTTGTACAAATATATTATCACATATATACGTCATTATGATATACAGATTATTTTCACTGCTCTGAAAATCGTCTGTGCTTTGCCTATTCATCTTCCCTTCCCCCTTTCCCTCACAACCACTGATCTTTCCGTTGTTGCCATAGTTTTGCCTTTTTCAGAGTGTCATGTGGTTGAAGTCATAAGGTATTTAGCCTTTTCAGATTAGCTTCTTTCATCTGGTAATATGCATTTAAGCTTTTTCTATGTCTTTTCATGGCTTAATAGCTTATTTATTTTCAGTGCTAAATAATATTCCATTGTCTGGATGTAACACAGTCCATCCATTTACCCACTGAAGCACATCCTTTTTTATTATTATTATTATTAAAGTATAGCATATGTATAATACAACCCTCCACCGCCCAAAAAATACAGCTCCAAGAATTTTTACAAAATGGGCTTATCCACGTAACCAAAACACAGATAAAAAATTGTAACATTAGGAAAACTGACTGTTCCCTTGTAAGAATACCTTCTGGTGACCGTTCTGATCATCACCCTCCCTCAAAAGTAAACCACTGTTCTGATTTCTAACAATATAGATCAGTTTCCTCTATTTTTTAACTTTATAGAAATGGAATCATACAGTATATATTAATTTGTACATCTTTCACTCAACAAGGTATTTGTGAGATTTACCATTGTTATTGCATATAATTGTAGTTTGTTCATTCTCAGTGTTGGATATAGTATTCCATTATGAATCTATCACAGTTTATCCATCCTGCCATTGACAGAGATTTGGATTGTTTCCAGTTTTGGCTATTATCTTCAGGTCTGTATATTTCAGAGATCATAACTAAAAGTTCTGTTGAGTAGATACTGGAGAGTAAAAGTGCTGGGTTACAGGGAATGTATACGTTCAATTTCATCGATAGTGTGTACTTCCATAGTAATTGTACCAGTTTACGCTTCCAGTGGCAGTGTATGAAAGTTCCAGTAGTGCAGGTTACTAATATTTTATTTTATTTTTTTTATTGAAGTATAGTTGATTTACAATGTTCTGTTAATTTCTGCTGTACAGCAAAGTGATCCAGTTATAATATATATATATATATATATATATATTCTTTAAAAAATTATTTTCCTTTATGGTTTATCACCGGATATTGAGTATAGTTCCCTGTGCTGTACAGTGGGACCTTGTTGTTTATCCATTCTATATATAATGGTTTGCATATGTTAACCCCAAACTCCCAGTCCATCCGTCTCCCACACCCCCCTTCCTCTATGGCAACCACAAGTCTTCTTTTTATCTGTGAGTCTGTTTCTGTTTCATACATAGGTTCATTTGTGTCATAGTTTAGATTCCACATGTACGTGGTATCATATCATATTTATCTTTCTCTTTCTGACTTACTTCACTTATGATAATCTTTAAGTTCATCCATGTTGCTGCAAACGGCATTATTTTGCTCTTTTTTGTGGCTGAGTAGTAGTATTCCATTGTATATATGTACCACGTCTTCTTTATCCATTCATCTGTTGATGGACATTTAGGTTGTTTCCATGTCTTGGTTATTGTGAATAGTGCTGCTATGAGCATAGGGGTGCCTGTATCTGTTTTAGTTGTAGTTTTGTCTGAATATATGCCCAAGAGTGGGATTACTAGATTATATGGCAACTCCATTTTTAGTTTTTTTGAGGAACCTCCATACTGTTTTCCATAGTACCCACTGAAGCACATCTTGATTGCTTCCAAGTTTTGGCAATTATGAACAAAGCTACTATAAACATCCATGTGCAGGTTTTTGTGTGGGCACTCGTTTTCAGTTCTTTGGGTTATATACCAAGGAGAATGATTGCTGGATCATATGGTAAGATTATGTTTAGTTTTGTAAGAAACCACTAAACTGTCTTCCAAAGTGGCTGTACCATTTAGCACTAGCAGTGAATGAGAGTTCCTAAAACCCCACATCTTTGCCATCATTTGGTGTTGTCAGCGTTGCAGATTTTGGCCATTCTAATAGGTGTGTAGTGGTATTTCATTGTTCTCTCCATTTATTCAAAGACTAAAATTCTTATAAACGAATAGGGTAGAGATTAGATGTTTGGGCTGGTAGTGATGCATGTTTTTATCTTGACAGGTGAAATGCTCACTAAGAAGTAATACCAGAGGGAGTGGAATGATGGAGAGAACTGGTAGTTGAGCAATTTGGGGACAACAATTAACACATTTGGTGCACTGCAAATGAATAGCATAATATTTAAGAATATTTGTTTATTTAGAAATCAAAAAGGCCTGAACTATGGTTGATTTTCTTTTACTTTTTAATTATATTGAAGTATAGTTGATTTACAATGTTGTGTTAATTACTGCTGTACAGCAAAGTGACTCAGTTATACATATATACACATTCTTTTCCATTATGGCTTATCACAGGATATTGAGTATAATTCCCTGAGGTATACAGTAGGACCTTGTTATTTATTCATTCTATATATAATAGTTTGCATCTGCTGATCCCAACCTCCCAATCCTTCCCTCCCCCGCTCCCTCTTTCCCTTGACCACCATAAGTCTTCTCTATACCTGTGAGTCTGTTTCTGTTTTGTAGGTGGGTTTACTTGTGTTGTATTTTGAATTCCACATATAAGTGATATCATATGGTTATTTGTCTTTCTGACATACTTCGCTTAGTATGATAATCTCTAGGTTAACTATTTTCAAATTGTTTTGTATTTGGTCAAGTTATTTAATCTTTATATGCCTCAGCTTCCTTATTTTTAAATCACAGTAATTAAATTCTTTCTCATGTGGTTGTTGCTTAGAAGAGGTACACAAAACATTTAGTCCAGTGTCATGTACATGCTGAACATTCACTACACTGTGGCTTTTTTATTTACTTTTTTATTCTGTTTCAATCCAAGTACTTTAAATGTTACCAGTCACCGACATGTGGGCTATGAGCTGGGCATATTCATGTTGTTATGAACTGAACAATCCAAGAAAGGAGTTCTACCAGGGCCCATGTAGATAGAAATAGACTTGAAGGATATGCAAGTTCGTGCTATACAAAATCCTGAATGTGGGGAGATACCCCCTATTTTGAGGAAACACTTTTCTAATGGAACCTATAGAAATACTACCAAAAAAGGTACAGGAAAATTCACACAGGATGTGTACATCTCTGATAATGTATTGAAAGAACAAGGGAAAAAGAACAAGGATGGCAGTATTCTCAAGGATGTAGGGATACATTAACTCTCAAAATCTCAGCCCAAAACCATCAGAACAGAACAGGAAGAAAATAAATATTAAAAAAACTAAAAAAAAGAAAAACTGAGATGAAAAGCTTCAATGAGAGATAAGGAAATATAAAAATAAAATAGCAAAATATAAACCCACAAAATAATGTTGACACTAAGGACAATTAAAATTGTGAGGTGAAAGAAAAACCATAGAAATTCCTCTGAAAGCAAAATCATGAAAAGATAAAAGTCGTAAGGGAGGAGATGACAAATTCTATTAATTTATGCTTTCTTTAAACATATATTGAGTGTCTATTTCAGGAATGAAAGCACATCCATAAACAAATTTGTCACAAATAACCTTCATCCTGAAGTACTTTTATTAAAGTGGGAGAAACAGATAATAAACTATCCATAATAAATACCTCATATGGAATATAAAAAGAGCTTAGAAAGTAACATTAGAGCAAATTCCATTAAATCTAAAAAGAGAGGTAGCATATGACTATCTAAGCGAAGAACTTTCAAACATAGGATATAACAAATAAAAAGACCTTGAGTTGGGAATATTTCTGATATGTTTAAAGAAAAGCACGATGCTTGTATCTAGTTTGAGAGGAGGAAGGAAAGAGTAAAAGAGCTGTGGTTGTTTTAAGACCTTGAAGGCCATTGCAAGGACTTTAACTTTCACTCTGTGTGACTGGAGTTTATGTGAAAGTTTAAGAAAGAGGAATGAAATGAAAGGCATCTGGCTGTTGTGGCAAAAATAGGTTAGAGAGGTAAGATGACGTAAGGGTGGAAGCAGTATTATAGGAAAGAGATGCTGATGGTTAGACCAGTGCAGTAGCTTTGGGAGAATGTGAGTGGTCAGAATCCAGAAATCGTTTTAAGTAAAACCAATACAATTACTTGACAAAATGTGCATGAAAGTGAAAGGGAGAGAAATAAGAGTCAAACCACTGTCAACTGATATGGAGAAGATACTGTGTGGAACAATTTGAAGGGGAGGATTGGTTCAGTTTTGGCCTTATTGATTTGTGGAAACTTTAAGACATCCTAGTAGAGGTATGGAGCTGGATATACAAGGTTTTAGCTCATATTTGGCTGTAGACATATATTTGTGCATCAAGAGTAAATAGGTGATATAAACCATGAGGCTAGATGACATCATCTAGGAGTGAGTATAGATAGAAAATGAAGGTCCATATAAGGAAGCTAGATAGCAAAGATGACTGGCAAAAAGTGATGAATTAGGGGTTGACAGTTTTATTTTTTTCCAGCATTTAAAAAATATCGTTCTAGCTTCTAGCTTCCATTGTGTCTAGTGAGATGTCAGTAGTAATTTGGGTCATTTGAATCATTTTTCACTGCATGTGATGTGTTATTTTTCTCTCATTTTCAATTCATTTTGGTTTTCAGTGGTTGACTGTCATGTGCTTAGGTTTGGTTCCTTTTTATTAATTCTCTTTGGTATTCACTGAGGTTTTGAACTTATAATTTTATGTCTCTCACTAAATTTTGGAATCTTTTGAGTGTGCTTTTCATTTAAAAAATTATTATTTGGTTCTTTTTAAAGAGTTTATATTTCTCTGCTGAAATTTTCTCTTTTTAAAATTTAAGCATATTTTTCTTAATGTCCTTGAGCATAGTTATAATAGTTCTTATCTAGTAATTTTTTTGTATGTTAAATCATTTTGGAAGGTATTCTCAAACATTTCAAAAGATATACTATATAAAGTCTGGATTCTAAAAATTATCTTTTTTAATTGGTATGCAGCTAATCTGGCTAAAATCAAACTGTTACAGCTCTGTTTTCAGTGTCTGGTAAGGCAAATTTCAAATTGGTGATTTTTATCTTAGCCAGGGTACTTGGAGTCTGCCCTGTTCACCCCTGGTTCAAAGGTTAGTTAAACATTTGGATAGAGTTCCTTTCCGGAAATTTTCACCTTATTCTCCAGTGTATGTGTTTGGCCCTGTTTTTTCAAGTACAAGAGTTTAGGGTTTAACTATGTTATGTGGCCACACTAGGGTCTGCCGTTATGATAAAATCTATAGAAACAGGAAACTCATACTGCCATTCACAGCCCCAAGTGTTGACTCCTTTCCAGTATCTGTTTGCTTTGTTTATTCTCCATGGACTCCATTGCCTTTTGCTCTTATTTTTTAGCATGTAGATTTGTCATATGTTAGAAGTTTGGATTGATCAGAATTATTTGGCCACACTGAACGTAAATGTTTAATTATTTTCCTTTCAAATCTTGTTTTTAACTGTGAAATGAAAGCCTCATGCCCCTAATGAGGGCATTAAGGCCTTATCAGAAATCTTGTCAATGACACAGTATACACTGCAGTTTTTATTAATAACATTTGGTGATAAAAAAAAAAAAGATTTGGCCTTCCAATGCAACATACCCCTCATTATCCATTTCATTATTGACTTATTCATTCAACATATTTACATTTATAAGCCACACATTTATCTATGTACTTAGGATAAAACTGTTAAAAAATATAACATCTGTCCTTATGGAGTTTATGTTGTAGGAGAATGACAGAAACATAAAACAGTAGGCAATAAGTAAGAAAATTGTCTAGCATGGTAGAAAGTGAAAAATGCCATGTAAAATAGGGGGGCCTAGAAACAAAAATGTGAGAAATAGTGGTACTTCAGAGTTGGTAGTTGTAAGTAAGGTGCTACTTCATTGAGAAGTGGGGTTTTGAGGACAATCATAAAGGAGACAAGTGAATTGCTACCCAAGTGGATATCTGGCTTCCAAGAAGGGGCCATGCTCTTTGTAAGAGAGGCCTCTAGAACCTGCAAGGAGCTCAGTGTATCTGGAACAGGAGGTGAGTAGCAGGAATTGAAGACAAAGACGTAACAGGGTGAGAAATTACGTAGGGCCTGTTTGCACACTGTACGGAAATTAGTTTTCAGAATGAATGAAAAGAGGACCCATTAGAAGGGTTCAAGCCTTGGGCTGACATTATCTTAGACAAATGATCAGACTGGCTGCTATCTTAAAAATAGACCGTAGAAAGGAAATTAGTGTTAGGTTATTAAAGTAATCCAAGGTATCCACGTTGGGGAGTCATACCAGGCTCCTACACGGTAGAAGTGGGAAGAAAGTCCAAACTATGGATATATTTTAAAAGTAGACACGAAAGGATTTCATGATGGATCAATATGTGTGGGGTGTAAGAAAAGTAGAGGGGTCAAGATGACTCCAAAATTATCGGCCTAAGCAGCTAAGGTTATTAAAATAAGGAAACTTATTAAGGGATGTGATGATGGAGTAAGTGTGAGGGGGGATGATCAAGAGTTCAGGTTTTTTTTGTGTTTTTTTTTTTGCGGTACGCGGGCCTCTCACTGTTGTGGCCTCTCTCGCTGCAGGAGCACAGGCTCTGGACGCGCAGGCTCAGCGGCCATGGCTCACGGGCCCAGCCGCTCCACAGCATGTGGGATCCTCCCGGACCGGGGCACGAACCCGTGTCTCCTGCATCGGCAGGCGGACTCTCAACCACTGCGCCACCAGGGAAGCCCAAGAGTTCAGTTTTGACCAGGCTGAGTTTGAGAGGTCTTATTCGGCATCAAAGTGGAGAGGCTGAATAGCAGTAGATATGTGAATCTGGACTACAAATCTAGATATATGAATCATACAATGGTGTGAACTAGAGATATAAATTTGAGAGGTATGTACAAATATACAGTATTCCAAGCCATGAGAGTGGATGTCAAGGGAGTGAGTGTAGTCACAGTCTAGAGGAGACCCCCTGCGCTCTGGAGCTCTCCATTAACTCATGGCATCTTCAAGTTTTCTCTGCATAAATCTGTGACTCTGTCAGACTAAACATGAAAAATCACTGATTTGCGTAAGATCCTCATTTTACTTATGAACAAACTGAAAGACAGAAGGGTAAGTTTATCAAATGATTTATCCAGTGTTAAAACTAATTGGTGCTAGAGCCAAGACTAAATGCCCCAGTTATCTGAGTAATAATTTAAAGACTATTTGTAAAACAAGAGGGAATAAGGCTGCAAGTGTTTCTTCAAAGACGCAAAGAATAGATGTCTCTGTTTATTAAATAATTAATTATAGAGTCCTGTACTCAAACTAATTATGCACAGACTTTGAAAGCCTTGCTAAAAGACACTTACATATAACTCAGTCTTAAGAAAATTCAAAACTATCCAATTTAGGGCGTGTGGAGTGTCTTGTGTGTATTCAACGTCTTTCATCACACTTCCTTTACCATTTCTTATCAGTAACAGAATAAAAGAGAAAATAAAATTATATTGTAATTTCAGAGAAAATCATATACACAAAGGAATAGTCAGTGATGGTCTATTTGAATCTTATAGGAATATTTGCTGAATTTCTGGTAGACTCTCATGCTTGAAGTCCTGAATTCTCCTTTTATATATTAGATGAAAACATTCTGCTGTAAAATACTTTGTTTTTGAATACAAAGATAAAACTATCCAGATAAAATAATATTTTACAATTATGTGGAAACTTTTATATTAAAGAATATTTTCCTAACTTTGTAAACAACATAATTTCACATACTGATGGATTTCAGCTGCTATTAGGACACTTGGCATTATCGCCAGGCAGTAATTCTCAGACTGTGAAAAAAAAAAAAAAAAAAAGGTAATACCACATCCTATTTAGTGAACTGGGATCCGAAATACATGGAGCATATTTACTTTTAACCCTCAAGCAGTATGTACCCAATAAAATGTAAGCAATAATGTTACTTTCAGGAGTAGATATCTGTGTCTAGAATAGTGAGTTTGAAAGTAGAAATGGACATTTTTCATTCTCAATTGGATGACTGTGTCATACTTTCTAAGTGCAAGACAGGTTTTCTCTGCCCTCCTTATTCATTCAATGTGCTTCAATTTATGGAGTTTCAAGATCAACATTAAGCTACTAAGGAAATAATGCAGCAATGGATGACCAAATAGCCATGGTGAATGGTTGAATGGAATCATCCCCACTCATTTCACTAAGATTCTACTGGGAATTGTTATGACATCTCTCATCTACCAATATTTTCCATAATTTCAGCAATGAATTCTTCAGTATTGTTTGATTTTATTAGTGTTCCTGCATTAGATATATCAATTGGTGGGAACAAAGACAAGTTTAAATGATATACCCAAGGTAGAAAAGGAGAACATTTACTTACTGTCTCCGATCTGCCTTCTTGAAGTTTACAGATTCCTCTACCCAGGGTCCATACCTGTGGTTGGAAATACAAGGTCACTACATTTATTCTCTGCCCCACTAATCAACCTGAGTATTAAGTTATTGTATCTTTATTTAAGTTTGATCTATAATATATTTATCCTTCATGAGAACCCATTCTTTCAACATGTTCTCATTGTTTCACTACACCTTTCCTAAGGTATCATTTCTATTCTGCTTTTTTAATATGGTTCATTACATGTGTATCCAAGTTTTTATGCAGCTGGCCCCTTTTTGGTTATCAGGTTTCACACTAAATTGCAAAGAAAGGGATTGGAGAAAAACAGATTGTTTGTTAACACTAGTGTTCTGAGGGGTCTGTATAGCATTAGGTAATTTTTAACAGTTTAGTCATTTTTTGTTTTACATAGCACTTGATCAGTTCCCAGTTTTAAAAAGTCAAGAATAATGTTTCTTCTGCACTTCCAAGTGTGATTCGTAGACAGTAGGTGCTGTCAACCAAAGTGGGATTGAAGTACATGACACGACTAAGCTTCCTCCTTGAATACTTCTCACACAGTCCTTCTAGGATGAAAATATTATTTTCCAGATTAAATAAGTGAAGATAATAAAATATAAATAATTTGCTTTCCTTTTAAAAAGTATATAGCGTAGGTAATATAAAGAAACAATGGAGTCTGGGTCTTTAACTCATATTTTGCCCTTTGCCCTTATTCCTTTTTTTTTTTAAATGATGTTGCCACTTGCTTTTTTCGCCATAGATTATTCTGAATGTTTTCATTTAATCCTATCATTTATATTGTGAACGTGTTTTTGAAACTTAGCATCGTGTGTGTGTGTGTGTGTGTACGTGTGTGTGTGAGAGAGAGATAGACAATAGATTGGTCTCGTGTACCTTTAATTTTTGTTAGTTTCTTTAATATTAATAAAAATTTAGATATCTCTTAGTTAAAAATCCTCATAATGAGTTAAGTGGATGAAATTAGTTGTCCAGGGTTATTTTACTAAGATATTTACTGGCATATACAAAAGTTTCCTCTTTGTATTCTACTGTATGTTTCCCTATGATGAGTTCATTTTTGAATATTAGAGTGATAAACTTAAATTACTCTGTGTTTGAAATCTAAAAGAAGAATGTGAATAAAAACAAATTTATTTTCTGTTCAAAAAAATAAGAGCAAATTCAGAATGGGAAAAGAAAATGTGGGAGAGAGCTAAAATATAAGAAAAATCAGCAGATCATAGTCATCTGAATGACAGAAAAATATGTTAAAAGTATAAAGTAGATAAAGCTTTTACATTTACTTAGAGAAACTTTCAGTTTGTTATTTCTAACTTCTCTGAATTTCTCTGGGATTTTATTTTGCCACTATCATAACATTCATATATTTTTAGTGTAGAGTTATATATATTTATTAAATTCCCTTAGCTGACCAAATTGCCTTCAAGTCAACTTGTATATTAGGTGGCTCACCACGTTATACAGCTGTTCTTTGTATAAAGTAGGAATTCAATATTGCCTGACATAGTTGTTAATAAATATTTTAGAAAACGAATGAGGGAATAAGTGAGTGAATTTACCTATAGGCTAATAGTTCCTGCCAAGTGTCGTTAGAGGTAAATGATTAATACTGCTGATGGAGGCCATTACTGATTTATGATTGCCAACCTCAGCTGGGGCCCCAGAGACACTGGGTGATTCTGTGTAAATTTCTACCACTCCCTTCAAATCTATCCAATTTACCAACCCTGTGTTACGTAGTGAATATTAAAGTCAGTAAACCGGAACTTCCTTAACTTTCTTACTTTCTCCCCATAGTCACAGTTCCAAGATACTGTATTTCATTGTGTGTGTGCATATACTTCAGTTTAGTTATTGTGTTGTTAATAGACAATTGCCCATTGTCCTTATGTTCATATCTCACATAGGTATAACACAGTTGTAGTATGGACATTCTTATATCTTCCCCAGTGTTCTTGGGCAAGAGTTTAACTAGGTCATACAAGTAGCAGTTGGATTTCTGGGTCAGGGGATATGCACAACTTCAACTTTATGAAATAATGCCAAATTGTTTTCCAAAATAGTTGAAGCAGTTTGCATTCCCGCCAATGGAATGTGAATGTTCAAATTACTGTTTGTCTTTGCCAATACTTGATGGTGTCTCTAATAATTTGTGAATTTTACCAATCTGGTGTTGTGGAAATTACCTTATCTGCTTTAAGTATACAGTCCCCTGATTGCTAATGAAGGGCGACATTTAAAAAAAAAATCCTACCTATTGAGAATTCTGATTTCATCCTTTGTGGAGAGACTGTCCATAATTTCCTTGTGTCTTTTATCGTTATACAGACATTCTTTATATAATCTTGATACTTAGCCTCTGTCAGTTTTAAATGTTGTAAATATATTTTTCCAATTTGTCTTTTGTGTATTCATTTACTTTAGGGTGCTTTTGATGAATAACATTCTTTATTTTAATGTAGTTCAGTGTTTAGTAATTATTTTCCATTATCAAATTATCTATAACTTGTCAGATGATGCCCTGCATTAATTTATGCAGCTATAAGCTACTCTTGATATTGGATAAGGCAATTAATTCCCACTTTTACACTTAATGGCAATTGATGTAATTTAGTGGCAGATATTAATTCCACTTTGTCCGTTTAATGATCACAAAATTTTCTTCTTATTCTGAATTAAAATTATTCCTTTTCCACTTGTATTTCTATTATTAATCCCCTTTAAGTTCCTTAGATTCCTAAAATTAAACTACCATAAACATGACATATCTTTCTATATTTTGTTTGCTGATATTTTGTTCCAGAGTTTTTCATCTATTGTGCCAATGAGATTGAGCACCAGGTTTTGTCAAGGTTATGCTGGCTTCATAAAATGGGTTTCTTTCTCTCTCTCCCTTTCTCTCTCTCTCGCTCTCACTTTCCTATTATCTGAAAAAAAAAAAAAAGAGGTTAGTTTATTTCTTAAATACGTAGAAGAATTCAACAGGGAAATATCTGAGGCAAGTGTTTTCTTGGTAGGAAAGTCTCGGTTTTAAAAATAATTTTTAGGTTTAGGTTTCTTTATAATTATCTTTTTTTTTTTTTTTTTTTTTTGGCGGTACGCGGGCCTCTCACTGTTGTGGCCTCTCCCGTTGTGGAGCACAGGCTCCGGACGCGCAGGCTCAGTGGCCATGGCTCATGGGCCCAGCTGCTCTGCGACATGTGGGATCTTCCCGGACCGGGGCACGAACCCGTGTCCCCTTCATCGGCAGGCGGACTCTCAACCACTGCGCCACCAGGGAAGCCCCTATAATTATCTTTCTGATCTTTTTCATTTATTCTATGTAAGTCTGAATGCATTTTATTTTACTAGAGATTTATCTATATGTTCAAATAGATGACATAGTTATTTAAAATGGACTCATAAAATTTTTAATGTCTAGAGTCAAAAACAGTATCTATTTTTTTTATTCCTTATGTGGTTTATTCTTTCCTTTTCATTGTTCAGGTCTAATAACAGCTTATGAATTTTATTAATTTATTCAAAGAATCATCTTACAGCTCTGTTGATCCTATTGTATATTTGTTTTCTATTTCCTGAATTTCTACTCTTATCTGTATTGTTTCTTTACTTCCACCTTCTTTAGCTTTAGTTTGTTATTTTTTCCTAATTTCATGAGAAGGTTGCTTAACCAATTTATTATTAGCCTTTCTTCTTTTATAATATGTAGATTTTAAGCAGCAAGACCTGAAGCACATGTTTTCTTTGCAAGAAAGTTGGTTTTTGTTTTTGTTTTTCAACCATAGGTTTTAGTTTCTTTACAGTACAACATCTTTTAGGCTATGTATTCCCATCTATGTATACTTTGGCTATATCCATCATATTTTGAGATATCTTACTTCTTTATTGGATGAAAATTTCTGAATTTTATAGTGCTTTACAGTTTTCAAAAGTTTCACACACATGATTTCATATAATTCCATAAATCCCTTTTTTTCCCTCCCCCTATGTTGTCCCTCCCCCCATTTCCTCTCTCCATTGGTAACCACTAACTTGTTCTCTATATCTGTGAGTCTGTTTCTTTTTTGTTTTATTCACTAGCTATATTTTTTAGATTCCACATATAAGTGATAGCATACAGTATTTATTTTTTTCTGTATGGCGTATTTCACTTAGCATAATGCCCTTCAAGTCCATCCATGTTGCTGCAAATGACAGATTTCATTCTTTTTCATGGCTGGGTAGTGTTCCATTGTGTGTGTGTGTGTGTGTGTGTGTGTGTGTGTGTGTATACCACTTTATCCATTCATCTGTTGATGGACACTTAGGTTGCTTCCATACCTTTGGGCAGTTGTAAATAATGCTTCTATGAACATTGGGGTGCAGGTATCTTTTTTGCATTAGTGTTTTTTAATTTTTTTTTGAATATATACCCAGGAGTGGAATTGCTGGGTCACATGTTAGTTCTGTTTTTAGTATTTTGAGAAACCTCCATACAGTTCCATAGTGGCTGCACCAATGTACATTCCTGCCAACAGTGTACGAAGGTTCCCTTCTCTCCACATCCTTGCCAACATCTGTATTTGTGTTCTTTTTGATGGTAGCCATTCTGACCGGTATGAGGTGATATTTCATTATGGTTTTGATATGCATTTCCCTGATGATTAGTGATGTTGAGCATCTTTTCATGTGCCTGTTGACCATCTGCTTTTCCTCTTTAGAAAAATGTATATTCAGTTCTTCTCCCCCTTTTTTTGTGTGTGTGTGTGGTACACGGGCCTCTCACTGTTGTGGCCTTTCGCGTTGCGGAGCACAGGCTCCAGACCTGCAGGCTCAGCGGCCATGGCTCACGGGCCCAGCCGCTCCGCGGCATGTGGGATCTTCCCAGACCGGGGCACAAACCCGTGTCCCCTGCATCGGCAGGCAGACTCTCAACCACTGCGCCACCAGGGAAGCCCATTCTGCCCATTTTTTAAAATATCTTTTTCATCATTTTAAATTTCAAATTATTTTTTAAGTTCCAATGTGATTTCTCTCTGATATATAGGTTGTTTAGAAGGTTAATACTTACTTTCCCCGAATTTGGAGATTTTATTATTATCTTCTGGTTTCTGATTTCTAGGTTACTTATAAAATGTGTAGAGGATATACTATGTATTACATTTACAGTTTGGTGAGATTTATTTTATCTCACATCATGTTCTATTATAGTAAATTGTCCAGTATCACTTGAACAAGAAGTGTACTCTGCTGTTAGACGTGGTATTTTCTATATGGTTATTATGTCAAATTATTTTTCAAGTCTTCTATAAACTTGTTGATTGTTGCTGACTTATTTTCTTAGTTACTAAATTCTATTAAAAAAAAACTTCTCCTATGATAGTGGAATTTTAAATTTCTCCTGTTATATCAATTTTTGCTTTCTTTATTATTAAGTGTAAAATCTAGTATTATTTTAGTTCCTTAATAGTGTAACATTTAGTTGTTAAATATTCCACATTGTCTCAGTAGTACTTCTTAAAGTCTACTTTGCTTGACATTTGTATAGCTAAAACAAGTTTGTTTTTGAGAGTGTTTAGTTATATATCATTTTTCTTTCAGACATTTTGTGTCATTATATTTATGATGTGTCTTTTGTAAGCAGTGTATTTTTAAAACCAATCTGGTAGTTGACATATATGTTAAGTAGTAAATCATATATCTGAATTAAATCTACCATTTTACTTTTTTTTCTAATTTTATTACCTATTTTATGTTCCTTTTCTCCATCTTCTTATCCTTTACTAGATTAATATTTTTTATTTTTACTTTTTCATTTTCCCATTTAACTTATTCATTATACATCCTTTTACTCTGGTTTTTGTGGTTACCCTAGAGATCACTGCATTTACCCTTGATTTATTAGATTATGAATGAAATTAACTCTTAACTTTTCATAGTGTAAGGATTTTTCACAGTATTTCAACTTCAATTAACCTCTCCCACCATATTTTTAATTGATGCTATATGTCTAATATTAGATATATTTTAAAGTCCCTGAGATATTTTTATTGTTTTACAAAGTCAGTATTCACATACCCACATATTTATACTTTTTGTTGATAATCATTTCTTACTGCATATCTTTGGTTGTGCCTAAAGAATACTTTCTAGGATTATCTGTAAGGTATGTCTACTCTTCATGGCAGTGTAATTTTGTCTTTATCTAAAAATGTCTTTATTTTGCATGGATATAAGAAGGATATTTTTAGCAACAATATAATTTTAGGTATGGTATTTCATTTCAAATAATAGTTTTTTGTCTTCTCCACTGTTTCTTTTGAAAAGACAAATATTAATCTTATTGCTGTTCCTTTAAGGGAGTTATGTTGTACAGCTGACCCTTGAACAACATGAGTTTGAATTGTATGAGTCCACTTAAACATGGGTGTTTTTCGACAAGTACATACTGTAGTAATACATGATTCACGGTTGGTTGAATTTGAGATGCAGAACTGTTAATAGGAGGCCCAACTGTAAATTATCTGTGGATTTTTGACTGCACAGTGGGTCAGTACCCCTAACCCTCATATTGTTCAAAGGTCAACTATATTTCTATTTTGTTTTCCTCATTGTTTCTCATATTTCCTTCTTGGATCTTCAGCAGATTTATTATGATGTATTAAATATGGTATTATTTATATTTATCCTGTTTGGCCTTCCCAGTCCTTCTTATATATTTAGCTTGATGGAAAAGTCAATCAAGTCAATCCACTTTTATCAATTTGGAAAAGTCTAGCCTATTATCTCTTCAAATATTTATTTTGTTCATTCCCTCTCTCTTTCTTCAAGACCTCTTCTTACACATATGGTACCATTATCACTCCAATATATTTGTTATTTTAATCTTTTTTCTCTCTCTCTGTTTCAGTGTGGGTATTTTTTTAAATCTTGCTATGGATTAAATATTTGTATTCCCCAAAATTTACATGTTGAAGCCCCACTTTCCACTGTGATGATACTTGAAGGTGGAGGGTTTGGGAAATAATGAGGTCATGAGGGTGGAGCCCTCATGAATGGCATGATCTCTCTCTCTCTCATGGAAGGATACAGCAGGAGGGTGGTCATCTGTAAACCAAGAAGAGGTCTCCCACCAGGAACTGAATCTGTCACTATCTTGATCTTGGAATTCTTAGCCTCCAGAACTGTGAGAAATAAGGTTTGTTGTTTAAGTCACCCAGTATATGATATTTTTGTTATAGCAGACCAAACTCACTAATATAGGACTAATTTTCCAGTTTATTAATTTTTTCTTCAATCATGTGTTGTCAGCTATTAACCAAATCTACTGAATTTTCCCTTTTATTATTGCATAGGAAAATCATACAGTAATTATCTGTTTTTTTCCCTTCCTCCCTTCCTTCCTTTCTATTTTTTTTAACATTTTACAGTTAGCTACTAATATTCTTAACACGTAGTTTATTTCATGAAAACTAGTCATAGTTATTTTAAAGTGTTTATTTGATAATTCTAAAGTATTTTTCTCTTGTTAATCTGTTTCTTTTATCTCTTTTCTCTTGGTTATTCCTCATCTAAAATAAAATTTAAAAAAATTTAAGGAATTCATAGAGAATTCACTCTTAGTTTTGGATAGCAGTTGATATAGGAGTATACCTTCTCCTCTAAGTGGAACCAAGGGTTGAGATGATTTGAAGTTCAGCTTGAATCTCTATTTTCAGTCTATCTTACTCTTATGGTGAGAACTGTCTGGTATTCCAACCTAGGAATTTTTCCAGGGACTATCTTCCTTGGGTAATTTAAGTCCAATATTTGTTCTGCATTTTTTAATGAGATTTCTGTTCTCAATCCACCATCAACCCTGTTGGAATTGGCAAATACCTCAAGGGAAAAAGCTGTGCTAGATGTTTGGATCACCTCTTTATAATTCCCTTCTCTTCAAGTCTTTGCTGTCCTGAAAGCTACATAATGCTTCAACTAGTCAAGTTTATCTGTTGCTTAAATATTTTAGCCATCTTTTAAACATTACTCTTTGTTTTTTGGGAGAATACTTCTGCAACAAGAAAGACATCCATATATATCCTGGGTGTCTCCAGTGTTATTCCCTACCCTCTGCTAAATCTGAGCTTTGTCTCCTGGTACCCACTCTCCACCAGTGCATGGCAATTAATATTGCTTTTACCTGTTACTGCAAATGCTATCAAGCTGAAAGACACTTTAAGTAACAATCTATTTTTCACATTTTTGCTTAATTTTTGGCTTAAAAAATGTTTCTTATATCTTGGTTCATTGATGAAGTTAACATTTTGCATTATATATATTTTTTCTAGTCTTTTTAAAAGTTCCCTGCACCCCACTCAAAGGATCGTCAAGTTATACTTGGCATATAGTTGCAAACAGTGGAGATTTTAAGTATGGTAATTATTTTATAAATAGTATATTTTAAAAATAAATGATTACTTTGAAATATTAAAATAATAGCTACAATAGAGAAAAAATTTAACTATATTATTCAAAGAATTTCTACTCATGGGAGATATTTCTGGGCTTAGATCAGGAAGTGACTTGTATAGAAACATGGAATTATAAAAGTGGTAAAGTGATCTGCCAATTCCAGACTTATATGCCCCATCTACTAGTATGAAATTTTAATTTTAATAATTCACTTTCTTAATGTTATATTTGGTTTTGTTTCAAGTATGTGGTCATCATTTTAGTATTGCTACCTATCAGTGTTTTCTTTTTTATGTTTTACTTCTTTAAGTATTTATTTTTATTCTGCCTCTAAATATTCCAGTATGTGAAGGTTGTATCGATCTAATTCTTCTCTTTTTATTTCTCCTGGGTTTCATTCTTGCTGAAGTATTTTTCTTTAACTTTTACACTATTCAATTGTGCTCTCAGTCATTTGATTTTTTTGTCAATTGTAGTATTTTACGGTCTAGTTTGATTTATCTTCCTCCAGTGAGGATATGAAATTGCTTCAGGCAGATAACTCATGCCACTAACATCCAAGAACCCTTTAAATTAAATTTTAGCCCCATTTGTTTTCATAGTACCCACTGTGAATATCGGCAGCTGAGCCTTGTGAAGGCAGGCCTTTAATCATGAATTCTCAAGTGAGATTTCTACACCCTTTCATAAGTATAAGGAAAAAGAAAAAAACGAATTTGTTATTTTTCATTGAAAATTTTCTGATATAAGGTAATAAAGTGACTTTTATGACATACTGAAATTGTAAATTAGAGAGAGATAGGCAAAATTGTGTGAAACAAAGTTAAATGCCTTAAAGACCATGTAATGATTATATACTAGGACTTTTCTGTTTTTAGTATCTTGCTGTGAAAAATGCTTATATGTACATGAGAAACACTTCATTGTTTATGGAACCAATAAAAATTCAGATTTCAGATATATGTTATACTTTGCTCTATAGTGTCCATTCCTAGCAGAGATTCAAGGTACCGGGAAATAGACACCTCTGTTCAAACTTACTGTTTTTGAAATTCTTTAAACATAAACATAGAGAGAGGTGTACCTAAGTGTAAATTTGTATATATGAAACATACAGAAATATGGATAAATTTGCTGGAGGAAAGAGAACGTACTTGAGGAGGAGATGAAGAAGTATTAAATTGATTTTAAATGTGAAAATTTATAAATGCAACAAAAATTGATGAACATTTAATTAACAAATCTTTCTAATTTAGAATGTCATTTTGGTTAGTTTTCATTGATGTTTGCATTATCGAGGCTGTAATGTCCTTAAATTTAATTATGTCAAATGGGATGAACTGCCTCCATATATAGGAAAAACAAATTTTATAATAATAGCAAACTCATGTAATATTCATCAAATTCACTGTAGAAGTATTGTTTTTATTTTTCTAACAGCTTTTTCCCCTTAACTAGCAAAATATAATCATTCAGTAATATAGAAATCTGTCAAGAAACCCAACAGGTTGCTTCAAAGTAAAAATCCTGGACAGCAAAGATAGAATCGGGGTCAGCATATACTCACTGAAAATAGTTTTCTGTAACAAGGGTTTTAATTCCCAGGCAGTTGTTACATAAGCTTTGGCAATTCACCCACTGGCTGCAGGTCTCCCCTTCCTTGTTTAGTAAAAACAGACATCAGTAGAGACTTGAAGAATATTACTGAATAGCAAAATGCTACTATTTCTTGCTTGTAAAAAGTGTTGTACTGCAAATAGATAACTTCTTATAATTGCATGCCTGATAAGTTGAAAAAAAATAGAAAACATACAGATGTAGAGAAAGGACTTGAGGACGGGAAGGGGGCAGGGTAAGCTGGGATGAAGTGAGAGAGTAGCGTTGACATATATACACTACCAAATGTAAAATAGATAGCTAAGGGGAAGCAGCCACATAGCACAGGGAGATCAGCTCAGTGCTTTGTGACCACCTAGAGGGGTGGGATAGGGAGGGTGGGAGGGAGATGCAAGAGGGAAGAGATATGGGGATATATGTATACATATAGCTGATTCACTTTGTTTTACAGCAGAAACTAACACAACACTGTAAAGCAATTATACTCCAATAAAGATGTTAAAAAAAAAAGAAAAGAAAAAGAAAACTAACAAATTTATTTATTTCAGCAACTGCTTGAGAAAGGCTAGGGTAAATTAAAATATTTAGGGTATAAACTTTTTTTTCACTTTCACTAAGTGTTAAAGTGAAAGATTTAAGGAAATATATAGACTCTTATCTACTCTGAGTAATCAGATTATAGATAGCTATATATATTTATTACTTTCTGCTAGGAAAGTTATACTATTTTCATGATAAAAATCAAAGAAAATATTTTTTGCTTACCTGAGTTAAGGATGAATTTTAAATGTGAAAACTTGGCTCAGCTCTTTAAAGGTAAACTAGCTGCTAAAAATATGCTTCTTTCCATGCATACTATGTAAGAAGGTAGAGAGAGCTTAAAGAATAAAAGTAGAAACTGAACTTTCAACATGTTTTTATGCTAAGTGTTTCCCAAAAATTTGTGAGAAAGAGCAGATGATAGTTATATTTAATTAAAGCACTACTAGAATTTTGTCTCTTATTGGAATACTTCTGTTTTTTTGAGAATTTAATTATATATTAAAATATGTATACTTCACATCAATTACTTTTAGGGAATATTAAATGTAGAGTAAAATTAGAGCTTATTTTTATTTGCCAACATAGAAAAGTATTTTACTTATTGGTGTTTTAAAAACCCCAAAGTGTTATGTATGATTTTACTCTCTACAGAAGTAAAATTCCATTTTAAAAATTAATGATCATTATTTATGACATAATTATGTTGTTGCAAAACACACTGGACAATATCAGTTTTATCTTGAAGTTGTACAAGAACACTGTTAATAAATACCCACTAATACCTGATGCAAAAAGAATTGTTAGGATAGGTAGTTGTAACACGCTGTAAACACAGAGTATGATTTACATGAGTATGCAATATCATAAATTAGCAGCAAATGTCATTAACATTTAAGTTTTTGAGATAGTGACAATAAATGGCAACTGTAGTAGAATGTATATGAAGTTGTAATTTCAAATGAATATAAAGAGCAATGTTTAGTTATATAAACTACTATAAGAAAAAACAGACATTGAAATTTAAAATGTATTAGCAATTAAATCACCCCCATTGAAGGAAATCACCAAAAAAAAAAAAAAGCTATAATATGTAACAAATTGAATTAAATACCTCAGAAAACATTTGGGGATATGAAAACACTTCAAGAAACTCAAATACTAACAATAAATGTAGATTTTGAAAAGTAAGAATAAATGTAACAAGATTGATCAAATTTAGGAAAGAAAGAGAAAGATAAGCCATCTTGGAAAATAAGACTAAGAGGTAAATTAAAGGAGAATAAAATTGATAATAATGCAGGAAAATAACCAAGAGAATGAATAAAAAATAAATAAGTAATGATATTTGTCTTTCTCTGGCTGAATTACTTCACTTAGTACAATAAACTCCAGGTCCATCCATGTTGCTGCAAATGGCATTATTTCATTTTTTAATGGCTGAGTAATATTCCATTGTATATAGGTACCGTGTCTTCTTTATTCCTCTTTGATGGGCATTTATATTGCTTCCATGTCTTGACTATTGTAAACAGCAGTGCAACGAACACTGGGGTGCATATATCCTTTCAAACCATGTTTTTCTCCAGATATATGCCCAAGCTTGGGATTGCTGGGTCATATGGTAGCTCTGTTTTTAGTTATTTAAGAAACCTCTATACTGTTCTCTATAGTGGCTGCACCAATTTACATCCCCACCAAAAGTGTAGGAGGGTTCCCTTTTCTCCACACCTCTCCAGCATTTATTGTTTGTACACTTTCTGATGATTCTGACTGGTGTGAGGTGATATCTCATTGTAGTTTTGATTTTCATTTTTCTAATAATTAGTGATGTTGAAAATCTTTTCATGTGCCTCTTGGCCATCTGTATGGCCAAGGTATAAGTGAGTAATAACAAAGACCTGTGTAATTTGGCAGGGCAGAGCAAATTAAAAATAGCAGGGATTATGTTTCTGCCTTGGATAGATGTCACACAAAACCAAGCATCTTCACCAGTAAATAATAGGACCACTATAATGGTGCACTGCTTTAAGCATTGTATAATTAATGTATTTCTTAGCTGGAGACTATTGGGATATTTATTCATATCATATTCAATTTACATGATAACTTGTTTAGAGGTAAGATTTTAAAAAATATCTTCCCATCTAAAAACAATGCATATTTTTCTACTTTTCTGACTCTGTAGTATGTATGATTTATTTACTTAATATACAAAGAAATGCACATATTTAATGTGTAAAATTTGATGAGTCTGGGTATATGCAAGCACTTGATTCTATCAGTACTGTCAAGGTAATAGGCATATCCAATACCTCCCAAAGTTTTTTCATGTCCCTTTGTTTTTTGTTCTGTTTTCCTCTCTGTTTTTTGTTTATATGTTAGAAGACTTTAATATTGTTAAACTGTCCATATTCCCCAAAGCAATCTAAAGTTTCAATACTATTTCCATCAAGATCCCATTGACATTTTTTATAGAAATATCAAAAACTATCCTAAAATTTATGTGGAACCACAAAAGACCCAGAATAGCCATAGATCTTGAGAAAGAAGATCAAAGATGGAGGCATTATATGTCCTGATTTCAAAACATGTTATAAAGTTACAGTAACTAAAACAGCATTGTACTGGCATGATGACAGATATACACACTAAGGGAGTCCAGAAATACACCTACACATATATAATCAAGTGATCTTTGATAAGGGTGCCAAGAATATACAATGGGGAAAGAATAGTCTCTTCAGCAAATGGTTTTCGGAAAACTGGACATCCACATGCAAAAAAAAAAACGAAAGAAATTGGATCCTTACCTTACATCATACACAAATATCAACTCAAAATGGGTTAAAAACTTACGTTTAAGACCTGAAACTATAAAACCACGAGAAGAAAAATAGGAGAAAAGCTTCTTGACAATGATTTCTTAGCTATGACACCAAAAGCACAGGCAACAGAAACAAAAATAGAGAAGTGGGACTACATCAAACTAAAAAGCTTCTGCACAGTAAAGGAAACAATTGACAAGTGACCTACGGAATGGGAGAAAATATTTGCAAACTATTTATTTATCTGATAAGGGGTTAATATCCAAAATATATTTTAAAAAACTCCTACAATTCAATAGCAAAGAACAAAACAAGTAACCAAATTAAAACAAAGGATTTGAACAGTCCTCAAAAAAAGAGTTATTTAGTGGTATAAAGTTTCAGTTATGCTAGATTAATAAATTCTAGAGATCTGTTGTACAACTTATTGCCTATAGCTAACAGTAAGGTACTGTGCACTTCAGAACATTTTAAGGGAATAGATCTTATGTTAAGTGTTCTTACCACAACAAGAAAAGAGACAAGATACGAGGAAACTTTGGAAGGTTTTGGAACTCTGTAGTGTTTAGAATTTTTGTTATATGATATTCTTGTCTTGACCTTGATTTATTAGAAATGCTTCTGGTGTTTCTTCACAGAAAAAGATATTGGCCTTTGGGCTAAGTATTTACAAATACTTTATTTTATTTTTATTTTTGTAAATATTTATTTTTTTTGGCTACGGTGGGTCTTAGTTGAGGCTTGCAGGATCTTCTTCCTTGTGGTGTGTGGGATCTTTTAGTTGGGGCATGTGGGATCTAGTTCCCTGACCAGGGATCGAACCTGGGCCCCCTGCACTGGGAACATGACATCTTAACCACTGGACCACCAGGGAAGTCCCTGTATTTTTTTTTATTGGAGTATAATTGCTCTACAATGGAGTTAGTTTCTGCTTTATAACAAAGAGAATCAGATACATATATATATATATATATATATATATATATCCCCATATCTCCTCCTTCTTGTGTCTCCCTCTCACCATCCCTATCCCATCCCTCTACAGGGTCACAAAGCACCAAGCTGATCTCCCTGTGCTATGCAGCTGCTTCCCACTAGCTAGCTATTCTACATTTGGTATTATATATAAGTCCATGCCACTCTCTAACTTCGTCCCAGCTTACCCTTCTGCTTCCCCATGTCCTCAAGCCCATTCTCTACATCTGTGTCTTTATACCTGCCCCTAGGTTCTTCAGAACCATTTTTTGTTTTTGTTTTTTTTTAGATTCCATATATATGTGTTAGCATACAGTATTTGTTTTTCTGACTTACTTCACTCTGTATGACAAACTCTGGGTCCATCCACCTCACTACAAATAACTCAGTTTTGTCTCATTTTATGGCTGAGTAATATTCCATTGTATATATGGGCCACATTTTCTTTATCCATTCATCTGTCAGTGGATACTTAAGGTGATTCCTTTTCTTGGCTATTGTAAATAGAGCTGCAGTGACTATTGTGGTACATGACTCTTTTTGAATTATGATTTTCTCAGGGTATATGCCCAGTAGTGGGATTGCTGGGTCGTAGGGTAGTTCTATTATTAGTTTTTTGAGGAACTTCCATACTGTTCTCCATAGTGGCTGTATCAATTTACATTCCCACCAACAGTGCAAGAGAGTTCCCTTTTTGCCACACCCTTTTCAGCATTTATTGTTTGTAGATTTTTTGATGATGGCCATTCTGACTGGGGTGAGGTGATACCTCATTGTAGTTTTGATTTGCATTTCTTTAATGATTAGTGATGTTGAGCATCCTTTCATGTGTTTGTTGGCAATCTGTATATCTTCTTTGGAGAAATGTCTATTACGGTCTTCTACCCATTTTTGGATTGGGTTGTTTGTTTTTTTGATATTGAGCTGCATGAGCTGCTTGTAAATTTTGGAGACTAATCCTTTTTCAGTTGCTTCATTTGCAAATGTTTTATCCCATTCTGAGGGTTATCTTTTGGTCTTGTTTATGGTTTCCTTTGCTGTGCAAAAGCTTTTAAGGTTCATTAGGTCCCATTTGCTTATTTTTGTTTTTACTTCCATTTCTCTAGGAGGTGGGTCAAAAAGGATCTTGCTGTGATTTATGTCATAGAGTGTTCTGCCGATGTTTTCCTCTAAGAGTTTTATAGTGTCTTGCTTTACATTTCGGTCTTTAATCCATTTTGAGATTATATTTGTGTATGGTGTGTTAGGGAGTGTTCTAACTTCATTCTTTTACATGTAGCTGTCCAGTTTTCCCAGCACCACTTATTGAAGAGGCTGTCTTTTCTCCATTGTATATTCGTGGCTCCTTTATTAAAAATAAGGTGGTCATACGTGCATGGGTTTATCTCTGGGCTTTCTGTCCTGTTCCATTGATCTGTATTTCTGTTTTATGCCAGTGCCATACTGTCTTGATTACTGTAGCTTTGTAGTATAGTCTGAAGTCAGGGAGGCTGATTCCTCCAGCTCTGTTATTCTCTCTCAAGATTGCTTGGCTGTTTGGGGGCTTTTTTGTTTCCATAAAATTTGTGAAATTTTTTGTTCTAGTTCTGTGAAAAATGCCATTGGTAGTTTGATAGGGATTGCATTGAATCTGTAGATTGCTTTGGGTAGTATAGTCATTTTCACAATGTTGATTCTACAAATCCAAGAACATGGTATATCTCTCCATCTGTTTGTATCATGTTTAATTTCTTTCATCAGTGTCTTATAGTTTTCTGCATACAGATCTTCTGTCTCCTTAGGTAGGTTTATACCTAGGTATTTTATTCTTTTTGTTGCAGTATTAGATGGGAGTGTTTCCTTAATTTCTCTTTCAGATTTTTCATCATTAGTGTACAGGAATGCCAGAGATTTCTGTGCATTAATTTTGTATCCTGCTACTTTACCAAATTCATTGACTACCTCTAGTAGTTTTCTGGTAGCATCTTTAGGATTCTTTATGTATAGTATCATGTCATCTGCAAACAGTGGCAGCTTTACTTCTTTTCCAATTTGGATTCTTTATTTCTTTTTATTCTCTGTTGGCTGTGGCTAAAACTTCCAAAACTATGTTGAATAATAGTGGCGAGAGTGGGCAACCTTGTGTTGCTCTTGATCTTACAGGAAATCGTTTCAGTTTTTCACTATTGAGAATGATGTTGGCTGTGGGTTTGCCATATATGACCTTTATTATGTTGAGGTAAGTTCCCTGTGTACCTAGTTTTTGGAGGGCTTTTATCATAAATGGATGTTGAATTTTGTTGAAAGCTTTTTCTGCATCTGTTGAGATCATATGTTTTTTTCCCTTCAATTTGTTAATATGGTGTATTATATTGTTTGATTTGCATATATTGAAGAATCCTTGCATTCCTGGGATAAACCCCACTTGATCATGGTGTATGATCCTTTTAATGTGCTGTTCAATTCTGTTTTCTAGTATTTTGTTGAGGATTTTTGCATCTGTGTTCATCAGTGATATTGGCCTGAAGTTTTGGTTTTTTTGTGGCATCTTTGTCTGGTTTTGGTTTCAGGGTGATGGTGGCCTCATGGAATGAGTTTGGGAGTGTTCCTCCCTCTACTGTGTTTTGGAAGAGTTTGAGAAGGATAGGTGTTACATCTTCTCTAAATGATTGATAGAATTCACCTGTGAAGCCATCTGGTCCTGGGCTTTTGTTTGTTGGAAGATTTTTTTTTTTTTTTTTTTTTTTAAATTTTTATTTATTTATTTATTTATTTATGGCTGTGTTGGGTCGTCATTTCTATGCGAGGGCTTTCTCTAGTTGTGGCAAGTGGGGGCCACTCTTCATTGCAGTGCGCGGGGCCTCTCACTATCACGGCCTCTCTTGTTGCAGAGCACAGGCTCCAGACGCGCAGGCTCAGTAATTGTGGCTCACGGGCCTAGTTGCTCCGCGGCATGTGGGATCTTCCCAGACCAGGGCTCGAACCCGTGTCCCCTGCATCGGCAGGCAGACTCTCAACCGCTGCGCCACCAGGGAAGCCCTGTTGGAAGATTTTTAATCACAGTCTCAATTTCAGTGCTTGTGATTGGTCTCTTTATATTTTCTGTTTCTTCCTGGTTCAGTCTTGGAAAGTTTTGCTTTTCTAAGAATTTGTCCATTTCTTCCAGGTTGTCCATTTTATTGGCATAGAGTTGCTTTTAGTAATCACTCATTATCCTTTGTATTTCTGCAGTGTCAGTTGTTACTTCTCTTTTTTCCTTTCTAATTCTATTGATTTGAGTCTTCTCCCTTTTTTTCTTGATGAGTCTGGCTAATGGTTTATCAATTTTGTTTATGTTCTCAAAGAACCAGCTTTTAGTTTTATTGATCTTTGACATTTTTTCCTTCATTTCTTTTTCATTTATTTCTGATCTGCTCTTTATGATTTCTTTCCTTCTGCTAACTTTGGGAGGGTTTTGTTCTTTTTTCTCTAATTGCTTTAGGTGTAAGGCTAGGTTGTTTATTTGAGATGTTTCTTGTTTCTTGAGGTGGGATTGTATTATTATAAACTTCCCTCTTAGAAGTGCTTTTGCTTCATCCCATAGATTTTGGGTTGTCGTGTTTTCATTGTCATTTGTTTCTAGGTATTTTTTGATTTCCTCTTTGATTTCTTCAGTGATCTCTTGCTTATTTAGTTGTTTAGCATACATGTGTTTGTGTTTTTCACACATTTTTTTCCTGTAGTTTCTATCTAGTCTCATAGTGTTGTGGTTGGAAAAGATACTTGATACGATTTCAATTTTGTTAAATTTACCAAGGCTTGATTTGTGACCCAAGGTATGATCTGTACTGGAGAATGTTCCATGAGCACTTGAGAAAAGAAGTGTATCCTGTTGTTCTTTGATGGAATGTCCTATAAATATGAATTAAGTCCATCTTGTTTAATGTATCATTTAACGTTTTTGTTTCCTTATTTATTTTCATTTTGGATGTTCTGTCCATTGGCGAAAGTGGGGTGTTAAAGTCCCCTACTATGATTGTGTTACTGTCGATTTCCCCTTTTTTGGCTGCTAGCATTTGCCTTACCTATTGAGGTGCTCCTCTGTTGGGTGCATACATATTTACAATTGTTATATCTTCTTGTTGGATTGATCCCTTGATCATTACTTAGTGTCCTTCTTTGTCTTTTGTAATAGTCTTTATTTTAAAGTCTATTTTGTCTGATATGAGAATTGCTACTCCAGCTTTCTTTTGATTTCCATTTGCATGGAATATGTTTATCTATTCTCTCAGTTTCAGTCTGTATGTGTCCTAGGTCTGAAGTGGGTCTCTTGTAGACAGCATATATATGGGTCTTGTTTTTGTATTCATTCAGCCAGTCTTTGTCTTTTGGTTGGAGCATTTAATCCATTTACATTTATGGTAATTATTGATATGTACCTATTATCGTTTTCTTAATTGTTTTGGGTTTGTCATTTTAGGTATTTTCTTTCTTTGTTTTTCTTGCCTAGAGAAATTCCTTTAGCATTAGTTGTAAAGGTGGTTTGGTGGTGCTGAATTCTTTTAGCTTTTGCTTGTTTGTAAAGGTTTTAATTTCTCCACTGATTGTGAATGAGATCCTTGCTGTGTAGACTAATCTTAGTTTTAGGTTTTCTGCATTTCATCACTTTAAATATGTCCTGTCACTCCCTTCTGGCTTGCAGAGTTTCTGCTGCAAGATCAGCTCTTAACCTTATGGGGATTCCCTTGTATGTTAATTGCAGGTTTTCCCTTGCTGCTTTTAATATTTTTTCTTTGTGTTTAATTTTCGATAGTTTGGTTAATATGTGTCATGGTGTGTTTCTCCTTGATTTATCCTGTATGGGACTCTCTGTGCTTCCTGGACTTGATTAACTATTTCTTTTCCCATATTAGGGAAGTTGTCAACTATAATCTGTTCAAATATTTTCTCAGTCCCTTTCTTTTTCTCTTCTTCTGGGACCCCTATAATTCGAATATTGGTGTGTTTAATATTGTCGCAGAGGTCTCCAAGAGTGTCTTCAATTCTTTCCATTCTTTTTTCTTTTTTCTTCTCTGCAGTAGTTATTTCTATTATTTTATGTTCCAGGTCACTTACGTGTTCTCCTGCCTCAGTTTTTCTGCTATTGGTTTCTTCTAGAGAATTTTTAATTTCATTTATTGTGTTGTTCATCATTGTTTGTTTGCTCTTTATGTCTTCTAGGTCATTCTTAAACGTTTCTTGTATTTTCTCTATTCTATTTCCAAGTTTTTGGATCATCTTTACTGTCATTACTCTGAATTCTTTTTCAAGTAGACTGTGTATTTCCTCTTCATTTGTTTGGTGGGTTTTTACCTTGCTCCTTCATCTGCTGTGTGTTTCTCTGTCTTCTCATTTTGCTTCACTTACCATGTTTGGGGTCTCCTTTTCACAGGCAGCACATTCATAGTTTCTGTTGTTTTTGGTGTCTGCCCCCATTGGCAAAGGTTGGTTCAGTGGATTGTGTAGGCTTCCTGGTTGAGGGGACTGTTGAGTCTGTTCTGTTGGGTAAGGCTAGAACTTGTCTTTCTGGTGGGCAGGACTGTGTCCAGTGTTGTGTTTTGGGGTGTCTGTGACCTTATTATGATTTTAGGCAACCTCTCTGCTCATGGGTGCGGTTGTGTTCCTGTCTTGCTAGTTGTGTGGCAGTGGTGTCCAACAATGTAGCTTGCTGGTCATTGAGTGGAGCTGGGTCTTAGTGTTGAGTTGGAGATTTCTGGGACTGCTTCCACTGTTTGATTTTACATGGAGCTGGGAGGTGTCTAGTGGACCAGTGTCCTGAACTCGGCTCTCCCACCTCAGAGGCACAGGCCTGATTCCCAGCTGGAGCACCAAGACCGTGTCAGCAACACGGTTCAGAAGAAACGGGAGGGAAAAAAGAAAGAAAAAAGAAAATAAAAAAATTTTTAAATTAAAAAGTAATAAAATAAAGAAAGAAGAGAGCAAGCAAGACAAACAACAAATCCACCAATGATAACAAGTGCTAAAAACTATACTAAAAAAAAAAAACAAAAAAAAGGGACATACAGAACCCTAGGACAAATGGTAGGAGCAAAGCTATACAGAGAAAATCACACAAAGAAGCATACACATACACACTCATAAAAAAAGGAAAAAAAATATTTGTACATTAGAGCAAGAAAAGGAGGAAGAGAGCAACCAAATCAATAAACAAATCTACCAATGATAATAAACTCCAAATACTAAACTAAGGTAAACATAAAACCAGAAACAAATTTGACACAGAAAGCAAACCCCAAGTCTACAGTTGCTCCCAAAGTTCACCGCCTCAATTTTGGGATGATTCATTTTCTATTCAGGTATTCCACAGATGCAGGGTACATCAAGTTGACTGTGGAGATTTAATCCACTGCTCCTGTGGCTGCTGGGAAAAATTTCCCTTTCTCTTCTTTGTTCGCACAGCTCCTGGGTCTCAGCTTTGGATTTGGCCCCACCTCTGCATGTAGGTCACCTGAGGGTGTCTGTTCTTCCCTTAGACAGGACGCGGTTAGAGGAGCAGCTGATTCGGGGGCTCTGGCTCACTCAGGCCAGGCGAGGGAGGGGTACGCAGTGCAGGGCGAGCCTGCGACTGCAGAGGCCAGAATGACATTGTAACAGCCTGAGGCGCGCGGTGTGTTCTCCTGGGGAATTTGTCCCTGGATCACGGGACCCTGGCAGTGGCGGGCTGCACAGGCTCCCGGGAGGGGAGGTGTGGATAATGACCTGTGGTTGCACACAGGCTTCTTGGTAGCTGCAGCAGCAGCCTTAGCGTTTCACGCCTGTCTCTGGGGTCTGTGCTCATAGCCGCGGCTCGTGTCCATCTCTGGAGCTCATTTAGGCAGTGCTCTGCATCCCCTCTCCTCATGCACCCCTGAACAATGGTCTCTTGCCTCTTAGGCAGGTCTAGACTTTTTCCCAGACTCCCTCCTGGCTAGCTGTGGTGCACTAGCCCCCTTCAGGCCTTGTTCACACAGCCAACCCCAGTCCTTCCCTGGGATCTGACCTCTGAAGCCTGAGCCTCAGCTCCCAGCCCCCACACACCCCGGCAGGTGAGCAGACAAGCCTCTCAGGCTGGTGAGTGCTGGTGGGCACCGATCCTCTGTGCAGGAATCTCTACACTTTGCCCTCCGCACCCCTGTTGCTGCGCTCTCCTCCATGGCTCCGAAGCTTCCCCCCGCCACTCCCCATCCCACCCACCAAGGGGCTTCCTAGTGTGTGGAAACCTTTCCTCCTTCACGGCTCCCTCCCACTGGTGCAGGTCCCGTCCCTATTCTTTTGTCTCTGTTTATTCTTCTTTCTTTTGCCCTACCCAGGTACGTGGGGCGTTTCTTGCCTTTTGGGAGGTCTGAGGTCTTCTGCCAGCGTTCAGTAGGTGTTCTGTAGGAGCTGTTCCACATGTAGATGTATTTCTGATGTATTTGTGGGGAGGAAGATGATCTCCACGTCTTGCTCCTCTGCCATCTTGAAGGTCTCCCCACTGTATTGTATTTTTAATTTTCCTTTTGTGCAAGGACCAAGAGGGTTCTCACAAATATAGTGTACTCTTTGCGATAGAAATTGGGAGAGACCAGCAGCATAGACTTAAGGTAGGCCTGTGACCTGCACTGTCTGCTTACCATGGTTGTAGCAGAAATCAGAGGTTAGAGGACGTAACATGAGGCACATAAAGCATCTGGTACTGTGCTTTGTTTGCCATGCTCAGAACTTCTCATATTTCACATTAAACCTACTCTGTCCCTAACTCTTAAGATGATGGTTGGAACTCATCTCTTAAAAACTTGTTATCTAGGAGACTGTGAGGAGTAGGCTAAGATCTTTTCCTTTACAGCTGCTTCTGGGAATATAATTGATATTCATCATCTCCCTCTTCTACTACTACCCATTCTATGTTTCCCTCACCCTCAGCTAACACTTCAGCTTATCTGTTGAGGTGACCCAAACTTTCATTTCTAAGCAGGGTAAGCCTTTGGTTTCCCTGCCCTTTACCAGGTTGCAGTTGAAACTTCACTCTTATCCCCAAATGTGAAATCAATAAGAGATGACTTAGTGAACCTTCCAAGTTTCAGACTTATTCGACTTTCCCCATATATCATCAAATCTCAATCTTTATGATACCTAGTTTGATACCCCAAATAGCATAGATTTCCTTTGATGGTTTATTGGCATGAGAGGTCCATATTGAATAAGTGGCAGTTATATGGATGTTCATAATCTGAATTTCAGGTTCATCAGAATCCTTTACTTGTAATCTGCTTAAGGTGCCACAGTCTGGAAAACAGGATCTCTAAGCCAAAATATCCTCTAGTTGTAAGGACAGGAGACACAAAACCTATAATTGAGTCAGTGGAATGATGGTAGCAGAGTCCAGCCTATTTCTACCCCTCAGTTTCTATATCCATATTTCTAGCTGTTTGCAACTCAGCAATCTACATTGACCATTGTTTTATCTTAAAGGACAAAGCCCTCAAATTAAATGCCAGTCCCGTGCTGGCATCTTACTTGGTCCGTTAATAACCCATTCCAATATTTTATGAAGCTGACTGTTTTAAGGCAATGCGGGATATGACACAGCCAATGGTTCTGAATATCCTACATCCTTTACGTAAAATCTTAGACACAAAAATGTTAGATACCAAATTCCATGCTTATAAATCAGGCATTCTGAACACCAGTGGATAGTGATGCTGCGTGAAGCACTGTGAGTAGGAAAGGCTGTAATTTGTGTCTGTAATTAGTGTTACTTCCATGAAAGACTAATGGCTTTGCTCCCCAGGGTTGAAGAGGTCCAATATATTCTTCTTGACATCAAATAGCTATGTGGTCTCCATCTGTGATAGTATTATAGCAAGGACTCAGATCTGCTCTCCACTGATGGAGGATCAGACATTCAGTAGAGGCAGACCGCTACCTCAGCTTCAAAAAAGAGAAAGTGCATACTTTTGGTCTCAAGCTTGGCCCCAGTTGTTGGCACCATGGCTGCTCTCTTCTTTATTCCATTAGGGTGGCTGAGGGCAGAATTTCTTTGACATTCTTTTATCAACTCATCCTGTCCACTTGGTTTCTTAGTGTCTCCCCTACACTCTCTCGTGAGTATTGACATGAGGCAAAGTTTCACACACAGTGCACACTCACATGAGTCCACATATGCATCTATTTTTCATACTTCTTGGTCTTTAATTTTCCTAATTCCTATCTTTCAGGCCCTTGATCAACTAGCCATGGCACCCTGTATATCCTTATTTCAGGACAGTATTCCTCCACAGAAAGTATACATGCAAGAGTACTGCTGTCTTTGGCCTGGGCACTTTTCTCTCATCATTCACTATTAGAGCCCTCTTGAGTGGGACCTTAGCAGGACAGTAGTCAGTTTTTGGCTTACACTAACATATCATATTGAACTATTTCTAAACCAATCCTAAGATTTTTCTCATTTATTGGCTGGTCACGGGAAAACATTTATAAGGCTTCAGTGGTAGTTGAGGGAGATAATTCAGTGCAGCAGAGGCAGATGAAGTATAGGCAAGGGCTATACTTAACACTTGGATTAAAGCTACTTAGTCATGATGTACTATTCTATTTCTTTATTGCTGGATGCAATTAGCTAACATATTATGTTTTTATTATTAATTTATTTATTTTTGGCTGTGTTGGGTCGTCTTTGCTGCACGTGTGCTTTAGTTGCAGTGAGCAGGGGCTACTCTTCATTGCGGTGTGTGGGCTTCTCATTACGGTGGCTTCTCTTGTTGCGGAGCATGGGCTCTAGGCACGCAGGCTTCAGTAGTTGTGTCTCGCAAGCTCTAGAGAGCAGGCTCAGTAGTTGTGGCACATGGGCTTAGTTGCTCTGCAGCATGTGGGATCTTCCCAGGCCAGGGCTCGAACCCATGTCCCCTGCATTGGCAGGCGGGTTCTCAACCACTGCGCCACCAGGGAAGTCCTGAGCTAACATATTATTGAATAATTTTACCCTGTAGAATTATTTTTCTGTCAAGTTTTTGTCTACTTTTGTTATCAGGATAATGCAACTTCATACAGTGAATTAAGGAGTGTTCTGTTATCTTTTATATTCTGAAGAGTTTGTGTAGAATTATTACTATTCTTTTTTTTCCCTTAAATATTTGGCAGCAGTTATATGGCCTCAAGTTTTCTTTGTTGGAAAAGTTTTAACTGCAAATTCAGCTTCTTTAAAAGATAAAGGGCGGTTTAGCCTCTTCATTTCTTCTTAGTGAGCTATAGCAGTTTTATCAAGTAATTTGATTGTTTCTTCCATTTAATGTCCTGGAATTGTACCATACCCTTAACTTTTAGGTCTGTGTTGATGTTCTCTTTCCTGATACTTGTTATTTCTGCTTTCTATTTTTTTCATAGTCAGGTTTATTATCAATGTTGTTGATATTTTCAAACACATAGGTTTTGTTTTATTTATTTTCTCTATTGTTTTTCAGTTGTCAATTTTATTATTTTCTTCCTTACACTTGCTTTTAGATTTATTTTTCTTTAAAATTTTTTTTGAGTGGTAGATTATTGATAGATCTTAATTCTTCTCTCATACAAGTATTTAATGATACAAATATTCCTGTAAACACTGCTTTAGATGCATTCCCCAAATTTTAATATGTATTTAGTTCTTATTAAACTAAAATATTTTCCAATTTTCTTTTTGTTCCTCCTTGATTCATTCATTATTTAGAAGTGTTTTGTTTAATTTCCAAAATATTGTGGGTAGTTTTTAGCTAACCTCTTTTTGTTAATTTTGCATTTAATTCCATTATTATCTCTAGAACATACATTGATTAATTCCAATTCACTTTTAAATGTGTGGTTTGTTATATGGAGCAGAATATGGTCTATCTTAGTGAATGTTCCATGTGCCCTTGATGTAAATGTATAGTCTGTTGCTCTTGGGGTCTATAAATGTCAGTTAGATCAAGCTGGCTGATAGTGATTTTCAGGTCTTCTGTATCATTATTGTTTTTCTAGACCTCTGATGTTAAGTTATATACATTTAGCATTGTTATGGATTTTTGGCTGATTGATATCTCTATCATTACCTACTATTCTCCTTTATCCTAGGGGATCTTTCTGTGCTGCAATCCATTTAATCTGATGTTAATATAACTATTCCTACTTCCTCTTGATTACTGTTGGTTTAATATATACTTTTCCACTTCTTTACTTTTAATGTCTTTATATTTGAAATGTGTGTTGTGGGATCTATATGTGTGTGTGTTTGTATGTGTGTGTGTGATCAAATAGACAAATGTAGTTACATTTAACTTTTTTATTTCTTGATTTTTATCTGATGATTTCTGTATTTTAATAGTTTTTTTAGTCTATAGCATCTATTGTAATTATAGCTGTTGTTGGATTAAAATCTACCATCTTGCTAGATGTTTTCTATTTGTTCCATCAAGTCATTATTGGATTTTTCCCCGTTTCTCTGTGATCTTTTTAATGAACTAATTTTAGCACTTCATTTTACCTCCTATAATCTTTTTACTTAATATATTTTAGAGGTTTTTAGTGGTTTCCTTAGTATTTACTTATTTATGAATGAGTCTACCTTCAAATAATATTATAGCGTCACTTCATCATAGTTTAAGCAGTTTACAGTATACTCTCAATCCTTCCCTTACAACTTTTGTGATACTCTTGTTACACATTTTAGTTATACTTGTGCTATAAATATACACTAAAGCATGACTATTTTACTTAAGAGAGTCAATTATCTTTACATGCATTGAAAATTAAGAAAAAAAGGAAATTTGTGGTTGTCTCCACTTATTTCAATTCTAGCACTCTTTATTCCTTTATACAGGTCCAGATTTCTATCCTATTTCTAACTGCCTAAAAGAACTTTCACTAATATTTTCTATAGTCCAAGTCTGCTGGTGAAAAATTCCTTCCATTATCATTTGTAAATGAAAAAATCTGCTGTAATCTTTCTCTTTATTTGCCTGTATGTAATGCATTTTGTTTCTGTGACTGTCTCAAAGATTTTCTCTTTCACTTGGGTTGTGAGCAGTTTATATATGATATGCCTAGATATGCTGAGGTTATTTGTTGTTTTGTTTAGTTTGTTTTTTAAATCCTGTTTGGAGTTATCTGAGTTTCTTGGTTCTGTGAGGTTCCTATTATTAATTTTGTAAAAGTTATCATCTGTTATTTCTTCAAATATTTATTTTGCCCTTTCTCTCGCCTTCTGAGATTTCAGTTACATATATTAGACTGTTATGAGTCCACTGACATCATTCTTTTTTCTGTTGCTGGTATTTTTTTATTTCTAGCATTTCCATTTGATTATTTCTTATCATTTTCATCTCTCTGTTAAAATTACCTATCTGACCTTGAAAAGTCTACCTTTTCCACCAGAGGTCTTAACATATAAATCATAGTTATTTTAAAATCTTGCAATGCAGGTGGAATTTCTACAGAGTCATCTCTAATTGCTTTCATATTTCTATAATAAATATTGCTCAGGGTCTGATATATATATATATATGTGTGTGTGTTTGTGTGTATGTGTATGTATATGCATATATATGTATATATATTTGCATTCTTAGAGAAAAATTAAAATGCATGCTCAAAATTAGTGTTGATTACTAATGGTTTCAACAAAATTAAAACAGCATATAAATATTATAATCACGAAGCAGTTAGGCATGAATAAAATCTCAGTCCTAACACTCTTTGATTTATGTAAAGGAAAGACAAATTATACGTGGAATTAATGAGGTGGCCACTGTATATCTACTTAATCTGATTTTAAATTGACAACAGTGTCATCTGTCAACTTTGGGAGAAAATAATAAAACATGCAAGCAAGCAGAATTGGTCTAAAATTTATTTATATAATTTTTGCCTTCTGGTTATGGGTTATAAGTAAAAAAAAATTAACTATAAAATATGAAAAGTCAAATATGTTTGATTTGATTATGAGCCTTGATTTAAACCATTTTTCTAGGGATGGATGCACCACACATTTTACATTTTTCTGACTTGACTGGGGAAAATAAAATTGCTTCCAAAGTTGGAATCAGACTTCTTTCCGAAGGATACTACACTCATGGCAATTCTTTATCTATATTACCAGAGAAACACCCTGGCAGAGAGTATGTTTGCAATTCCATTTTTATCACTCAAAATACTAAACGTTATCTTTAAATATACAGCCTTAAGCTTGAAAGACTATGTTTTATCTTTTACACAAAGCATGAAAGATTAGGATGAAACTTTTTATTCTATAGCATACTTCCTATCTAGTATATATGACCAGTGAAATTTGAAAGTGGTAGCACGTTAGTAATGTTCTGTTTTGAACTTTAAAATTAAATCTTCAGGTAATTTTTTCATTTTTCTTAAAGGTCATCTAGCAATATCCAGGGAGCTTAATACTCCAGAGCCAATTATTTGATTCTCATATAGTACTTTGCAGTTGACCGTTAAGTATACCACTTATCGTTTCTAGTTCTGATCTTTTTCTCTGGGAGAAAGAAATAAATTTTATTATGGTAATTAAGTCTTTGCTAAGCATCTCTGGAAGGTAAGTTTTTATAAAACATGTACATTTTGGCCTTTATATTAAATTCCTATAATCACTGATTTTTATTACTGTTAACTTTAATGGATTAAAATTAAATGTAGGCAAGAAAACATTAATACTGTCATTTCAAAATATGATTTGCCAAGTTATGTGGAGTGTCCTCCCCTATTAAGTCACAATCCCTTCAATGAACATGGAAAATTCTATTTTTACTACCGACGAAGCTCTAAATGTGAATGAGGACATTGCACTTACATACTATTAACAGTCTAAATATGAATGAGGTTGCTTGAATATCACCTCAAATTTCATTGTCTTGTCTGACAAGAGATTTTGAGTAAGGTTAATAAAATTAGAACATATGACAACTTGATCATCTTAGTATAAATTTTGTAACTAAGAGCATAATAGGGCCTGGAAAATTTCCTGAGATGCTAAAAGATAAGGTAACTGAGAAAAGTATCCCAGAGTAAAAAGAATTCTATGAGTCGAGGGCAAATGTATGAGTTTTTCCTGCTTCAAAAATTTTACAGCATTATCCCTGTTTCTAAATCCTGAACACTGGTCCTTTCAGCATAATTAGTAATTATCATCATAACAATAATACTAGTTACAACTAGCACTTATTATCATATTTGGTATACACATCTTACTGACATGACCCCTTATCCCTCCCCCACATTTCTGAAAGACAAGAATTTCAATTTTGAAACTATTTTGTAGATAAGAAATAGAAGCCCGGAGATTTTAAAATTGGAATAGAGGTATTGGGGATAAGTATGCCCTCTAGCTTAAACAATTAAAATCCACTTCTGCACCATATTAAATTCATCATCATTTTCCCTGTTTTACAAACTAGCAATTTTGAAGGAGTCATTGACATTTATTCACCTCATTTCTTATTTGTACTGTTACCAAAATACTGTTATTTCTTCCTTTGAAACATCTGTTAACTGTGTCCTTTTCTATTTAATTCCATCACACTAATTCATATACCAATCTCAGAACACCATAATAGTCTCTCTTTGCCTCTAGCTTCAAATTCGTACCCCTGCCAACTAAATCCTTCTAAACTGTCACATTCATCAGATGCCCCCCATGATTGAATATCAACAAAGTCTCCAAGATTCCTGATATAGTTTATGCCTTCATTATTGTGTCTCACACAAACTAATGAAATTATTCTCATGATCTCCAGGTTTTTTTTTGTTTTTTGTTTTTTTGTGGTACGCGGGCCTCTCACCATTGCGACCTCTCCCGTTGCAGAGCACAGGCTCTGGACGCGCAGGCTCAGCAGCCATGGCTCACGGGCCCAGCCGCTCCGCGGCATGTGGGATCCTCCTGGACCGGGGCATGAACCCGTGTCCCCTGCATCAGTAGGTGGACTCTCAACCACTGCACCACCAGGGAAGCCCCATGATCTCCAGTTTTGCTCCCTTTTACTGTACAAGTCACCCTGTCTCCATAGTAACTTTATTGAAAGGCAAATTTGACCATGTTTTTCCCTTATACCAATGATTCAGTAACTTCCAAACATTAAAGGTTAAATCCAGACTGTTCTGCATGGTGAAGAAGTCCTGGATATTGTGTTGGCCCTTTCACAATTGTTCATTTTTTTTCTCAAAAGTCATTTGCCGTCTTCTAACATTGTATATTGATGATGACCTCTGTGCATTTTCTTATGGTGACTTCTTAACCAAGAATATTTTACACCACCCTTTTCCCACTTGCACTTCCTGCACATTCCCATCTCCTTTCCCTTGTACACACCTCATTTTTCAGGGCTCAAGTTAAGGCATATCTACTAAATGAAGCCTTTCCCCATGACGCAGATTGGATTGACTATTTTTTTTTTTTTTTTGTCTTAAGGCAAAATTCATTGAACATTAAGTTAACCATTTTAATTGTACAATTCAGTGGCATTCAATACATTCACAATGTTATGTATTCATCATTTATACCAACTTCAAGGGTGTTTTCATTATCCCCTAAAAAAGCCATTAAACTTGAGCAATTTGTGTCATATGGAGAATCTGTTGCCAAACCCAAGGTCATGAAGATTTACCCTTATGTTCTCTTCTAAGAATTTTGTAGTTTTACCTGTTACATGTAGATCTATGACACATTTTAAATAATTTTGGGATATGGTGTGAGATAGGGATCCAACTTCATTCTTCTGTGTGTGTATTTTCAGTTGTCCCATCACCATTTGTTAAAGAGACTAATTTTTTTTTCTCATTGAATGGTTTTGGCACCATTGTTTACTTGGACATAGATGTATGGGTTTATTTCTGGACTCTCAATTCTGTTCCATTGGTCTATATGTCTCTTCTATGCTAATAACACATTCTTCTGATCACTGTAGCTTTTAGTAAATTTTGAAATCTGGAAGTGTGAGTCCTCTCACTTTTTCTTCTTTTTCAAGATAGTTTTGTTTAAGAAACTCTCTGTAATTCCATATAAATTTGAGGACCAGCTTTTCCATCTCTGAAAAAAAAAAGACTTAAAATTTTAATAGAGATTTATATCACTGAATCTGTGGATATATTTGAGTACTGTTGCCATCTTAACTCTTCCATTCCATGAACACTGTTGTCTTTATTTGTGAAGGTCTTCAATTTCTTTTGGCAATATTTTGTAGTTTTTCGTGTATGAATCTTTACTAGGCTGGATAAATTTACTCCTAGGTATTTCATTTGTTTAGATGTTATTGTGAATCAAGTTGTTTTATTAATTTCTTTTTTTGGATTGTTCATTGCTAGTGTACAGAAATATAACTGATATTTATGTATGGATCATGTGTCTTGCACTTTGCTGAGTTTGCTTATTAGCTGTGATAGTATTTTTTATAGATTCCTAGGTTTTTAAAAATAACAGATTATGCTATCTGCAAACAGTTTTACTTTCTACTTTGGATGCATTTTATTTCTTTTTCTTGTCTAATGGTCTGGCTGGCTAGAACTACCAATAAAATCATGAATAGAAGTGGTGAAAGTGGGCATCCTTAAATTTTTTCTGATTTTAGTGAGGCTTTCAGTTTTTCAATGTTGAGTGATATTATACATGAACTTTTCTTAAATGCCCTTAATGAGGTTGAGGAAGTTCCCTTCTATGCCTAATTTGTTTAGTGTTTTTATTATAAATGCATATTTTCAAATGATTTTTCTGCATCAACTGGGATAATTATTTTAATGCCTAATTTTTTGTGTCAAATGGACTGGCCTAAGCCATTCCCAGGTAGCTGATAAACATTATGTCTGGGTGTGTCTGTCAGAGTGTCTCTGAAAGAGATTAGTATTTGAACCAGTGGACTGAGGAATATTGCCCTCACCAAGGTGGGTGAGCATTATCCAATCTGTTGAAGTCCTGAATAGAACAAAAAGGAGGAGGAAGGATGAATTCACACTCTCTGTTTGAGCTGAGACATCCAACTTCTCCTGCCCTCAGACATTGGCCCTCCTGATTCTTGGGCCTTCAGACTCAGACTGGGACTTACACTATCAGCTCCCCCTACTCCCCAGTTCTCAGGCCTTCACACTCAGAATGAATTGTATCCCTACCTTTCCTGGCTTTCCAGCTTTCAGATGGCAGATCATGAGACTTCTCAATCTTCATAACCATGTGAGCCAATTCCTATAATAAATTTTCTTTTATATACATCAATATATATCCTATTGGTTCTGTTTCTTTGGAAGACTCTAAGATAATCATGTTTTATTGGTTTTCTTTTTTCCTTTTTTCTGTTAATGCAGTGTATTACAATGATTGACTTTTCTATGTTGAACCACCCTTGCATTTCTGGGATATTTCTGGCAAATCTCACCTACCATGATATATAATCATTTTAATATGCTGCTAGATTTTGGTTTGTTAACATTTTGTTGATGATTTTTGTAATTATATTTATCAGTGATATTTGTCTGTAGTTTTCTTGAGATAGGTTTGTCTGGCATTGATTTCTAGTTTTATTCCATTGTGGTCAGAGAAATACTTTATATGATTTCTATGTTTAAATTTATTGAGGATTGTTTTGTGGTCTAACATGGACTACCTGAGAACATTGAAGTCTCCAACTATTATTATAGAACTATTTCTTCCTTTAAGTCTGACAATTTTTACTTAATATGTTTTGTAACTCTCTTATTTGGTGCATATATGTATAAGTATTGTCCTCTTGATGAATTGACTCTTTTATCAATATACAGCATCCTTATGTGTATGTTGTAAGAGTTTTGACTTAAAATCTGTTTTGTCTAATATTAGTGTGCCCACACAGTCCTCTTTTGATTATTATTTGCATGGAATAGCTTATTCCATCTTTTCATATTCAGCCTGTCAAGCTGTCTGTCAACCTGTGTTTGGATTGAAGTATCTTGTAGATAGAGACATTTAGTTGGATTGTTTTCTTTTTTAAAAAAATCCATTCTGCTGATATTTGCCTTTTAATAAGAGAGTTTCATTTATTTATATTTAAAGTAATTAATAATAAAAAACAACTTATGCCATTTTGCTATTTTTTTCTATATCTTTTTTGTTTTTCAGTTCCTCGGTTCTGGTCTTCTAACGTCTTTAATTTTAACTTTTTGTAGTGTACCATTTCAATTACTTTCTTATTTTATTTTACATATTTTTAAGCTATTTTCCTTGTGGTTACCTTGGGGACTATATTTGACCTCTTAAACTTACAACAATCTAATTTGAGTTAATACCTCTTTAGCTTCATAGTGTACAGAAACCTTGCTTCTATATAGCTCCTTTCCTCCCCCTTCATGTTGCCAAAATTATTATACTGTATGCATGGTGTGCCCCTTAACATAGATTTGTAAATATTGTTTTGTGTGTTCGTCCTTTAAATCACATGGCAAAAAAGGAGTTACAAACCAAAAATGCACTAATACTGGCTTTTACTGGTGTTATTTATTTCTTCATTTGCCTTCAAGTTACTATCTAGTGTCCTTTTACTTGTTCCTGAAGGATTTTCTTTAACAGTTCTTATAAAGCAGATCTACTGGAAACAAAGTCACTCAGCTTTTTGTTTACCTGGGAATGCCTTAAGTTTTTCTTTAAGTCTGGAGGGTAATTATTCTAGATATCGATTTCTTGGTTGACAGTTTTTTTCTTTCTGCACTTCAAAAATGTCCCTCACTGCCTTCTAGCCTTGGTTTCTGCCGAAAAAGTGTCTGTTAATCTCTTTAACAACCAATTATAGGTGATTTGTCACATTGTTTTGCTGATTTCAGGATTGTCCTTTTGCAACTTTTTTTCTGTAAACATCTGTACTTTATTGTGGGCAGTCTCTGAAATCAGCTAGTGTCTTGACAGAGATTTCCTTTAACAGTTGGAGTCCAAACAAGACAGAAAACAAAAGAAAGAGGAGAAAAAGAAAGAAATGAGAAAAAATTCTCTCAGTATTTGCAAATTAGCTCTGAGATGGGGCACTCCTTCAGTGCTTAGGAAGGCCATGTAAAACTCTGCCTTAGTCTCACTGCTTTCCCTGAGACTAAATTTCACTCAGAGTTGAAAGATTAAGTATAGCTCAGTTCTCTCAGAGCGTGCATCCTGCTCTGGGCATAGGCATGGATTTTTAAACTTCTTGGTATACATGGTGCCTTCAGTATTCTAATTTCCCAAAGACACACTCTCTCAAGCTTGTCCTCTGAGACATTTGGCATGTTTGTTTTCCTCAACTGTACACTTTTGCTCAGGGTTGCATTGGTTCATTCATTTGCCTCACAGTGTTCTTGAGGAATGTCCCTTATGTGGCCACACTTCCATCCTGAGAAAGTTCCAAGGTAGGTAAAACAGTGTAGTTCCTAGGCAGTTACAAACAAATGCATTTTTGTCTACAGCCAGAGACCAGGGACCTACACTGGGAACATGGGCTACCCCTACTTTAAGACTGTCGCAAAGCTAGGGTGGAGGGTGGGACTAGAGCAAGTAAAAATGCTATAAAGCTTGCCAACAATTTTTAAATGGTCTTTTTCATGATTTAGCATTTATTTGCTTTGTTGCCATAAACCTTTGACTATTTTTCAGACTTCAGACAAAGTTGGTTCTGACAGTTTTTGCTGAATTTTTTTAGTGTATCTGTTGAGCTACCTACTTAACCATTTTCACTGATGTCTACCTGGGTTGGCCACTTTTGATTGTGTCCCAACTTTTTCCCAAAATCATTTATCATTTTAACTTAAATATATTCTTAATTTCTTTACATGTCAGTATTCCAATAGTGGCCAATAACTTTCTTAAGTGTAGGATCCGTCCTGAATCTAACAAAATGGCATATTGTGAGTGCTCATGGATGTTTAGCAAATGAACTAACAAGTGTGACATATAATTGACTATAGCAAACAAAAACGCTCTATACATTTTATCATATGTAAATTTATCATTTAATCAGGTTATAACTATTGAAAATATTATCACACTCAGAGTTTGAAATCAGATAAATTTGGTGAATAAAGAAATTCTATCATGGATCATGAAGTCTAGTAAGGTTTAGTTCATATATCAAATTGCTGATACAGGTAAAAATATGCCTCTGAATTTGGATTATAGCTCCAGTCATTAAGCCACGCTCTCTATAAAGGTTAGTATGTTTTACTCCTAAAACATCAGTAACAGTCTTTCAAAAATTCAAAGAATTAAAATTGAACAATACATTTTGTAAATATAATCTTATAATTTGATCAGTGTTGAGATTGCAGTTATTTTTCTTGAAAACATTAATTTGTTTTAAGTGTTGAGATTTAACTTTCCCAATTATAATAGATTTACTAGCAGCATCCATTTTTAAAATTTAGTTCCTTTTTCTTAAGTGAGTTTTATTTAAAAACAGATACTGCTAGAAAACATTTTGTTTTTCAGGATCCAGATTTTTTCAGGCCTAGCAAAATTATTTTACAAAAATGGTCACACTTGTTTTGTTCAGTCTCAAATCAAATCACATGTTTATTTGCAAGACATTATAGCAACAGTAACAAATCAAACATATTTTCTTTTCCTCAGGATATATTTATTTTATATGGTTTCATATATTTACATTTATATAATATTTATACATTTAATCATCTCTACAAAGTTTCTTTTGTTATTTATTTTGAACTCTACATAAATAGTACATTATTTAACTTCAGATTTCATATAGACCTTGCAGAATTACCCAAAACCATTAAAATAAATCTATCAAAATTTGGGATGATATGAAGTCAGACTTCAGCTATTGATGGCTGATCCAAATCTGATTCACAGTTGTTCCTAGATTGTGTCCATCTCAAAGCCTAAAGTGTTAAATAGATCATTACCCTCTTGGTACAGCCTGAATTCTATTCTGCTCACTTCCCACAGCCCAGCACTGTGAGATTGCTGAGCACTACTTAGGCTCTCAGCCTCTTAGTGGCTGCTTTGAATTGACTTACGACCTTCAGAGAGAGCTCTCTTTGTAAATCTGTTCTCCATATTGCCTTTTTCTCTTAAATCTTGTCCTTCTAGCCCTAGGTGACTTGATATCCCAGAACTTCAATTTCTATCTCCTCAGTCCTAAGAGACTGCAGAATCTTTGGTTAGCAGACACTTTTCTGAGCTTTTCAGTCACTCATTCTATGCTGTTTACAAATCAAAATACTGTTGCATATGAGTCTTACTTCTGAGTATATTCTTTCTTTCTAGAAGTTTGGCCCTTTAAAGCCTGCCAACCTTGGTAGCTCTCTAATGCTTTCAAACAGAATTTTTGTTTTGTTATATTCAGGTTAGCTGCTTCTTGTTGGAGGGAAGTGTTGTTTGTACAAGATACACCATCATATACAAGGAAATTTTTGTTTTGTTTTCCTTCTTGAATGTTTATGCCAAACCTATTGTAATCTTCCATTCAGAAATCGTTTTAAAAATTTTGGGGGTATAGAATTAGAGTAATATGTGTGTGTGTACATGTTAATTCTGGAGTGTAATAAACATACAGTAAAAATGTTTCCTATGACAGCACTGAGCAACAACAAAACTTCTTTTAATTAAAAATATATCTATAAGTTTACAACTAATCACTGTTTCTAGCAGTGAGTTTCCTCTTTTTGTTTATTTCTTCTATTAAACCAGGTGTTTTCATAGTTTAGAACCAAAACAGTTCAGATATAAATTTGTTTGATTTTCCTTTATATAGAATTCAAATTACCTCCTTCTTACTAATTAGGCATATAACTTAAAGTTTGAATGTGGCTTACTAGTAAGTTAATGACCATACCTATGACATAGTTTATGTACCATAAAATTCTTTCTGCTCTTTTTGATGAGCATCTATCTCAGAGTAACCATCTGATGAAGAAAGCAAATTACTTGTTCTCTTTAAATATCAATTTTTCCAGTGTCTCTCATAACGTGAATGCTTCTAATTCACAGTGTTGGGTGTACTTCTAGAATTTAAAAACTGATAATATTTATTATATATTGTGCATTAATGTGTTCATTATATATAATATGTTTATTATATGTGTAATAATACTGTCTTAGCAAGACTTTATTATTTCAAACTCTAGTAACACCAATTGAAATCTGTTGTATTTTAGGCAAATTAATTGACTTCTGTGGACCTTAAAATCAGAATAGCACCTTAGTATAAGTTATGGTGAAGGTTAAATAAGTAAATATGCATAAAGTATATACAAATTTCTTAGAAGAAAATCTGGTACACAGTAAGCACAGATATCTGTTAGTTATCATCATTATCATTAGCATAGTATTATACAGGGTTTTTGATGCAAATCATGTAGACTTAATTGGATAATTCAAAAATATTTAAAAGATAATCTTAGCTGCACACAATTTTTAACCTACAGGCCAAATGTAGAACTGGTCCCCATGTAAGATAGGATTCCAAAGTAGTAAAATTATTGACATTGTTGTCACCATCATAATTATATCCTAGATTCAAGAAGCATTTTAGTTATATCTTGAAGTACATCTAAAACTAAATGGATACACATGCTTATTGCAGGGTGGAGAAGACCAGGAAAGCATATTGTCTTACATATTGTTCAGTGTTGACTAAATGTAATATTTAATTTCTCTAGGTAAGAAGCAGGCCTAGATAATTGGATAAAACAGATAATATGTAATAGCAAATATATAACAATTGTCAAATAATGTCCAATACTGTAATCTAGGTCTTTATTATTGTACTTTGTGAGGTGATATTACCAGCATGATCTTTGATCTTTTTCCTGTTTTTTTCTTCCTCAAGTAACAAGAAACTCATCAACATCCATAGCTGACTACCACTAACAAATCTCTCTTCTTGTTCATATTTACAGAAATTCTTAAACATTAATCATAGCTAGAACTTAACAGACTATAGAATAATAAGCTATGATAGTCTGTAGATTTTTAATAATTCAAAAATTATTTGAACTATTAAAAGAGATACTTCATAGTGTAACTCTGTAGCATTGCTTCAATACATTTTTTCCTAAATATGATAGTGATTTCTCCTTGACTATGGTGCGGTCATGCCTTTTTAGCTCTCTGTGCTATACAGTAGGTCCTTGTTGGTTATCTATTTTAGACATGGTAGTGTGTATATTTTAATCCCAAACTCCTAATTTATCCCTCCCCCCTTTTCCTCTTTGGTAACCGTAAGTTTGTTTTCTGTGTTTGCGAATCTGTTCTGTTTTGTATATAAGTTCATTTGTATAATTTTTTTTTAGATTCCACATAAAAGCAATATTATATGATATTTGTCTTTCTCTGTCTTACTTCATTTAGTGTGTGATAATCTCTAGGTCCATCCATGTTGCTGCAAATGGCATTATTTTCCTCTTTTTATGGCTGAGTAATATTCCAATGTATATATTATATATATATATATATATATATATATATATATATATATACACACACACACACCACATCTTCCTTATCTATTTATCTGTTGATGGACATTTAAGTTGCTTCCGTGTCTTGGCTATTGTAAATAGTGCTGCAATGAACATTGGGGTGCATGTATCTATTTGAATTATGTTTTTCTCTGGACATATGCCCAGGAGTGGGATTGCAGGATCATATGGTAGCTCTGTTTTTAGACAAACAATCTTAAAGGGTTGGTGGATCAATATGTCCATCCTCTGATTTTCTTTACTTCATATTTTGCCATATTTGCCCTATCACATTTTCTTAATGAGGTTATAGTCTCTGTCAAATTAATATAAATTGCTTAATTAATTCCCCTCATATCATTAAAAACAATGAACTTCATTAATGCCACTGAGACTGAAAATAAATATGACATTAGAAAATCAAAACTCTTGTGAATCTCACTGTAGCAATTGTTGGAATAAAATAGTCCAAGTAAATAATACTGGCCTACTTTGTGTAAAGTCTTCAATGTGTCTGTCCTTTCATAGTTGATAGGCATTTGTGTTATTTCATGTTTTTAGCTATTATGATTAAAGTTTCTATAGCAGTATAGTACAGACTATTGTACAGACATGTAATTTTATTTCTCTAGGAAAAATACCTAGGAGTGAGATTGGGGATCATATGGAAAGTGAATGTTTATGACAGTAACAAACTGTTTCATAAAGTCACTAACTCGTTTTGGACTACCACCAAACATGTAGGAGAATTCCAATTGGTACACCTTCTTGCCAACACTTGGGATTTTCGGACTTTGAAAATTTAGCCATTGGTCATTTTAATGGATGTGTAATGGTATCTCTTTGGAATTTCAATTTGTCTTTCCCTGAGAAGTAATTATGTTGAATGTGTATTTCATTTGTTCATTTCCTATCCATATATCTTTCTTGGTGAAGTATCTGTTCCAATTTTCTGTTGGGTTTTGTTGAACTTCTTAGGAATGTTAAGAGCTTCCTGAAGTCTGGTGCTAATTTGACCCATCCACCTAGGAGAGATACATCTATGGTTTTTCTAATTTGTCTGGTGAGAATGAGACCTTTCACAGCTTTGTATGAGTTCCAGGGATTGTTCAGCCTACTACTTTCTTGTGTCATTGTTTTACCCGGCCTCAGATAAATTCCTTTCATTCATGTGTAGATTTTTAATACCTAAAGGACTTTTATGTGTACAGAAAAATTTATAGTTTATAGTTTGGCTAATGCTCACTTTGTTAAGTTCATAAAATATTGTCTTCATTATTTAATTATAAATTTTACAACTAATAAACTTGTCAATAAATCTCATTAATCAAAAATTCTTAAACATTGATTTAAAGCATAATTAAATCTCTCAGAAATCATGATTATTGTATAATTAAACTCTTCTAAGTATTTAAAATACCAGATTAAAAAATAAATTACAAAAGTGTGATTAAAGTTATTATATCTGCTACTGTCATTGTACACTGTTTTATTTCTTTATTATCCCTGTAGTCATTTAAATCTTACTGACATATAGGAGTACTTAATGATTATATATTCAGGCTGAAGAAATAAGAACATTTGATTATGGATTCTGAGTTGGCAAGGCCAGAGTGATTTTTCACTTTATGCCCATGGTAGGAAAAAAAGGATTGCTTGAGTCTTCAATATTAATTTGAATTTATGGTTTGTTAGACTATTCTTACTTAAATAACCAAGCAATGTCCATCTTTTGTAATGTCACTAAAACTTTTCAAGCCTGTGGCATTTACTCTAGTCTACTTCCTTCCCAACCTTACCAAGTCATATACATGATATTTGACCCCAGTTTAATATTTATATCATTATTACTCTTTGTATCACAGGGCTCATCAAGAGGTTTTATCTCCCAGAAAGTGAGAGGCTGATTTTGTTTATTTCATCTTCATCTAGGTACACTTGGATAATTTCTTTATGTGCTATATTCCACATACCTGAACACAGGTTTATTTCCTATACTCCTCCATCCCACCCAACAGGTTGGTTTATTCACAGTTCCACATCTCTCTTTACCCAGCTAGGAGAAAATGTATTTATACTGTATAAGTGATGTATAATTAATAAAAGAAACCAAACACCTGCATATTGTAACATATATTTATATATATATATATGCATATATGTATATAATTATAGCTTAATTCTGTCTTCATATGGTTAAACTTTATATCAAAGCTCTTTTTGGTACTTTTTATGTTTACTTTCATGATTTGATTATCAAACTATTCTCACAGCTTTTTGTACTCTCAACTACTTTGAATAAAGTATAATTATTTTCAATATTTGATGTCAAATTATAACAGTTTGAACACGGGGAGGCCCTATTGGCGGACCCTTTGTCCTTCCAAAATTATTTTAGATATTTAAAAAAAATTTTTTGGCACTAAGTACATATGCTAGATGTACATCTCTTTTTCTTGCATCACAACATGTAATGAGCTACTCTCCAAGTAATGGACATTTCTTTTAGAAGAAAATATTATTTCAAACCAAATCTTGATGATAGAGATATATAATAGTTTTATTTCATTTAGTAAGTATTTCTTTAGCATATATCACACAGGGTTGTTTTATGCAAGACACAACCAAATAAGATCCTTTTCTCTTCATTTCATATTAAATTTAGCTCAAGTGGAATTATCTTATAATTTATTTTTATTACTATTGCTGTTGCTGCATTTATAATTAATAAATTTATCATAGTACTATGTTTATTTCCACTTATAGTGCATAATATATAAAGGATTTAGGGTTATTATGTGATCTTAATATTTGAATACTTTCATATTTCAAGAACGAAATACGTATTTTAGGGCTGAAGGTCATAATTTCAATTTGTTATTTTTTGTTAACTATGACTTTACGCAAAAGAAAAATGTATTATCACTAATGTGTAAGCAATTACTTAGCTTGCCATGGCATGTTGCTTCAGATTTCAGGGAATCTCTGAAATAGCTCAAAGAATTAGAAACTATTGATATGCATTCTGGTGCAGCAACTTGGCACGTTGATAGATTAGTATTCCCAACAAAACACCACTGTAATCACAAGGGTCAACGTACAGATCTTCTTTTTTATCGTGCTTTATATCTTCTGCCTTGTTAAATCAGTAATTTAATATGGAACCCTTATCTTCAGAGAGTGAAGCTCATCACCTTGCCAATTTATTGGTCTACCTATGCCTACATAGCAAGTAATAAAATAGAAAGAAAGATACAAAAAAAACCACAAACAAAATTGCACAAAGAGGCTATCAGAGATTTCTTTATCTTTGTATTATTCCATATGTATTTATTTGTCTTGAGTTTTGTTGGGGAGAAGGAGATGGGAGGAGATTGGCCATTGCCTTGCTCCAAACTCTAAAATAGAAAACATTTGCTAATTGAGAGCAGTGTTTCTAGTAATCTAGTAAGAAGTATAGAAAAATAGTATTAAAAAAGTCTTCTTTTGCTTCATCGTAGATAGTGGTAACTCAGCTACTTGCATTTAAACTGTATAAATATCCCAACATTTCTCATAAAAGGAAATCAGAAATGAAATCCTCACAATTGGTCAGATTTACTGTGATGGCAAACAGGTTATAAATGAAAGTTAGTCATACATTGCTTAATTCCATTCTTAGAACACATAACATAATTAATATTTTTGACTCTTTAACAGGATCAGATTTGGGGGTATTAAGATATTCTTGCTGAGACTGATTTGAGTAGCATGTGTGGCCAGATATACTGGGAACAGGCAAACCTGTACTGTGGTCCATCATTATTTTCCACTAACTAGAATGTCATTTTAATCTCCCAGTGACTGTTTCCTTATTTATAAAAGGTGGTTGATGAATTAGGTAATATTTAATATTCTTTCATATTTGATCATTCTGTTTTTAAGGTTTCAAAGAACTTCTGGTGAAAGTAGGTCTGAAAGAGAAGAAAATGGAGAGGCTGATTTAGGATGGTGAGATGATATTCCAGCCACATGTCAAAAAAAAAAAAGTAGTCCTCAGTTTAAACTTGTCAATTCTATATTTTATTTTTTCTGCAATATGTAAGAAAATTGCACACTAAATGTATGTCAGGCCACAAAATATTCATCAATAAAGTAGAAGAAGAGGAAAATGTACATGTAATCAGTGTAGCTACCCAGATGAGATCTTGTTACTGTTAAGAATTATATTGCTCCTGTATTTTCCCTCTAATTATGCCTTTAATCATCCCAAGCCCAGATATATTTTTCTTCTTAAAGTATTCAAGCTCTAATTCCATGTCAAGTAAATAGTCCTTGAAACCTAATATTCCAAATATTTAATTCCAAGTATTTCTCACCCACCTATTTCCATAATTAGTTCCATCGATTAATCTATTAAATACAAGGTCTTCAAATTTTGGACATCCCTCACACTTACGATTCTATTACTGGGGAGTATTTTATTATCAAATTTGGCCTCAATCCATTGGCAGTAATCTTACTTGCTTATATCCAGACATTACATATTAACACTTAAACCAACATATGTGATGGAATAGGATACTGTGTGGCTGGAGTGTGTCGATGTTGGAGGGTAGTTTAGGATTCTCAACTTTCATTAGCATGAGAAAGGGAAATTCTGAAAGCAGCTAGAACTGAAATGGCACCTGGTGGACCCAATGCATATGTGATCCAGATAAAATCTTCTTGAGCCCCCCCCCCCCGCAACCAGTCTCATGGCCTATGAAAATCCAGGTCTTCTCTGAAGATTTTTGCTAATTTCATCAGCACTTTCATTCTCCTGGCCTCCCCTGCTTCTCAGGTGGTGACTTCTTAAATTGTCACGTTTTTTCTGTTCCATGCTGAGGCTTACATGAATTTTAGTTGCTGTTTTTGTTCTCTCAATCAAAAAATATTCACATAAAGCAATCATTTATTTAGTAGATGTACTTAATATTTGGCGGAGTTTTGCGTGGAATCATACCATGCATCACAAAGGCTAAGCCATCTTTATGAAACCCACAGTTGTTGGTTCCTTGCTTCTTTTCTCTTCACAGCGTCCTTCTGTTATGCAGAGCTGTTCAATTCTTAACTGACTATACATCCTTATTTGCAGGTCCACGCAATTGAGGTACACAGCAGGAAAAAATTATCCACAAGCACCACTCTCTTCCCTAGTGTAGTCCCTAGTGTGCAATACACTAGGGAAGAGAGTGATGCTTGTGGATAATTTTCTTCTTTCAGAGACAGTATGTAAAAGGGATTTATTATCATACAGAGCTGGATCCAAACCTGATTATACTGAGGGGAGAGAGGCTGTAGTTATGGACATTTGTGTATGATTTTTAGGAGCCAATCCAAGTAGAAATCCTTAGCGAGACCAATGTCAAAGAGGCTATTTCTAACTCCTGGTAATTACTGTACACTACAATGACTGAATGATTATACATTGTCTTAGTTTCCTAGCAGTTAGGCTTCCTATAAGCATGTTAACGGAGATTAAGACATTGGCATTGGATTCCATCATAAGATCTCAGAGAAACAGAACACATTAAGCTATAATCAAAAATTGATCAGTTACTCTAATCACAGTCTTAAGTATTCTTTATCCTAAAGGTGGATACTTAACTGCCTCTTGTCACTGTAGTGTGTGGTGTGCAGAAGGGATTCGCTTCTTTCTTTCTCTGTTCCATCCTCAGGATACAGAATGACTGATGTGTCTGTGTTTCAGAAGGGGTCTTTCTCAGTTTGTGAGATTTTATACCCAATTCCCAATCTTTCTTGTAAGCATTCTGTCATGGCCCTTAGGAAAGAGGTAGCAATTGGATAGAGATTTACCCTGAATCTAGGACTGCCAGAGAAACTAAACTGTAATTCCAAGCTGTACTTGAAAGTTGAAAAAAATTGGTAAAAGTTGGTCTGCTTTGTTCTCTCCAGTGTTTGGTGACTTCCCTCTCCATTTATTGCTGCCAAAGATGAAAGTTACATGTTACATCTTTTCTGAAAGGAACTTGTCATATTTTGGATTTTTAGTAATTAGGTGGTCACTTTGCCTAAGATCTCTGATTGGTTTAACATTTTTGTTTTTGGATTATCTTAATTATTCTCACCTTTAGTGTTGGAGTGACATTTCCCTGCATATTTCTGTATTCTAATGGAAGCAGCAGTTTTAAGGCATGCTTTTTTAAACAGTAATCTCAGTTTGCAAATTACAAATTTATCAATAGTAGGATATTTTACTAAAACATTCAAGATAATACAATATTTTAATATAAAATAAGGTGATCTCATGATAATGAATAACTGATATTCCAATATCATAAGAAAATAAAATTCTATAAGAATATTAATTACATGAGAACATTAAAGATGACTCCTTCTGAATGAAATTCTCACATGTACTAAGTACAATATGGATGAAACTTGAAGACATTATGCTAAGCAAAATAAACCAGAAACAAAAGGAAAAATACTGTGTGATTCCACTTGCATGAGGTACTTATCATAGTGAAATTCATGGGGACAAAAAATAGAAAAACCTCCCCTGGCAGTTGCCAGGGGAGAGTTATTGTTTAATGGGGACAGAGTTTCAATTAGGGAAGATGAAAAAATTATGGAAATGGATGGTGGTGCTGGCTACACAACAGTGTAAGTTATATAATGCCACTGAATTGTACAGTAAAAATGATTAAAACACTAAATTTTATGTTTTGTATATTTGACCGTAATAAAAAAAGACAAAAATGTTATTTTCAAGTATGTATTAAACCCATTGACAAGTTGTTTTTTCTAAAGCTGAGATTAGGAAAATACAGGAGGAAATGAGAGTATCTTATTTTGCCGGAAAGTAATAAAGTGCTCAAGAAAAAGGAAGATGCAGTGTCAAAAAGACATAGAAGCCAGGCTAAAAACATTCCCAATGGCCACAATTGGAACAATTTGAGCGACAGAGTAGATAACAGCATTGGATTATAACCCAAATAATAAAATAAATATGCATGAATCCATACCGATATAAGTAAATGATTGAATAAAGGCATCAAATGGGAGGAATGGGACAACACCTCTTTGCAAAATTAATAAATATAGAAAGAATAAAATAGAAAAACAACATTAGTAACCACCACAGTAATATTTGCTGCAGGCAAGATCCACAGATCATGCTAATACTAGAGGGTGAAAGTTTAAGGAGAAAATATTTCCACAGTTTCAAAGGATATTTCTCAATATATTTTTTGATTACAGGTGGAAAAATAACATTATATTGGAGAAACATGTTTGATGATGTAGAGTTTGTATTTTTTCCCTTTGCGATACATATGGATAGATGTCACGTTCCCCTTGATGTCATGACTGAGAAGGGCACATCACCCCTGTAGTGTTCTCCCCCCAAATTCATGATGTCAACTGTCTCATGAAAAAAAAAAACCCTCAAAACCCCACAAATTGATGGAATCTACAAAATGCTAAACCAGTAGTTTTAAAATTTGTTAAGATCTAGAATGACAAGACTGAGGATCTGTCATGGTTTGGAGGATGAACAGATCGATGACAGTTGAATTCAGTGTGGATACTGAATTGTATCTCAGAATAGAAAAAGGATATTAGTGAAAACATGGTGAAATATGAATAAATTCTGTAGTTTAGTTAATAACTAATTTCTTAGTTTCAGTAATTGTGCCATAGATATATAAGATGTTAAAATTAGGGCACACTATAGCCCGTTTTTGCAACTGTTAGCTTAAAATTATTTCAAAGTAAAAGGTTTTTAAAATATAAAAATATCACCCGGGCCTCCCTGGTGGCGCAGTGGTTGAGAGTCCGCCTGCCGATGCAGGGGATACGGGTTCGTGCCCCGGTCTGGGAGGATCCCATATGCCGCGGAGCGGCTGGGCCCGTGAGCCGTGGCCGCTGGGCCTGCGCGTCCGGAGCCTGTGCTCCGCAAGGGGAGAGGCCACAACAGTGAGAGGCCCGCATACCACAAAAAGAAAAAAAAAAAAAAAAAAAAAAAATATCACCCATTTATTAGGACAGGACTTTGGGAGCAATCATTTCTCTCTTTTTTGGGGGGGGTTGTTTTCGATATTTGAAAGTAACTAAAGAGTATTTATTCACTTGGGTGTATATTCATCCATTAATTTATTTAAGGATATTCTAATATTTAATTTTCACTGACTTACGTAGGTTTTACAACATATAAATAAATATAAAATATTAGTCATTTTTAGAATTTTTAATTAGCATTTTAATGTAATATTTAACACAGTTTCTCATTTTGCAGTCTTAAATGCTATCATATATGAAATGCAATATACATTTTCTCCTTTCAATAAGGACTACCTGGAAAATTCACGTTAACATTGCTCTGTTAAAGTCTAATTCTTGTGTAAACTGCTGTTGGTGAGTAATTTAATTGTTAATAACTTACCAAAGCTTTATGAAGCTGATTGTTAAATTGTCATATTTTACCTTATTGTTCACAGAATGCTCAGAAACTAAAAAGACAGTATCTGAAGAACAGTAGGACAATCTAAAAGGAATACTTTCTGTGCTCTCCTGTCTAGTGTTTAGTTACAACCATTTCTTTTTTAAAAAATATTTGTTTATTTATTTATTTATGGGTGTGTTGGGTCTTCGTTGCTGCGCGTGGGCTTCTCATTGCGGTGGCTTCTTTTGTTGCGGAGCACAGGCTCTAGGCGCGTGGGCTTCAGTACTTGTGGCACACAGGCTCAGTAGTTGTGGCTTGCAGGCTCTAGAGCTCAGGCTCAGTAGTTGTGGCACACGGGCTTAGTTGCTCCGTGGCATGTGGGATCTTCCTGGACCAGGGCTCGAACCCGTGTCCCCTGCATTGGCAGGTGGATTCTTAACCACTGTGCCACCAGGGAAGCCCTACAACCATTTCTAAAATGAAAGAATATTTTCTAATTGTGAACTCAAAATCTACAATGAGAATATTAAAAGCAAAATGCTACCATTTATTCTCTAACCAAACAAAAACAGATCTAATGCAGACATAACATCTTCTTTCCATTCAAATCATTTCAAATCATTCCAGTCTTCTTCAAGGAAGCTTTCAGTCACTAATCTATCAAAGCATGAATTGTGTGCAAAACACCAAAATAAATAAATATATAAAAACACTTCTTTGGGAATATGGAACCATCTGTTTATATTGCATACTCTTAGTTGCTACAAGAGTTGATTTCTGACTTGAAAGATTCATTCCCAAGGGCTGTAAGGCTATATCACTTTGCTTGACAAAGCAGTAGAAAATCTGACAGTTGTCAGAAAGGATTTCTATGAGCTTCCTAAAAATAAAAGGAAGCAGCAAACTCTTTTGATCTTTGTCCAGGTGATCTCAGCTCTAGAAAGTGCTCGTAGAGTGATTAGAAATGATCATTTCATTTTGAAAGATACTGCTAATTGATACTGAAATGATAATAATTTAGTCTCCAGAGTTAGCCTTGAATCAAAAACGTAGATGACTTTTAAATCTGGGACTGTCAGTGGAGATTATTCTACATTCTTTTTTCACTCTACACTGGTTTCTAATTCTGCGGTCTTTGTACCTTAGAGTGCTACCCCTGCAACTCTTTATTCCTCATGTAAACAACAAGTATGACACACATCACTTGTATTCTACAGTGCATCCCTTTAGCTAACCCCTGATCTTAGCCTTAGGTAATATCAGTTGTGCTAGACAGTTCTGGTGAGACCCGACTTACCTGGTGCTGACACTGTCCTAGTTCAAACACTGAGCATCTTATCACGTTTCTTTCCCAGTGCCTTCTCCAATACCACTGTAACTATATTGGCAGCTGTGCACGTGCTGACAGGAAGGTTTGGGGAGTTGAGCCCCTGTAGGCAATCCTCAGCCAGTGGAAGGAAGCAGCAGATGGATAAATGCTCCAGCCTTTCATCTATTAGGAAGTCATTTCTGGGAGCCATTTTGAAAAATTCTCAAGGGTTGTTAGTAGAATTGAGCTTCTGTAGTTCACTAATGTGAAATATACAATGCACCCTGATAGAGAACTTTTTTTATTCCATAAATCATTCACTTTGTTCCATAATATCTCTATTCCGGGTTCAATCCTCCCCTTCCCCCAAAAAAATATCTGCACCCAAGTCCTTATCTCAAGTTCTCCTTTTGGAGGATCAAAAATTTAAAAACTATACATTCATTGAATAAATATATAACTATAAATCAGATTAGTTTTGATGACTAATGAAAAATATGTTATGACAGAGAAATATTGGTGGATTTTTCAGTGGAGTGGGAAGGTTTGTGAGGAGTTAATTCTGTAGGCCTGGAATTGGCCTGAGCAGCTTTACTGAAATATCTATAGGGCACTGGACCCTGCTTAAGGTATGAAATGCACTGGTTAATACAGTGGAACCTGTGATGAGTTTTGGGATGATTTGTTTCAGCTAGCTAGTGGTGTTTATTGAGATCAGTGAGGTTGATAATTTGTACTTTTGAGATTCCTGGAGGGCTCTGCCACGGCACTCTTTACATAACAAGAAATAGGCCTATGTTATTAGCAAGGTATAAGGATCTCCAGCTGAGACTCCATTTCAGGCTTCTAGGTGTTATGAGCCCACCTTGGTGGTTTCTGATCAGAGAGATAAAGAATATAGTCTATTATGGCTATTATAAAGCAAGAAAAATTAAAGCTTGAGTCTGTGATGCAACCATTGATCAAGATGCATATTATTTTAATGCTGTTGCTGTATTATATCTTTTTTCTAAAATAAATAATAAATTAGTAAGCATAGACATTTTGGGTCCCATAAGTCTTTTCTAGCAATCAAATCCTGTCTAACTCTCAGTGTTATACAGGAGTAAATCACATTTATCAATGGGGAAGCTACATTATTTTTTGTTGTTACTGCTATTAAGAGCAAATTTTTCAATGTATTAACATTCAAAACGAATCACTGTAATTTTCCATACTAACAAATTTAAAGAGGTAAACCTTATGATTATCTCAATAGAATAAGGCATTTGGCAAAATTCAGTATTCATTCCTGAGAAAAACTTTCATCAACCTAGGAGTTGAAGGAAACTTTTTCAACCTGATGAAGAGCATCTTTGTAAAACCTACCACTGACATTATACTTAATGTTGAAAGATTTTGATTAAGAACAAGACCAGGATATCCACTCTTACTACTTATATTTAATATTGTAGTAGAGATATAACCAGTGCAATAAAGCAAGGGAAAAACACATCCAGATTGTTAAGGAATAAATAAAATTCTTATTTGACATGAGATGATGACAATCTTCTGTGTAGAAAATTTAACGGAAACTAAAATAACATGCTAGAATTATTAATGGGTTTAGTACGGTTTTAGGATGCACATAATTGACAAAAATTTACTGTTTTCATATACTTACAATGAATAATCAGAAACTTAAAGTAATAAAAGCAATTTATAATAGCATAAAATATGAAATAAGAATAAATATGACAAAAGATATGTCAGATTTGTACACTAAAATTTGCAAAACATTGTTGAAAGTTATTTAAAAATTTCTCAGTAAATGGAGAGATACACTTTGTTTATGGGTTGAATATCAATATATTTAAGACATAAATTTTCTACAAATTGAATTGTAGACTAATGCAATCCCAAAGTCCAAACACGTTTTTTTTTCCTTTAGAAATTATCAAGGTGATTATAAAATTCAACTAGAAATTCAAAGGACCTAGGTTAATGAAAAAAACTGATAAACAATGTTAAATACAGCCAACTTTCAAGATTTATTATGAAGTTACAGTTATCAAGAAAGTGTGGAATTAGAGTCTAGGTAGATAAACTGATTAATAGAATGAGAAAGAAAATCCAGGATTAGACTTATGTGTACACTGACAACTGATTTTAGGCAAATGTGCAAAGTATTCTTAAGAGAGAATGAATAGTCTTTTCAGCAGATGTTTGTGAGACTGCGAGATATCTGTGCTTGTAAAGAGGTGTACACAAATGTTCTTAGCAACTTTGTAATAGCCATAAAAAAGAAACAACCTAACTGTTAATAAGTGAATGGATAAAAAAATTGTGGTGTATTCATATAATTGAATATTGCTCAGTGATAAAAACATATACTATAATACATATGTGAATTAATCTCATATTTATTATGCTGAGTAAAAGAAATCAGGCACAGGAGAGTACATAATAATTCCATTTACATAAAACTAAGCTCTTGTGACAAAAAGTATTTATTCTTTACATATAAGTCCATAATATACTGCTATTATTTTGTTTTAGAATGTCAATTATCTTTTAAAGCTATTAAAATAAGTAAAAATATTTTATCTTTATTTTTAGCATTTCCAGAGCTCTGTATTTCTTTGTCTAAATCCAGAGTTCTATTTGGTATCATATTTTTGTTTCCTATAAAGCTTCTTTAATATTTCTTTTAGTACAAGTCTGCAGGCAGTATATCTTTTCTCGGTTTTCATTTGTTTGAAAAATCTGTATTTCCCTTTGTCTCTAAAAGATATTTTCAACTTTATTGGAGTATAATTGCTTCACAATGGTGTATTAGTTTCTGCTGTATAACAAAGTGAATCAGTTATACATATACATATGTTCCCATATCTCCTCCCTCTTGCATCTCCCTCCCACCCTCCCTACCCCACCCCTCTAGGTGGTCACAAAGCACCGAACTGATCTCCCTGTGCTATGCGGCTGCTTCCCACTAGCTATCTACCTTACGTTTGGTAGTGTATATATGTCCGTGCCTCTCTCTCACTTTGTTACAGCTTACCCTTTCCCCTCCCCATATCCTCAAGTCCATTCTCAAGTAGGTCTGTGTCTTTATTACTGTTTTACCCCTAGGTTCTTCATGACATTTTTTTTCTTAAATTCCATATATATGTGTTAGCATACGGTATTTGTCTTTCTCTTTCTGACTTACTTCACTCTGTATGACAGACTTTAGGTCTATCCACCTCATTACAAATAGCTCAATTTCGTTTCTTTTTCTGGCTGAGTAATATTCCATTGTATATATGTGCCACATCTTCTTTATCCATTCATCAGATGATGGACACTTAGGTTGTTTCCATCTCTGGGCTATTGTAAATAGAGCTGCAGTGAACATTTTGGTACATGTCTCTTTTTGAATTATGGTTTTCTCAGGGTATATGCCCAGTAGTGGGATTGCTGGGTCATATGGTAGTTCTATTTGTAGTTTTTTAAGGAGCCTCCATACTGTTCTCCATAGTGGCTGTACCAATTCACATTTTCCACCAGCAGTGCAAGAGTGTTCCCTTTTCTCCATACCCTCTCCAGCATTTATTGTTTGTAGATTTTTTGATGATGGCCATTCTGACTGTTGTGAGATGATATCTCATTGTAGTTTTGATTTGCATTTCTCTAATGAGTAAAGATATTGAGCATCCTTTCACGTGTTTGTTGGCAGTCTGTATATCTTCTGTGGAGAAATGTCTATTTAGGTCTTCTGCCCATTTTTGGATTGGGTTGTTTGTTTTTCTGCTATTGAGCTGCATGAGCTGCTTATAAATTTTGGAGATTAATCCTTTGTCAGTTGCTTCATTTTCAAATATTTTCTCCCATTCTGAGGCTTGTCTTTTGGTCTTGTTTATGGTTTCCTTTGCTGTGCAAAAGCTTTGAAGTTTCATTAGGTCCCATTTGTTTATTTTTGTTTTTATTTCCATTTCTCTAGGAGGTGGGTCAAAAAGGATCTTGCTGTGATTTATGTCATAGAGTGTTCTGCCTATGTTTTCCTCTAAGAGTTTTATAGTTTCTGGCCTTACATTTAGGTCTTTAATGCATTTTGAGCTTATTTTTGTGTATGGTGTTAGGGAGTGATCTAATCTCATACTTTTAAGTGTACCTGTCCAGTTTTCCCAGCACCACTTATTGAAGAGGCTGTCCTTTCTCCACTGTACATTCCTGCCTCCTTTATCAAAGATAAGGTGACCATATGTGCGTGGGTTTATCTCTGGGCTTTCTATCCTGTTCCATTGATCTATCTTTCTGTTTTTGTGCCAGTTCTAGGTTAAATTTTTAAATTTTCTCTTTTCTTTCATACTTGAAGGATGACACTCCAATGTCTTCTGGCTTAATTGTCTCTAATGATAATCTTTTGTATTTTATAACTTTTTGCCTCTAGATAATGTACATTATTTTCTTTAATTGCTTTTAAAATTTCCTTTTTATGTTGGGTTTTCATAAGTGTCTTTGATGTACCTGGATGTTTGTATTTGAATTCGTGTTAATGCATGTGTGTGTGTGTTGGTTTTTATCTTGTTTTGGATTACTTCGGCTTATATATTGTTTAATTTTTTAAAGTGTTCTTTGGAAAATTTCCTGACATTTTCTTTAAAAATGTACTGTCCCTTATTCTTTTTCTTCTGCAATTCTAATTACATATTAAACAGTGTATTTTTCTTAATACCTTGTTCTGTTGACTCTGTCTGTTGCAAAAGTTTTTTCCTTCTTCTTGCTCTTTTTTTGATGATGTGTTTTTTTTTTTTTTTTAGTGAATTCTAGAAAAACTAGGTAGCATACACATGGAATACTGAATCAGTCAAATAGGAGCTGACTTCTGTTTAGGTTTGGTAATTACTGTGGTTGCTTTCAGGGCAACAAAGCCTCAATTTCTCTTAATCATTCCTTGTATGTAGGAGAAATAAAAGGATGTTTCACAGCCCTTATTACCAACCTAAGACTGGTTGTCTAAACCTGAGAAATCTATAGAAGTGCATAGAAGTTTTGGCCAACATTATTGTCCATTTCATACAAAACAAATTCTCATCAAAGTTAATAGTGTTTACTTCATAGACTCTTCTCAAATATCTAATCATAATGATGCATACATTTACTTGCCAGCTACTGCACTGAACCAGAGAGGATGGATTTATCTGTATAAGTGGTATAGAAGAGCTAGGTATTAAGTGTGTACCCTGACAAATAATATCAACAGGGAGTAAAAAAATACGCAGTGTTTGTGTACCTCTGCAAGTGAAAATGGGGTGAAGTGAAAATAATTTATCAAGGTAAGAGTTTAACATGGAACATCATTTAACAAAACTAAACAACTACGTAAGCTTCTTGTATGGGTCTTAACATTAGAATGAAGTAATTATTTTCCAAACGGCACTGAAGTTGCAAAAACGTATTCAAGATTACATATATTCTGTATGGACCTGAATGAATTTGTATCCTTAAATTTGTCTATTTGAGGATATCATTTACTACTTCAAGGTACATAATAACAATTGATGTGCTTTTTTAGGTTTTAGTATTTTCCTGTTACTGTGGAGTCACTTTACTTGATCATCAGGGAATTTAAAATTTTGCCTTAAATGCAGCTTTTATTGTTGGTCATTCTACTCTATAGGAAAACCAAAAACTAAAAACTAAAACCAAACCAAAACAAAAAACTTTTCACTTTGTTTATCCATTCACCAGTGGATGGGTATTTAGATTATTTTTAGTTTTACGCTACTATGAATAAACTTCAACAGATATTTTTATACAAGTTGTTTTGTGGGGGTATGTGTTCGTTTCTCTTTGGGTATGTACTCAAAAGTGAAATTTCTGTATCTCAGGGTAATTGTATATTTAATTTTAGAAGAAACTTGCAGTTATCCAAAAGTGGCTGCACCACTTTAAATACCTACCCACAATTCATGAAAGTTCCAGTCACCCTACATCTTAACCAGTATATTTAGTTCTAATTTTAGTCATTGCAGTGGGTACAAATATTTCATTGTAGTTTTGATTAGCATTTTTCTGATGTATAATAATGTTGGCACTTTTTTGCATGTTTAGTTGATGTATATCTTCTTTTGAAAGCTTATGTTCATATTTTTGTGTATTTTTATTATGTTTGTCTTTTGGAATTTTAAAAAATTTATTGTGGGCTTCCCTGGTGGCGCAAGTGGTTGAGAGTCCGCCTGCCGATGCAGGGGACACGGGTTCGTGCCCCAGTCTGGGAGGATCCCACATGCCGCGGAGCGGCTGCGCCCGTGAGCCATGGCCGCTGAGCCTGCGCGTCCGGAGCCTGTGCGCCGCAACGGGAGAGGCCACAACAGTGAGAAGCCCGCGTACCGCAAAAAAAAAAAAAAAAAAAAAAAAAAAAATTATTGTATTTTTAATCTGAAATACGTATGTTTATATTCTAATATATCAATTTTTAAAAAATAGGCTTTTTAATAGAAATCTTTTTAAAACTGAAGTACAGTTGAACTACAGTGTTTCAGGTGTACAGCAAAGTGAAATAGACTATTTTTTAGAACAATTTTAGATTTACAGAAATGTTAAGATAGTACAGATAGTTGCCATATAACCTACACCCAGTATCTCCTATGATTAACATCTTACATTAGTATGGTACATTTTGTATAATAATGAATTAATATTGATACATTATTATTAACTAAAATCCATCATTTATTTAGATTCCCTTAGCTTTTATGTAATGTCCTTTTTCTGTTCCAAGATTGCATACAGGATACCACGTTACATTTAGTTGTCCTGTCTTCTTAGGCTCTTCTTGGTTGTGACAATTTTTCATACTTCCCTAGTTTTTGATGGTCTTGACAGTGTTGAGGAGTACTGGTTAGGTATTTTGTGAGATGCTCCTCTATTGGATTTAAAAAAATTCTTTTCTTATAATTAGACTGTGGTTACTTCTGTGGTTACACAGAAGTAAAATACCATTTTCCTTAGTATATGAAAGGTAAATACTAACAACATGATTTATCATTACTGATGTTGACCTTGATCACCTGGTTGAGGTAGTGTTTGTCAGGCTTCTCCACTGTAAAATTACTGTGGTTTTTTTTTTTTCCACCTTTCCTGCTGTAATCAAATTGTTCCAGCATTGGCATTTAGGAACCCTTTCAGTTGGACACTCTTTCTCTGTGGCTTATGGGATATGTTGTAATGCTTTTTACTTGCTTGTTAATTTTTGTTTTGTTTCTGTTCTTCTTAGAACTTCCTTACTTTCTGCTCCAGGCTCATCTAGTATATTTCTCCAAAGAGTCTTGGAGGTTTTACTGGAGAATGTTATTTGAAAATACGATCTGGGTACCACTTTGTTTGTTACTACTGGGGTGTGATTTCATTTAGGTCATCTCACCTGACAGTGCAGGGACATATGTGTGGATACCAACCAGTATATAGGCACACCCTTATAAATACTTCTATATGTAATCATCTGTATCTATATGAAGTGAAGTATGAGTAAGTACATACTGATGTCTCCAACTCATCTGGTACCACATAGATCAGTTGCATCTCATCCCCTTGCTTATCTATAAACTCCAATGTCAAAATGAAAAGAACTGGCTCCCACAATCCACCACCTATTTATTTAATTTAATTCCAGTATATGTATATAGTATCACAGTTATTAACCCATATCCACATGCCCTATGGAAATATTTTATAAACTAGAATACATACAACTCCTTTTGTCTTTAATCTTTCAGATTATTCATTCATTCATTTTCAAATTGGTTTATGTTGGCACCACTTCACCCTAATTTAAGTGAAGGTGTTTCATACATTTTTAATACTGTTAAAGTCTCATCATTGTATGGATTCCTTACTAGGGTCTCCCAACCTCCAAAATGATTTTTTAAATTTGGCATAAATTCAAGTTTACTTGTTGTGTTTTAAAGTTTATGGGTTTTGACAAGTGCATAATGGCATGTAGCCACCATTACACTATTGTACAGAATAGTTTCACCATGCTAAAATTCCTCTCTGCTTCACTTATACAACCTCACAACTCACCCCAACCCCAGCTCCTGGCAACCACTGATCTCTTTTGTCTCTGTATACTTGCCTTTTCCAGAATGTCACATAATTGGAAGAGTATGGTATGTAGACTTTTCAGACTGGATTTTTTTTTAACTTAGCAATATGCATTAAAGTTCCTCCAGATCTTTCATGAATTGATAGGTCGTTTATATTTTATTGCTAAATAATATCCCATTATATGGATCTCTACAATTAGGTTATCCATTTATCTATTGAAGGACATCTTGTTTCTAGTTTTAAAGAAATTATGACTAAAGCTGCTATGAATACTTGCATGCAGGTTTTTGTATGGACATAAATTTTCAAACCAGTTGGATAAATAAATACCTAGGAATGTGATTTTTTGGATTGCATGGTGAGATTATGTTTAGCTTTGTAAGAAACTGCTAAACTGTCCTCCAGAGTGGCTGTATCTTCTCACCAGAAGTGAATGAGAGTTTGTATTGGTCTGAATTCTCATCAGCATGTGGTTTTGTCAAGTTTTATTATTTTAGCCATTGTTGTTGTTGTTTAATTAGTGTTGTTATTTTAGCAATTCTAATTGGTGAGTAGTGGTTTCTAATTTTTTAAATATATGTATTTCCTAATAATAAATGAGGTGGAACATCAGATATGTGTTTTGCAAATATTTTCTCCAAGTTGTGGCTTGTTGTTCTCTTGGCAGTGTCTGTTATGGACATCCATTTGTTCTAACACTATTTGTTGAAGAGATTACTCTTTCTCCACGGAATTGCCTCTGCTGCTTCTTTGTCAAAAATCTGTTGTCTCTATTTCTGTGGGTCTATTTTTGGGCTCTCTCTTCTGTTCCATTGTTCTATATGTCTACTCTTTCACAATACCACACTGTCTTGTTTACTGTAGCTTTATAGTGAATCTTGAGTTTGTCGTGCCAGTTCTATTGATCCACACGGATATTCTTTCACTAATATCACACTGTCTTAAATTACAGTATCCTTCTAATAATTCTTGAAATCAGGTAATGTGAGTCTTCCAACTTTGTTCTTCTTCTTCGGTGTCATGTTAGCTATTCTTCATCTTTTAGCTTTCCATATAAACTTTAGAATCCATTATCAATATTTTAAAATTTCCTCGCTGGGATTTAGATTGGAATTGAATTGAATCCATATGTTAAACTTGGAAGAATTGACATCTTAATTATAATGAGTCTTCCAGTCCATGAACAGAGACTCTGTCCTCATTCATCGTTAGTTTTTCTTGAGGGTCTTTTTTTAGATGTATATGTTATTTAGAAGTATCCTGCTTAAATTCTAAATATATAAGGATTATCCTGCTTTATTTCCATTATTTACCTCTAGTTTATTTAGTTGATATCTGTCATTTTAAATATGTTAAAATTTGTGTTTTGACCCAGAGTGTGCATATTTTGGCCAACAGTTCATTGTTCTTGAGAAGAATGTGTATTCTGCTGTTGTTGGATAGAGTATTCCATAAATGTCAATTAGATCAAGTTATTTAACACTAGGCAAGCAACTTAACTTTCCAGAATTCACATTTTTTCTTTTAAATTCTGTAAAAGGCTTTGTAGTTTGAAAGTTTAGCAAATCTGTTTTGTATTTAGTGGCCTATAATATATGTTTCTGCTACATGGTGGTAGAAGAGAGATGGGATAGGATTAAAAAAATAGAACATGTTCATTTCAATATACTGCATCTTGATAATTTTAATTATAATATGCAGCATGGGGACACACACACACACACACACACACAAGCAAATGGAAAAAACAGTAACAACAGCAAGATCTGTTTCATGACCTAGGTGGAGAGAAAAGTTAAAGGAACCCCAGTCCTATGTAGGTGATATAGCCATACTTAGTAGAAAATTACAGAGAGTCCTCATCATTCCCTAGAAAGTTAAAGATTAGCAGTTCAGGGTAAGTCAGAATCCTCTAATGTTAAAAAGGTTAGCCTAAGAAAGGTTCTTGGGCATCAGAGAAAATTTCTTTAAAGCAAAAGAATATAATTGGAAATCATCTGAAGACCCTATCGGTCTTTATGTAATCACACAATTGAAGTTATCCTAAGAATCTACCAACATTTCTTGAGCTATTATAAATTCCCTTTCATAAATTTCCCTCCTATTATAATGTTCATTTGAATATATATTAAATTGTTGAATACCAGTCTCTCATTTCTGCTCTGAATGTCATTTGAAAAATCCTTAAGTATCCAAAGGTCAGTAATGTTAAAATGAATATTTTCAACTGAGAGTGTCTCTATTTGTGGCAGACACTTAAAAGGAGGCTGCATAATTTTCAGACTTTACTCCATTTAAATGCACTTTCTCTTTCTGTATTCTATTCTGTCTCAAAGCCATACAAAGTCATTTTCCATTTTTAGCACTTCTATTTACTCTTGAAAATTACCTTTTAATGCTCCTTAGTTTTCAACTAATGTAAACTTACTGTATTCTGAAATGAACAAATAATGAAGGTTGCTTATACTTGGAACTCTTTTTGGTATATATTGTTAAAAATCATATATAATCTTAATAGAATCAAAGAAATTCAACTCCACTAGAACCATATTGTGTTATGTGTCTTAGTTTTCTTGTTTTAGCTTGGAACACACAGAAATGAGGTTGCAAAAGACGACATGAAGTCTTTCAAGACCTCTCATTCCTTTCACATAGCACTTAGCATTGATTCATAATATCTTAGATCTGATCGGGGCATAAGACAAACTGTAATCTCAATAAATATGCTTGTTTTTACAATAGAGACACTAATGTTCATTGATATAAAGTACATTTTCAGGAGTTAGCCAACTATTCATAGCAGAGCCTAGGCTTCAGTCAAATTTCTTTTCTTTTTCCCATATCAGTACATAGTTTTCCATTTTGTTAGGTCTGGGCTTGTTTATTTGATTTTACCTTTTGGGCAGTGGGGATGCATGTCCTGCCTTTCCTTGAAAGTACAGCATTTAACTCTGCCACAGATAGTAAGAGATTAATAAGTAGCTATTGTGGTTGTGGCCTTTTATCACTTTAATTTACCCTTAAGACATTCCTGTGAGTTATGAAAAGCTGTTACAGTTTTCAAAATTTATAGATTATCACATTGATACACAAAGGTTTTTAGGACTAATATCAAAGTTTTTGTGGAATCGGGTCCAAAATTCAGTTCATTGACTTCTAATAATCATGCATTTTCCATGGAAACACAATGTCTTGTCAAATAATATTGATTTTTTTTCTCTTTTACTTTGGAAATGTCCACCATATTGGTAACTAGGAAAGGGAATAGCCACATCCCCAGACTATAGTATTATAATAGGAAAAGGGAAAAAAAAAGATCTAGAAAGTAAAAGTAGAGTATTTGGAATGTCAAAAATAATAGCTATCAGGGGCTTCCCTGGTGGCACAGTGGTTGAGAGTCCGCCTGCTGGTGCAGGGGACATGGGTTCGTGCCCTGGTCCGGGAAGATCCCACATGCTTCGGAGCGGCTGGGCCCGTGAGCCATGGCCGCTGAGCCTGCGGGTCCAGAGCCTGTGCTCCACAGTGGGAGAGGCCACAACAGTGAGAGGCCCACATACCACACACACAAAAAAATAATAATAATAGCTATCATTCATATAGGAATTATGAAGTTGTTTAGCATGTTGCAGTTTTTTAGGAAATCTAAATTAAGTTATCAAAAAATAAGAATTAACTGTCTTTTTTATCCTCTCTGTTAATGCATTGATCTTTTAACATTTATTAAGCCTCTTACTCAGAATTCTTTTCATGTGAGATTAAATATTTTCCTGACATCTAGCTCCTAAATCTAATTGCCTGCTTTTCTCCATGAAATACCTTACTATTACAAAAGGTAACCTGATAAAAAATAGTAAAGAATGGTGACCTGGCACATTTAGAAGAACCAAAAATATAATATTTCTTTTAGATTTAAAACATAGTTTTAAACTATAATGTAGTATCAGCAGCAAGTGTAGCAAAAGTGGCATTAGTGAGCATAGTTCCAGAAGTAGTAGTTTATATAGTGAGAATATTGGAACAAATGCCTAGAAGCCTGTGTCCTACTCTGCTCTCAATAATTGTTACTGTACTCTTGGCTAGGTCTTTTATAAAATTTTTAGTTCTTTTTGTGTTGTTTCCTTTTTTCTTGTATGAGATGACTGACTCGGCCTCTACATGCCTTTCCTACTGTAATATGCTGAGTCTACCATCTAAACATCTGCATTCTGGCTAGAGGTGTTATCTAATTCAGTTCTTTACAAATAGAGGGTTAATAAGCTTTAACAGGGAAGCTGGGATATATGACAGAAATGTGATCTAGACTGTTATCTCCCCCATCGATTGTACTGAACTAAAGAAGAGACAATAAGCCAACGAAAGCATATTGGAAAAACATTGAGTTGTGTAAACTTGAAATTTATATAGAAGACAAAGCATTTCCAACAGAAACACTTTGGATTTGTGAAGACATTCGATTATAGGAATTTAACAAATGTTTAATGAATGAAAGGAGAAAAGTGAGTGTTAATTTGAAACAATGAATATAATTCGATTCTGAAGGTTGGGTTAATTGAATTTCCTTGGGCTATGAAAAAGAATCTGAATCCAGGAAATCAGAGGTCCATTTCAAATTTAACTCACATTTAGTTGGTAGGCCTTTTACTGCCTCAAGTCACTTTCTTCCGGAAGCTATTTTTCAAAAGTGAAAGATGAAAAGAGCTATTCTGAATGTGGAGTGAACTTAGGCCTGGAATCATGGAAAATAAAAGAATATTATAAAATGGATTACCTATAGCCATGTGACTCCAGTCGTATCTGGGGGGAGGAGAGTGTACAACAGATGCCTAGTTTAACATGTGAAATACAAAATATATAGAAACAACTCCTTATGACAGCACAATTCAGCAGAACACACAAGTATATGTGAAGTGCCAAAGAAGCAACTCTATAGAACGGTAACTGAGTCTAGGAAAGTTAAGGGAAATTAGATCAAATATATTTCTTCTTAGGTAATTTTGAAACTCAATTGTCTTTATTTTTCATTTTCATCAGGTTTTTGCTATAAATCTTAATGTCATAAGTATTGATGACAATATCATTTGAATTACTGTTTTTTTTAATTGTTTTTTTTAGATAACAGGTTTTTCAAGCTAAAGTTGTCAAAAATGAGATATCAGCAACAGGTAGTCAAAGAACATGAATATAACCATGACAGAGAATTTCTAAAAACTATTTATGCATTTACTTGACTTCGTGAGTTGCATGTATATTAAAACCTAAAATACATGCTGGAAAACGATGATTACTTAGAATTTATAATGTGAGCATATACATTTTCGGAGAACTCAGTGATTGCAGTTGCAGAATGATGAATGTATAGAGTGTGTACTTTTGTTCACAAGTGAAAAAATATTTTTTGTGAGAAGGATACAAATAGTCTCCACTTGTGAAAATAGACGAATTTGTTTTAAAAATATTATATTCTCCATTTGTTCCTTTCTTGCTTGCTTTCTCAGAGGTTATTTAAGAAAAAACACATATGGAATAAAAATCTGGAGTATCAATCAGGGATTTTAGTTGTAAAGAGCATATTCAAAGTATATTGCATAACTCAAAGAATATCTAGGTGAGCTGAAAACAAACTTGGAGTCCTCACAGTTGGAAACAGTGATACAAAACAGAGATAGCTGAAGGAAAGGCTGCTGCCCTCAGTGGGCACAGGCTCAGCAGACAGTGAGCAGTGAATAAAAACGTCATACCAGCACCTCTGATACGTCCACTTCTGGAAGCTGGATTTGCCATGGGGCCTGATTTCTTGTCACTAACTTATGATTGAAATTGGTGCCAGATGCTACGTGATTTATCCGTGCCCTCACTGTACTGAATTATAAGGCTTTGAAAAGTGAAGGGGACATACTAGCATGTTCAAAGGCAAATACCTACTCCACTGGCAACAGCAGGCCATTTGGTAATGTCCTTGCCTTAAAATGGGACAAGTTGGGCTTCCCTGGTGGCGCAGTGGTTGAGAGTCCACCTGCCGATGCAGGGGACATGGGTTCGTGCCCCGGTCTGGGAGGATCCCACATGCCATGGAGCGGCTGGGCCCATGAGCCATGGCCACTGAGCCTGTGCGTCCAGAGCCTGTGCGTCCAGAGCCTGTGCTCTGCAACGGGAGAGGCCACAGCAGTGAGAGGCCCGCATACCGCAAAAAAAAAAAGGAACAAGTTAATGTTATGCAAGTTAGTGATTCACACATCTTTATGATGTGCAAGCTGTAAGCTTGTTGAGCTATCATGTCCAAGATCCTGCAGTTGGAGAGAGGGTTGGAACTGAGGCTGCTGTTGCTAGGTAGGTAAAAGTATGTTGGGGAACACTCCCAGTTTCTAATTCTGCACATAAAGAGCTTGGAAGTCACCACTCCATGCTAACAATAAGTAAAAAGTTAAACAGACTAAAAACTTAATAACTTTTTGGATCCCCAAGGGAGGTGAGAGCACAGGGAAAACCACTGCCCCCAAGATTGGAAAAACAGACAGGTGAATACAGGGAGTCACAAGGGGAAACTGCCATGGGAATCAGCTATGGGGTAGGAAAACCTAAAGTGGAGTTGATGACTTTCTGGAGGCTTAGTGCAGGCAACTCTGAGAGCTAAAAATTCCAGAGGGACCCAGTCATCGGAAGGTACCCACAGTGTTGTAAGATATACCTCCAGGAGTTTGACCAGATTCCCACAGTTAATATCAGAGAAAAACCCTTCATGTAGGGGGAGGAGGAAAGGAACCATTTTGTAATAAATCAGAACACATTGTTCTTCTTAACAAGATGGGCCCTCAGGAAAAGCTAATTAGTAACCAGAGCCTAACAGGCTGGCATATTATCAGAGCCTAACTGACCTTGGGGAAGAGAAATACCCAACCTCAGTCAGCTCTAAACATCCTGTCCCACCTAAGAGGAGAGAAAATAACTGAGAAACACTTGTGAAGTTAACAGTCCAGAGCTGTGGGTTCACTAAAATATTGAGGCCTAATCATAATACTGTGTGAACTTTTCCCCCTCTATACACACCTCACCACCATGTTAATAAAAGCTTATTTATAGATGTTCCTTTTATCTGGTACATCATGACCAGCTATCAAGAGTAAGTTACAGGGCATACCCAAAGACAAAAAAAAAAAAAAAGAAAAAGAAAAAAATGAAGGCAGAGCAAGCATCAGAACCAGATATGACTAGGATGTTGGAATTACCAGACCAAGAATTTAAAATAACTAGAATTTATATGCTAAGGGCTATAATGGATAAAATAGAAAACTTATAAGAAGAGATGGACAATGTAAGCGCAGAGATGGAAATCCTAAGAACCAAAAAGAAATGCTAAAGGTAAAAAACACTTGGGGTTATTAGTAGACTGGACCCAGCTGAGGAAAGACTCTCTGAGCTAGAGGGTATAATAATAGAATCCTGAAAAATGAAAAAGCAGAGAGAACAAAGACTGGAAAAAATGGAATAGAATATCTAAGAACTGTATCTTACAACTACAAAGGTGTAACATTTGTGTAATAAGTATACCAGAAGGAGGAGAAGAAGGAAAAAAAAGGAAATATTTGAAACAATAATGACTGAGAATTTCCCCAAATTAATGTTAGACACCAAACCACAGATCTAGGAAGTTCAGAGAAACCAAGCAGGATTAATGCCAGAAAAGCATCACATAGGAATACCATTTTCAAACTACAGAAAATCAGAGATAAAGAAAAAAATCTTGAAAGAAGCTACGGGGTGGGGGTGGGGGAAGAATGTATCTATATAGGAACAAAGGTAAGAATTGCATCTGACTTCTCCTCAGAAACCATCCAACATGAAGATAATAGAATGAAATATTTAAAGTGCGGCGAGGAAGAAAAACCCACTAACAGTATTCTGTACCCTGAAAAATTATTCTTCAAGGATGAAGGAGAAATTTAAGACTTTCCTGGACAAACAAAAACTGAGGGAATTTATTGTCAGACTTGCCTTGCAAGAAATGTTGAAATAGTTCTTTAGAAAGAAGGAAAATAATACAGGACAGAAATACAGATCTACATAAAGAATGGAAGAACATGGAAGGAAGAATAAATAAAGTAAAAACTTCTATTATTTTGATTCTTAATTGATCTAACAGATAATAGTTTCTTCAAAAATAATAGCAACAGTGTATTCAATTATGTATGTTTATGTATATACTTGGGGATATTTATATATCTATGTACCTATCCTTATGTATATGTTATATAAATGTAATGAATGAAAGCATTGGTAACAGGGATGGGAGGAAGAAATTAGGATAATTCTGTTATTCTAAAGCACTCACACTGCCTGTGAAATGATCGGGTGTTACTTGAAAGTGGGCTTGGATTAGTTGTAAGTGTATATTGCAAACTCTAGGACAACCACCAAAATAAGTAAAAAAAAAAAAAAAAGTAATTAGTACAACTGATATGTTAAGAAGGAGAGAAAATGGAACCATAAAATTCTCAGTTAAATCCACAAAAGTCAGAAAAACGTGGAAGACAAGAGTAGGAAGAAAGAACAAGGGCAACAAATAGAAAAAAAGTTACAAATACAGTAGATGTTAATCCAGCTACATCAGTAGTCACTTTGAATGTCACTGTCTGATGTGCCAATTAAATTACAGAGATTTTGAGAGTGGATTAAAAATGTGACCCAAATATATGTTGTCCATGAGAAATGCACTTTAAATAAAAAGGTCCATATAGATTAAAAGTAAATGCATGGAGAAAATTTTACTGTGTTAATACTAATCAAAAGAAAGCAGGAGTAGCTGTATTAATTCCAAGCAGCCAACTTCAAAGCAAGGAAAGTTATCAGAGGTGAAGAAGGCATTTCATAATGTTAAAGGAGTCAATTCTCCATGAAGACGTAACAATTCTTAATGTGTATGCACCTAACAACATTGTGTCAAACTATGTAAGGCAAAAACTGGTACATCTGCAGGGAGGAATAAATGAAACCACCATCACAGTTAAAGATTTCAACACACCTCTCTCAGAAATGGACAGATCCAGCAATAAGGACATAGGTGAACTCAACGACACCATCAATAAATTGGATATTATTAACATCAGTAGACTATTTAACCTAACAATAGGAGTATACACATTCTTCTCAAGCTCACATGAATATTCACCAATATAGACCACATTCTGGGCCATAAAACACACCTTAATAAAGTTTCAATATTAGAAATGATATAGTGTCTGCTCTCAGATCACAATGGAATTAAACTGTAAATCAATAATAGAAAACTGCAGGATCCCCAAGTAGGTGGAGAGTAAACAACACACTTCTAAATAACAAATGGGTCAAAGAAGAAATCTCAAGAGAAATAAAAAATATTTTTAACTAAATGAGGGCACACACACTACTTGAAGAATTGGTAGAATGCAGCAAAACCAGGGCTTAGAAAGAAATTTATAGCATTGAATGCATATTAAAAACAGAGAGCTCTTTAATCAATCATCTAAGTTTCCACCTTAGTAAACTATAAACATTAGGGCAAACTAAATACAAAGTGAGCAGAAATTGAAAAGAATAAGAATTAGAGCAGAAATAAATGAAATTGAAAACAGGAAATTAATAGAGAAAATCAATAAAACCAAAAGCTGTTTCTTTGAAAAGATCAATAATACCAGTAAGCCTCTAGCCAGGCTAAGAAAAAAGAAAAAAAGGAAAAAAAGAGAAAGGACCAAAGTTCTAATATCAGTAATTAAAGCAAAAACATCACTATAGATCCCATGGAAATTAAGAGGATTCTAAAGGAACACTATGGACAACTGTATGCTCACTAGTTTGATAACCTAGCTGAAATGGAGCAATTCCTTGAAAGACACAATCCTCCAGACACGAAAAAGATCAGTGGTTGTTGGGGGAGAAGGGAAAAGAGAAGAATTCGCAAAGCCCAGAGGATTATTTGGACAATGAAAATGCTCTGTATTATGTTATAATGATGGATATATGTGATCATATATTTGTCCAAATCCGTAGAATGCACACCACCAAGAGGGAGACCCAAGGTACATATGCTATGGAGTTTGAATGGTTATAATGTGTCAGTGTAAGTTCATTCTTGGTAAGAAATATACCATATACCGTTTTGGTGAGTGGTATTGAAAATTGTGGCAGCTACACGTGTGGGTGCAAAGTGTACGCTGGAAATCTCTCAAGTTTTTTGTAAATCTAAAACTGGTGTACAAAAGTTTTTAATTAATTGGCTAATTACCTAATTAATTTGTTGAACACCCACACACACAGAAATCTGTAGGGATGTGAACTTAAGAAAAATTAAGACTATCTCACATCTAGTCACGCAAACCTCATTCTTCATTGTATGTACTTATCACACCATTAATTCTTTGGTTAGGAACAAATAAGATAAAATACTAAGAAAATGTGATTCAGTCTTTTTTCTCCTGCTTTTTATATGGATAACTTATTATATTTTAGCAAATAATAGTACTTTATAATAATTTACTATGTGCTAGGCACTGTTTTACATATTTTATACCTAATAACTCAATCATCACAAATTATGAAATATTTACTGAAATCTTTGATGCTGTTTTATAGATAGGAGAAATAAAGTATTGAGAGTTGAAGTAAATTTCCCAAGACAACACAGCTAGTAAGCGGAGGAACTGAGCTTGAACCTATGCAGGCTGGGTATAGAGTCTGTTCCTCAGTGCTGTTCTATTTTGCCTAAATTCAACCCTACAGTAGGATTCAGGAATGCAAAGGGAAGGCAGTTGGGAGCTTCTGAATTTAGAAATGGCTATACTGTCAACAGTGTTTAATGATTAAAGCAACTATAAATCCATGCTTGCCTGGGACTATCCTGGGTTTTTAAGTCCCCCTTTTATTCTCAAAATTCCTTTGTTTGAGAAATAAATAACAAGTTCATGTTATAAAAAATGCATTTGTGCTATTAGAATACAGGCTTACATTTCAGAGTTAACAATAAACAGAATATGAAGTATTGAAATTAAGGCTACCACAGACCCTCTTATTCTTTGGAGGTTCGTTATTATACTTGCACATAAAATCAAAGTTTGATAAATATATGAAATACTTGGGAGCGCCCATACAGGTAGAGATTATTCATTGATATTATTGATGGAATTGCTGCATGCTAAATTTTTCTTCCATATATTTACACAATAGGGAAAGAATTCACTGACCTACTTTCCTGTTTTTAGTTTAGTGATGAATTTTAGTGAATGGAAGTTGTGGTTTTTAATCTTACCTTACATTGGATAAATTATGAGAGATACACAAAACTAGAATATAGATGAAGCTTCCAGTTTGTTTTAGGAAAAATATATTGTATGAATTTAAAATACTTTAAAATTTACCATCGTTATTCTCCAAAATTCCAAACTGTATGGCCCTTTAAGGTATGACTAGAAAACTTCCAAAACCCTTTGTGAAAGGAAACATTATGACATTACATAAGTAGATTATAGCTGCAATAAGTTTATTATTTTATCAACTGAACAACCTAGTCTAACCTCCTCTCCCCCCACAAAACTTAGAAAAACCTTTGGAGAGTAATTTATAGATCATGAATTAAATAATAAATCCTTCTCATTTATGTAACATGGTGATTATAATAAATTATATATTTATAATTTGACCCATCAGTGTATTTAGGTACCTCTATAAGAGATCAACAAACATTTAATATAAAATATTTTAAACCTATTTATATAAAACCAGTAAGCTACTGAAATAAAAAAGCACACATAGAAATAAAGAACAAGTTTTTCATAAAGGAACAATAACACACTTTAGACAAGTTTACTCTAAAAAATAACGCATGAATGTATATAACTTGCATTGGGTAATTGGTGCCATCACTCAGGGCTGGCTGACAATAAGTTTATATATGTATTTCATAAATCTCATGTTGTTTTTCATTTTTCAATCTCCATTTTCTCCTTTGAGTGATGGAGTTTGTGTTTGTTATATAAGGTTATGAGTGATGTTAATGAGAGCACCTGTCAGAAACACGGAAAGCATCAACCTTGTCATTACTAGGGCATAGGTTAAAGTTGCTTCTTAGCAAAATACGAGGGGAATCAGAAGATGTGATTTGGTATTCTGAAGTAGAAAATTAGCTGCTTAAATGCATTTTACAGTTTTCAATTTTCAATAGTATTTTGTTGAAATATTGTCGACAGAAAATTCTCATTTATTTAGGCTTCTCTAGTTCATAGACACTTTAACTCTAAACATTTTGTTTCTTCGTAAAGATATTTCATTTGTATTTTATATCCAAAAGGGTAAGGGTTTTCTTCTTAGATAAATGAATAATTGACGTGAACATTTCAAAAAACATCAGCTTTCTATATTTTCATTTGATGAAAGCCTCCTTTTCAAGATAAAACAACTAGTAACTGTGGCCACTTTAAGCAATATTCCTATGTTAATGCGTGCAGTGTGTTTCCCATTCAAAGCCTGAAAGTGCCTCAATCAATCTTACTTATCACCTGGTTATTGAAAACAGAGCATGATTTCTTCCACCTTTCTGCTTTACTTTGCAATGCTACTACAGTCAGACCAGATCAGGAGTAGAAAGAGTATATAAGTAAGTGGAAAACAGGGATTGCAAATACAAGAATGAGCAGGGTTTGAAACTAATCAAGAACCTTGGCAGCTGGTCCTATGCACCCCAAAGGAACAAGAATTAGCTAGTATGTATGAGTAGCATTCCTGGGATTGGATTGGGATGGTGCTTGCTTTTAGGGTGGCAGGGATGGGAAGCCCAGAGCATAAGAGTGGTTAAATAAGAATTCATAGACCTGGCGACACTTTCTCAGACATGGATTTTAACACCTTGGCGAAGACTCAGGGTATGGGACAAGTTCACTGCTGAAGTGTCTCTTAGAAACCTGGGGAAAAGAATTGTCTACACTGAGCGAAGTGGAAATGCCTGAGTTTGCTTGGCACACAGTACAAGGAGCAGTCAAAATGGCTCGGAAAAGTGATTTTGCAGGTAGGAATATATTATTATGTGAGACCAGACCACCCACCAGAGGATTATATTCTGCAAAAACGCCCAGAGGACACATCCATTCACCAAAGCCATGAGGAACACATTGGTGAAAGGGATGCTGGCACTATTCTGTTCAATGGTGGCTTTCTTCTGTAGGCCAGAACTGATGGTAGGACAGTGATCACAGAGCTTGATATTATAGCAGTAGAGAAGCTGGGACCCCAAAGCAATAGAGAAGAGGTGGGAGTTTTTAACCTCCAGAAGCCAGGGGACCAAAATTGCTGTAGTGATTTGCATGTCAGAAAGATAAGCAAGGGCCTTGATCCATAGGGAGTTAAGGAGAAGGTTAATAGAACACAGTGTCTCTGAAAACAAATCAGGGAATTCCCTTTTCCATTCCTTGGGAGTATATTTATTCTGTTGCAATATAAGTCTTTTCAAGATTATGTATATATATATATAATCTTATATATACAAACATGTCGGTGTTCTCTACCAAACTGAGAGAAGCCTAAGGTGTAAAGCAAAATCACCATAGTCCGTTCTTCTCTTTGTTGTTCAGTTTGTGTTACTTCACCATTTGTGAGCACCCCAATTTATTCATTCATTCATTTATTCATTGACTCAGTTGATGTTTCTTGAAGGTCTGTTAGCATGCTAGATTTACTGGAGATAACAACAGGGAACAAAGCAAAATTTCTGCCCACTTGGCTCTTTCGTTCTGTGAAAAAGAGGAACAGTAGAGAAATTATTGTGTAAAGTATTAGGTTGCTTTGGAGAAAAATAAAGCTGTGTTAGTGAGATGAGGTGCCAAGAGTTGGTAGTGGGGTGTAGCTTTATTGTACTCTTTTCTCTCTCCCCACTAAACTATAGAATAATTTTCACCCTAGGCTGCAGAAATTTTTAAAAATTTATAAGAGATAGTAGTAGTCACAATTTGTATTAATTATGGAATAGAAGATCCCGTCATTGTTTGGTAGAGGAAGCATTTGAAGAAATCAGATAAAAGAAGTTACTTCTCTGTGGACCAGCACTGGGTCCTCTGTGTATATACTACCCTAAAGTCCTTGCACCAATATCTTGCACCCTTTTAGCTAAATTATAAGGCTCGTAAGAAAAGAATTGATTTAAACTTCTGTTTGATCTTTGTAATAAATGTGTTCTGAGCATCCAGCTGAAAACAATGATTCCTCCAAAGATGTAGATTTGAATATTCATAGACACAGAAAAAAGTCAACTAGACATTCGAGTTCTAGTCTCAGGTTTTGATTTCCATGAAGTGTTTAAACATTGACAGAGTAAATTACTGTCATCAGCAGTAAAAGCTGATGCTACAGCCCTTTTTGCTCTTACTGTAGCAAGGCAGTGATGGCTGCCACTTTAGTGATAATAAGCTAATAATCTCACACGCTGTTAAATTCTTTCACACTAATAGCCTAATTTAGTCAAAGCCAATGCCACACTGATCTTACTGGGCTTTCCAGTTCAGAGAAGATAGAAATTGTCTCCAAAATAGAGATAATCAGTGACCCTTCTGTCTCTCTCCTCTCTCTCTCATTCTCTCTCTCTCTTTTCGACACCAGAGAACATGTAATGCTTTCCCCTTGCTATTTGAAAGGTAGTTATCCTGCCCCCTAACAAATACTTCTGTCTTCACTGGCATTTGCTGCTGCTCTGAAGAAGGGATTTGGCAGCAATTTGAAAAATGACAGTGGCGTTATTAGGAAGACCAGATGTTCCATGGCATTTTTTGTCATTCTGCCTTTTCCCAATAGCTGGGTAGGAACACTAATGTGACAGCAAGCTACCTAACCTTATGTGACCTGGGATTAATTAGCTTGCCGGGGCCTTGTGGAATTATCTGTAACATGAGCCAGATAGAAAAGAAACGACAAAACCATGCTGATGATATAAGTTACAGAACATTCAGTTTTGACAGAAGTTTCATTTTGACAGATACATTTCAAACTGTAATTTCATTGTTACTTAGAAAAACAAGATTTTAATCTTGAAAAAGTGCTTATATATTGCAATTAGATTAGGGGTTTTGTTAATGATATGAGAGAGAAATAACATGTTGGTAAGTGTTGCTCTTAAATCACTGGTCAAGTGACCATATAACAATGATGAGTAAGTTAAAGTTGCTTGAAACTCATATTTCCAGTTGGATCAAATGCACTCTGCAGCAGCCATCTGCAGTCAAATCTGTGCTAGGTGTAGGTTATGGGAAAGTAAAAGAAAATGCCTCAGTGAAAAGGGTCCTTTAACTAGATGCCGATAATTGTGACCAGATTGCTTGTGCTATAGTCTAATATCAGTGTAATTCTCAGTCATGTATTTATTCAAAAATGATAAGGCACCGAGACCAAAAGGTAAAATTGAGTGCTCAGCATAAGAAATATGGCTGTGTTTAAATAGCTTTGGACTTAAAAGATCTCTGATTAGGGGCAAGAATAAGACTACTGTTGAGTAAGTAATGGAAAAGCAAAAGTATGGCTTTCATGTTCTTTTTGGCTGGCCCCGTACTGAGAGAGCAGATTTTCAGCCAGTATCTCTACTGTCATCCTAGTGATGGGTGCTTTGGGCTCCATCTCTCTGGTTATCTCCAGATGCTTGGCTCCAAAGAGGGTATTTATGGCATCAATAACTAGGGCAAGAATAAACAGGATAAATAAAACTCTATCACCAGAATCAGTACATTGGAGACAACAAACCAGAACATGGAACAACATTCCTCCAACTTGTAAACCATTCATCTTCATCTGATTGCTTTTGTCTCATACATATTAAACACACCTGAAATTCCAGTGAGTATTTGACTATGAGGTCAGCCAGAAATTATTGATTGGATTGTCAGTGTTGTGTGAGCTACAATTGTTGTTGTTTTCTTTCTCTGAAAAAAGGTCTAGAAAATATCAGTTATGCACAGATCCTTTACACCAGTTTTGATTTTGGTAGTTTGCTCTGAGTAATTAAAATCTTGGAAAACGTTTCTTCACGGTACCATGTAATGGGGAAACGATTTTGGTAGGCTTCCCTATTTCTGAGAGTTAAATTGACCCTAAAGCATTTTTGCAAGGAATCATAATACCAAATATTCAAAAGGAACCAAAATACAGACAATGAAACAAAGAGATGCTGGCGTATATTTATTTCTTCTGAAGCCTAAAATTAACGATAAGTAGCGTAATGATACACAAAAACAATATGGCAATATTCCACGGATTGCAGCCGTGTTCAACACCCACTTCTTCTTGCCTAAACAAGTACATCATTCTGGCAGTGCTTTTCTCTTCCCTGCATATTTTATTTTTCCTTCTCTACTGGCTCATTACCATCAGTAGACTTTTCTATTTCAAAACCGTTTGACTGGACCTTTGCCTCAAGTCTCTGCCCATTCCTCTGTTGCCCTTTATAGCAAAACTCACTGAGAGTATTATCCATAGTTGCTGATTACAGTGCCTCTCCAAGTTCCCTTTAACCCACTCTAATCAGGTTTTACCCTAACATGACCCTCTAGCTCTTTTGTTAAAGTAGCCAGTCACCTCCATGTTATTTCAATTCTCAGTCATAATCTTAATTAATGAGGAATTTTTGGCATATTCAGAAGCTGTTCCTGGGTGTCAAGAGACCACTGCTCTACTACCATTGTGCTTGCTGTGTTCTCTGTTCTTTATCCTTTATTAAAACTCATAAGTGTGGCACTTTGTGAAGGCTACTGTGCCTTATGAGCTTGATTATCTACCAGAATCCAAGATCCCTGCTACTACCTGATTATTTGTAGATATTAAAAGTTGGTGTCACGTATAGGATTGACTTTCAGACCTACATCTAAGTATGGTGCGGGCACTTTGAAGTAAGGCAAAGGAGAGAAAAAGAAGATGTGAGGAGATTTTAATCCCAGGGCAGTTGCTGACCCACTCTCAGTATGAAGCAACCAAACCTCTGTGGCAAGGGTTTGTTTGCTAGTTTGTTTGTTATTTATGAATGAGAAGTTTTGACTCCTGTGGAAGGCAAATTGAGAGGAAAAGAGTGAGAAGGACTATTACTTAGTTGCTTACACTAAAGTAAGTAAAATTGCTAAAAACATAAGAGAAAGTAAAGAGTCAGTCATCTTAGGTAAAACAAAAGTAAAAAGAAAAAAGGGTGTTTATGTGCACCAAAAGTTCTGCTGGGTGTTTGGAAAACACAGTGTTCAGTTATGATTCTGTTCATGTGTGGGCATTAGTCACTACACCATACTCCCAGGCACAGAATGTAATAGAGAGGTAACCATGGAAGCTTATGAGTAGAGTGCAAAGGAGTGTGGCAGTTCCCTTAAAAATACTAGCAAATGCCTGATGAATCTTCGCCATCTTAGATTCTTTAGTTAAATGAACAGGAGACTAATAATTTCTTAGTAGATGTAATCAAACAAAACTATCCCATTGGGAAGGAGTGAAGGTATGAATAGATCACGTTTATGCCAAAAAAGGTTACTGTTTGACTTTCTTACATTCTTTTAACGATGGAATATTCCCGAAACCCTTGAGATGTAGTATGTACAAGCAAGCTAAGACTGGTTTTACGAAGACAACCAACGAGCCAATGAAAATGATGTCTCTGTTCCAAATAACTATTCATCTTGTGATAAAGGCAGTTCCTTTTGCTTGGGCCCCCTTATTTCAATGTCAGGGTCGGAGAGTGATAGATAGAAAATGATCCAACACTGACCACATCTGCCATGCATTTGCTTTAATAATGAGAAAAAGGGTTGAGCTATTCACAAGAAAAAAATTGATGACCAGAAAAATAAGTGTGAGAACAAGAACAACAAGAAGAATGGTTTAGTTGAGTCAACTGTTCAGGTGATAGATAAAGAATAAGATAAAAATCAGAATGAGGGGGCTTCCCTGGTGGCGCAGTGGTTGAGTGTCCGCCTGCCAATGCAGGGGACACGGGTTCGTGCCCCGGTCCGGGAAGATCCCACATGCTGCGGAGCGGCTGGGCCCGTGAGCCATGGCCGCTGAGCCTGTGCATCCGGAGCCTGTGCTCCACAACGGGAGAGGCCACAACAGTGAGAGGCCCGCGTACCACAAAAAAAAAAAAAAATCAGAATGAGGATATTGACAGCGCTGCTCTCAAATACTGTTGATACATAATTACCAGCTCAAGGATGGTAAAGTACCCTGGCTCAGGTGGCTGTATCAATTCAAAGTACTGTAAATCCCCTACTTATCCTAAAGTGGATACATCTAAATCTAATGATGTTTAAGAGGAATTGAAAAAGGATCATTCGTCATACCAAAAAGAAACTTTTTGTTAACAGCTTTATTGAGATTCCTATGCTCAATTAATTCAAACCCCTTTGTAATTAATAGTAAGCAGTATCAAATTTCAGGATTAATGCCTTAATTCCACTCTATTTTGTATTGTATTAATAAACTCCCCACCATCAATCTTTCATTTAGTTATATACTTTTACATCCCTTTGATTTTAGAATTTTAAAAATATTTTTGCCTTAAATAAATCTTTTATGGATTTAGTATATGGCAGGTTTTATTTTCTCTCTTAACCCACTCTGATAGTCTCTTCCTTTAAGATGATTTTACTATACCTACATTTTATATCCTACCATGAAAATGTCTTTCCAGATTTTCAGCTGTGTAATTCATTATAAATATCTCTTCCAAACTCCAAAATATCTCTTCCAAACTCCAAACTTTTTTTCAGTTTCATTATTCTTCCATCCCTCTGAACATAACCAGGAAATTAGCATGCTCTGTCTACCTACAGAAAAACATATATATTCTTTTTCTGACTGTCTAGAGTTCCACCATTTTAAAGTCTAAAGTTATTTTACATTAAATACCATTTACCAATGGTTTCTGTTTTCTTTTTTTAATTGCAATTCTCAATCATCTTTAAGACAAGAAAGATTCTTTTAAATTTTAATCTATTGCATCTCAGTATTCAGATTCAATAAGGCAAAAATCTTAGAAATCAACAAATTTATATCTTAAATATTGGCTGCGTCTGGCTTCCTGATTTTGTGTCCTAAGTGACATTTAAGATACAAATCAACAAAGCTTTCCTTTTTAATGTATATGTGGAAGACAACTTTTCATCACATTTTTGAAAGTTAGAGGATTCATTAGTAGACAGACCTGAGCTACACTGATGATATTACTGATGATTATATTATTTATATTTTGAGGGTTTTTTTTTCTCCTTTGTTGGCTTCTGTTGGTAGGCCCTCAAGCACAGAGATCCTGTCTTCAGATGTATCCAGACTACTAACAAGCTCATTGAAGGCATTCTTTATTTCTGTGTGTTTTAACTCCGGCATTTTTCTTTCCCCCTTAGGATTTCCAACTCTCTACTTACATTGTTCTTACAAAAGTAGGCGCATTTGTTCTTGCATGCTGCCTACTCTATCCATTAGAGCCCTTAGCATATTAATCATAGTTGTTTTAAATTCCTCATCTGATCATTCCAACATTCCTGCCATGCCTGGTTCTGATGCTTGCTCTGTCTATTCAAATTTTGGGTTTTTTTTGCCTTTCGGTATGCCTCGTAATTTTTTTTTTCAATAGCTGGATATAATGTGCCTGGTGAAAGGAACAGCTGTAAATGGGCCTTTAGTATTGTGGTGGTGAGGTATAGGGGGCAAGGGACCTATGATTAGGTCTCAGAATCTTTTAGTCATTTAGTCTTTTAGTTAGCCTATGCGTCTCGACTGCGAACTTCACAAATATTTCTGTTTTTACCCTCCCCTCTCAGGTGGGGCAGGATGGCTAGAGTGGGCTGTAGTCAGGTATTTCCCTTCTCCTACATGGAAAATAAGAGCTGCCTGGAGTTGGGTATTTCCCCTCCCTCAGGTCAGCTGGCTTTGATAATATCCCAACAGGTTAGGCTCTGGTTAATTAGTTGCCCTTGAGGGCAGGCCTTGCGGCCCTGTACACTGGTTATTGTTTTCCTTTTCTTCCTTTTTTACTCCTTTCCTTTTGTTTTAATGTTCTACCATAGTTTTTATTATTGTGGAAATTTCCAAACGTTCACTAAAGTAGAAGGAATAGTATAATGAGCCCCAATGTACTGAGCAATCATCTTCAGTAATTAGCAGTATTTGCCAATTTCAAAATGGTTCCTTTGCCCCTCCCCTGCTGGAAATGTGAGGGAGTTTTTCTCCATCTATTGTGGGAACCTTATTGAGTTCCTGGAGGTATTTTTTGTGAGGACCTTTCTGTGACTGGTTCTCTCTGGAATTTTTAACTCCCAGAATTGTCTGCACAGAGCCCCCAGCAATTCGTCAGGTTTTCCTATCCTGGCCGGAGGTGGTGATTTCTGCAGGTCTCTGCTCAGGTAAGCCATGACTCTGTATTCACCAGTCTCTCTCCATTGTTGGGGGGCAGCAGTTTGCCTGTGTCCTCTGCTCTCTTACAGACCCAAAAAAGGTTATTGATTTTTCAGTGTTTTTTTTTTTTTTTTTGTCATTAGGACAGAGTGAGGACTTTCAAACTCCTTACTTGCAGAAATGAAGCTAGAACATTTTTAAATTAATAGACTGTTTTGGAATACTTCGGGATTTACAGAAAAATTAAGCAGAAACTACAGTGTTTCTATATACCCTCTTCCCCCACATACGGTTTCCCCTATTTGGTTTCCCCTGTTGTTCACATCTTGCATTCATTTGACACATTTGTTAAAATTGATGAATCATTATTAACATGTTATTGTTTCCTAAAGTTTACATTAGGGTTCACTCTTTGTGTGTTATAGTTATGTAAGTTTAGACAAATGCAGAATATTATGTATATACCATTACAGTATTATATAGAATCGTTTCACTACCTTAAAACTCTCTGTGCTCCAGCTGTTCATCTCTTATGCCCTGCCCACCCCTGATCCCCAGCAACCACTGATTTTTTTTTTTTTTTTACTATATTCATAGATTTGTCTTTTGCAGAATGTCATTTACTTGGAATCATACAGTATGTAATCTTTTCAGATGGGCTTCTCTTGCTTAGTATTAAGCATTTAGGGTTCCTTCATTTTTTTGTTGTTGTTTTTGTTCTTATTTTTTTTCATGGTTTGATACTTCATTTATTTTCATTGCTGAATAATATTCCATTTGCTGGTTATACCACAGTTTTAAAATCCATTTACCTATTTAAGGACATTTTGGTCACTTCCAATTTTTTATAATTATGAGTAAAGCTGTATAACATTCTTGTGCTGGTTTCTGTGCAAATATAAGTTTTCAGCTCATTTGGGTAAATACTTAAAAGTGCAATTGGTGCATCATATGATAAGATATGTTTAGATTTGAGATAAACTGCCAAACTGTCTTCCACGTTGAAGTGGCTATACAATTTTGCATTCCTGCCAGTAATGAATGAGAGTTCCTGTTGCTCCACATTCTAGTCAGCATTTGTTGTTGTCGGTATTTTGGGTTTTAGTCATTATAAATGTGCAGTGATATCTCATTGTTGTTTTAATTTGCAGTTACCTGATGACATATGATGTTGAGCAGCTTCTTATATGCTTTATTTGCCATGTGTATTATTTCTTCCTCTTTGTTTTGTGTACCTTTTATGTACTTTCTCTTCTTACTGCATTTGGGAGGGCTTCCAGGACAAGTTTAATAGTAGAGAAATTGCCTTGTTCTTGATGTTAGAGGGAAAGTATCTAGTTTCTCACTTTAAGTATGATATTGGCTACAAGGCTCATTGCAGTTTTTTTTTTTTAATCAAGTTGAGGAAGTTGCCTTTTGTGTTGTTTTCTTTTTTCATAGTGGGTATTAGATTTTTTTCAAATAACTTTTCAGCATCTATTAATATGATCATATGATTTTTCTTATTTAACCTGTTGATGGGATGGATTACATACCTGGAATAAATCCCACTTGTTTATGGTATATAATTATCTATTGAATTTTTGAATTATTGATTGAATTTTATTTATTAACATTTTGTTGAAGGTTTTTGCATCTGTTTTCATGAAGAATATTGGTTTATAGTTTTTTTTGTCATGTTATTTTTTTTGTCATGTCTAGTTTTCGTATTTGGGTAATCATGGCTTCATAGAAGGAGTTAGGAAGTGATTTCTCTGCTACTATTTTTTTGGAACAAATCATAGAGAACTGGTGTTATTTTTCCTCAAATATTTGGTAGAACTCACTAGTGAAATCCTCAGGAACTGGTTCTTTCTGTTATTGACTTATTTTTTTAGTAACTAAAAACCTATTCAGGTTATCTTTATCTCCTTGTGTGAGTTTCTTTAGATTATGCCTTTAATGGAATGTTTTATTTCATCTACATTATCAAATTAGTGGGCATAGAGTTGTTTATAATATTCCCTTATTAACCTTTTAATGGCCATGAGATCAGTAGTGATGGGCACTCTCTAACTTCTGATATTTGTAATTTGTGCCTTCTCTTGTAGTTTTTTTCCTTTGGTAGCCTGACTAGAGGCTTATAAATTTTATTGTTACAGGGGGCTGAAAAAATGGTGATTCACGTTTTGCTTTGGCAACTAAAACTATCAGCTGGGTTAAAGTAGATGCAGAACATATACCTAGTGAATTTACTTTGGGAGGAGAAGTTTTGAGACAGACTGTTACTACTGAAAGTCATTTGTTATTAATTTCATATTATTAATGACTACAATAAGCTTAATTCAGAAAAGGTGTGTAACTGTTTGCAATCAGGGTGTCATTGGAAGAAACAAAATAGATATTCTGGAACTTTTAGCATGGAGTGTTGTGACTATTTCTTTTATAAAAACATAATAGATAAGGTTGAAAAGTGAAATGAGTAACATTATGGCCACTCAACATATCTTCTTGGGACAGAGAAAACATTAAAGGAGACATGTTTATAAAATTCATTGCTAGGATATCTGAATGGATTAATGTAGTTTCCAGGGAGTATTTTCATTTGGACATCCCAATTCAAATTTTCTATAAACTAGTCAAACCCAACAGACCCAAGAAAAATTGAACCGACCGTCTGAGGTACAACAATCCAGCTGACGTCACATCAGTAGTTAAAAATAAATGTTATTTTTGTAAGCCACTGAGAATTTGTGGTTGGTTTTGCTGCAGAAAAGAAGTTGTGTAGTCTAGGATGGGAGAAAGGAAAGCATTAGAACTATTATCTCTCTACAAATATTTTAACTTCCCAATATTTTATGTGTTTTATGTAGCTCTTATTCAAAAAATGCTTTAATGCTTGTGGCATCTGGTCCTTATAATACTGATGAATTAGATCAATTGTATAGTGTCTGTCCTTGAAGTTTTACGGTCTAGAAAACTGAGGTTTGTAGAGATAATTTTCTACCTTGGAAAGATGAAGAAAGAACTTAAGTCTCTTGCTATTATTGCTAGTATATTTCATCACGCAAACTTGTTGGAAAATTTATTAGGCATCTACTATGTGAATTTTCCCTAGTTCGTACTTATATTAGTCATTTAAATGCCAATGCAATAAATCAAAAAAAAAAACACTCTTCAAAGAGATACAGGCATTATTAGCATATTCTTTGTTTTGAGAAGGCAGTAAACCATTCAGGAACCAGGCTCTCTGTGGTCATAAAAAGCACATAGATCATCTTGATTCTTACAAGCCAGCTGCATCTGGCTTCCCAAATTGTGTCGTAAGTGACATTTAAGACATAAAGTACTAGCATTTCCATCTGCAAAAAATTGGCAATTGTTTTGTAAAATATATTATTTAATTTTGGCTGCATTGGGTCTTCATTGCTGCACATGAGCTTTCTCTAGTTGCGGCGAGCGTGGGCTACTCTTCCTTGCAGTGCATGGGCTTCTTATTGCTGTGGCTTCTCTTGTTGCGGAGCACGGACTTCAGTAGTTGCAGCACGTGGGCTCAGTAGTTGTGGCTCGCAGGCTCTAGAGCACAGGTTCAGTAGTTGTGGCGCACGGGCTTAGTTGCTCCATGGTATGTGGGATCTTCCCGGACCAGGGCTTGAACCTGTGTCCCGTGCATTGGCAGGTGGATTCTTAACCACTGCACCACCAGGGAAGTCCTTAATTGGCAAATAGATGGACATAATTTTCATTTTTCTTGCCCAAATCAATTTTTGTTCACTTTTGTTAAAATGGTACTAATCTGTATAAAGGCCAATCTTAAATTGTATTCGTCTCTGTGCATGGTCACTTTTCTTCTGACTAAGAAATGGAAATGAATAGCCTTCGTATTCTGTATTGATGTCTTCAGAGATTGTCATTATATATAACAAATGTAGTATGTGTATATCAGTTAGACAAAAATAAAAACACAGTTGTTGACCTCAGAGTTCTTAAATTATAGAATGCTATTTAGTAAAAGTTTGATATATGGACAGCTACTTTTTTTTTGTGGTACGCGTGCCTCTCACTGTTGTGGCCTCTTCCGTTGTGGAGCACAGGCTCCGGACTCGCAGGCTCAGTGGCTATGGCTCACGGGCCCAGCCGCTCCGCGGCATGTGGTATCCTCCCGGACCCGGGCACGAACCCGCGTCCCGTGCATCACCAGGCGGACTCTTAACCACTGCGCCACCAGGGAAGCCTGACAGCTACTATTATTAATAAAACTTTTAAAGGAAATTATAAAATTCACTAATTCTATGAAAAGGAAATAATTTTTCCACTGTTTTATATTCATGAAATTTAATTTCATCATTAACCAAAAAGTTCCAAGCTGTCAATGAAGAAATGTCTTCAGCCTAATTAATGTCAAATTTTGGAAATGTGTAGTCTGTACTGTGAATACTGATATTTCTGGTTAAGAGTAACAAAATTCAGACTTGGTAAGAATGTAAGAGGCAATGTATTACCTATTTGTCTCATAAAATGTATATCCTTAGTCGAAACTTGTACATAAATCTTCAGAGCTGCCCCATTGCTATTTAAATCCATTTACAAATTACTTTATCATTGCTCCACTCTAAGAGGAGGTGGTTTGTCTATCATTCTGTATTCCAAAACGTAATGAGGATGGTTGGAGAGTCCTTGGAGAGTTGACTTAATGCAATCTCAGGCATGATCATGCTTTCACCAGCAGGGTTAGACATCTGTATAGATAGATATTCATGTCAATAACTTTATTCCAAATTGTGCTTGTATAAACAGGTTTTCACATTGAAGGTTAACATTATTTTTTGAACTATAAAAAGTATACAGAACTCTGCTGAATAATTTTTTTCTTGGCTACTCCAGAGTTCCTCAGGGTTTTTTCCAAACCACTATGATCTCCAAATCCTGCTCGCGTATTGGCTTTTGCTATTTGGTCCATATTTTTATATTTGATTCTAAAAAAAAAAAAAAGTCCTATTGTACCTAAGATTTAGGAATGACTAATTTTTCTCTTATATTTTATTTTTACTAAATTCAAAACTCCTATATTGAGCTAGGAACTGTGCTCAGTTCTGATGACTAGGCCAGTAAGGCCCAGTAAGAGTTTCCCTTGGGAGTGGAGAAAGGAAGAGAGAGAGAGAGCAGTCATGAAAGCAAGTAATTAATTGTTTATTGTAGTAATGGTGTTACAGAGTTAGGTAACATTTGCTTTATGTGGAAAAGGATGGTGCCACTAACTCTATGTAAGAAAGTATATTTATGTGCTACCAATAACCATCTGATTGTCCCATATAAAGCTGTAATCTATAAATCTATGTAACACCTCCTAACTTTCATTGCAAGTTAAATTGTTTCCTATTTTCTTTCTTCAAGCATTAAACAATTCTAGCTATATCATTTGATTTCTTAAGCAATTTTACTAAGAAGAGTACAGTATACATTATTTAATAAATGGGTTAACAACTATTTTAGTCATTTTGGCTTGAGCCAAGATCTGAAATCACCTAACTTTAGCTATTTTGAAAGTTCTGAGTTACAGATGAATTAGAAACCACCACATATGCACCACAGTTTCCATTAAGAGCCAAAGAGCCTTAAATTATTTTTTCTTACATTGTTTTTTGTTGTTTTTGTTACTCAGTCTTCTTAATATCTTTTTAAAAAATCAGCCTGGTTCCTACTTTTTGGACTTTTTGAGCTATTAAAAATCTTATTTTATGAGGTGTAATGTATGCATAGTGAATTGCACAGATTTTAGGTGTACAGTTTGGTCAGTTTTGACAATGGATTCACTCAATGAAATCCACATAACTTAAAAAAAATAGAACATTGCCATTTCTCAAGAAAGTTTCCTCATGCTCTTTTCCAGTTAATTCTTTCCTACCCCAAGAAGCAATCTAATCTGATTGCTATCACCATGGGTTAGTATTTATTTATTTATTTATTGACTTACCTAGAACTTCACATAAAGGGAATCATAGGGTGTATACTGTTTTGTAATTGGATTTTTTCTCAACTTAATGTTTTTATATTTATCCACGTATTTGCGTATATCACTAGTTTGCAATTTTTGATGGTTTTTTTTTTAATTATATGACTATCACAAAGTTTTTCCATTGCCCTGTTCATGAACACTTGGACTGTTTCCAGTTCTCACTATTATGAACTAGCTTTGTATAAATACTACTACACAAGGCTTTTTGGAGACATATATTTTCATTTTACTGGAGTAAAATTGATGAGTCATAGGGTAAAGGTACTTATCACATTCTAAGACACTACCTAACAGTTTTCCAAAGTAATTGTAAATCTTACATTCCCCAAAACCATATATGAGACTTCAGTTCCTCCACAGCCTCTGTAACATTTGGTGTTGTCAGTCTTTTTCATCTTAGCCAGTATAATGATTGTGTAGTGTTAACTCTTGTTAATTTGCATTTCCCCAATGACTAATAATGTTGAGCAAATTTTGTGCTTATTGATCATCTATATATATATATATATATATATGTTCATCTATATGTTCATTTGTGAAGCTTCTGTTAAGGCTTTACCCATGTTATATTAGATTATTTATTTTTATTACTGAGTTTGAAGAGATCTTGTATACTCTGGAATTAAGTTCCTATTTAATATATATTGATATTATGAATATTCTCTCCCTATTGTGATATGCCTATTTATTTACTTAATGCTGGATTTTGACGTCCAGTAATTTTTAATTTTGATAAAGTAAGATTAATCAGTTTCTTTTGAAACTTTTTTTTTCCTGTGGCATTTCTATGGAATCTTTATCCCAAATTTGCAAGGCTAATTTCTGTTTTTTTAAATAGGAGTTTTCTAGTTATGGTTTATATTTAGCACTATGATTCATTTCAAATTACCTTTTGTGTATGGTATGAAGTAGAGGTCAGAGCTTTTGTTTTCTTTTTTAGTTTTTAAACTAGATATGTAATTGTCTCAGTACCATTTACTAAGGGATTATTCTTTCCTTAGTGAATTGCTGTGGCAATTTCATTAAAGATTAACTGTTTATGTGTTGGTATATGGCTTGACACTTGTTGAATGTTAATCTGTTTGTCTATTCTTTCTCTAAAACCACGGTATCTTTATTACGATAGCTATAAATCAAGTATGGAAGTTAGATCCTTTTAGATCTCCAATTTTGTTCTTATTTTCAAGATCACTTGATTCTTGTAGGTTATTTGGATTTCCAAAAAATTTTTAGCAACATGTTTTCAAAATCTATTCAGAGACCTACTAAGAGAGTTTTGAATCTATCAAGTATTGACAAGCAAGAGTCCAAAGTCAAATTTGACCACAGTTTTTGTAAGTTTTTATCAGAACAAGACTATGCTCATTCATTGACATAATTGGTTTTATGCTACAACATGCTATGGTATGTTGAATAATTGTGACAGAACCTGTATGGCTTGTAAAGCCTAAAGTATTTATTATTCCTCTTTAGCATAAAAAGGTTATTGACCTTTTTTCTACATTAATTTGGAAAGAATATATATATATATATCTTAAATATTGTGTTGAAGTCCAAGAATATTTTGTTTTTTTATTGGGTTAAACACTCATTAATTTCTTTCTTTAAAGTTTGTTTTCAGTGTAGAATTCTTGAATGACTTTTGTTAAATTTAACCATATATGTATATATAATTTGTTTTTGATTCTATAACATGAGTGTTAAATTTTATTTTCCAGTTATTCATATCTCATATTTAGAAGTTCAAATTAATTTTATACTTTAACTGTGTATTTGTGATATTGCTAAATTCACTTATTAGAGCTAGGTTTTCTGTTTGTGGGCTTTCTTTTTTTTAGCCTTCTTAAAATTTCTGAGTACATAATTAAGTCATCTAAAAATAAAGGTACTTTTACTTCTTTCCTTTCAATCTATGCATCTTTTATTTCGTATACTTACTTCATTGTGTTCCCTATGGCCTTCAGTACAATATTGAATCACCCTGGTAAAACTAGAACAAACACCTTGTCTCCTTCCTGATCATGGGAGAAGGTGGTCCATATTTTACCATTAAGTATGATATTAGCTGTAGGACTTTTTATTTTAATTTTGGTTTTAGATTTAATTTATCAGGCTGAAAAAATACACTGCTATTCCTACTTAGAAGTTTTATCATGAATGGATGTTGAATTTTCTCAAATGTCTTCTCTGTATCTTTTGCAGTTATCATATAATGTTCTTCCTTTTATGTTAAGTAAGTTAGTTATATAGGATGATTTTTTAAAGACAACTCTGACTTACTCTGGGTTTAATTTGTTTTTCATCTAGCTTCTTAGTGTCAAAGTTCATATCATTGATTTTATGTCTTTTTCCTTCTCTATTATTGCACGTAATACTATAAATCTAAACACTGATTAGCTGTAAGACAAATTTTAACAAGTTGTGTTTTCATCATTTAATTAAAATATTTTCTTAGTTTTGTTGAGACGTCCTCTTTGACTCATGATCTACTAGATGTGTATTGTATAATCTTCAAGCATGTGTAGGTTCTCTGGATGTATCATACTTACTGATTTATAATTTAATATTATCATAGTTCAAAAACATATACTGTACAAATTCCATCCTTACAAAATTTTTGTAACTTGTTTTATGGCCCAGCGTATGGTTTATGTCATTGAATGTTTCATTACATTTGAGGAGAATGTGTTTCTGCCAGTATTGGGTGTGACGTTATATAAATATCAATTAAGTTGAATTGTTTGGCAGAGTTGTTCAAATCTTCTATACAATGAATGATTTTTTTTTGCCTAATTCCTCTATCAACTATTGAAAGAGGGATATTAAAGAGTCCCACTACTAATTTATGAAGAGTTTTTTTGAAGAGGGATTGTTAGATTTATCATATATTTACTCTTCCAGGCATTCTCCATTAGAGTCCTCAGAATCAGTTTTCTCTGTGGAATTATTTTTCAGTCTAAAAAATTATTTTAACATTATGTCCTTGCATTTCATAATATTTGATGGAATGTCAGAAAGGTTGCATAAAGGAAAATAAGGTGGACATAAATGATAGTATTTCCCATAAAAAGTCAGGCCATTTCATTTGCCAAGTCATAGTGTAGGATTGGGGGATAGAAGACCACTGCCTGATGGTGTGTGAGGCTCAGATCACCTGGTAGCTTTCTCCTTTCCCCCGCCGTACACCCTCCGACTTCTTCAGGCCCCCTGCTGCTCCTTGGCAACAAGTGACTCTCACTATTGTTTCAAATCCAGGAGAGACAGTCATCTCCTTTGTTAAATTTTCAGCTGATTTCTTCTTACCAGCATATAGGGCTGTTTCTTTGTCCTCTCACTACTCTGTTAAAGACTAAGTCCACCACTGAGCTCATCTAATAGGGGCTGGTCACTTTTTTGGATTTTAGATCATTAGGTTTGCATTCCACTATAAGCTTTCTAATGGCTTAAAATAACTATGATTTTGAGTATTATTTTGTCTTGTACTCATTTGGGATTTAAGTGGCATTCTCTAGTGATTTTTTTTTTTTTTTTACCAGCCTGGTCTTATCTCAAAATGGCATTTTGAGTATAAGGTCTTAAATTAGCTTTGCTTATCTATCAAGTAGAATACTTATGAAAATATAGGAAAAAATGAAATCTGCACTTGAAACTACAGTGAAAATCAATGGATCAGTACTTCTGCTAACAGCCACTGTGGGGACGACTGATTACTTCCTGAGGATTATAGTTTTCTCGAGTAAATTGTTGGAAGTGAGAGAAGAAATAGGAGCAGGCTATGTAAAATGTAAACTGCAAATTATATGTTTATGTTTTAGAAACTCATAAAATATGAAACTCAATAAAAATATAACTCAGTAGAAACTCATAAAAATATATTATAGACAAGAAGAATTGGGCTACATCATATAAACAAGCACTCCTGCTTTAGGAGTGAAGATGAGAATGAATCAGCATGTTGGAAGTCACTGAACGGACAATCCTTATACCTTGTGAAATAGTATTAATCTAATTATCATCATGATATGCACATAAGAAAAAAATCTTTAAAAAAGATCAACAAGCACATAAAACAAAGAACGTGGGTCTACAACTGCATGACCAATGGAAAGGTATGTCGCTCTGAAAATAGGGAGCCAGGTCTACATTGCAAAAGTAATTTGCAACAATGAATCAAAGATAACTTAGAAAATGAATTTAAGTTCATAATAAAACACAGGTAAATGAATTCATGAAATTCAAGCAGAATCTCACGAAGAGTGAACAGAGAGATCAGAAGAAAAAATATAACATAAAAGGAAATTAAATAAAGCAAAAATTTAAAAATAGTTAAAATGACTATTAAAATCTTTATTGGGAACAGTTTGAAGCAAAATTTTAGCTTTAAAAAGTCAAATCACATAGATGTTGACCATTGAAAAGAAAGAGAGTGAGAAAATAAAATGGTTGACATGGAGGTAATAAAATGAAGATTCACTTTCAGGATGAGTGTTTTCTCAGTGATAGAAGATAAAACTGGAACAGACAAAAAAGAATGTAAACCATAATTTAAGAAATAATTTGGTCAATTGAAATACTTGCATCTAAGATTTTTGATTATTTTAAAGTTTTTATAATGAAGTCATACTTTTAGAAAAATTTTAAAAATACAGAAAAAGAAGTAAGAATTATTCTTTCTCATCATGAAGAAATAATCTGGCTTTCAAGTACCAAAGTTTACAAAATTGTCATCATACCAAACTTAAAGTATTTCATTTTTAAATAAAAATTATTGTAAAATTACGAGCTCCATAATGAAGACACTGTTTTGCTCACTTTTCAGAACCTAAAACAGTAACGTTTATATAGTAGATGTTCTGTACATTTGTGATATTCACAAAACAGTGATAAATATTCACTGTTTACAGTATTATCCTATATACAATAAAGAAGTAAACAGGGCTTCCCTGGTGGCGCAGTGGTTGAGAGTCCGCCTGCCGATGCAGGGGACACGGGTTCGTGCCCCGGTCCGGGAAGATCCCACATGCCGCGGAGCGGCTGGGCCCATGAGCCATGGCCGCTGAGCCTGTGCGTCCGGAGCCTGTGCTCCGCAGCGGGAGAGGCCACAGCAGTGAGAGGCCCGCGTACCGCAAAAAAAAAAAAAAGAAAAGAAAAAAAAAAAAAGAAGTAAACAACATCTATAGTCACACTGCAGCAATAATCGATATAATGTTTGATGTATATATCTTCCCAGACTTTTTTATTTTAAAACTGTGTGTGTATATTTTAAATGAGATATTGTATATACACTAAAATGCGTATTGAATATGGTTTCAATACATTCTTCAATCCTTTCTTAGTAAGCACAATTTTTCAGAGATTCTTAAAGCCTAGGCTAATTTTCAGAGAAGATATGTCCCTCTCCTAACTGTGGTAGAGGCAGGGCCAAAGAATTGGAGGAGCTGAGCAGAGACCATTGAATGGGTTTATCCATCTTTTTCTGATTTTGTACAGGCTTTAAAAAGGCCTCTAATGTTTTATTAAGGTCAAGCTGAAATTTTTTTCTAAAGGAAAACATAAATGTGAGGGTATTACAGCAACTGTGAGGTATATATAAATAACTTATTTCCATTAAAATTTTACTTTCTATTTAGCACATCAGATATAGAAGAGAAATTTATTTTCTTAGCTAACAATATTTACGTTGTGTATCTCAGAGAATTGTGTAAGAATATGGTAAAATGCCTTATTTGAGAATACATTAAAGTTTAATTCATTTTAAATAATGAGTATGTCTTCAAAGAAAGGATCTTTTAAAAGATCCTCCATAGAAAATGGCTTATGCAGCTGTATCAGAAACAGACCTATTTTAATGCTCTCCTAGTGAAATGATCTGTGCAGCAGGCATAAAGTGTGCTATACTAAATACTCTTTATGCTAAAGAATGATTCTTGAGCTCCAGATCCACATAATATCTAAAACAGCCGATGATAACACTGTGACTGATTGGATCTGAACTGAATTATAGTTTTATGATTCAGTGCATTGCGCATTTCTGACAGGTGTGTTACAAACTGCATTGCAATCTGAGGCTGGGAGAGAGATTAAATTCTTGATTTACCTATCTGCAATTTATAGTCATAGGATTCATATCTTAACTATTCTTAAATAAAAATAGCCATAGCGATGGTACTAAAAAGTGTTTCCTACTTAAGTGTAAATCAGAGGAGACAGTAAAATGAAGTGGTAATCACTTCAAGTCTTTTTTTAACTTACCTTACCCTGAGAGAGAATGTGTGAAGATGAAATACATAAAATACTGGAATGTTTTTATATGTAGTTTATCTAAAAGTGTAATTGTTTCATCGTATGTGGCTAAATAAACTCTAATTCATGCAGTGAAATATAATCAACATCTGTGTATATCAGGATACCTACATCTCTATAATAGAATATTGAGTGAAAGTATCAAGTTGGAAAAGTATCACATTTCATTAATACAAATTCTTAGAACACACAGAACAATACATACTATTTTTATGAATAAACAAATTAGAGTAAAAGTATACAGTACTTGCATGAGAATTATCAGCACCAATTTCAAGACTATTTATATTGAGTTGGGAAAGAAGGACTTGACCTTTGTCAATAAAACGTAAAGATGAGAGACAAGTCCTCAAGGTACTCAGGGAAGTTGTGGAGAAAGAGGTACTATATTGATATTTCACATTTAAATCTAGTAACAGTAGAGAGTAACATGTATCTTCCATTTGTCAGCAAAGAATGATTTTTAGTGCTATTTTTGAGTATATGTACAATCCAAATTTTTTTCAAAAGGTACAGCAGGGCAGAGAATACTTTATCTAAATAATGTCGGTACCAGAGAAATGGACTTCATTTTGTTTTTCATAAGGTATTATCCAGAGCAATTCTCTTATGTATTTTCAGCCTATATTTGCAGCATTATATTTTCGATAGAAATATTCCTATAGACCCACACTTTTGTGGCCAGATGATCTTGTCATTTACAAAAAAATACTACAATAGTTATGTTTATTTGAAATTATTATTATCAGCATGTTAGCAGTACTTTCAGAAAGTACTGAAAAAAAATGTGATTGAACTCAATAGCACTTGCCCTGACTTTTTTGTTGTTGTTGTTGATTTACAATGTTGTGTTAGTTTCAGGTGTACAGCATAGTGATTCAGATATATATATTATTTTTAGATTCTTTCCATTGTAGGTTATTACAAGATATTGAGTGTAGTTCCCTGTGATATACAGTAAGTCCTTGTTGTTTACCTACTTTATATATAGTAGTGTGTTTATTTTAATCCCAAACTCCCAATTTATCCCTCTCCCCACCTTTCCCCTTCGGTAATCATAGTTGTTTTTCCTCTGTCTGTGAGGCTGTTTCTGTTTTGTAAGTAAGTTCATTTGTATCATTTTTTTAAGATTCCGCATATAAGCGATATCATATGATATTTGTCTTTCTCTGTCTTTCTCTTTCTCTCTCTTTCTCTAACTTTACTTAGTATGATAATCTGTAGGTCCACTTGCCCTGACTTTTAAAGCCAGTATCTTCTCTGAGGCAGTATCTCTATTCCTCAAAAGGCAAGCAGATAAATCTCAGGTTAGAAAAAGCTAAAAAGCTCTTTCCTACATTATCATTGCCATTATTTCTTGGTGGGGGATGTGGCGGGGGGAGTGAGTTGTGCATATTCTTAAAATAAAACATGCAAAGATATCTGTTGTTAAATATGATGCTCATATACCTTACCAGGAGATAAAAATAAAAGTTCATCTATACAAAATACTTGTTCATTTACATGTCGCATGTCTGAAATTTCACCATTAAACATATTTTTCATTTGGGTTAAATATTGTATTTTCCAAGACTCTTCTTAAAATAGAATTGATTTACTCTGTTACCCAGGCTCCCCCAACATAGTAACATATTAGTAATTAATGAAAATTATCATGAATTAACTCATTTTTAATCTAGTATATTGAGCAGGTGCTTGATTAATGGGTGAATAGGTTGATACATTTTGTAAAAAAATTAGTGTCTTGTAGATATGCCATGGTGATAGTGACAGAAGAGATATTGTTATACTGATAAGAAAAAAGGTTCGTACAGAAATAAGTGTCTATCAAAAGACACAATTTATACCCAAGCTTTGTTTTTACAAACAAGGTAAGTACTTAGAGGATGTTCCTTGTTTTTCATATAACTCACACACTTGTGAGCACACATACACACATGCTTGTGTGTGTGTGTATATTCTTTTTGACTTTTCTTAAAATCATCAAAAATTTTCCTACTTAAGTGTATGAAATGTAGGACAGTGAAATTCAGTGGGGGATCTACCATTGTATATATTTATCAGTAAGACATATAGAGTGTGTTTTTACATCAGAACTCTATGTTAACGTTAAGTCACTATAAAATTATTAATGAACAATAAGGAAAACGACTTTAAAAAGATGGGACTTATGTACAGACTATTCTCATGTTAGTTCTTGCATGAATATTTCCAATGTTGATTTTCAATGATTCTTTTTGAGGAACTGTCTCTTTTTTGTTTTTTAGTACCTGTATTTTACATCTACCTTTCTTTTCTTTTCCAGTTTTCTTAATTATAGCCTATGTGTGCATGTGTGTGTGTATGTGTGAGTGTATGTGAGTATCCTATTGTATCTCTCCCACCACCCCTAAAATGCAAACTCCATGTTAGAAATATCTTCATTTATTTTCCTTTGCTGCAGCCACAGGGCCTAAAAATATTCCTGGTATATGGGAGGCACTAAAAAATATATATATATTGAATAAATAAAAAGTGAATACAAATGGCTTATCCGCATTTGCACTCCATACATATCTCAAATGTATCCTGATTGACTTGCAAGATAAGAAATGTATGATTTATATAGATTAAACATGTGTCTAACTTTTATCTCTTTAGAAAGAAAATATTTACAGGAAAGCCAGTATAATATTTATATATTATACTGGGAAATAATACAGTTTGACTAAACTGTATTACAAGATATATATTTTTAATCAATCTAAAACATCAGGTAAAAACCCCCTGTAATTTTAGAAATTTTTCTTAACATTAGTACATTTACATCATTGAACATGTATATTGAGGCCTCTTGAACACACAGACACACACAAAAAAACAACTAGGTGATTTAGCCATTCTCAAAAGAAGTTTGTGTGTGAATATAAATAAAATCAGGGTTGTTGCAGGTTTATGCTTCACATTATGAAGTAGGAATCTTGTCACTTATGGCATACAGTACAGAGCATTTTGTAGAAAAATTAATATGAAAAGGTTTACTTAAAATCAACACTCAAAAATTGAGACCCTTTAGGACAGACAGATAATGATGTGAAAGCAATTTTAAGACATAATATTTAAGGTTTTCAAAGTCTGTCCATCACTGCTGATGATAAAATTGTAGGCAATTTCAATCTTTCCTCCAAAAAACTAAAGTCAGCATCTCACTGGAATATCTTTTTAAAAAATAAATTAGGCAGTACTCTGTAATCCTTATTCCTGTGTTTAAGAATCATATGAAAGGGTGCTGATAAGAAGAAACCTTGTACCAGTAGGCTGACGAAACAAAATCAGTAAGCTCTATATTAATCCCCAAAGGAAAACAACCCTATGAAGTGACACAGTATTGCTGACTCAAGGAATCCTTCCCCTTTCAGAGCTGTCCTTAATTTCCTAAATATGATTGTAAGTTAGTGGTTGGCTAACAGTAACAAAAGAATTCTAGGTTATGTAGCATATTCAGAAGCACATAGATAATGTTTGCAAAATTTTTCCATAAAGTTGTGATGACACATTTATAAGTTTTATTCACACTCAGCATTTTTTTTACTATGTAATAGAATGCATTTATCACCATCTAAGACAGCTATCATTGAATCTATGAAGGATGGTGAGCATGGTTGTACATGGCTCCCCCTTCCTCCAAGGCTCAATCTCTACCCAGCAATAACAAAAACTGAGTATGTTCTCTAGCAATTCCCCAGGCCCCAAGCTGGGATCAAATCCGTCCTATTTATCTCATTAGGGTTATTTTTTGGTTAACTGTGTAGTTATCCTAATACATATCCTCTAAGTTTAGATAAGAGACAAAAATAACTCATTAAGATACTGAATGTATCATCTCTGTAGTGCAAACTTCTAAATGTAGCATATATGAAGTCCTGTCACATCTCTACTCGTTTAACTTACCCAACAACTCTGTGATGTACACGTTGTAAAAAGTGAAGATCAGAAAGGTTAAGCCACCTGCTGAAAGTCACACAGCTTGTAAAGGCTAAAGCCAAAATTCAAAACTAGGTTGTTCCACTCAAAATCTCACATTGTTAACCAAATGTTATATTACAAGTTCTGTTTTGGCAGTTAGGAATTATTTTTTTTAGCAGAATATATAATCTAATAGGCTTAAAGAGAAGATGAATTGTTTTTCTTTTTACTGATAGTTTTATTAATTTTAAGAATAATTATACATTGGCTGTTTGAGGGGTTTTATATATAATCAGTAAAGGGTTCGTATCAATTAAAATGTCCCTGGAAGACTTCAAACAAAAAGTATGAACCTACAAGAACCAAAGAAAATGGGAAGATGAGGCTAACCACATGATTTAAGTTGATGGAGACATATCATTAATGGAACAAGAAAACTGAATCCAGGGTCAGAAATAAGGAAATTCAAGAAACAATCAATTTCAAAAAAGTACACACAAGAGTCTTCAAAACTTATGACATCAGGCACTTCTACAAGGGAAGTCGAGAATAGCTGACAGAGGATACTTTTTATAAATTCTAATTCACATTTAAATGTGGGTGTGTATGCACGCACACGAGAGAGATAGAGGGGGGGAGAGATACCTGAATACAGCCAATTTATGGAATACAAATAAGGTCACATGTGATTGGTAAATAGAAGAATGATATCACTAGAAGATGGACTGTATTTTGATTTATTGGGGAATTTTCCCAGCATTTGATTATTTTGTGCCAGTAAGCACCAGCAGTTGAATGCAATGTTGCAGCGTCAGCCGAAAGCACCAGGCCACAAAAGTAGCTCACATACATGATGAATGTCCACTCCATGTTCCTCTTTTTTGACCCAGTGCTATTGGGTGACCTTCTTTAACTTTCCCAGAACTCAACACCTTCAACTCTTCCTTACATCCCCTTCTATTGAGCTATCTTTATTTTATTTTACTTTTTTAGGAAGAACATATACTTATTATAGTGCTCCATTTATTGATGATCTGCTGTGTCTTTAACTGTACTAGTATTTTTCCTTAGGAATTGTTGTTAGTATTCTGGCTATAAGTTTCATTACTACTGAGTATACTGTTCCTAATCCTATTTTTTCCATAGCTGTTTAATTTAGCGGCATGTGAAAATTTTTAGTAACAAATATATTACTTTATACATGTGATAAAATGTTGAAACTGCTGTGGACAGATTTTCAAGATAAATATATTCTTTTTAAAAAGAAGTATAATTGTATGCATAGTGTGATTTCTTTTTTGTACAAAGGAGAAAATGAAACTGTATATAGATTTGCTTTTGTATCACAGAATATGTTTAAGAGACTTCCAGGTTGATAGCACAACAGCAGCTACCTAGGTCTCCATCTCCCAATATTTCCACCTAAAACAAAATAGAGCAAGAAGGAGAAAAGAAAAAAAAAATATGCACCAAAACCATGCCTTCATTGCAAGTTGAAAATAGAGAATGCTCAAACTTTAAAATTAAATAAAATGTGGGAAAGGTAAGTGCAGAAGTCAATAGATTCCAGTGTACACTATACCCTCCTGCAAAGGCTTTGTGTTGAAAAGAGTAGGCAGAAAGAAAGAAAGAGTGAGAAAGAGGGGGAGTTGGTGGGGAGAGGAGAGGAGAGGAGAGGAGAGAGGGAGAAGTGCTGGAAAGAGAAAAGAGAAGAGCTAGCCTTAGGCCTGAAGTTATTCTAAAACTACTGCCATTAAGAGTAGGACAGTTGTGAAAATACTTTCTAAAATAAAGTATCCTGAATTTTCACAGCATGACTTACAAAGAAAACTTAAAGTTCTGACTGTTTGAAGTGGCTGTCTTTGAGACACATAGCATCTGAGAAAGAAAAAAGAATAAAAGGAAAAGAAGAGGTACCCCTTGGGGAAAAATAATGGAATGTAACTAATATTTTAAACTATAATCCCAGATATCTTTTTAAAAATAAGTTAAGACTTGAATCCACAAATTGAAAGGGCAAACAGGAGAAAATTAACTGAGGATGATTAGCTCTTAGAAGTACCCTAATAAAACTATTAAACTTTGAAGATATTAAAAAATATTCAAGTTCTTTAGACAAAAAGATCAAATAAGTTACAAGGCAAAAAGAATTAGAACAATGTTCAGTTATTTAAAAGCAACATTCAGAGCAAGGCCACAATAGAGCAGGACATGCAAAAAATCAATAAAAGAAAGTGTGAACCAAGGATTTTGTATCAAGTTAAGCATTCCTTAAATATAAAGGTGATAGAAAACGTTTTAAGCATATATGAATTTAGAGAATTCTCTACTAGTGAGACCTCCTTAGGAAAACTAGAATGAGCTTCATTAAAACATGAGAAGGCAGGGGAAAATTCAGCAACAGGACTGATACTGAGCATTTTAATATATGCAATTTAAATTTAATGCTAAAACAATAGTGGATATTAGGGGGAACTACTAATGTACAAATTCTATATGTGGTGACAAAGTACATTTTTTTAAATGGGAGGAAAAAAGTTAAAAAGGAAATTTGAATGAGATCATTGGTTTTCTTTTTTTATTGACATGTAACATTGTATTAGTTTAAAGTATACCTATTGATACTTCTATAGACAATACATAGGGAATAAAAAGATAGCTTGAAAGCTGACAAACCATGTAGTAAAATTTTATGAAAAGTAGGAATTAAGTGCATAAAAACGCTATAAGTACAGAGGTAATAACTGGAACAAAAATACTTTCCAAAATATGTTTTTACTTAAGATCACATCATATAGAGAAAGAAGCATAAAATTATAACATAAACCATATCATTGTAAAATGTTATGACAGAAAGGAGACCAAACATATTTGGTACAACAATAAATATGAATGGACTTAGTTTACCTTTTTAAAGAAAAAAGACATTTAATTTGCTCACAAAACAAGACTCAGTCATGTTATATTCAAAAGGCAGATCTAAACAAAGTGACTTATAGAGGCATATTTTTAAGGGAAGGCCAAAGGTATAACAGCCACATAGAAACAGTAAGAAAGTAGGGGTATTATCAAACCTAGTATAATTTAAGTGCACAAGAATTAAAGGTGAAAAGGGACCTTTTTCATGCTAAAAGCCGAATTGACAAAAATGTTCATAAACCACACTAATGGGGGTAGAGAAGAAAATAACTGACCTAAGTAACTACCTTCTTCTGATTATCGACTAAAGATTAAAGAAAAAATGAACTCTACATATGTATTTTAATTTAGATATTTAATTTTCACAGCAGTATAGTTCAAAAATTCTGATACTATGCATATTTGAAGATTGAGCAAGTTAATAACTATATTGATGATAAAAGTCAAGGTTCTCATTTTTAGAGAATATGGTTACATGTAAAGAAAGGGGTAAACTAGAATAAACCCTGAGGTGTTGGTTTGGAATGGGTAATATCAGTAAGAGTTCATTGTTATTTCCTAGGTCTGGAATGACCTGGGAGCAATGACACCTTAAGAGAAATGAGCACTCCAGTCTCTCTGATAGGAGTTTCCAGATCCATTCTCAAATAAAGCTAAAAGCTCCTTAAAGAAATGGTTGATTAGAAGGAAACTGTAAGATGAGTCTGGAGAATCTTGTGCAAGAAAGTAGGGGGTGCTAGAAATAAAAAGGGGCATTTCAAACAGACAAAACATTATGTTTGTGAGATTCATGTATGTTGGTACATAAAGTTATACTTTATTCATTCTCACTGCTGCATCATTTCCTGATGTTTGAAATATCAAAATGTTTTTATGTATTCCCTTATTTTTGGACACGGGTCCAGTTTCAGTCTATTTAGAATTGTGCTGTTATAAGTGATTTTGTACATATCTTTTGATAACTGTGTACACATCTATGTTGGGTATAAATCTAGGAGGACTGCTAGGTCATAGGGCATATATATGTTAAGCTTTGATAGATAATACCGACAGTTTTCTGAAGTGGTTATTGCGGTTTACTTTCCCACAAGCAGTGTGTGAGTTCCGTTTGCTCTGTGTTCTCTTCAAACCACACAATTTTCTTCCTTTTTGTGTTAGCCATTCTGATTTTTAAAGAAGTCAGTAAAAAAAGATAGATTATCACAAAGAAATGACAGTTAATTGACAGCAGACTTCACAGCAGTTACTCTGGAAACAGGAAAACAGTAGAAATGATACGTCTTCCAAGAAATCTCCAAGCTTCTGCCCTTGCCTTCTTGTAGTCTGTCATCAGCACAACAAATTGAATGATTTTTATCAAAACGTTAAGTCAGATCATGTAATTCCTCACCTCAAAACTATCCATTAGCTTTGCATCTCACTCTAAGTAAAAAAACAAAGTTTTAATATAGTACAGTGAGACCTTAATGAATTGGTCCTCTCTTAGGCTTTTTTCCACCTGCTTTTGGCCCCAACTGCCTAGACTTTCTTCGCCTTCATTGATCACACACCAAGCATGCTCCCAACTCACGTTCTTTGCACAGGCTGTTCCTTGGCCTGGAAAACTCTTCCCCCAAATGTCCACCTGGCTTCCTTGTAAACTGCTTAAACAGCCAACGTCCTACCACTCCCTATCTTCTTTCCTGAATTATTTTACTCCTTAGAATTTATCCCCATCTAACATAATATATGCATATTTTTTATCGGTTTTTAATCCACTGTTGTATAAGCACAGCTGAAAATAACTATCATATAAGAAAATCTTGAATAAATTGATAAATTGATATAATATTGAAAGTCAGTTTTTAAACTTACAGTTAACTCCTTTGAAGAAAAATTGTCTTATTTCCTCTACTACTTTAAGTATATCTCTTTCACTTTGTCAAATTTTTAATATTATGTGCTGAGTTGTGCTTTTTCTTTGTATTTACACTACTTTGAATTCATATTGATTCTTGATATTGTTGTTGATAAGTTTCACAAATTAAAAAAAATCTTCAGCTTGTATTTCTTAAGACATTCATTCTTTCACTTTCTCTCGTCTGGAACTATTAAGTACATGCATTCTGGATCTTCCATATCCCATATATTTCTTTCATACTTTTCTATAATTTTTATCTTTATATTTTCTTTGTATTTCTACCTGTGTATTTTCTGATTATCAGTTTTCAGATTCCCTAATCCTCTCTCCTGTTACGTCTTGAACACCTAATTGTAGTTACAGTGTTTTTAATTTCGAGGAATTGTTTCTTTCCTTTTTTTATACATGGGTTTTAATTCTCTGGTTTAATTCTCCATATTTTTATCTATTTTATTAAAATTGTTAGTTGTAACTTAAGTCCATTTTTGAAAACTCTAGTATCTTGATCACTTGTGGGTTTACTGCTTTGTCTGTGTTCTTCTTGATTTTTGTCATTTGGTCTTATTTCCTTTTATTTATGATATATTTTATTGAATGCAGTGTACATGAATGATGGCAAAGGCTCTAGATGCTGTTTTGTTTCTCCCACTAGATTTCATTTTCTTCCTATAGGCAGATGGAATGTAGGCACATCATGTTATTCTAGCTCAGATTTGTCTATTTTCCCCCCTTTTACTCCATTTACCTCTTTTCAGGGTCTCAACTAAAAGCCTAAGTTTTAACCATAGCCCCTCATTCTTGTCAGACTTGTCATGTCAATTTTTTGTCTTCCAGCACTGTGAATTCTCTAGAAACTAATTAGTGTCATAGCCTTTAGTATCTGTTTTTAACATTCTTAACATCTCACCCCATGCATGTATTGTTTAGGAGTTGGTAAATATCTCAAGATGAAATGATATGCAGAATTTGGGTTTCATTTAATTTGATTTCCCTCAGTGATGCTCCTTAAGTCTTGGCTGTCTTTGCTTTTCTCTGATAAATTTAAATACCTTTTAGTTCCTACCAGGCGTATTAATCTAATACAAGCTACACCATTCTAGCTAAATTCTAGCTAAATGTAAAAATTTCTCTAGAAATACACATACATTTTACATTAAAATCTGCAGCTGTTCAAAAGGTGAGCAAGTGGTGCTGATTGAGGTCTGAGAAATGAGAAAATAAATTTCTTCTTCCATTTTCAGAGCAGTAAGTAGTAGTGATAGACTAACACCTCTCTTTCTCTGTGAGTCATGCTTTTAATTTTAATATTTTAGAGAATATACTGATACTCAGTAATTATCATGACAACTGAAAGTTTTCGTGTTACACCACAGTAGTTTACAGAAATAAGCATATAATTAAAAAATATATATGTATATATGGATATATATCAATAGATAGATAAATTTTTATTGTGAAAGCAATAGAATTCTCCTAAAAACAAAACAAAAATGCAAACAACAAATAGTAATTCTCTGCAGTAAGTAAAAGAAAACAGGAAGCAAGACTGGCTACATAATTTGTCTGTCATCATTTGACCCAGTGCAAAATGGAAACGCAGGACCCTTTTTTAAAAATTAAGAAATTCAAGACACCAATAGCAGAACATTAAGTAGATTCTTAAGAATAACAAGTCTTCCTTCTTTATTTCTAAAGTTTATAAATAGGCTAGAGTAAAAGCAACTCTAAAAATTCCCCTCATTGTAAAGTTCTAAGTAATTTCTCTAATGAGTTGGATGATGCCCAAAATAATATGTATGCAGTAATATATAATCCACTGGGGAAAAAGTGTGCATAATGAGAATGTATGTAAGAAGTATTATTTTTTAAAAGGATATATGTGGGCTGTATAGGAAAATAACTTACACCTTTCTCATCAAAGAAAAAAATGCAAAAACATGCACTTTATATATTAACTATAATGTATATCTTCTTGAGAGCTGCCTTTTTTTAAATGCTTGAATCCATTGTTTTTATTCTACTCTGTTATTCTGAGCCCAAACGTCCACAAACATTATAACTTCCTTTTCATACCATGATACTTTTTCTTGGTAAAATCTAATTTACATGTATAATCAGACAATGGAGTCTTACAATGCTTCCAATTGGAAACAGATTTTGCAAAAATAAGTTTCAACCATTTCTTAATAATAAACAGTAGTTGATGACATAAAAACTTTCTCATACATCATGCTCTTTCATGCTTTTGAAATGGCTTGTCCTGTTCCCCTGACCTGGAATGCTTTTATCATCCTGATTTAACTGGCAAACCTTTTGTTTTATTTCAGGACTCAGTTTAGACAGAAAGTGTTGTTGGAACTTGCTGGCTGAGTTCTGACTGATTTCCTGTGCTCCCATAGCACGTTATACAGACTTAGAGCATAGATGGGCCACGAGATATGGAATATCATGTATTGTCAGTCTGGCTGCTTTTTACGGAAGTGCCTTGCTTTATTAATCTTTGTTATCCCAGCATGTAGTAGTTATTCAATAAATAACTGACCAAACAGGAGTGAACTAAACTAATTGTGTTTATAATTATACTCCTCAAATGTTTCTCGAGCACCTAACATTTTTCAGACAATGGACAAATACCAGTGAGCAAGCCAGATTTGATCACTGCCCTTACGGAACTCAAAATACCGAAAAGAAAGATTAAAAATGAAAGAGAAATAATACTGTGATCATAGCTCTGAGGAGCATATAGAGTGTTATGGGCATGTAACATGACCTTAGGACACCAAAATTACTTAGCATAAAATTAAGTTACTAAACTGATGTATTCAGCATTTGCATTACAAATTATTAGATAGATTATGCAGACAACTTATCTTGTTAAGTCTGTTTTCCCTTTGTTCTTACATAATGATGTCATTCCCCCATTTCCTAATTTCAAACTTTATGATTATCTTTGTATTCATATGAACCCCAAGGCAAAGAGATACAGGACTGCATATTTAAAAGCATAACTTAACTATCTAGGCTTTACACGTTCCCATTCCAACTAACATCCCCTTATTAACACTCCTCGGCCTCCCTTTTATGATCCTAGCCCACCCCTTCCATTTATAGGCACCAAATCAGCATGGAATTAATATTACCTCCTTTCAAACAGAAAGAAAAAATAGTTAGATTTCTATGAAAATCTTAAGATATACCTGTGTAGTTGTCAGAAATCTATGACAACTTTTTATATTGCTAAGACATGCCTTCCCATTATAAATGTTTATTAAATTTATTTGTTTATTTGTTCTTTGATAATATTAAAATATATATTTATTTTTTCTTTGATAATATGTACTAATACATAGGTGTGAGAAATATGAAATCCTAGGTCAAATAAAAAGTGCAACATTATATATTAGTGTTAAAGCTCCTGTTTTACGATATAGGTAAAATTATAATGACAGTACATCAAAAACTTTTCTTCACTTAGAAGCTTTGTTATGGAACATTGTTGTTCTAAAGTTGTATGAGGTAGTATCATGTAAAATTACAAGTGAAATGGAGTCCAAGATCATCTAGTCAGTCCGATGATCTTCATATGTGCTTAGATATATCTTCACCTATATAATATTTTCATGCATATGGCTGAATTATTATTTGCTCTTCAAATCTGGCTTTTCTTATATACAGACTGTGTCTTAGTTTATATCACTAGTGCATAATTTATATTAAAATATCATATACTCTGTCGCTGTATTCATTTGTAAAATGAGCATTCTTGATTTTGGCTACCAATGACTAAAAGCTATGTATGATTTTAAAGAGTGAATAGGGTCTTGGAGTACATACTACATGAGAAATAATGCTTTTGCTTCCCTGTACCTGCTATTCATTGTTGTATTATATTTCTCATGCATGGGTTTCTTTCCATGAGTGATTTTAGTAATTTAATCTCAGTTATTTTGGAGAAATTGCTGTTCAGGAAACTGGAAAATTAACTTCTGTTTTAAAGCCATTTGCTGGAGATCTAGGGGAAAAGTTTCCCATCTTCAGGTAGAAAATCTTTAGAAACATTCTGTGCATTTTTAGTCTATAAGTACAAATCTGTTAACTAGTTATAAATTAGAGAAGCAGAATTAATTCCTCCAAAAACAAGGAAGAAAATTCTTAGCCTTAGAGAAGATAGCCCATATATGGGATTGTCTACCATCTGTGGAACTTATGCTACTTATAAGTGTTGGAATAGTTAACTAATCAGAGTTCTGGTCTTCAGAGAAACTTGGGTGAGATAACCTTAAATTTCTCAAACTATAATAAATTTATTTTAAATGTGAGCTTTGGGGTTGGTAATTTTTCAGTGGTTACCATGATCAACTATTCCTTGCTTTTTGCTGGCTTTCTTGAAAGACTGATACCTCAGAAGTACAATTTTGTCTCTCCGACCCATTGGGGGAGATAGAAAACTACTGCATGTACATACCCTGGCCTTTGATCCTAGAAAACTTAGGAATAAATTAGTTTAGAAAAATGATTGTATTCTAGACGAGCTAAGAGTCTTCTTTCCTAAGAGCAGAGGAATAATATAGCAACTTAATTTTGAATACATTATTTCTAAAGCCTACATGGCCAAGGGTACTACATGACACATCTGTGTTTAAGGTTTAAATTTCTTTGCAAAAGTCTTCTTTTTTTAAAAGATACATTTATTTATCAAAAACAAAACTTGTGAACAGGCATTTAAATTGTTTAACATTGGACTGATACAATAGTAAAATTAACCTGTGAAATTTTGAAGATAGAAAGGTCTAATTTAGTCTAAATAAGATCTGAAACACCTTTATGAAACTTACTTTGCTCAATCATTGTGGTTTTAAAGAAGTTATGTGTATATTACTATGACTCAAACTGCGGGGACAATTTTAAATACTTTAAAAAAAATAAAGTACATTCTAAACTGTGCTATCAAATATAGTAGCCACTATCCACATGTGACTCTTTAAATTTTAACTGGCTAAAATGAGATACCATTTAAAATTTAGTTCCTCTGTCTAATTAGCCACATGTCAAGTGCTCAAAAGCCACATGTGGCTAGCTACTACCATATTGGACAAAGTAAAATTATAGAATATTACCAACATAATGGAAAGTTCTGTTGGACAGGGCTGGTCTAATAACTTATGTAAGCAACCACCATAATAAAGTTAACCACATAAATCTTGAAAACCTTCTGTAAATATGAAGTTTTTGTTGTTGTAAGTTTGCTTCTAATCCAGGGAATATTTCAGATAATACAAAATACAAATCAGATTTGAACTCTGCATACACAATTTGAAATTTAATCTTGCCTAGGTTATAAATTTACTTTTCTATATTAACTCTATTACCAGTAGTTTGTTAAATTATTTGCGAAAGTGAATGGTGAAGCCCAAGACTAATTTAGATGAATTAATCTGAAGTTAAAAATCTGGAAGATTTTTTTGGCTTGAATTATCTACTTTTTAAGACCATTGTAGACATAGCCTAAACATATAAAGATATGCATAGAAATACTGTAGTTTTATTAAACTAAAGGCAACTAATAGCAAATTATTTATTTGGAGAATAGAGTAAAAATTAAATCTTTTATCTTTATAAAACTAATTATACTATACTTCACTAAAATACTCTAAAAGTTGAATTTAATTTTCAAAAGATATATCATATGAAAATATGTATCTGTTGTACCAATTGATCCCATAAAACCATCTTAAACTATCTCAAAAGTCACAAAAATAACAAGACTTATCAGCTTTCACACAAATTATATCATTTGACCTACTTATTACTTTCTATTGAATTTCTTCTTTGCCTTGTTAAAAATCAGAAGTTAATTAATGTCAGTTATTTAAGACACAGCCATGGGCCACAATCAAATGGCCATAACTAAAGATTGAACTCTCACAAGGAAAAACTTTGCTCTTTGAACAGTAACAAGGAACACTCTAAAACGAATGTGACTGAGGACTGTTCAACAGGTTGAAAGCTGAAAGATGGCATTGTAACTGATAAAATTGTTTCTTAAACACAAATAATCAAAAACAATGAAATTATACAATATTTCCTATGGCTGAAACATTCAAGAACTTTTAAATAAAGTGCTTAAGTTAAAAATAAAATCCTAGTAAACAACAAGGATTTACTGTGTAGCACAGGTAATATCTTGTGATAACCTATAATGGAAAAGAATCTGAAAAAGAATATATATATATGTATAACTGAATCACTTTGCTCTACAGTAGAATCTAACATAACACTGTAAATCAACTTTACTTCAATAAAAAAACCAAAATCCTAGGAGGGGGTAAGCTGGAAGTCTTCATGGAGGAAGTGGGATTCAGTGTGAGGATTTAGATATGATAGTAGGTAGGGCAGGCTGGGCTGGAGAGCCGATGGGGATGGTGGGGAGGAGCAGTGCATTGCACCCTGAGTATAAAAAAAATAAAATTCTATTTATGAGCAAAATTGAATTATTTTTTAATTCCCCAATAATGCTGCCAATAACCTTTAAGATCACTTTTTTTCTAATTGAATTTCTGATAAAATTTTTTTCATTTAAACTTTGTAAGATTTAAACTTGTATGCATTTCAGTTAATAGAATTAATCATAAAAACAATAAACATTAAAATCTTTATGTAGATGTTTCAGAAACCAAAAAAAAAAGTTAGTGTTGAAATCTGGTCAGATTCTTTATGTTCATAGTGATATGTTCTCAAATTTAAATTACTTCAATGGAACCAAAAAGTCTCCTAATATGATTTTCTATGTTGACTCCTGATATTTCATGATAAAATATTATCAGAAGTTAATTAAAAGAATTCTCTTCTTATCAGAAGTAAATCAAAAGAGCATAGGTCTCATCTCTGGAAAGCTTACGTCAAACAATATGATGTTAATCCTATGAATCCCCTACTGATGGATGTATAAGAAAGCCAGCGTGGATGTTTTGGTTATATGTCAACCATACCATCCTTCTCAATCAGTGTAGCTTAACCTAAGCTCTGTACTGCCGATTCACTTGACATGTTGAGTGTCTACTACCTGCAAGTTCCTATGCTCGGTATTATGAGTTGCCTATCCAACTATGGTTCTCTACATCACTACCTATATCTGTATCACTGACACTCATTTTCATCTGTCATTAAGAGCTAAAAGTGCTATTCTCGTTCTACATTAAAACAGCAAAGAAAACGATCTTTAGGTGTTTACTACCATTCCCTTATTCAGAGGTTCTTATTGGAATACTGTCCATCACTTTATTCATAAGATGAAACATTACACATCTTCCTAATGCAATTCTGCCTCCCTTGTTGGCCAAAAAAGAACGTAGGCTATTTCTGTAGGTGTGAATGCAGAACTACAATGCCACTACAACAGGCTAACTTTGGAATTAATAACTTGAGAAACTTAGAGGATGGTACAGTAGTGTAAAAAAAAAAAATAACATTCAAGTACTTCAGTCAGCTAAGCCAGTACCTCTTGGCTCTGACTGTCGAAGGAGTCCTTGCTGGAGGCAGCTGTGATTTGGATGTGGACTTCCTGTGGTCATATCTAAGACTGCGAATACAGCTATTGATAGCAGTCACACACAATTCCCAGTCATATCCAGTTTCTGAAAGATCACAAGTCTCGTAGATGTCTTGGAGACACTCTCAGAGCGCATTAATCTTACTGGTGTTCAGGGTGCACATGCCACACCCCAGGTTGCTGTAGGCTTTACTTTTTATCAGGGCTTCCTCTGTGAACAGGTTGCAAATAAGGTATCTGGCTGATAGCTCTGGGCAAGACTTCTGTTTTACTATATTCAGAACTGATTTTGGCATCCGTATACTTCTACATGGATTTCCAAAATAGTCCAGTGTTTCATAAGAGACCATTGAATTATCAATGGAAGCTTCTTTAATTCCTTCAGGGAGAGCTCTGCTGTTCTGCTGAGAATTCCCATTTTTTCTTGTTTCTGAGACAGCTGCTTGCTGAGATAACTGGGAATTACTTTCACTACCATCACCCTTTACCTGCTATTCATCATCATCTTACATTTCCCCAGCTTATTTAGAAACAGCACAGTAATTTTCAGTCTTACAAAACATCATTTGTTCTGTCATTATTTCTTCTGAAATCTCTTTCTTCCAGGTTTACTTTTTATCTTAATATAAACCATGCATAATATTTTCTACCACAGTCTACCAGTAGTAAACTTTTTCATTCATTCTTTTGTCTGGAAATATTTCTTTTTATCCTTATCTTGAATGATACCTTAGTGGCATATGAATAACTGTTAATCTTTATAGATGAGCCAGTGAAAAATGTTTTTCAGTGTCTGTCCTCTGTTGTAAATATGTATCCTGCCATTGGCATAAATTTTTGTAATGTCATTTTTATAATGCCTTTTCTCTCTTTTTTTAAGAAACCTCTTTGCTTTGATTTTCTACACTTTATATACATATGAGGAGATACGTATGTGTGGACACGTATATGGATAGATATAGAAAGGGGTATAGACAGTCATCTATATCGGTCTATCAATAGAGGGAATAACTCATTGTGCTTCCTTAACCAGTCTCTGTTATAACTACTCAACTCTGCCATTATATCAATAACATAAAAGCAGCCATAAATAATATATAACTAACTAAGGCTGTGTTCCAATAAAACTTCACTTATAAAAACAGCCAGTGGGGCTTCCCTGGTGGCGCAGTGGTTGAGAGTCCGCCTGCCGATGCAGGGGACACGGGTTCGTGCCCCTATCCCGGAAGATCCCACATGCCGCGCAGCGGCTGGGCCCGCGAGCCATGGCCGCGGAGCCTGTGTGTCCGGAGCCTGTGCTCCGCAACGGGAGAGGCCACAGCAGTGAGAGGCCCGCGTACAGCAAAAAAAAAAAAAAAAAAAAAAAAAAAAAAAAAAAAAAAAAAAAAAAAAAAACAGCCAGTGGGCTGGATTTTGGTGCCCCTGATTGGATCACAGATTATTATTCTGATTACATAGAGAGAATTCAGGAATGTCCATGGTACTCTGTGAAATGTCTATAAAAACCTATAAATATACAAGATTTTTTGTAAATGTGTATAAGTCTGAATATATACAAATATGTGTGTGTGAGAAGGGGGAGAGAGCGTGTGCCTGTGGATGTGGGTGAGAGTATGTTTGATGTGAGAGTATGTGCGTACACCTGTAATTTTTTCTCTGGGGAACGTCTACATCTTTCTTCAAATGTTTGAAAGATCCAAGGCTCTAAAAACATTAATAAAATCACAGAAATATCCCTGATTTAGAATTTAGAATAGAAATTCTGAAACCCTACAATTCCCTGACACCATTTTCTCTTAACACGCACCCGTTCCAGCATAAAAATAATTCATTGCACTTTAAATAACTTGAGCATGATATTCTGGGTCCTTTTTCACCTTAATGTGAGCATGGGCTTGGAAGGGAGAGTAGGTAGGAGATACGTGAGAGGGAGTTTGATAGAGCATGATGCTAACATTCTTTTTTGGATGATTCTAAAACTGCCATGATATTTAAAGAACTTAAGGTCAACTTACTGAACTCTCTCAACTTACTTCCTTTCTCACTAATTTCAACTGCTAATTTTAACCTCCTATCAGCAAAACTGTTCAACTCCTGATGCAGAAACCAAACCACCATCTGCACGCACTCTATTATTTCCATCACTAATTGTTGGCTCCAAAAATATAAAAATAGTGCAACTACAGCTTTACCTTCTGAATGGAATACAGGCTTTTCTTTTTTCTTCCTTTGTTTTTTGATCAGCTGGGCTAAGATAGATCTACTAGTAAATGCAGGTGTTCATTTCGGGCTTTAGCCAAAGTTTCTGCTTAAGGTGGCTGAATTGGAGTAGGTCATCACTGGCAGGTGTTTTTTTGCTTTAACTTGCTTACAAAATGAAGGTAAATTATAATACGGTGTAATGTTCTCATAATTTCTTTCTGAGCCTCTGTAATAATTTAGTTCTCTTTTCTATGTATTCTTAGTTAACCATTAACAGTCATAAGCAGTACCTTATGATTGTGTCTATTTATGAATCTAGTTGGAACTCTTAAACTAACATTTGAGTGCAATATAACAGTAGCTATCAATAAGTTTAAAAATCCACCTTGTTGAACAATCTGACAGTCAAAAATGAGTTACATATATAATTTGAATATTATTTGTTGGAAAAAAATGAAATTAAGATATTCTGAGGTTAGATTTCAGGATCATATTTTAGAGTTTTATAACAATTAAAGCATATTGTTTATACATAATAGACCTCAAAAATATTCTTCTCACAAATTAAAAAAAAAAGAATAGACCTAAATTTGGAATTCTTGCTCATCTAATTTTACCCAGTATACTTCTGGAATAATTTAAGCCAGGTTGTTTGGATACTTTTTATTTTGTATGTATATAAATATATAACAAGTATATCTATATAAATATCTGTATAAATATGTAGATAAATATATATGTATATATATGTGTGTGCATATGTGTGTATGTGTGTGTATGGCAATAACTAAATGCAACCAGAGTGAAGAAATTACAAATAATTACCAGCTGGGGATGATGATGTAGTTTTATTTTCAAGGGAAGAAGAATAAAAATTTGGCTTGGTTCTGATTCAATCTGGGTTCCATGATCAGTAAAAATTGTGCATTAATCTAAGGCTTGAATGTATAGAATTCCAGACATAGTACTAAGTGTGGCACAGAGTACATTGTGAAATAAAATATGGCAGCTTTAAAAGTCCCAGTTTTATTAACAACATTTTGTTTTTTATAACATTTCATGGGAAGAAGGCCTGCTCAGTCGAAGGGTTGAAGACATTATTAGTCCCAGGACAGTTTGTAACTAAAGAGGAAAGATGCTTATAAAAACTGTATAATAACTTTTAGATCATTTTCATATGAATAATGAAGAGGGTATAAATTGCAACTAAGTTTTCTGTAGGAAAAAAGTTATGAACCTTTAAGCACCTGTGTAGATTTCTATTTGGAAGGTAAAGCATTGACTAAAGCTATTAATCCTTGTTAAGTGTCTTGCATTTCAGATTAACGCCAAATATGTTATATTTTTCAGTGTGTTGATATCACCCAGTAAAGATGATCTCATCATTAGCTTTAAATTTATAAGTCCCAACAGAAGCATACTACATTTATGTTTTCCCCTTATAGCTGCATATATTTTTGTAGATTTTGGAAAGTGAGGAAGGTAGTGTCCAAGAGCTGTAAAAAAGGAAGCAGGAAGTGCCTGTCACTATTTAAATACATTTGAAAACATTTCCTGTTAGTTAACCATAAAGGAATTTAGATTAAGGATATCCACGAGTCTATAAGTCAGACAAAGACAAATATGGTACCATTTTATTTACATGTGGAATCTAACAAAACAAAACAAATTAACAAACATAACAAAACAGAAACAGGGTCTAGATGTAGAGCACAACATCTGGTTGCTAGAGGGGAGAGGTTGGGGGGAGGAAAGAAATAGGTGAGGAAGATTAAGAGGCACAAACTTCCAGTTATAAAATAAATGAGCCACAGGTATAAAATCTACAGTGTGGGGAATATAGTCAATAACTATGTAACACCTTTGATGGTGACAGATGGTAACTAGACATACAGTGGTGATTGTTTTGAAATATATAGAAATATCAAATCACTGTGCTGTGTAACAGGAGCTAACATAGTGTTATAAGTCAATTATATGTCAAAAACAAACAGACTCACAGAAAAAGAGATCAGATTTGTGGCTCCCAGATGTGGGGGAATGGGGAGAGGGAGAACTGGATGTGATAGTCAAAAAGTACAAACTTCCAGCTCTAAGATAAGTACTAGGGATGTAATGTACAACATGATAAGTATAATTAACACTGCTTATGTTATATATATAAAAATAGTTAAGAATTCTCATCACAAGGAAAAAATATTTTCATTCTTTAATTTTGTGTCTATATGTATGAGATGATGGATGTTCACTAAACATATTGTGGTAATCATTTCATGATGTGTGCAATTCAAATCATTATGCTGTGCGCCTTAAGCTTATCCAGTACTGTATGTCAGTTATATCTCAATAAAACTGGAAGAAAAAAAATTTTTTTTAATGAAACAAAAGAAAAGGAAGAAAGGAAGGAAAGAGTGGGTCTTGCAAGGCAGGCCGTAAGGGATTGGAAGGCTTGAAATCAGCTGAACTCTTCAACTTAACCACAGCCATTCTTGTTCTTTCATCTACTTCTTAATTCATCTTGACTGATGTTTATTACTTATGCAACACTAGATTCTCTTTCAGAAGTGAAGATTAATAGGTGAATAGAGAAGGCAAAAATCTCTACTATTTTGGAGCTTATATTCTAGTGGAAGAATCCAAACAAATAAAGACGTAATACAGTACACGCATAATATGTCACATGGTCGTGAGTGTTGTAGGGAAAATATAAAGCAAAGAAGGAAGTTAAGTAGTGTATGTATGCAGGGAGGGCCGGGGAAGATGAGAGAGGAGCTATGCGGGTCTTAGTGCAAAGGCAGTGAGGAATGATCCGGGAATGTGGGTTTCTTTGTAATGACCTAGAGGAACAGGAATAAGGAGCATACTAATATTAGACCAGTGGGGTGGTCTAGAGACTAATAATCATTTTCAAGACACTAGGATCACTTTGGAGGAACACTTGCTTCTCTTTTTATTCTCTCAACTTTTCCCCGTGACTTGTGTGAGCTAATTTTTTTCCTTCTGTTCAACTCTGCTTTAGTAGAATTTTCATGTTAATTCTTGGCCAGCACAGGCCCCATTGTACTACTTATCGGGTGTGCTGCTTTCAGTTTCTGACCCTTTTATATGACATACTGCTGTAAAGACTGTAGAAAGGTTTGAGATTTTACTGTACTTTTAAGCTACCGATTTCACCTGCCACAATTTACTACCAATTTTGTAAGAGCGCTGCTGGCAAACCTGCCTTACCTGTTCCCCAGAAGGAGATAGTGTCTTTAATAACCTGGCATCTGCCTTCTGCCCTGGAAGGAGATACTACCTTCCTCTTCCAAGGACCTTTGCTATACAAACTTCCTTGAAAAGATAGTTCAGAACAAAAGCTGGTCAGTGGTTCTTTATAAGATGTGTCGAATCACAAAAGACCAGTGGAGGATTGTCTCCCAACAGCTTCATCATTGCTCTCTCTCCAACTTAACAAGTGCCAAGATTTCTTGCTACTATTAAGATTTGCAACCCTGACTCACTTCTCACCTAGCCAGAATGTCTTAATTCCTGAGTCGGCCTCCCTAACTCTATGGATCTTCCAAATCTAATATTCCATGTATGTTATTCTTATAATAAAATTTAATTCAAATTGTATTAAAGTATAAAATGATCTGCGTCTTAGAAAAATTGAAGTAGCTGAAGTTTGATTTTAATATCCTAAACTTCTCATGTAATCCTTCTTGATAATATCTGTTTTATTGTCTATTTTCTTGCCTTTAGGAAGGGATGTGAAAAATAATTTATTCTGTGGTGTTATGGTGTTAATAATTAACAGATTGAATTAATTAACCAATCAAGGACATTTGTGTTTTAACAAGTATCTAGTCAGAACTAAAGGAATTATCATTATTTGTATAAGTAGTAAAGATGAATAGAAAACTTGTTTTGAATCAGAAAGAGCCTTTTGTGACGTACCTATGGGTCTCTAATTCAGAAAAGGACTCCATCCTGTGAGTATAGTATGTAGCCTTAGCTGCATGAAGCAGACCCAAGTGTATCAGATTTGCTTTATCCAGAGCAGCAGTGCTTTTTTCTTTTACATATGGGTCCCCACCAAAGATTTCATGGAATTAATAGCTTTTCAGCTAAAGAAAGGAAAACATCATGAACAACAACAATACATCTTAAGGTCACTGGTCTAATTTATTTGTGATTTGAAGCTGACCATACCTTGAGTTCTTTCCTCTTCTCTCCTGTTATCTGTTAAACATCATTAATTGAGGAGGCAGTTATTTGGAACAGATAATTTCTACCTATGTTTCCAGTGTTAGCCACAAGAAGTGAGTTTTTAAATCCAAATCTACCTCAGTAAAATCTGGAAAAAGTACATTACTTCATGATGATTTAGTGATTCTGTATTCTAGAGAACAAATGTTTGATAAATAGGGTGGGTAAATGCATTTTTAAATATTCAGATTACCTGAGGAGCATTTCATTTTACTTAAGGGGCATTTACTGCTAATTTCTACATAGAAAAGACACGGTATCTCTGTATTATATTTAGTGTGACAGAATTCAGTGTACGTGAGTACTGGAAACTTGTGACAATCTAAGAATGTGACTTTTGAGTTGTAGAAGAGAGTCAAGTATCATGGGCATAATTGGTGGGAATTTGCATTATGACTTTCCACAAAAATTGGAACTTCTTTCTATGACTGTATTCCCTGATAACCCAGTTTCTTCAACTCAGCAGGACTTCTTTCTGTCTTAGTGAATCATTAAAACTGCATGACAGAAAGAAACTTGATTATAATATCCAGTAGAGAAGGAATTAATATTCCTTCATAGATATATAAATAGATAAATATAGTCTTTTTCTGAGCTTCCCTGGTGGCACAGTGTTTGAGAGTTCACCTGCCGATGCAGGGGGCACGGGTTCGTGCCCCGGTCCGGGAAGATCCCACATGCCGCGGAGCGGCTGGGCCCGTGAGCCATGGCCGCTGAGCCTGCGCGTCCGGAGCCTGCGCTCCACAACGGGAGAGGCCACAACAGTGAGAGGCCCGCGTACCGCAAAAAAAAAAAAAAAAATTAACAGACCTTTTTTCCCACCAAGTAATTGTGTTGTTAAAGTTCAAAGCCAATTTTATTTTGATTACTATTCTTAAGGAGAAATGACTTTTAACAACCACTTAAGCAGTGTCAATGTTTTTGATGTTTGTAAAAATTCAGGCTAAAGTATTCACAGTCTACAGTAAATTCTTCTCAGTCAGGCTCACACCACTGTCCCTCACCTTCGGGGCATATTTGCCTTTAGTCTGCATGATCATTTGCTAAATACATTGTGATAATCTGTCTACTTTGGTTGACAGCATTGAATCCTGTCTAGGCCTAGCTGCATCCCTCTAGGAGTTTCCTAAATAAATCACTGTCACTTCTTTTATTGCCTGTTAAACCTAGGAAATCAATATGCTTATCCCTGTGTGTGGGCTTACAGAAAGATTTCTCATAAAAACTGTCAAATAAGTACTGTTTGATAACTGAACTAGTTCCAATTTCAAGCATGTGAAGTCGCCATTCTGGAACACACTGTGAAAGCAAAATGTTAAAACAAATTTAATCTAGATATTTAAAAGCACCATATATATTTGTAGAAATTCTCTTATGGTAAGGCCTATCTGCCCTAAAAAGTAAATAACATTCTATCTTTTGTTTCATTGAGTTTTCTGACAACTTGTCCTGCACATCTCTACAATTGCCCCTCAAACCATTGTAGCAAATGTTTTAATTTGCTTATTACTTGCTTATCTTTTTATTTTTGTGTTTATTTCATCTTTATTATACAGTATTGAAATAATCAACTTTGTAATTCCTGAATCAATTTTGGCAATTTTGATCTTTATCTAACTTGTATATTTTATGTCTATACTTTCAAATTTACTAGTATAAAGTTTATATATGAAAATATGTTAATTGTTAAAATACCTTCTCAATTTACATAATAGTTTATTTGGGTTTATTATTTTTTATCAATTTGCCAAAGATTAAATCATTTAACTTTTTTACAGTTAGTATACTTGATTGAATTTTAATGGTTTATTGATATGTTTTTGTTTTTATTTTCTAAATTTTGAACTGAAGGACCATGAATCTCAAAACTGTGAAATGCAGCCAGACTTAGAAGGTGATTTATAACTTTAAATTCATATATTGGAAAAAAGGAAATACTGGAAACAAATGAATCAAATATTTACTTCTTAGGGAAAAAAAAACAACTAAACCCAGAAAGTAAAATTTAAAAAATTAAAGATATGGATGGCAATTAATGACATTGAAAACAAAAGTGCAAAGAATGGACATGTCAATTAAAAAGTCCATTTCACAAAATTACTAAAAATATTGATGAGAAAAATGGCAAAAAAATCAAGAGTTTAAAAGATGTAATTAGTATCAAAATGCCACATAGACTTAAAAAATTGTAAGAAAATATTATGAATAACTTTATGCAAATAACTGTAAAAAGTATGCCATTGTAAAATTTCTCAAAAAATACATCTTATCAAAACTGAATCAAGAAAATTTGAAATCTAATATCACTACAACTATCAAAGAAATGTTATCTAAAATTCCAAATCCTCTCTCAAAGGAAACTCTGGACTAAGACAGTTATACTGAATAAATAATGAAAAAATAGCACCAAACTTATGTAGACCATTACAGAGAATAATGTTTTGATGAAGCTAGCATAAACTTGATACCTAAGAATCATTCAACCCTGTCAAGATATAAATATTCCCCAAATTATTCTGTATAGTCAACGTAATCACAATCAGTGTTCCAAACTTTACTGTATATTTTATGTAGAACTTGACAAATGATTTTAAGTTTATATGAAATTTCACAGACCAAGAATAAACATTTGGGAAATAGAAGATAATGAAGGATTTGCTTTACTGCATATTAAAATTTTAATAAAAATCCAGTCATTAGTAACACGAGTTTTTGGTCCAGAAAAAGAGAACTAGACTGGTGGAATTCAAAAGAGAGTTCAGAAACAGGCACAGGACTTGATTTAGGAAAAATTGGCATTACAAAGCATTGGGAAAGAGTGGTCCTTTTCAGTAAATTGTGCTACATCAATTGGATTACCTTATGGAAGAAAATGAAACTTGATGTCTACCTTATATCAATACAGCATTAAATTACAATGTATTATAGATCAATATGTAAAATGTAAAATTATTAAATTTCAGAAGTTAATTTAGGAGAATATCTTTATGGTCTTTCAGTAGGCAAATATTTATTAGATAAGACATTAAAAATTAAAAATAGGGCTTCCCTGGTGGCGCAGTGGTTGAGAGTCCGCCTGCCGATGCAGGGGACACGGGTTCGTGCCCCGGTCTGGGAAGATCCCACATGCCGCGGAGCAGCTGGGCCCGTGAGCCATGGCTGTTGAGCCTGTGCGTCCGGAGCCTGTGCTCCGCAACGGGAGAGGCCACAACAGTGAGAGGCCCATGTAACGCAAAAAAAAAAAAAAAAAAAAAAAAAAAAAAATTAAAAATAAGCACTGAACATGATGGTAAAAACTGATAAACTGATCTGTGTGCAAGAGATATGTTCCAAACGATTCATAAGTGCATTGTGGTTATTAATCTAAAATTAGAAACAACCCCAATTCCCCTTAACAGTAGGATGGATAAATAGTTTTATTTATAGAATCATTCAACACTGTAAAGATGTAAATGAAGTATGACAGATCATTAAAAATCAAGAAACTGTAGTATGCCTGAAAGTAACACAGTGTTGTAAGTCAGCTATACTTCATTAAAAAAAAATCAAGAAACTGAAGCTACATGCAACAACACAAATGAATCTCACAAGCATGTTTGAAAGAAAGTAGCCAGAACCAAAAGTATACAGCTCAAATGACTTCATTTATATGAAATAAAATGTGAAACTGAACAGTGATGCATAGGGATTTTAAAGCTATAAGTAAATGCAAAGAAATAATTGTTATAAATGTCACAATAGTAGTAACATTAAATAGGAAGATCATGATTGAAAGTTTGAGAGGAACTATGATGTTCTAGACATATTCTATTTCTTGACTTAATTGCCTTGGTTAACCACATGTTTACTTTGTGTTATATCATTAAGCTGTAAAATTCTGTGTTCTTGTATTTATTATATCCAACACATAATGGGTTAAAAAGAGAGAGGAGGAACAGTGAGAAGAGAGAGAGGACAGAAGAGGAGGAGGGGAGAGGCACTGTGTTCTACTAGTGTAATATGATGGTATTCCCGCATAACTCTCCCAAAATATATGTGATATATTAATTTTGGTGTATTTAAATTTGAGTTTCCAGGTCCTACCTTAACCGTAGTTTATCTTTAGCACTATTCAGAAAACTCCAAAATCAGGCTTATTAATATTATCTTTCAATAACTTATATACTTAAAGAGCAAACTACAAAACTGATAGTTTAGGCTGGCTAATAGCATTTTTTCGTTTCATAGATATCCATATTCTCTTGTTGTTTCCCAAGAGAGTCTTGAAGATATGAATTAAAATATGTGACCAAGAAGCACTGTGTAATCTTTTTAAGCATAATTTTAAAAACATAAAAATTCTTCTCTCTCTAATCTGTCCCTGTCTCTGGACACAAATGAGCAAATGAATCTGATGACTAACTGGTACTATTTTAAGTCATATTTTTTTTACATTTTTAATTGAAGTAAAGCTGATGTACAGTATTATATGTTACAGATGTACAGTATGATTCACAATTTTTAAAGGTTATATTCCATTTATAGTTATTATAAAACATTGGCTATATTCCGTGTTGTAAAATATATCCTTGTAGTTTATTTGAACATAATATTTTGTACCTCTTAATCTCCTATCTCTATATTGCCCCTACCCCCTTCACTCTCCTCACTGGTAACCACTAGTTTGTTTTCTATATCTGTCAGTCTACTTCTTTTTTGTTATGCTCACTAGTTTTTTGTATTTTTTAGATTGCACATATAACCGCTATCATACGTTATTTGTCTTTCTCAGTCTCACTTATTTCACTTAGTATAATGCCCTCCAAGTCCATCCACGTTGTTGCTAATGGAAAAATTTCATTCATTTTTTTGGCTGAGTAATATTCCATTGTATGTATATCCCACATCTTCTTTATCCATTCTTCTCCTGATGGATGCACAGGTTGCTTCCATCTCTTGGCAATTGTAAATAATGTTGCTGTGGTCATTGGGGGGCATGTATCTTTTTGAATAAGTGTTTTTGTGTTTTTCCACTATGTACCCAGGAGTGGAATTGCTGGGTCATATGGTAGTTTTATTTTTGTTTTTTTGAGGAACCTCCATACTGTTTTCCTCAGTGGCTGCACCAATTTGCATCCCTACCAATAGTGTACAAGGGTTCCCTTTGCTCAACATCCTTGCCAACATTTGTTATTTATGTTCATTTTGGTGATAGCCATTCTGACAGGTGTGAGGTGATATCTCATTATGGTTTTGATTTGCATTTCTCTGCTGATTAGTGATCTTGAGCATCTTTTCATGTTCTTGTTGGCCATGTGCATTTCCTCTTTGGAAAAATGTCTGTTTAGTTCTTGTGCCTATTTTTTAATTGGGTTGTTTGTTTTTTTGATGTTGAATTGTATGAGCTATTTAAATATGTTGGATATTAATCCCTTATCAGTCATATCATTTGCAAATATTTTTTCCCGTTCGGTAGGTTATCTTTTCATTTTGTCAATAGTTTACTTTGCTGTGCAAAAGTATTTAAGCTTAATTAGGTCACATTTATTTATTTTTGCTTTTATTTGCTTTAGGAGGCAAATCCAAAACAACACTGTTGTGGTTTATGTCAAAGAATGTTCTGCCTGTGTCTTCCTCTAGGAGTTTTATGATATTGGTCTTACACATAGGTCTTTAATCCATTTTGAGTTTATTTTTGTATATGGTGTTAGAGAATTTCTAATTTTATTCTTTTACATGTAGGTGTCCAGTTTTCCCTGCACCACTTATTAAAGATACTGTCTTTCTCTATTGTATATTCTTGCCTCCTTTGTCGTAGATTAATTGACCAAAGTATGTGGGTTTATTTCTGGCCTCTCTATTCTGTTCCATTGATTGATGTGTCTGTTTTTGTGCCAGTACCATACTGTTTTGATTACTGTAGCTTTGTAGTAGTCTGAAGCCAGGGAGTGTGATTCCTCCAGCTCTGTTCTCCTTTCTCAAAATTGTTTCAGTCATGTGGGGTCTTTTTGTGTTTCCATACGAATTTTAAAATTATTTTAGGCTTGTGAAAAATGTCATTGGTATTTTGATAAGGATTCCATTGAATCTGTAGATTGCCTTGGGTAGTATGGTCATTTTAACTATATTAATTAATCCAATCCAAGGACACAGTATATCTTTCCATCTGTTTGTGCCATCTTCAATTTCTTTCATTAGCATCTGATAGTTTTCCAAGTACAGGTCTTTTACCTCCTTAGGTAGGTGTATTCCTAAGTATTTTATTCTTTTTATGTGATGGTAAATGGGATTGTTCCCTTAATGTCTCTTTCTGATCTTTTGTTTTTAGTGTATAGAAATGCAACAGATTTCTGTATATTAATTTTGAACAGACCAATTACCAGTCATGAAATTGAAACAGTAATTTAAAAACTCCCAACAAATGAAAGGAGTGGATGGCTTCACAGGTGAATTCTATGAAACATTTAGAGAAGAGTTTATACCTATCCTTTTCATACTATTCCAAAAAATTGCAGAGGAAGGAATACTTCCAAACTCATCTATGTGGCCACCATCAACCTGATACCAGAACAGACAATGATATCACAAAAAAAGAAAATTACAGGCCAATATGACTGATGGACATAGATGCAAAAATCCTCAACAAAATATTAGCAAACCAAATCCAACAATACATTAAAAGGATCATACACCCTGATCAAGTGGGATTTATCCCAGGGATGCAAAGATTGTTTAGTATCTGCAAATTAATCAATGTGATACCCCATATTAACAAATTGAAGAATAAAAATCATATGACCATCTCAATAGATGCAGAAAAAGCTTTTGACAAAATTCAACATCCATCCATGTTAAAAACTGTCCAGAAAGTTGGCATAGAGGGAACCTAACTCAACTTAATAAAGGCCGTATATGACAAACTCACACCTAACATCATACTCATTGGTGAAAAGCTAAAAGTATTACCTTTAAGATCAGGAACAAGACAAGGATGTCCACTCTTTTTTATTCAACATAGTATTGGAAGTCCTAGTCACATCAGTAAGACAAGAAAAAGAAATAAAAGGAATATAAATTGGAAAGGAAGAAGTAAAACTGTCACTGTTTGTAAATGACATGATACTATACATAGAAAATTCTAAGGAAGCCACCACAAAACTACTAGAGCTCGCGAATGAATTTGGTTAAGTTGCAGGGTATAAGATTAATTAAGTCATAATATTTTCATTCATGGTACCATTATATTATTGATTCAAAAATAGTTATATGAAATTTGATAGCTCAATAACTATTTGATAATATCTAATTCCATTGATTTTTAAACCTGTTTTAGATTAAAAGTCTTTCCTTGAAGGAAATAACTCTCAAATAGAAGCTCATTTTATAGTAAAATGGATTAAAAAAAGTAATGCTGTCCTCATTTTCATTTTGGAGGGCATGGGTAGTAGTCACAAACTCAGCCTTGCCTTCCGTGATTTGGAGGAGTACAGTTTGAAAGTAATTCCATTAGTGTATTCTATATGTTAGTAGACATATAGAATTTCCCAACACTGAACTAAAGATTCAATATAGTCTTAGAATCAGTATAGATAATAATTCACTTGGAAATAAAAATTATAGTTGTGGGTGATACAGTCAGTTTTCTGATGGTGGCAAATGGTTTATTTCAGTTTTGTATGCTTTGGATTTGTCAGATGAGCCTCAGAGCTTTTCAACTGTTTTTAAGAACTAACGTCAAATTAGCAACTTCATTCAAAACTAAAAAAAGTGACTTTTTCAACTGGAAAAGCTGAACTAATTAAAATTTAATGACTAGAGAAAAGATCTTCACTAGGAGGTGAAGTCTAATAGTCACTTACTTGATTTAGGTGCATCCAAAGCAAGCAAAACATACTAATTTGTATTCCGTTCTCATGAATCCTGGCAGCACAAAGCAAATTCTGGCAAAGAGTTTCTAAGATCATAAAAATCTTGCATTTCATTGAAAACTATTTTTGTTTGGATTTTTAAAAGCTGGCTTTGCTTTTATTATTTATGTTTTCTTTATGCATTTGAGTGTCACAAGCTGTTTTGTACTAAAGAAAGTTTGGTCAGCATGCTTGGCAGGCTCCAGATCTAGATTTAAAGACTCTTTACTATGCTACTATTTCCACTCTCCCAGTCCTATTTTCTCACCCAGTTGAAAGCAGTACTTTATCCAGCACCATTAGAAAGGTTATGAAATATGAACAATATGAAATCTAACTATAATTTTATTTTAAACTAGCACTTTATAACACATTTAAAGATGCTAAAAATATTTCTCATATTCTTTCTATGTGCTGATCCTGATCATGGTAGTATGTCTTTTTGAATAATATATTGAAAATAATTTGACAAAAACAAGGAAGCCCTTTGATGTTTTGTGTGTTTATACTGATTGAAGGGTAAATAGGCTCCATTTTTCTCTCCTGTTTTGTTCATTTTTTTCAATTGTCTTATTTTCTTCTCCTACTAGTCACTATATTTTCAAACGTACAATAATCTGTTTAACTAGTCACAAATACTCAGATTGACTTTATCATGATGTTTCATTCTTTGAGTGTATATGATCATTTGTTTTAATAACCCATTACTTGATAGAGTAACGGTACCATTTGTACAACAGACATGTTCCTGTACCCCAAGTATTCTAGTTTCATATACATACTTACTTCACTATTGCATAAGAATCATTAAAATTTTTTCAAGCTTGAAAAATAATAATAGCCATGTAATTTACTTTTTCCACTTTATAATGTACTAAAAAACAAGTTTGCCACTTTCCGTATAAGATAATTAATAATATCTTTGCAAACTTTACCTGCTCTTAAAGCTCAAACATTGTAGAAATGATTCCTCAACATATTGAAAGTATTATAAATATAATGGTATATTTATTCCAAAGAAAATTATCTTCTTTTTCTTATATTTTCTGGTGTAGTTATTTTAAAACACATCACTAATATCATATTCTGAAATTCCAAAGGTATAAGGTTCTGCATCTAAAGATGAGATTTCATAATGGGAGTAACCTTTAAAACAAATTACTAGAAAGATCAGCAAACAAAAAGCTGCAGTTAAATTGTATAACACTGTGGGACTGTGGCATCAAATGAAGATAAGCCAATAAACAAGAATCCTCCACTTAGAATTACATTCACTCAGCAGATGATTATACTAGAGATGTAGATATTAAGGTCTGTGGATGCTAATTTATGGCCTTTAAAAAATGTACTTAAATGCATGCATCACAATTTTTTGTATAGAGAGAATTATGTGGAGCAACATAAAAAGGAAACAATCTTGTTTCATTTATTATTTTTTTCTTTGGAAAGCTTGCAGAGAATAAAATACCTTTTTAATAGAATTCTTCTGCAGATTGAGGCAGTTACCATCTGTGGAATGAAGTTTAAGCTTTGTATCACCTACATAAATTCTTTTTACTTTTCTTTTATCTGTTTCAGTCTGCTTCTCTGACATGTATGGGCCAGCAAAAAGGCTCCCTGTTGGCTAATTTAACACCTGCAGATTGGGCTCATTATAAGCATAAAATCTGAAAAACTGAGATGTTTAAAATTCCTTATGCGGTTTGGAAGATTCTGCCAGCTCTAAAATGTCTGTGGCAGGCGGGAACTCACTGAATGAATTTTGAATGGAACAAGTGCAATAGGTGATTGATTGTCCCCATGTGATGATTCTAAGAGGTTATGCTCCCTGATAATTTACTGCTCTATTTCTGGAATTGAGGACATTTCACATGTAAAGGATTCCTCTGTTACTCAGCTTTAACCTCCCTATCTCAATGCATATTCATTAAACAATCTTCATGGGCCCTTAGGAAAGTCTGGGTAGATGGGAGTTCACAAGGTATAGTCAGAAATAAAATGAACTCAATATTCTGGGAAGTTGGTTATCTAATAGGTGTCATAAAATACATATGCTAAACCACCATTAAAAAGTTATATGTAAGCAGGTACGTCTTAATATAGTACAAGTGCCTAAGCATACGCAAGTTACAGGGATATACAAAGTGAAATAGAATTAAATAAGATTTCTCAGAGAAATCATCTCTTTAGCCTAGAGTTTGAAGAAAGTGATGAGTGCAGATTTGTGAGGGCGAGTTGGCTACCTTCCAGTCAGCATCGATTTAATGAGGTAAAAATCCTCATTAAATGGCCTCATAGCATCATTTATTTTGCCTTTTTAAAAATCACTTATCATATTTGAGTTCTTTATTTTGTTTATTAAATTATTAAGCTGTAATCTCCACGAAGACAGAGACCGTAATGTTTTTGTTCATAATTGTATTCCCAGAAATTAACATTACCTCTATCAAAGTAGCTAACCATAGGCATTTGTTTACTTAATTAACAGACAGAGGTGGAAAACAAGTAAGTTATAAACAGGGTTCAGTATATTAGTAGAAAATAGCCCTTCACATTGCAGATATATTGTTGTTTTCTCCTAAATTTGGACTCAAAAATGAAACAGTTTTCTCCAATTTAGGTATAGTGATGCTTCCTTTTCCCTGAGGAATTTGAGGTAGACCTGCTTATAGGCTCTTTGTGTTGGTACAAATTGTTGTCATATAAGTGAACTCAAAGAAACATCAATGAGCACATAGCTAAGATTTAAAATAAATCAATCAGAAATTATTTTGCTAGCACCTGTTATTCCCAGTGAACCACCAAGAACACACAAAAAGTCCAGTTATAACAGATAAACCCTGCAAACAAATTGGGTTTCAAAAAAGCACGTGACCAGCAAAAGCAAGCAAGACTGCTTGCATGACTGCTTGAGTCATCTTTTCTAATCAAAGAACAGAGAAAATAATATTCATACTATTTCTAAAATCTTAAACTATTGGTGTCAGATTCAAATCCAAATCTTCAATAAATGAGAAGTGTTAATAGAATATATTTTTGCCTTTTTAAGATTTGTGTGTTACTACACTGGTTAATAGAGAGTCAATTCTTTTGCTTCCTGGGACTAGGGATTTTACATTCAATGTGATACAGCAGAGGTGAGCACAGGGTCATCTCTAGACACGAATGGTCACTTGGGTACTTGTGGAAGTGCTGACATTTGAACTAAATCTTAGGAAGGAGTAAGAGTTAGAGTCAGGTGTGGCTGAGTCATCCAGATAAAAGAAATATTACGAGTAAAAATATGTGTAAGCTGGGCATTGACATGATTAGGTTTGAATTATAGATGGTTTCCTTTGACAGCAATAGAGAAGATTAAAGGGGGAGGGAGAGATATTAGGGTGAATTTTTATAAAGTGAATATACCTTTGTAAATGGCACTGATATCAAGAAATGGAATGTTGTCCACACCTCAGAATTACCTGTCATGTTACCTTCCAAACACTACCCTGTGACAGGAAAACCACAGTCTGACTTCTAAAACATTTGTCCTTTTTGCATCTGTATAAATGGAATAACACATAATGTACTTTTTATCTTTGTCATTTTTCATTCCACGTTAAATTTATGGAATTTGGCCATAGAGTTGCATGATTTAGGTATTTCTCCTCATTGCTGTAGAGTTGTGTGACTGTAACACCATTTATTTATCCATTCTATTGTTGATACATATTCAGTTAGTTTCTAGGATTTTGACTATTTCAAATAGTGCTACTGCCATGAACATTCAAGTACATATTTCTGAGTGAACTTTTGTGTATATGTCTTTTAGGTATAAACCTAGGAGTAGAATTCCTGGAGCGTGGGAAATGTGTGTGTACAATTTTAGTGGAGGTTGCAAAACAGATTTTCAGAGGAGTTATACCAATGTACACTTCCTCCAGCAAAGTAAGAGAGTTACATTCTCGAAAACTTAATATTATTGTCATTGTCATTATTTATCTTCCCCATTCTGGTAGATGTATGGTGGGATATCATGGTGTTTTAAGTTTCATTTACCACATGATCAGAAAAATTTGTCAGATTTTCTATTGTGTATTTCTGTATAGTCTCTCTACATCCTGTTTATTAGTATTTTTTTAGAAATGTTATTGGGAATACATCACTCATTTGACTTTTCACTCTCTTAATAGTTTACCATATAAACAAAAGTTCTTATTTTTACTATAATTCTTTAACGGGTGAAACTTTTTGCATCCAGTACTTAATCAATCTTGGTCTTCTCTAGTATCACAGATAGCTAAATTTTTCTCTGCAAATCGTATTTCATGTATATATGAAATATATTTGAAATATATTCTGACACCACTCTGAGTTCACTGTATCATCTTAATGTGCCTTGGCCCACAGTTTAGAACTACAGGATATTGAGATTTTATGTTTTTGTTTTCTTTTTTCCTGTCAGCTTTAGTGTTATTTTTGAGGATCTTGCCCAATTCAACCCAACTATCAAATTTATTAGCAAATATATTGATAATTATTTCATATTTTCTCCTCCTTAAATCTGTCATGATTTTCCATATTCAATCACGATGGTTATAATTTGTGTTATTTTTCCTCTCCTATTATTTTTCTTGAAAAAATTTTCTAGGGGTTAGCAGTATATTATTTAAAAAACAGGCTTTTGGCTTAGCTGAAATTTCCTATTATATATTCATTTTAAGTTTAATTTTTAATTTAAAATACACAGCCTTTTAAAATTAGGACACAAATTTTAAACTTATAATTGCCTTAAGAAATAATAAATAAGATTATTCACTCTTGTTTTTCTTTCAATATATTTTTATTTCTGAAATATGTTTTTTATTAACACTTTTCTGATTACTAGCATCTCATTTCTAAGAATTTCATTTTAAAATAGTAAATTATAAGTTTTATCTGCTTTATGAATATGTGTCTAAGCCATACTTTCATTGTGTGTAAGGATCTTATTCTCTTTACTCCTTTTTTTTTCTTACAAATTTACATGGCATTTGACCTCAGTATTTTCAGTTGCTCATTTTTCTATGAAATTATATGTCCTAAAACATTAAAAATGAGACAGAGTTCAGGATAATTTTTCTAAGTTAACAAAGTGTAGGAATAAAGATATTTATAATAGCTTTTTTTGATATCTCTGGACTGATAATTGTAGACCCTTTTTACCTTTTCATCATGCTAATTTGTCTTCCTCTCTTTCGTTCTCTGTCTCTGTGTATGCTTTTCTCTCTATTTCTATCTCTGTGTCTGTCTCTTGTCCTATATCAGTCTTGTTACAGGTTGTTGTTACAATTGTGTTGATTGGTTAAAAAAACAAACTTTGGCGTTGTTAATTTACTGTTTGTTTTCTATGCCATTGATTTTTTTTCTTAGTTATTTTCCTTCTTCTACATCCTTTGCATTTAATTTGCTTGTTCTTTTCTAGCTTCGTAAGATGAACATTTAGATAACTGATTTTAGGCCTTTACTCCTTTCTATGATAAGAACTTAAAGCTATATATTTCTCTCTGAGCATAATTTTAGTTGTCTTCTACAAATATTGATATAATATGTTTTATGATTTATTTAAAATATTTTCTAATTTCACCTATGATATCTTTTTTATCCATGTGTTATTAAAAAGAGAGTTGTTTATATTTCCAAATATAAGCTTTGTTAGGTATCTAATTTTCTTGATTCCTCATTTCCTCCTGTTGTGGCTAGAGAACATAGTCTGTAAGTGTTCTCTCTTTTGAAATTTTATGACACTTGTTTTATGCATGGCTCAGTGTCTATATTGGTAACTCGGTAAATTGGTGCACTTGAGAAGAATTTATATCTGTAGGCATTGGATGTAGGGTCTATAAACATCATTTGGGATAAGGTAATTGATAGTAATATTCAGATCTTCTGTATCTCCATTGATATACTCTGTCAACCACTGTTGTTCTGTCAGTTACTGAGAGTAGTGTTAAAGATTACAGTTATGGTTATGGATTTGCTCTGTAGTTTTGCCAGACCATTCTTCATGTATTTTGCTGTCCCATTATTTCCATGATTGGGGGAATGCATATTTATACACATTATGTTTTCCTGATATATTGAGCCTGTAATCATTATGAAATGTCACTTTTGACCTCTGGTAATATTCCTTGTCTTGATATCTATTTGCTTCTATATTTAGATAATTACTTTAGTCACTCCATCTTTATTATAATTCAATACATAATTTTCCTTTCTTTAATTTCAATGTTTTTGTGTCTTTAACATATATCTTTAGTAAATGCATATACTTGAGTTTAGATCTTCCATCTAGTCTGAAAATCTCAGTCTTTTAACTGTTTTATTGACTTATAATTATTTAAATTGTTGATTTTTGATTTTTGATTTATATTAATGGACTACATTTTTAAAGCGGTTTTTAACTTTACAGAAAAATTAGGTGAAAGTACAGAGAGTTCCCGTATACTCCCTCACTTCTCCAGACATGCTATTTCCTCTGTTATTAGTGTCTAGTATTAATGTGGTACATTTGTTACAATTGATGAGCCAATATTGTTACATTTTTGTTAACTAAAGTCTTTATACTAGGGTTCACTCTTTGTGTTGTACATTCTATAAGTTTTGATGAATGTATAACTACATGTATCCACTGCTACAGTATTACACAGAATAGTTTCACTAAAAGTGCCCTCTTCTCTATTTATTCCTCCATCCCTCCCGCCAAGCCCCTGGCAACCATTGATCTTTTAACTGTCTTTCCCATTAGGTTTGTTCTTGTTTTCATTATGTTTCCATTGTTTTGTCTTCTTGAGAATGTCATATAATTGGAATCCTACTGTGTGCATCCTGTTCAGATTGGATTCTTTCACTTAGCATATGTATTTAATGTTTTCCCATGTCTTTTCATGGCTTGAAGCTCATTCCTTTTTAGCACTGGACAATGTTCCATTACCTGAATGTATCCATTCGCCTAATGTTTATCCATTCACCTAATGAAGGACATCTTGGTCGCTTCAAATTTTGGCAATTATGAATAAATCTATAGACATTGAAGTGCAAGTGTTTATGTAAACATAAGTTTTCAGCTTATGTTTTTAATTTATGGTAAATACCATAAATTGCAACTGTTGGGTTGTATGTTTAGTTTTGTAGGAAACTGTCAAGCTGTATTCCAAAGTGGAGGACTTCCAACATTCATAATGAATATGAATTCCTGTTGTTCCACATCCTCACCAGCATTTGGTGTTTTGGATATTAGCCATTCTGAAAGGAAGGAGTATGTGTTTTTTTGTTTTCATTTGCAATTCTCTGGAAACATCTGATGTTGAGCATTTTATCATGTGCCTATTTGCCATCTCTATATCTTTTTTGGTGAGTCTATTCAGATATTTTACCCGTATTTTAGTTAGGTCGTTTATTTTCTTCTGGTTGAGTTTTTAAAATTCTTTATATATTTTAGATATCTGTCCGGTACTTTATGTGTGTTTTACAAATATTTTCTCCCAGTCCGTGTCTTGTCTTTTCATTCCCATGATAGTGTATTTCACAGAGCAGATATTTTAAAATTTAATAAAGTTCAACTTTTTTTTTCATGGATTATGCATTTCCTGTTGTAACAAAAATTTATCACCAAACCTAAGATCACCTAGACTTTCTTCTGTGTTATCTTTTAGGAGTTTTACAGCTTAGTTTTATATTATAGGTCTCTGATCCATTTTGAGTTGATTTTCTTGAAATCTGTAAGATCTGTGTTTAGATTCTTTGTTTCTTTCTTTTTTTTTGCCCGTGGGTGTCCAATTGTTCCAGCACCATTTGGTGAAAGACTATGTTTGCTCCATTGTAGTTGCCATTGTTCCTTTGTCAAAGGTCGTTGACTATATTTATGTGAATCTATTTCTGGGCTCTGTCTTCTGTTCCCTTGATTTGTCTATTCTTTCATACTGTCTTGATTACTGTAGCTTTATAGTAAGTCGTGAAATCAGTTAATCTCAGTCTTCCAACTTTATTCTTCTCCTTCAATACTGTGCTGGCTATTCTGGATCTTTTGCTTCTCCATATAAACTTCAGAATTATTTTGTCAATATCCATAAAATAACTTGTTGGGATTTAGATTCAGAATGCATTGAATCTATAGATCAAGTTGGGAAGAAGTGATGTTTTGACAGTATTAAGCCTTTCTATATATGAACATATCTCTTGATATCTTTAATCCTTTTTTGATTACATTCACCAGAGTTTTATAGTCTTTCTCCTATAGATCTTGTACATGTTTTGTTAGACTTATGCTAAGTATTTTATTTTTGGGGTGCTAATGTAAATGGTATTTGTGTTTTCAATTTCAAATTCTACTTGTTCAGTGTTGGTAGTCCTTTTTTCTAAAATTGTTATCTATGAAATGGATATTTTCTATAACCAATCTGTCTTTGATTTCATCAATACTTTTTCAAATCTGTTGTTAAGTTCATATACTGAATTTTTAGGAATATATTAAAATTTTCAATTTTAGAATTTCCATTTGGTTCTTTTTCAAAGATTTTTCTTAAGATTATATATATGCATTTCCTTACATATTTTAATATACTTATAATAGTTTATTTAAATTCCTTTTCTACTAGGTATGTTGTCTTGGTCACCTCAAGTTATTTTTCTATTGACTTTTTTATGAGTATGTATCAAATTTTCCTGTTTCTTTATATATCTATATTGGTTATTTTTAATTTGAAATTTTGTACAATATATTCAGAAACCCTATTATGTCTCTAAAGAATGATTTTTTTCTGGCAGACAGTTAAATCCCAGACTGGGTTTGCCTGCAGACAACAGGAGCTGAAATTTCTGCTGAGATTTTTCAGTTTCCAAAGCTTTTTCTTTGTTAGCACCCCTCTGGCCTTCCCTGTGGTTGTATAGTTTAGTGGTCAGCAAAGGGTTTGGATAGATTTTATATGCTGATTCTGTCACTCCCCTCCCTTGATTCCCTCCTTCCCATGTTTTCTTCTAACTGTCTAGATTTTCACCCAGCCTCAAGCTGTGCTGTGACATATCAAGCCAGTAAGGCAGTGGCTTTCTGCCTCCCAACAGCACATGTGTTAGAGATTGTCATGAATGAAGACTCACAAATTTGTTTTCACAAGTGTAGTTTCAATTATAGAATCCTCTTTAGTATTAGTCTTCTTTTACTTACTTTCCATTGCCTTTAAGTTGATTTTCCCCCAGATTTTCAGTCAGAACTTTAATCTGAATTAACTACTTTATGTGGATAGTGAAGGAATTCAGGACATGCCATCCTGATAGATGCCACTTTGGTATAGTATTTTGAGCTGAGGGCTCTCTCTGAACCCCTTCATCTGCCTAAAGAGAGCTTATTCAAAAGGAACTCAGTCATCATAAATCCCTTCCATGGGAGTTTCATCAACCGGGAAAGATTGACTCAATACAGAAAGAAAACCAGAGGTCGACATCACACCTAGACAAACTTTTTACATTTTGGTATTTTATCAGTACATGGCAATATACAGCTCTTACTGAAACAAGACATTAAGTTTTGAACACTTTTTAAATTTTATTTATTTAGTCATAAAATTGCTTTACAATGTTGTGTTAGTTTCTGCTGTACAACAAAGTGAATCAGCTATATGCATACATATATCCCCTCCCTCTCGGACCTCCCTCCCACCCTTCCCATCCCACCCATCTAGGTCATCACAGAGTACTGAGCTGAGCTCCCTGTGCAATACAGCAGGTTCCTACTAGCTGTCTGTTTTACACAGGGTATTGTATTTATGTCAAACCTAATCTCCCAATTTGTCCCACCCTCCCCTTTGCCACCATGTCCACATGTCCATTCTCTACATCTATGTCTCTATTGCTGCCCTACAAATAGGTTCATCTGTACCATTTTCTATATTGCACATATATGCATTAATATACAATATTTGTTTTTCCCTTTCTGCCTTACTTCACTCTGTATGACAGACTCTAGGTTCATCCATATCTCTACAAATGACCCAATTTTGTTCCTTTTTATGGCTAATATTCCATTGTATATATGTGCCACATCTTCTTTATCCATTCATCTGTTGATGGACACTTAGGTTGCTTCCATGTCCTGGCTATTGTAAATAGTGCTGCAGTGAACATTGTGGTACATGACTCTTTTTGAATTATGGTTTTCTCAGGGTATATGCCCAGTAATGGGATTGCTGGGTCATATGGTAGTTCTGTTTTTAGTTTTTAAAGGAATCTCCATACTGTTCTCCATAGTGGCTGTAACAATTTACATTCCCACCAACAATGTAAGAGGGTTCCCTTTTCTCCGCACCCTCTCCAGCATTTATTGTTTCTAGATTTTTTGATAATGGTCATTCTAACTGGCGTGAGGTGATAACTCATTGTAGTTTTGATTTGCATTTCTCTAATAATTAGTGATGTTGAACATCTTTTCATGTGCCTCTTGGCCATCTGTATGTCTTCCTTGGTGAAATGTCTATTTAGGTTTTTTTAAATAAGATTCAGGGTATACTTACTCTACTATCCAGTAATTTTATTCCTAGTTATTGACTCAGCTTGAATCATCTGCGTTCTAGGAGACAGATGGTAAGAGGGAGGGAGTTCTTCCAGGAAGTCTCAGGGGAAATATTAAGCTCAGGCACCCAAAGAGGCTAGACCTCAAGGGGTAGTGTTCCATGCTCCAGGGACAGTAAGGCAGTGCTAGGGAGGAAGAGCTGAAAGGAGGTGGTCACAGTGTGTCCTGGCAGCCTGGAGAGTGCTGTGGTGAAAGGTCAGATAGCAGAGGTGATCAGGGTGATTGCAAGTTCGATTACTTTGAGCAAATAAGTTTGTTGATTAGGCAAATAAATTAATACATTAAGAATAATTGGATTTGCAATTATCTTACCTACTGAGAAATGATTTACAAACAAGGGAGGAGGAAAATGCTAGTTAGAACCTTGAGATTTTCATTTGGAATTGCAAGTATGGGTATGAACCCTTTTTTAAAAAAATAGACTATCCCTAATTATTCATGGATTCAGTATTTGAGAATTCATGTACTTGCTAAAATTTATCTCTAACCCCACAATAAATACAGCACCCCCATGGTCATTTGTGGCCATGGACAGAACAGTGAACAGTTTGAGTTGAGTGACTTGCATGTTCCCAGCTGAGGTCGACCAAGGCGATGCTCTGCCTTCTGTTTCAACTATCATACTGTAAACACACTTCCTCTTCTTGGTCTGTTTAGTTCTACGGTGTTCATATTTTTGTGCTTTTGCTGTTTCCAGTCATAGTGCTGAAGTTTGTCTAGCTTTCGTAAGGGCAAGAAGGCTATGATGTGCCTTATGGAGAAAATATGTGTGTTAAATATGCTTCCTTCAGGCATGAATTGTGCTGTTGGTCATGAGTTCAGTGCCAATGAATCAATGATATATATTGTGTACCATGTTTTTAAACGAAACACACATAAAACAACAAGGTTATATGTTGACCAATTGGTGAAAATGTGACCAGAGACTCAAAGGAACCTGACCCTACATTCTCAGGGGCACTGGTTCAGTATTCCCTAATTTGTAATTTTCAGTGACTTGATAGCACATAACTACTACTGTGAATAATGAGAATCAACTCTGTATGTGAGTGCCGGTGAATTCTATTCACAGATGGGCATAGACTCATTGATATCTACTTAGCAATGTTCTTGGCTTCCAAATAGCAACTGCATTAAATCATAAGAATTTTTGTCCAAGAATACCTTATACTAAGAAGTAAAGATATGTTCAAAGAATGACAAAGACGTCAAAAGTATACATGAGCCTACTTGATGGTTCTCTCATTAAGCAAATCTAGGACAATTTGAACATCAAAATCAATGACAGTATCAGATGATACCCCATTTAATAAAATAGGAACCTGAGTCCATACTGATATAAATATTTTAAATAAGGGAGGAAAAAAGTCATATTTAATAAAATAACTAAAAACAAGGAGGGAATGATAGTCATAATTTGGAAGATTATAATCATGGCTGAGGTTTCGCTGAGGAACAGTATGCTGGTATAATATTGAAATCTCAACGATGACTTCACCCTAAAGAAACCTGAGTCTGGTTATGAGGCAACATCCTCCAGACCCAAAAAGGACTCATCCTCACAGCATAAAAAGCCTGCAAACTTGCAAGACTATTAAGGACATAACAGAAGGAGATATATGTGTGTGGGTTTATCTCTGGGCTTTCTATCCTGTTCCATTGATCTGTATTTCTGTTTTTGTGCCAGTACGATATGGTCTTGATTACTGTAGCTTTGTAGTATAGTCTGAAATCAGGGAGCCTGATTCCTCCAGCTCCATTTCTCTTTCTCAAGATTGCTTTGGCTATTCGGGGTCTTTTGTGTTTCCATACAATTGTGAAATTTTTTGTTCTAGTTCTGTGAAAGATGCTGCTGGTAGTTTGATAGGGATTGCATTGAATCTGTAGATTGCTTTGGGTAGTAGAGTCATTTTCACAATGTTGATTCTTCCAATCCAAGAACATGGTATATCTCTCCATCTGTTTGTATCATCTTTAATTTCTTTCATCAGTGTCTTATAAAGACTTGCATACAAGTCTTTTGTCTCCTTAGGTAGGTTTATTCCTAGGTATTTTATTCTTTTTGTTACAATGATAAATGGGAGTGTTTCCTTAATTTCTCTTTCAGATTTTTCATCATTAGTGTATAGGAATGCAAGAGATTTCTGTGCATTCATTTCATAACCTGCTACTTTACCAAATTTATTAATTAGCTCTAGTAGTTTTATGGTAGCATCTTTAGGATTCTCTATGTGTAGCATCATGTCATCTGCAAACAGTGACAGCTTTACTTCTTGTTTTCCGATTTGGATTCCTTTTATTTCTTTTTCTTCTCTGATTGCTGTGGCTAAAACTTCCAAAACTATGTTGAATAATAGTGCTGAGAGTGGGCAACCGTATCTTATTCCTGATCTTAGTGGAAATGGTTTCATATTTTAAGGAGGCAAGAATATACAATGCAGAGAAGACAGCCTCTTCAGTAAGTGATGCTGGGAAAACTGGACAGCTACATGGAAAAGAATGAAATTAGAACACTCCTTAACACCATACACAAAAATAAACTCAAAATGGATTAAAGACCTAAATGTAAGGCCAGACACTGTCAAACTCTTAGAAGAAAGCATAGGCAGAACACTCTATGACATAAATCACAGCAAGATCCTTTTTGACCCACCTCCTAGAGAAATGGAAATAAAAACAAAAATAAACAAATGGGACCTAATGAAAGTAAAAGCTTTTGCACAGCAAAGGAAACCATAAACAAGATGAAAAGGCAGCACTCAGGATGGGAGAAAATATTTGCAAATGAAGCAACTGACAAATGATTAACCTCCAAAATTTACATGCAGCTCAATATCAAAAAGCAAACAACCGAATCCAAAAATGGGCAGAAGACCTAAATAGACATTCCTCCAAAGAAGATATACAGATTGTCAACAAACACATGAAAGAATGCTCAACATCACTAATCATTACAGAAATACAGATCAAAACTGCACTGAGGTATCACCTCACACCACTCAGAATGGCCATCATCAAAAAATCTACAAACAGGCCCCGGAGGAAGATGGCGGAAGAGTAAGACGCGGAGATCACCTTCCTCCCCACAGATACATCAGAAATTCATCTACACGTGGAACAACTCCTACAGAACACCTACTGAACGCTGACAGAAGACCTCAGACCCCCCAGAAGGCAAGAAAGTACCCACGTACCTGGGTAGGGCAAAAGAAAAAAGAATAAACAGAGACAAAAGGATAGGGACGGGACCTGCACCAGTGGGAGGGAGCCGTGAAGGAGGAAAGGTTTCCACACACTACAAGCCCCTTCGCGGGCGGAGACTGCAGGTGGCGAAGGGGGAAAGCTTCGGAGTAGCAGAGGAGATCACAGCAACAGGGGTGTGGAGGGCAAAGCGGAGAGATTCCAGCACAGAGGATCGGTGCCCTCAGGCACACACCAGCCCGAGAGGCTTGTCTGCTTGGCCGCTGGGGCGGGCGGGGCTGGGAGCTGAAGCTCGGGGTATTGACTTTCAGTCGGAGCGCAGGGAGAGGACGGGCTGGCGGCAGGAAGAGAGCCTGAAGGGGTTAGTGCACCACAGCTAGCCCGGAGGGAGTCCGGGGAAAGGGTCTGGAGCTGCCGAAGAGGCAAGAGACGTTTTCTTCCCTTTTGTTTCCTGGTGCGCGAGGAGAGGGCATTAAGAGGGCTGCTTGGGGAAGTGCCAGAGACGGGCGCGAGCCGCGGCTAAAGGCGCGGACCCCGGAGACGGGCGTGGGACGCTGGGGCTGCTGCTGCCGCCGCCGCGGGGCCTGTGTGCGAGCGCGGGACACTGTCCGCCCCGCCACTGTCGGGGTCCCGGGACCCGGGGACGGCTTTCCCGGGAAAGCGCACGGAGCGCCACGGGCTGCTGCAACGTCACGCCGGCCTCTGCCGCCGCAGGCCCGCCCCACACTGCGCGCCCCTCCCTCCCCTCTGCCTGAGTGAGCCAGAGCCCCCGAATCAGCGGCTCCTTTAAACCCGTCCTGTCTGAGTGAAGAACGGACGCCCTCCGGCGACCTACGCGCAGAGGCGGGGCCAGGTCCAAGGCTGAGACCCGGGAGCTGTGAGAGCAGAGAAGAGACAGGGAAATCTCTCTGTGCAGCCTTGGAGGCAGCGGATTAAAGCTCCACGGTCCATTTGATGTGCCCTGCGTATGTGGAGTGCATGAATGGACAGCGAATCATCCCAAATTGAGGAAGTGGACTTTGAGGACAAGATTTAAGACTTTCCCCCCTTTTCCTCTTTTTACAAGGAATTATCCCAAATTAAGGAGGTGGACTTAGAGAGCAAGATTTCAGACTTCTCGCCCTTTTCCTCTTTTTACAACGAATTATCCCAAATTGAGGAGGTGGACTTGGAGAGCAAGATTTTTTATTTTCCCCCCTGCTCTCTTTTTGTGAATGTGTATGTGTATTCTTCTGTGTAAGATTCTCTCTGTATAGCTTTGCTTCCACCATATGTCCCAGGGCTCTATCTGTACTTTTTTTTTCAATAATTACTTTTTAATTTTAATAACGCTACTATATTTCATACTTTATTCTATTTTACTTTACCTGCTCTTTCTTTTTTTCCTACCTTCCCTTCCTCGCTCCCTCCCTCTGCCCTCCTTTCCTTTCTCTCTTTCTTTCCTTCCTCCCTCCCTCCCACCCTTCTTCCTTTCACTTTCTTTTTCTTTCCTTCCTCCCTCCCTCCCTCCTGTCTTTCTTTCTTTCTTTCCTTCCTCCCTCCCTCCCTCCGTTCTTCCATTTACTCTTCCTTTTTCTTTCCTTCCTCCCTCCCTCCCTCCCTCCTTTCTTTCTTTCTTTCTTTCCATCCTTCCTCCCTCCCTCCTTTCTTTCTTCCTTCCATCCTTCCTTTCTTTCTCTCTCTCTTTCTTTCTTCTACTAATTCTTTCTTTCTACCTTTTCTCCCTTTTATTCTGAGCCGGGTAGATGAAAGGCTCTTGGTGCTGCAGCCAGGAGTCAGTGCTGTGCCTCTGAAGTGGGAGAGCCAACTTCAGGACACGGGTCCACAAGAGACCTCCCAGCTCCACATAATATCAAGCAGCGAAAATCTCCCAGAGATCTCCATCTCAACACCAGCACCCAGCTTCAGTCAACGACCAGCAAACTACAGTACTGGTCACTCTATGCCAAGCAACTAGCAAGGCAGGAACACAACCCCACCCATTAACAGAGAGGCTGCCTAAAAACATAATAAGGCCACAGGCACCCCAAAACACACCACCAGACGTGGACCTGTCCACCAGAAAGACAAGATGGAGCCTCAACCACCAGAACACAGGCACTAGTCCCCCCCACCAGGAAGCCTACACAACCTACTGAAACAACCTTAGCCACTGGGGACAGACACCAAAAACAATGGGAACTACGAATCTGCAGCCTGCAAAAAAGGAGACCCCAAACACAGTAAGATAAGCAAAATGAGAAGACAGAAAAACACACAGCAGGTGAAGGAGCAAGATAAAAACCTACCAGACCTAACAAATGAAGAGGTAATAGGCAGTCTACCTGAAAAAGAATTCAGAATAATGATAGTAAAGCTGATCCAAAATTCTATTTCCAAGATCCAAAATCTTGGAAATAGAATAGACAAAATGCAAGAAACAGTTAACAAGGACCTAGAAGAACTAAAGATGAATCAAGCATCGATTAAAAACAAAATAAATGGGGGCTTCCCTGGTGGCGCAGTGGTTGAGAATCCGTCTGCCGATGCAGGGAACACGGGTTCGTGCCCCGGTCCGGGAAGATCCCACATGCCGCGGAGCGGCTGGGCCCGTGAGCCATGGCTGCTGAGCCTGAGCGTCCGGAGCCTGTGCTCCACAACGGGAGAGGACACAGCAGTGAGAGGCCTGCGTACCGCAAAAAAAATAAATAAATAAATAAAATAAAAAATAAAAATAAAAACACAATAAATGAAATGAAAAATACTCTAGATGGGATCAATAGCAGAATAACTGAGGCAGAAGAACGGATAAGTGAGGTGGAAGATAAAATAGTGGAAATAACTGATGCAGAGCAAAATAAAGAAAAAAGAATGAAAAGAACAGAGGACAGTCTCAGAGACCTCTGGGACAACATTAAACGCACCAACATTCGAATTATAGGGGTTCCAGAAGAAGAAGAGAAAAAGAAAGGGACTGAGAAAATATTTGAAGAGATTATAGTTGAAAACTTCCCTAATATGGGAAAGGAAATAGTTAATCAAGTCCAGGAGGCACAGAGAGTCCCATACAGAATAAATCCAAGGAGAAATATGCCAAGACACATATTAATCAAACTGTCAAAAATTAAACACAAAGAAATCATATTAAAAGCAGCAAGGCAAAAACAACAAATAACACACAAGGGAATCCCCATCAGGATAACAGCTGATCTCTCAGCAGAAACTCTACAAGCCAGAAGGGAGTGGCAGGACATAATTAAAGTGATGAAGGAGAGAAACCTGCAACCAAGATTACTCTACCCAGCAAGGATCTCATTCAGATTTGATGGAGAAATTAAAACGTTTACAGACAAGCAAAAGCTGAGAGAGTTCAGCACCACCAAACCAGCTTTACAACAAATGCTAAAGGAACTTCTCTAGGCAAGAAACACAACAGAAGGAATATACCTACAATAACAAACCCAAAGCAATTAAGGAAATGGGAATAGGAAAATACATTTCGATAATTACCTTAAATGTAAATGGACTAAATGCTCCCAGCAAAAGACACAGATTGGCTGAATGGATACAAAAACAAGACCCATATATATGCTGTCTACAAGAGACCCACTTCAGACCTAGAGACACATACAGATTGAAAGTAAGGGGATGGAAAAAGATATTCCATGCAAATGGAAATCAAAAGAAAGCTGGAGTAGCAATTCTTATATCAGACAAAATAGACTTTAAAATAAAGACTATTAGAAGAGACAAAGAAGGACACTACATAATGATCAAGGGATCGATCCAAGAAGAACATATAACAATTGTAAATATTTATGCACCCAACATAGGAGCACCTCAATACATAAGGCAAATACTAACAGCCATAAAAGGGGAAATCGACAGTAACACAATCATAGTAGGGGACTTTTTTTTTTTTTTTGGTGGTACACGGGCTTCTCACTGCTGTGGCCCCTCCCGTTGCGGAGCACAGACTCCGGACGCACAGGCTCAGCGGCCATGGCTCACGGGCCCAGCCGCTCTGCGGCATGTGGGATCTTCCCGGACCAGGGCACGAACCCGCGTCCCCTGCATAGGCAGGCGGACTCTCAACCACTGCGCCACCAGGGAAGCCCTATAGTAGGGGACTTTAACACCCCACTTTCACCAATGGACAGATCATCCAAAATGAAAATAAATAAGGAAACACAAACTTTAAATGATACATTAAACAAGATGGACTTAATATTTATAGGACATTCCATCCAAAAACAACAGAATACACATTTTTCTCAAGTGCTCATGGAACATTCTCCAGGATAGATCATATCTTGGGTCACAAATCAAGCCTTGGTAAATTTAAGAAAATTGAAATTGTATCAAGTATCTTTTCCGACCACAATGCTGTGAGACTAGACATCAATTACAGGAAAAGATCTGTAAACACGTGGAGGCTAAACAATACACTACTCAATAACGAAGTGATCACTGAAGAAATCAAAGAGGAAATTAAAAAATACCTAGAAACAAATGACAATGGAGACACGATGACCCAAAACCTATGGGATGCAGCAAAAGCAGTTCTAAGGGGTAAGTTTATAGCAATACAATCCCACCTTAAGAAACAGGAAACATCTCGAGTAAACAACCTGACCCTGCACCTAAAGCAACTAGAGAAAGAAGAACAAAAAACCCCCAAAGCTAGCAGAAGGAAAGAAATCATAAAGATCAGATCAGAAATAAATGAAAAAGAAATGAAGGAAACGATAGCAAAGATCAGTAAAACTAAAAGCTGGTTCTTTGAGAAGATAAACAAAATTGACAAACCATTAGCCAGACTCATCAAGAAAAAAAGGGAGAGGACTCAAATCAATAGAATTAGAAATGAAAAAGGAGAAGTAACAACTGACACTGCAGAAATACAAAAGATCATGAGAGATTACTACAAGAAACTCTATGCCAATAAAATGGACAACCTGGAAGAAATGGACAAATTCTTAGAAATGCACAACCTGCCAAGACTGAATCAGGAAGAAATAGAAAATATGAATAGACCAATCACAAGCACTGAAATTGAAACTGTGATAAAAAATCTTCCAACAAACAAAAGCCCAGGACCAGATGGCTTCACAGGCGAATTCTATCAAGCATTTAGAGAAGAGCTAACACCCATCCTTCTCAAACTCTTCCAAACAATTTCAGAGGAAGGAACACTCCCAAACTCATTCTACGAGGCCACCATCACCTTGATACCAAAACCAGGCAAGGATGTCACAAAGAAAGAAAACTACAGGCCAATATCACTGATGAACACAGATGCAAAAATCCTCAACAAAATACTAACAAACAGAATCCAACAGCACATTAAAAGGATCATACACCATGATCAAGTGGGGTTTATTCCAGGAATGCAAGGATTCTTCAATATACACAAATCAATCAATGTGATACACCATATTAACAAGATGAAGGAGAAAAACCATATGATCATCTCAATAGATGCAGAGAAAGCTTTCGACAAAATTCAACACCCATTTATGATAAAAACCCTGCAGAAAGTAGGCATAGAGGGAACTTTCCTCAACATAATAAAGGCCATATATGACAAACCCACAGCCAACATTGTCCTCAGTGGTGAAAAACTGAAACCATTTCCACTAAGGTCAGGAACAAGACAAGGCTGCCCATTCTCACCACTCTTATTCAACCTAGTTTTGGAAGTTTTAGCCACAGCAATCAGAGAAGAAAAGGAAATAAAAGGAATCCAAATTGGAAAAGAAGAAGTAAAGCTGTCACTGTTTGCAGATGACATGATACTATACATAGAGAATCCTAAAGATGCTAAATCCTAAAGATGCTCTGATAAACCATCAGATTTCTTTACTTAGCAGAGGATTTATGTTCTTTTTGTCCATATTTTCACACAGTTTTTAAATGTGCTAGATGAACTGGTCTTTGACAATAAAGTTAGCCATTTTTTTAGTGTTATCCAGAATTTTTTTTCATTTTTATCATCAAGAATTGTTGATCCAGCAATTCCACTTCTGGGTATTTATCTGAATGAAATGAAAACAGTACTCAAAAAGATATATGCACCCCCATGCTCATTGCAGTATTGTTTACAATAGCCAAGATATGAAAACAACCTAAATGTTCATCTGTGAATGAATGGATAAAGAAAATTTGGTGTATATATGTACAATGGAATATTATTCAGCCATAAAAAGGAAGGAATGGGCTTCCCTGGTAGTGCAGTGGTTGGGAGTCCGCCTGCCGATGCGGGGGACGCAGGTTCGTGCCCCGGTCCGGGGGGATCCCACATGCCGTGGAGCGGCTGGGCCTGTGGGCCATGGCCACTGGGCCTGCGCGTCCGGAGCCTGTGCTCCACAGCGGGAGAGGCCACGGCAGTGAGAGGCCCGCATAACGCAAAAAAATTTAAAAAAAATAAAAATTTTTTTTAAAAAAAGGAAGGAAATCTTGTCATTTCGAACAACATGAATGGACTTCCAGGGGATTGTGCTAAGTGAAATAACTCAGGCAAAAGAAAGACAAATACCATATGATCTCACTTATATGTAGAATCTAAATTTTTAAAAATCTCATAGATGTAGATAACAGATGAGTAGTTGCCAGAATCGGGCGGAAAAATAAGTTAAGGGGGTCAAATAGTACATATTTCCAGTAATAAAATAAGTAAGTAATGGGGATGTAATGCACAGCATGATGACTATAATTAATAATACTATATTGCATATTTGAAAGTTGCTAAGAGAGTAGGTCTTAAAATTTCTCATTAAAAAAAAGTTCTCATTATTAGAGAAAAGAAATAAAAAAGAATTGTTGGCACCTGTATCTTTCTGTGAAGATGCAGTTCTATATTGTAATGTTAGGATTTTCCTTCCTTATTTTTTTTTAACAGTTGAAACTTCTGAAACAGACTATTGATGGGGCACCATAAATACAGACGCCAATATAGTCCCTCTAAGACAGACCTTTCTAGGTATAAAGACAAAAATGCAAAGTATATACTTCTGTTTGTCTCAGCAGTCCTTTGCAACAGAATAAAATTTCTCTTTAATTTCACCATCATTTACAAATCTTGAAAATGCTACGACATGATACTTACTGCTAAAATCTGTTTACTCATCATCTGAATAGAGAAACTGCTGGTTTTCAGTTATAGTACAAAACCTTTTCAGCATTGTATTGACTTTTCCTGCTGTTTGAGAATGTAATCTTTGAAATTTTATACACTGCAACTTGTCCTAGAATTTTACTCCCTATAATTTTACATGCTGGTATTATTAGATTCTCTCCAGTGGCATCAGTTTTCCTTTCCTGGGCATTAATTACTTTTACTGAGTAACTTGCTTCCTGATAATTTTTATTAAATGTGACTCTTAAAAATAAAACCTTTATTTTTGTTTGTTTTGAGATTCCAATGGCACTTTAAAATAATCAGTACTTTTTTTTGTTAAGTAACATTTTTAGTTAAGTTCTCTTCCAGTTTTGATGGATCTATAGCTTTCTTTGTAAATTATTTGTTGCAGACCTCCTAAAAAAGAAATAGGACAACTTAGATCACCTACCCATGTAAAAAATGTTGCGAGTAGCTTTCATTACACAAGCAAACTTTTGTGTTTTTTGTTGCAATAGTGTATAAACATGCTTTAGAAGTTTATAATTTTTCATCCTAATCTTATCAGAACATAGGTTTAGGCTTAAGCTGTTCTTCTATATCAAAAATCATATTTAAAAGTCACTATTTTGGATTGGCAAAGCAATGAAAACATATATTCATAAAATGTAAAACAGAAGGACATGATACATTACAAAACAGAAAAAAAACAATTCAACCCATATCTGACCTACATAATCCATGTTTTGCAGTGTTTAAAAAAACCCAGCAAGTATGGTATGGAGAATGGCAAGTAAGTTGTGGTGTATGAAATGCCTATACATATAGAATAACAGTCTCTCCTATGTTATATTACCTTGTAAAAGTTGTCCCTACCCTCGAGTTGGTCTGCATGAATTAAAGAGAAACTGAGGAAGATAATTAGAGAGGAAAAGCTAACAGAGCTGCTTGGTCCACGTCCATTACTGTAGACTTTAACATCACATGGTGCTCCAAGTTTAAAAAAAAAAAAACCTAAGTTTTTTTTCCCACTACCACTATCTCTCATAAAACTTATAGTGACGTTTCATAACACCTTAGATTTCTACAAAACTTCATTTGAAAACCTATTAATGTATATATGTGTGGGGGGGGTGTATTTAAAACTATATGTACCTAAATATTACTACTTTACTATATATCATTATATTAGTATACATACATATGTTACCATATATGTATATGTACATTATTATACATGTATATACATACAGAGAAGGAGAAAAACCCGTGGGTTAGATAATAGCATTACCTCATTGAAAAGTTTTACGATTTTTTATAATTGTACATTGGTTAGATAATTATGTAAGAGGATGTCTAGAATGCAGAAGGCAATGCAGCATGATGCTTCCCACTTAATTTCCAATGTTTTTGAGAGAGAGAAAGATACTAAATCCAGTGGACAAAATGTAATCAGTTGAGGACTCTGGAGAAAAGTATATGGACATACCTTACATTACTTTTGCAACTTTTCTAAGTTTTTATTTATATAAAAATGAAAGTCATATAGAATGTACCACAGCAAAAGTTAACTCTGTGGCGTTGGATGGTAAAGATGTATCAGTGCAGCTGCATCAGTTGTAACAAGTGTACCCTTCTGGTGGGGGATGTTGGTCATGGAGAAGGCTATGCGTGTGTGGTGGCAGGGGTTATATGGGAAACCTCTGTACCTTCTGCTCCATATTGCTGCAAACCTAAAACTACTCTAAAAATGTAAGACCATAAAAATATAAAGCCAAGGCATCAAAAAATGGAAAAAGATTAAAAGTCACAAGAAATGAAAAGTCTGCATGTACAGCACATGAAGACAACTAATATTTCTTTTATTTTTGTAGCCTTCCTAGTTCCTAAATTAAGAATGCTATTAAAAAGATGTAAGAAGTTCTTGTAAATTTTCATACTGATCTTCAAAAATAGGTATTTTTGAGCTAATCAGTTAAGGGTCACCTCCAGTATTGAAATGTAGAATTAACTGGTCCCTCTCTTATTCCCCTTAATATTCAGAATATAAATTTATCACAGCCTCGTAGCATTTTATAACACTTACATTTAACATGTCTGAAGTCAGACATTGCCTTTATATGTTGTTGTGAAGCACTGAGTCTAGTTCACAGTAGGGACATAATATTTATTTAATTAATCAAAGTATGCATTAATACATTTGTGCTTTAAAAAATCATTTCATAACTGAGAAGTAATTAAAAATTGGTTTATTTGTCATCTACTAAAATTTTGACTAGAGATGATTTAAACTTTCATTAGTGAATTAAAATTAAACTGTGATAAAATAGTAATTTTCATATTCATATAAAGTGAATTTTTATAGAATCGAAGGAAATATAATTAGAAGTTAGAAAACATAAGTTTTGGGGTTATCACTGATATCTTGTGAGTTGAAATAGCCATCTCTTCTGATACCCACGATTCCTTTATTACTAATATGAGGAGATAGAGCTAAATAATCATAAAGGCTCCTCTCAGTTCTAAAATATTCTAAAGATTCTCACAAGAATCTAAAGCACTAGACATCCAAAATATGCAAAACACACACAAACACATTCATGCACTCACTCATGTGTTCACACAATCATACCTTAATTTTGGAAGTAAAGAATACCTAATGCATTTCAGTGCCAGTCATATCCAGGTAATAACTATGCTGTTTGACATTTCTCTAAGAACTCCAAGTATATTTAGATAAAGAAAAATAAATTTAGACCATTGCAATATGAAATCTAAATAGTCATGAGCTATATGTTTTTTCTGTACCAAGTTTTGTATTAATTTTCCAAATGATAGGGTTGAAAATTCTGTTTCAAGAAGATAAATTGACATACATTTCTTTTCCTTTTTCTGAATACACAATTAAAATGAAAGTAAATGAAATGGAAGGGTATAATATCACAATAAAAGAAAAAACAAATGGGGTACCACCAGGAGACAAATGTTTCAACATGATATAAGTCCTAGAGAGCTGATCAATGAGGAGTAACCAAAGATTGAGGGCAGAGGAAGGTGTAACCAAATTCTTATAGAGAAAGGTCAAGCCAAAAATAAGACATACTTCCATGGATAACCTTGGAGATGATCAGTATTAAATGCCAGGGGGCTCCCCTGGTGGCACAATGCTTGAGAATCCACCGGCCAATGCAGGGGACATGGGTTCAATCCCTTGTCCAGGAAGATCCCACATGCCACAGAACAACTACACCCGTGAGCCACAACTACTGAGCCTGCATGCCACAACTACTGAAGCCTATGCGCCTAGAGCCCATGCTTCAGAACAAGAGAAGCCACCAGAATGAGAAGCCTATGCACTGCAATGAAGAGTAGCCCCTGCTTACCACAACTAGAGAAACCCTGCACACAGCAACGAAGACCCAACACAGCCAAAAATAAAAAAATAAATTCATTAAAAAAAAAAGAAATGCCAGGAATAAGTCAGGTTAGATGGGAGTCAGGGGAGAAAACAAATATTAATGAAACTGTGTCTGGAATAGTAAACCTCTCCCCTTCAACACTGATGCAAAGCCTTTTTACACAGAAAACTGACTTCTGCCACCCAGGAAAAGAGAAACAAAGTGAATGGCACCAGGGGAAAAAAGAGAGTTCTTCCCATATAGGCACTTAGGCAACCCCTGTTATAAAAGCCAGCCCCATCCTCCGATCACACCCTGGAGCACTGAATCCCTATCAACACTGCACCAAAGTACACAGTGTTCCTGGGTCATTCTTTCATTGTCTCATTGTTGAATATCTCATACATTTGAGGAAAGCCTAAAACATGGCATAGAGAGAACAAGATATATAAACAAATAAGATCTTCCTCAAGTGAATATCTTTAGAGAAATTTGAGAAGACATTATATACAAAGAAAGGGTGACGCTATTCAAAAGAGAAGAAATGAGATACAGAGACAGAGAAGTATTGGAAAATGGAAGTATGGTTGCTGAAAATCAGTAAAAAAGGGCAAATGGACAATACGTCAAGGGAGTAGAAATGAGTAACAGATGGAAAATGTAAGGGGAAAGATGATAAAGGACACAGAAAATCAGTGTAAGGTGTCCAACATATGTGTAATAGGGGTTCTAGAAAGGGCAAAATGAAGAAATGTGTCTTCATTTTGAAGGAGCATCCCAAAGCCCAGGAAAACAAATGGAAATATAAATCCTGATTTTCTGATAAAGAACAGTGAAATTGCAGGCAACTGAAAATAAAGAAATTTATAAGTTTTTTCTTTGTCAAGAGGAATAGGAGTGAGGCGGTATAAGAGGTTGAGGAAACAGTTATCTGCAAAAGAATGAGAACTGAATAAGCATTGGTATTGTCATCATTAACACTAGATTGTAGTTTACAGTAGAGTGTTGTTTGCTAAATTCTAAGAGGCCATTTTAAACCAGGTGTTCTATACTCAATATCTTCAATTAAGTTTGAGCCAGAATAATACTATTTTCAGACGTGAGAGGAATCAGAGAACTTCCTTCCTCACATTTTATCTTTGGAAGTTGCTTATATGCTTAACAGTGTAAGGAAATAAACCATAAAAGAGAAGGCCACAAAGGAAATGACATCAGAGTTCCAGTTGCTTTAAGCAGGAGACCTAAAGATGGTAATCAGTCCATATTGAAGAAGGATTGCAGTTTTTAGGAGAGAGGTGGGTGTTTGGTAAATAAAAAGGAGTACCCAGTAGATCTCATATCTTTTTTGAGTTTTTAGAACAATTTAAGGCAGGCAGTGCAAGTTAAGAGGAGGGTGGGAAAGACATCATGGGGAAAAAAGCTATACAGGAAATAAAAATTATAGAACACTTTCTGAATTGGCAGAGAATACAGTTTACATTCTCATATCAAGGTAAACATTGTGTCCTAATTTAACTAAAAATAATGACATAATTAAAATTGGAAGATGAGTGAGGGAGTTGAGGATGTTTTGAGAAATCTCTACCATAGTAGAGAAAGTCAGTGAACCAAAATTAATACTATAAGCATTCATTTTTAAATATAGAATTAAATACTATAAGCATTCATTTTCAAATATAGAATTAAAAGGGGCATGGGACAGGGAATTTGCTTTTTGTTAAGAGTCTTACTGCTTTTTTTAAGCACTTGTAAGATTATTTTGAACCAATTTTTTAACCAATTTTTTAAACCAATTTTTCTCATACAGGGATCATTAACATAATCAATTTACATTTTCTCATTTCATAGCAAAATTGATAGTCCTAACTACAGTGTCAAAAACAGTGGCAAATATTATTTATAATTATAATAACAATAAATAAAACACATAGAATGACTCCCTGGATCACATCTTGCTATATTCCTTTCAAAACACAAATGATGTTGTTTTGGTATATTAAAGTCTTCTTTTCCTGCCTGGTTCTTTAGGATATAAATGCCAGCTGTTGTGATGCTTTGATTTGGTTTTTTAAAAACTCATTATATAACACTTTATCTCATTCCAACTTTAGGAGGCACTAACGGCCCTCAAGGTACAGAGCCATAGCATTTCCTTCTGGAACATTCAAAATTTCCTTGAAAAATGAAGGCAATTTCTTGTTTAAAAATTTTTCAGGAAATAATGCAATGATATTTCATTTGCATCAGCCTCACAAACTTTCTAGCATCATTGTAGAGTGTGTTAGTCAAACTCAGGCATCTGCTGATATTCTAAGAGCAAATTTAACAACTAAATTCTGAAAATGATAGACTGAAATCCACCTGAATTAGTTTTGAAGTCCACTCATAACTTAGGATATCTTGAGTAAGTACTTTGTCCATTTCTGGTTTCCTTGTGTGAGCAACAGTATTAATCATTTCTATCTTCTGTATATGTTGTGAAGTTACACATAAATGGTTTTGCACTCTTCCTGGCACAGTTTCAGTCTGTAATTCATGGCAGGGCAGTGCTATGGTTGCTTCCCCTGATGGTTCTGATAAACTTTATCATCATTGCAAATCCCAATTTTTTCAACAGAGCTTTTTGTTTTTCATGAGTGTTAGTTGACAGAGCAGATATCACTAATTCTCCCTTCAAGCTAAAAATATGCATGCTGCAGAAATGTCAACAGTAGGCAGATAGTTATGCCGAAAGAGATGACATGATGAGAAATTCAAGGTATGGCCACAGAGGAATATAACTGCATTCCTTATGGCACTTACAAAATGACTTTATAGGTAATTCCAAATGAGCTGCTACTCTGAAGAGATGTCAGCCCATGAGAACAAGTGTCAGGTAGCTGTTGACTTCGAAAGACAATATATGTTTGATGCTGTAAGTTTTGGTATGTCTTAGAAAATATTTATTTTGTACTCATCTTTCTGATGTCATAGAACAGAGATATTTTGTACTGAAGAGAAAATTTATAGTAATAGCAGAAATACAAATTTACTCATACTAATCCTTATACATGCATAAGAAATTTAGCATTTTTGTTCTCTATAAAGATCCAGATTTACTCACAATTTTAAACCTTGCTGGACTTTAAGTGGAGAAATAAAATACAGCTTTATATGATGTCACAGTCTCTACAAATATAAAAATCTGTATTAATGATTTAGTCATTTTTATTATTTTTTAAATTAATTTATTTTTGGCTGCACTGGATCTTCATGGCTGCTCATAGGCTTTCTCTAGTTGCGTAGAGTTGGGACTACTGTTCTTTGAGGTGTGCAGGCTTCTCATTGTGGTGGCTTCTTTTGCTGTGGAGCACTGGCTCTAGGCACGCGGGCTTCAGTAGTTGCAGCATGCAGGCTCAGTGGTTGTGCCTCACGGGCTCTAGAGTGCAGGCTCAGTAGTTGTGGTGCACAGGCTTAGTTGCTCTGTGGCATGTGGGATCTTCCCGGACCAGGGCTCGAACCCATGTCCCCTGCACTGGCAGGTGGATTCTTAACCACTGCGCCACCAGGGAAGCCCTGATTTGGTCCCTTTTAGATTAATGTCCTGCCTTTCAAATGCCCTCATCCTGTTCTGAAATTCATCAAGATGACCTCATAATATACCAGTTTCTTCAATGTTCTCATAGTGACGGGTAAGAAGGCCTTGATTCTTCTTTTGTTTTTCATTTCCCCTTCCATCTATGCTGTGATATAACTGGTGTAGTCCAGATCCTATGCGGGTGACCACTGAGATGTGACTTCCCAGCTGGTCTTTGGTGGGCAATATTCTGGATGCCATGGTACAAACTATTCGTCCCTACTCATCAAATCCTTCTTCTGATCTGTTTCAGCCTGTCTACAGTTCTTGTAACCTTTCCATTTCCACACTGAAACTTATGGATCTTATTCTATCCTCCACACAGATTTTTATAGGGATTCAGGACACAGACCTTAGGCTCACTGTTGAGTTCCACCTGGCATTGCTCCATTTTTGTTTTGCTACATATTAGATACTCAACCCATGAAACTGTATTTCCTAGAACTTATTGAATTAAATTCCCTAAGGGAAGGTGCCATGTTTATCAATCTTTATTTCTGTCTTGAATTCCTCAAATCCTAATAATCTGGTATGGTATCTATCAGCAACAATTAATAATAATTAACTGGGACTTCCCTGGTGGTGCAGTGGTTGAGGGTCCGCCTGCCGATGCAGGGAACACGGGTTCGTGCCCCAGTCCAGGAAGATCCCACATGCCACGGAGCAGCTGGGCCCGTGAGCCATGGCCGCTGGGCCTGCGCGTCCGGAGCCTGTGCTCCGCAACAGGAGAGGCCACAACAGTGAGAGGCCTGCGTACTGGAAAAAAAAAAAATTAACTGAATCAATCAAACAAGCATGAATCAATTAATGTAGTGGGCAGACTAATTAATGAGGAATGGAAACACATAGGATGGGAAATCACAGTAAAGGTACAGAATAGGTTCAATAAATACATGATATTTTTGGGTGCCAAATGTGAGCTAATTGAGATGGATCATTTCCAAACGTGATGGAAATCATAGCCTATCTCTAGTAAAAGGTGAACTAAGTGATATAAAAATGACCTTGAAAGATGTAGAAGTGATTGAGGAAGTCTGATCTCAGGTAGCAGAAGGGTCATTGCTGCTGATATTGAAGTTGTAAAAAACTTTAGTGAGGTGGCAATGGAAGGCCGTCAGCTTGCTGATGAAGTCCTCAAGGAGAGGGGTTGAATTTTGAGTGTCTGTCACTGACACCACATGTGAAGAAGTTGGAGTTAAGGTTTAGTGAAGATTTTCAAAAAGTGATTGCTGGTTGGTGGTGGCAGAAGTGTGATCTGTAATTAGCATGGAAGTCTCCCAGGTATTTTAATGACTGGGAAAGTTAGAAAACAGAGCACTGTCCAGCAAAGGCAGCTGAAAGAGAAAGTAAAATTTCAGTTAAAGCAAAGAAGTTGAATTATTGTTTACAGAAATATTTGACAATGTTAGAAAATACATTTTAATAGTATACTGTTACCTTGATGAGCATTGGAAAAGCCCAGTGCATCTATGAAGATGTGAGTAGGGAGATGAGCAGCTTAATGGAATAGTGGTACAAATACTGAGTAACGTGTTAGGGAGATAGAGTTTTCCTATTGTAAATAAGATGAAGGAAGCAGAAGTACAGGAAGAAATTAATAGTGGCATGAAGTTGATAGTGGCTTGGGAAGGTGTACAAATGATAAATAGAAGTTGAATTAGTGAGAATATTGGAGTCTTGACCAAACCCAGACGATAAAGGTCTCAGTTTTTATGTGGCAGAATTGCTCATAATTCTTGTGATAAACAGCTATCTCAAATAAGTCATGGAAAATGTCATATATTAAAGCTTTGTTTAGGAATAATCATGTATATTGGGATTAGTGCTGCCATGTTCACTAATTTGCTTTTGTAAATGAAGGGGTAATGAATTAAATGGAGAAGCTATCTATTTTTCTTAAACTATACATTTTATTTTTTAGACCCAAAATATATGCTAGTACTCTGTGAACAACTTTATTTATTGTTCTTTGATTAAACCATGAAAATATGTAACAAATACAAGTAAATTCAACAAATACAAGTAAATGTTATTTAACAAATACAAGTAAATTCAAAATGGAGTCACATGGTGACCTTAACAACCCTTAAAAACTTGAACACTGGTAAAATGGCAATACACAATACCATCAAAGTCATGTAGTAGAGCAGTGGTCCCCAACCTTTTTGGCACCAGGGACTGCTTTCGTGGAAGACAGTTTTTCCACGGACCATGGGTGGGAGGTGGGGGGATGGTTTTGGAGTGATTCAAGCGCATTACATTTACTGTGCCCTTTATTTCCATTATTATTACATTGTAATATATAATGAAATAATTATACAACTCACCATAATTCAGAATCACTGGGAGCCCTGAGCTTGTTTTCACTTGCCACTCACTGATAGGGTTTTGGGTTTTTTTGGGGTTTTTTAAAGAAATTTATTTGAGAATCGTAGCTTTTTTTTTTTTTTCTTTTTTGGCTGTGTTGGGTCTTCATTGCTGCATGCAGGATTTATCTAGTTGCGGCAAGCAGGGGCTACTCTTCGTTGCGGTGCACAGGCTCTAGGCGCGTGGGCCTCAGTGGTTGTAGTACATGGGCTCTAGAGCGCAGGCTCAGTACTTGTGGCGCACGGGCTTTGTTGCTCCGAGGCATGTGGGATCTTCCCGGACCAGGGATGGAACCCGTGACCCCTGCATGGGCAGGTGGATTCTTAGCCACTGCACCACCAGAGAAGCCCTGATAGGGTTTTGATATGAGTCTGCAAGCAATGGATTTATTATGGTCTCTGTGCAGTCAAACCTCTCTGCTAATGATAATCTGTATTTGCAGCCACTCCTCAGCACTAGCATCACTGCCTCAGCTCTACCTTAGATCATCAGGCATTAGATTCTCATAAGGAGTGCACAACCTAGATCCCTTGCATGTGCAGTTCACAGTAGGGCTTGCGCTCCTGTGAGAATCTAATGCCGCCACTGATCTGACAGGAGGCGGCTCAGGCAGTAATGCAAGCAATGGGGAGTGGCTGTAAATACAGATGAAGCTTTGCTCAAACACCAGCCTCTCACCTCCTGCTGTGTGGCCCGGTTCCTGTGGGGCTGTGGGAACCCCTCAAATAGAGGATGAACACAAAAGATGCATTCTGGCAGATCCATCTTTCAAATGATTTTTCTATACTCTGAGGCACTAAAATGAAATTTTGGTTTCCAAAAGTTGTAAACTAAACCCCATCTTACTTAGAAGTTATTTTTTTTAAGATTTTGTAGAAAAACTTTATTTTCCATCTCTTTTAGTTCAGATGGGGCGATTCTTCTCTGCCGTGTCCTTCATTCGAGTTCTCCTAATACCTTCCAAATTTATTATTTGTATATACTTTCTATTTAGAAATGCTCCAAGAGATTCCTTTTTGAGTCCCACAGGTTCCCTAAGCACTGAGTAAGAATGTCATTTCCTACCCCCCCTTCCACCCCCATTTTACAGATGAAGAGAGTGTTGTATAATGAGTTTACATGGTATGTTCATGTGAATTAATGGAGCCAAACTAAGAAACTAAGCTTTCTATTCCAAGTTAAGGTATTATATATAAACTTTTTATTACACTTCATTTCCTCCCTCTCATATCCAAAATCTGACATCATGTTCAAACTGCAATTTCTTTGTACCTCAGATGTAAAATCCCTTTTTTCTCATGCCAACTTGTCACGGACTTTCTCAGTGTGGCTGTAACTGACATCTTTTTTCTGTGTGTACATTGTTACTATGTAAAATAAAATTATTTCTCAGCCTTAATAATTAGCTCATCCTAGAATTACAAAATCAAATGCAAATTATAGATTATGCTCAGAAACTAAAGATTTTTCCCAATTCAAGGAGTGACCATGAGTTTGCTTTGCATACTATCTTGCAATAGAATAAAAACATTGTCACTTAACACACAAACCCTAATACAGCAGAATATAAGATAGTTCCTCAAGAGAGATTTCATTATATTCCCTCCTTTTTTTTTTTTTTAGTTCCGTTAAATTGCAGTCAATTTTGTCAGTACTTCATTGGCAAAGAGAGAATCTAAATATATCAGGCTCAGTTGTTTATCTTTCTCTAGAAGATGAGCGGAGAGAAGGCAACATGGTATACTAACTTAACTAAGTCAAGACATACAGATTTTAATTCCCATTCTGGCATCCACTTCCTTGAGACCTTGAGAGATCATATGAGCCTCAGTTTTCACAACAGTGAAAGAGTATGGTTTTAACTGCACCACCTATCTTAGCAGTGTTAAAGGGAGTGATAGGAGAACACCAATTTGATAGATCTTTAAAAAATATAGAGCACTTTAGAAATGCAATGTATCCATAAAATGGCCACATGTCTGGTCTCTTTTTCTACTTCAGCTCTCACTATTCCATGGGAAAAAAACAAACAAAAACCCTATAAAACCCCAAACTCCATTTATTTCACATCTTTAAGTTCTCCACTAGCCTCTGAGCTATCTTACGTGTCATAATATTTAACGCAGAGACTTTTCCGTTCAGTCTTTATGTCACAATCAATGGACCATTACTTTCTGGAAGTCTTCCTGCCTCTCCCCCTTCACCTATCTCACGTTCGCATAGTTCCCATTTCTCTATCCTCTGTGGTGTCCTCTATATTTCTCCATTCAGAGCACTTAAAACTGTGTGGTGTAATTATATATTCACTTTTCTGTATTCCTCAATAGATTGAAAGTTCTGAGAGTTGGAAAAATTGTCTATCTTATTCATCATTGTTTTCTCAGGATTTACTGCACAACATAGCGAACTGTATTCAATATCTTGTAATAACCTATAATGGAAACTAGTACAAAATATATATATATATAACTGAGTCACTTTGCAGTACACCTGAAACTAACACAATATTGTAAATCAGCTATACTTCAATTATAAAAAAAAATAGTAGTGTCCCTATAGCATAAGTTCAATTGGAGATAGAATTAGTACCTTATATGAAACATACTGATGATCTTTACAACCACTTATTTCACTTTTTCTATTTTCTGAGCCACCATGGTGTTCTTCCTGCTGGGTGTATTCATTTTTAACCATGTTTTGGGTGTGCTATTATCTGATGCCCTCTAAATTATCAAATGTATACAGCCCCTTGCTGCTTTATTCCCTTGAGTTTGTTTGGGAGTACAAAGTCTCCTGGCCTAGGTTATTTTTTACCTTGTGCCAAGTACTTCATCTGGATGTCCTGCTCTATTATCTGCCAGTCACTCTAAGGTCCCAAATTCAACATTTCTGTTCTCAGACATGTGGTGTTTTTTTTATGAAAAAGCAAGAGGCAAGGCACAGCAATTATCATACATTTTCCTAATTCATGACTATTCAAATTTTAGATCAGCTTCTTTCCATGGATATTGAAGAGCTCTCTGTTTACTGATGTTTTTATAAAGGATTGTGGAGTTAGCTATGTTATGGTGTCAAGGGAGGAATAAGGTTTACCACATAATACAGGACTGGTTATCTGTGTACCAGCTGGCTTCCCTTCCTAACGCTTATATATGTTATGTGGCAGTGCCCGGAAGTGAAAGACATTCACCATTCACTTCTGTGAATTTCCATTTTTGTCAAATTCATTTATTCAGTTCTACACTTTTATCTACTCAGCTTTCATGATTTGATAGGAAATCAGGTGTCTTTTTCTTCAGCCTTTTAATAAATAAAGGCTAATGCGGTATTTTAAAATGTCAAAGTAAACTGAGAATCCAGAAATATAAATAAAATCTCTACATAGATAAGCAAATCAGTTTTCACATACCATACAGTTTTGAACGAAAATGATTGAGAAGTCAAGTATATTTTCCTACTTCCTCTTTCTAGTTTCTTCCCTTTAACATACACACACACACACACTCTGCTGTTTTTATTCCGCAGCATCCATAGACTACATACTCCTGATGTTTCAAATTCTTCTCTATGCACAGCAGATAAAAACTGCATTGAGATTGATAACATTATAAATCCTCAAAGTGTTTAGTGAAAAATAATGTGGGCACAGCTTTGGGCAGGAATAGAATTTTAACATTCAGTGATGTTAGGTAATCTCCTCACAAATACTACCTGCAAGGACAAACCATCCTGTCATCAAACTTTACATTTAACATATGAAATTAATCAATGTGGTTGTCAGTCAGCTATCATGGTTTTTTTTTTGACTTGTGGGGAATTTTATTTTTGCTGCTATAAATATCCATGCACATGCTAGGACTATGTTTTTTTTTTTTTTAAAAGGCAGCCCTAGGCCTACACAGCATGCATCCTATGGGATGGTTATCACTCAACTTTTAGGAAGACATACCTAAGGCTTTAGTGTGCAGGGTTTCCGATGGTCCATTATACTCTGCTTCGGTGAGACAGAACTATCTTTCTGCAACATCAAATATACTTCCTATACTATCACCACCTGAAGGAGAAGAAAGAGAAAGTAAGCACTTCTATAATTTCATTCTCTTAATGTATGCCTTATCTCCACAAAAATCATGAAACATCGAGGTGTAAGGATGTCTAAAGATTAGGAGAGCTATATTCTTATTCTGTTTTACACCGGAATCTGCTTTGACAGTTTTAGCAAATCGGCTAGTTGATTCATCAATGATTTCAGCAAAGCAGGACTCATGAAATTCAGTCATTTATTTATTCATTCATTGAATATTTATTCCATCTTATGCTCTGAAGATGTAACAGAGAAATAAAAAGCAAAAATTCCAGCTCTCATGAATTTTACCTTCTACTGGGAAAAGACACAAAACAAAAATGGTTAAGTGAAAAGATATAATGTTAGATATCAGAGATGAGAACAAAGCAAGAAATAAGGAAAGGAATTGCTGAAGAGAATGTTGAGGCTCAATTTTAAATAAGAGAATTAGGAAACGTCTGATCAGAGGAAGAGTTTGTGAACAAAGCCTAAGGGAGAAGAGTTCAGGTGTTATTGATGGAAGAGCTTTCTAGGCAAAACAAACAAAAGCTAATCACCTGTAGATAGAAAAGCCTGTAGGTGTACATTGTCCAGTGTGTTTGAAGAGCAAAGATCCAGTGGCACTATAACAGAATGAGTAAGGGGAATGATAATAATAGGACATGAGATCACAGAGCTAACTGAGTTGGAAGAGAAAAGTATAGATCCTGCAAAACATTGTAGGATGCTGTAATGATTTTTGTTTTCTCTCTGAGTGGTATGGAAAGCCATTAAAGGGGTTTGAAGCATAGAAGCAGCATTATATGATTGGCATTTTAAAAGATACATGTCTCTATATCTATATATTGATGTCAATATAGATATGGATAATTTTCCCCCAGAAGCTCTGTGGGGAATACACATTTGAGTCAAGGGAAAAAAATTAGGAGGCCATTGCAGTTATCTAGACTAGAAATAGTGTTGGCTAAGATCATGTCATTCTGGTGGATGTAGTAAATTATTACTTGAATTTTAAATATATTTTGAAAGTAGAGCTGACAAGATTTGCTCTGAAATTTAATGTTGGTTAGTAAAGAAGAAGAAGGGTCAAAGATGACAACAAGAGTTTTAGCCTAAACATCTAAAGAGTGGTGTGGTTGTAATCAAGATGGTGGAGATTTCAAGAGAAACAGGCTTTGGGGGACATGATAATTCTGTTTTGTAAATGTTAAGTTTGAAATGCCTTTTGAATATTTAGGTAGAGATTTTGAGTAGGTGGTATTGTATGAGTCTGGAATTCGGGGATTTAGGGGAGAGGTCCAGGCCGGAGAATCCTTTTTTTTTTTTAATCTTTATTGGAGTGTAGTTGATTTACAGTGTTGTGTTAGTTTCAGGTGTACAGCAAAGTGAATCGGTTATGCATATACATATATTCACTCTTTTTTAGATTATTTTCCCGTATAGGTCATTATGGAGTATTGAGTAGAGTTCCCTGTGCTGTACAGTGGGTCTTTCTTAGTTACCTATTTTAAATATAGTAGTGTGTATATGTCAATCCCAGTCTCCCAATTTACCCCTCCCCCCCCTTACCCCCTGGTTACCATAAGTTTGTTTTCTACATCTGTAACTCTATTTCTGTTTTGTGGATAAGTTCATTTGTACCCTTTTTGTAAATTAGGCTGGAGAATACTTTTATAGTTCATTGAGATTTAGATAATATTCAAAGCCTTGATTATCAAGGAGTGGATTTAAATAAGGGAAAAAAATCCAAAAGTTGTGTCCAGAGGTTCTACAGTGTTGAGATATTGGGAAGCTAAAAGGTGTAACCATTGATACAACAGGGGAAGCCCTAGGAGAGTGTAGTGCCGTGGAATACAGCTGAAGAGTAATTTTTAGAAAGAGGCTACACCCGAAACTAATATAATGTTAGATGTCAATTATATCTCAATAAAAAAGAAAGTGGGAGTGATTAATGTGTAAAATACTGCTGATAAGTAAAAGATGATGAAAGCTGAGAATTGCTATTGGATTTAGCAATGTAGAGACTATAGGTGATTTTGATAGGAATAGTTGTGGGGTAAAAGTCTCATTGGAACATCTTCATTGAGAATAGGAGAAGAGGAACTGCAGATAGTAAGTATAAACAGTTACCCTGAGAAGATCTTCTGTTAAATGGAGCAGAGAAAGAGTGATACTTAGGGAGAAATGGGGCCAGTGTGTTTGTACGTGATTCAAGATAGACAGTATCAGAGAGGGGTTGTCTTCTATGGGAATGGTACCATATCAAAATCATCTCAGTCCATCTTTGACCTGTTTTGAATTTTACATTTTATTTTAATCATCCACTAGCCTTTCAAACCACCAACTCTGTTACAGTCTTCTTGAATTAGGAGACTTATTCAGTAATCTTTCTACCTATAGTACAAAACCATCAATAAAATTCGGGATTCCAAACCCCACTTCCATTGGAGTACGGTGGAGTTTTAATATAAATACAAATGCCTTTCTAAATAGGAAAAGGACAGTCATTTTTTTCTAAATGGAGAGATATAAACTTCATTTTCCTACATCTCAAAAAATAAACCCTAACATTAAAACAAGATAGGGTTATGTTTCTCTTTTAATTAATAGTTTTGCTTCCACTGTTACCTTTTGGATATAGGGTGGAAGTGTTTTGCTCTTGAGGTTGCTATTGAAAATGTGAACCCATAATTATTTTAAATAAGTAATTTATACTTCTCATTTTAATATACCACAAAAGAAATGTTTTGAGGTAATGGTTCCTCAATAAATATATTTAAATGAACTTCTGGGGTACATCAATGACTAAAAAATAGCAATAGGTTTATAGAAATTTGGGATGGACTTGGGGATGTGTACTGTAATATTTAACTATTGTCACAAACAGTGCTGCATAACTAGCTATTAATGTATGTACCCAGCATCCATGAGGTGGAGAAATAAAGCACACTCTTATTAAGCAGGTCTGCAAAGTCACTTGGCAGACAAAAATAGGGAGGTATGAAAAATTGTGAACAACAATGCAATCTACTTTCTTTCCATCCCTCTATTGCTGTTTGCCATATTTTTCTGACTGATAGCAATGAACAGTTCAGAATATATCCTAAGTAGTAGACATTAAATATAAAATGGTACAGAAAGTAAACTAATATAATTTTATTAAATAGAGAATAACATTGTGATTGAGGTCAGAGTTTTTAAAAACAGGTAGATATGAATTCTTATGTCAGATTTTTCATTCAGTTAACCTTGAACAAATGTATCTTCTCTCTTTTTTCATTGAATTCATGATGGTTTGGATTTTATACTTTTATGTACACTTTTTTTTGGGGGGGTCTGTTGCTCCTGGTAAACTAAAAGCTACACAGACATAGGTGGTATCAGTTTAGATCATCAGTGTATAACTACACTTTAGCACATAATAGGACCTCAGTTACAACAAGTTTAAGGAAAAAAGGAAGAAAGGAAATGATGAGTAAACAGTAGACAGATGAAAGGAGAAAGAGAACTCTAGGTGGAGGGGAAACAGAAGAGTAGGCTCTGAGGTGAGAAGGAATGTGATAAAGAGACCTGAAAGCAGTCTGTCTATCCAGGGGTATTGGCTGAAAGGAAAATAGCAGGAAACATGGTTTAGAAATAGTCAATATCTGCGGGTGCAAGGACTCAAAAGCCATTTTTAATAGTTTTCAGAGCAGTGGGATTCTATTGATATATTTTAAGAAGGGAAGTTATATGATCAGATTTCCCTTTAAAAAATATAGTCCTCTGGTTTCCACCAAAGAGGTTCTGGGGAGATGTGGTGTTGAACATACATATACTCATCCAGCTGCACACACATTCTTCCGTCATCTCTCCTGAGCCAAGCATCTCGGGGAGCAGAAAAGACCTGGGACTGTATGCACATTCTAGGAGAGAGGCATTGCTGGACTTCCTCCCAGAGGCCCACTGAGAGCGGAGAGAGTGCTGTTCAAGGGAGGTTGCCTGGCCTAGGTGTGAGCATGTCCCATCTTCCGGGTTCTCTGGAAGATGAGGAAGAGCCAACTGCCTGGGCTGAGTCCTGCTTCTGCTGCTGAGTCTGGGGGAGCCCTAGGAACTGGTGGAGTGGAGAGCTTCCTCCAGTTGCCTCCACTGTCCAGCCAGCCCTCAGGGGCGAAGTCTTTATCTTTCTTGTGGAACATGATGCACATTACATCACACCAACACACATCCTGGGACTGAAAAATGTTGTTTTCCAGACTAATGAGTACAAATTCATAAATGGTAAGACAGTGCCTCTTGTGCCAGAAAATCAAGTAGAAATAATATTTCAAAGTATCAAGCAAAAATGAAATAATATAAAAAGCATGAAGGAAAATATAAGACTTGGAAAGAAGATTCAGAATATCTAACATGATAATATAAGGACTTTCCGAAAGAGAAAAGAACGGGATAAGGACAATAATTAGACAAAAGAAGACAATTTCCTTGAGCTAAAGAAAACTGAATATGCAGATTGAAAGAGCAAGAATGTAAATCTCAAGAGAAGTTTGACTCTCTCCACTACATCCCCAGGGCAAGGAAGGTGCCTGGCACACAGTAGGTACTAAATGGATTTTTGATATGTGAGTTAATAAACCTGAAATTTGCTTCTGGCTGAAATTTATAAAATGCTTTTATGGTATAGTGATAAAATGACATATAATTTACTCAAGGGAAAGGGAATCAAGATGGAGAAAAAAATTGCAATTACAGACAAATAGGGAAGAAAGATGAAACCTTGGGTTTTTCTTCAATATGCCTGAATATTTTACTTTTGATACAAAAGGTGATTAAAAATTTTTTGATCACTCGTACAGACAATTGATATCAATCAGTCATGATGATGCCATAACAAACTACCAATGGCCAAAAGTGATTCAAATGTATATTTAGGCTAAATATAAAGTTTAAACAAAAGCCTTTGTAACACTGAAATACTTGGCATATAATTATATGAATAAAAGTATATTATTTTTCAGCAAAAAAGATTATTTAATATTGTAGATTTAAAATTTCTTTTTGTAACCCACAAATACTTGTTAAATTATAAGTAATAGGCTTTACATCGTTATATAGCCATTGGGTGCTATGAGAATGTACAGGTTATCATGGAAAAAAAGATGCTTCTCTGTGGTTTTGCCTTTAGTGGAGTATCAGATGTCCCTGCTGAATGAATAAAACAGCATAGTATAAGGAGTAGCATATTGAATTTTATGATCTCTGGGTTCCTTTCTATTTCAAAAATTTTATGATTTTCTATTGATGACTGCTACATATAAGGATTGTAGCTGTTTCTCAGATTCTTAGGAAATTTGATAGTCTAGTTTCTCCCTAAAAACTACTAATTTCATTGTTTGGGATTTTAATAATGTTCAGACTGGTCAAAATACTGTAAATCACTTTTTACATCTCTCAAAAATGAACTATTTTTAGAAAGTAAGTTCCCCCAATACATATTGCAAACCGTATAGAGAAGTATTGGTTTCCCCTTTGAATTTGTTTGCCAGTAAGTCCAAATAATTTCATATGACTCCCATTCTTCTTCGGTATATAGGAAAGTATAAAAAAGAAATAACAGCGAATTTCAGAGGTCTCTCAGGCCTGTGAACATCTCCTTTATGGCTTTTATGGGATAGACTGTCTCATGTCATATTTTTAACATGGTTCTAATAGTAAATGTTTATTGACTTGTTTACTCCAGCCAATTTTCTCTGTATCACCCATCATGTTGTATGATGTTAATTCATTACAAATGATGAAATATCCCATTGGAAGTATGAGTGTGCAGTACTGCCAAACTCAGGAAGGCAACAAAAGCATTTTTATTGGTACCATGTGCACATCTGATGAAAGGTTGCTAAATTGGTCTATAAAAAAACCTTGAAGACAATTTATCAGATTGCTTGGAACATAGACTGATCTTTGAGGTTTGCTTTGTAAAAAACACACAATGCAATATCATTAAACAGAATGATTATATGGAGAACAAAATAAATTTTCCTTGTTTCTGATCATATTCCACTGTGACTAAATAGGAAGGGAAAAATAATACCATTGGCAAAAGTGAAAATGTTTAACACAAGTACAGAAGCATGCAGATAGGAGAAGACACCATGTGTACCTTTGCAAAATGCTAATGCAGCTTATTTTGCTGATTAAATACTAGTTTTTTTAGGTAGAAAATGTTTGTTTTGTTGAGAAGTATATTATTTTAATAGGCAAAATGACATTGAGTGCTTTTCTTCCACTAATAAGTTTAACATTTCCATCTAGTTTAATTTTCTAGTTAAATGATAAAGAGCTCACCAGATATTCCCATTTCCACGTCTAATGCCCTTGCAATGTAATCTCCCAAAGAGCTTGTTTCATCAAAGCAAAGTGAATCTTTAAGCTCTGTAGTCACATGTGGGAAGAGCTGGTATTTTAAAGTTTTATTTATTTTTATTTATGTCCCTTTCATAGAAACACTATACCAGTAAACCAAAAATCCTGAGGTTTTTTTTTTTTTCTTTTTTTAACTCAAACAATGTATCCCTTTCTAAAATCAACTCTTGGACTACTTTTCTCCAAATGTTTCTAGGGAATTCCAGTTATTGCTCTTCCTTTCCTATTTTCTTTTTTAATTTTCCACTTTAAGTCCCTGGACAAATGCTAGAGCCCTGGGGAAATTTGAAATTAGGCTTTACTTGTGTTTATGTCCCTTTCCTCTCTTTTCTTACCAACTTATTTTTTTAAGATAGCCATATGTGAAGATTTCTGCACTCCCCTGCCCACCCCACCAGCCTTGATTGGATACCCCCCTCCACCTCCTTTTAGGGCAGCAGAAAAACTACAGTCGCTCTACTTATATATATTCCATTTCAAATTAGACTGCTCTCTGTCTAATCTAAACTAAGAAACAAGTATTTGCATTTGAGAGAATGTGAAGTGACTAAGGTACCTCTCTGTGCCCTCCTCAATGGATATTCACTTTAATAATATTCTTCTCTTATAAACTTGGATAGGTCTGATTGGAGCAGACAGTTGGAAGCAGGCAGGACTTTCTGCCATAACTTAAATTACTGTATGGATGCATCCACCATCTGTGTCTCATCATGATTAGGGAGTTTCTGATTTTTTTGTCTGCTATTCAAAAGGCAAATGAAAAGACAAGTCAACAAGAGTGGAAGAGAGTTTGGGTAAAAGTAGAGAGTGGTGGTCTGAGCCTTAATAAAACAAACTCTTGTCTGAAACTCAAAAGCATAGTTTCTTGGAGCCATAGTAAGGATCTGCCATGACACTAGGTACTACATTTCTCAGATCATGATGTGTTCTCATGAATTTTTATTTTTTTATTTTTTTTTTGCAGTACGCGGGCCTCTCACTGCTGTGGCCTCTCCCATTGCGGAGCACAGGCTCCGGACACGCAGGCTCAGCAGCCATGGCTCACGGGCCCAGCCGCTCCACGGCATGTGGGATCTTCCTGGACCAGGGCACGAACCCGTGTTCCCTGCATCGGCAGGTGGACTCTCAACCACTGCGCCACGAGGGAAGCCCATACCAAGAGTTTTAACAATATAAACATCAGCTAACCACAGATCACATATGTTTACTTCTAGAAATTTATAATTAGGAAAGTATAACACCAAGAATACCACCAAAAGTATATTCAAGAGTAAGATAACTAATGGTAAAAATTGGGGAAATATATCAGTTAGTTATACTTAGGTGCAAGTAACAGATAATCCAGTACAAAGGTCCTGAATTAATAGAATGACTTAATATTTCAAATTCAGTATATTAAAACAGGGAGATACACCATCAATCAATTTAATGGCTCAATAATATAATTAAGAGTTCAGATTTAACTCTCATATTCTTGGCCTATTGGCTCTTGTCTGGAAATAAACATTGGCAAGAATTATGGTGTCACAGTGATTGGTTAGAACAATCAAGATTTAGATAAATCTCTGAAAATGTAATCAACATGTATATTTTTATTATATAAGTTTCAGCTGTACAGCATTATAATTTGACATCTGTATACACTCCAAAGTGATCACCACCACAAGCCTAGTTACACTCTATCACCATACAGTCGATCCCCTTCATCCATTTTGCCAGCCACCAACCCCGTTCCCTTTCAGTAACCACTAACCTGTTCTCTGTATCTGTGAAGATGTTTTGTTTTTATTTATCTAGATTCACATATGAGTGAAATCATATGATATTTGTCTTTCTCTGACTTATTTCATTTAGCATAGTACCTTCAAGGTCTACCCATGTTGTCACAAATGGTCGGATTTTATTCCTTTTTTTATAGCTGAGTAGTATTCCAGTGTGTGTGTGTGTGTGTGTGTACACCACGTCTTCTTTATCCATTCATCTGTTGATAGATTCCTAGGTTGCTTCCATATCTTTGCTATTGTACATAATGTTGCAATGAACATAGGGGTGCATATATCTTTCAAATTAGTGTTTTTAGATCTAGGTCATATGATAATTCTGTTCTTTATTTTTTGAGGAATCTCCATACTGTTTTCCACAGTGGCTGCACCAGTTTATATTCCTACCAACGGTGTATGAAGGTTCCCTTTTCTTTCCATGTTCTCCAATACTTATTTCTTGTCTTTTCATTAATGGCCATTCTGACAGGTGTGAGGTGGTGCAATTCAAAACCATCTTATTGTGGTTTTGAATTGCATTTCCCTGATGATTAGTGATGTTGAACATCTTTTCATGTGCCTGTTGGCTATCTGTATGTCATCTTTGGAAAAATGTCTATTCAGATCCTCTGCCCATTTGTAAATCAGATTGCTTTTTTTTAAAGTTGTATGTGTTCTTTATATATTTTGGATATGTTAACCCCTTATCACATGTATGATTTGCACATACCTTCTTCCATCCAGTAGGCTGCCTTTTGGTGATGATTTCTTTCACCGTGCAGAAACTTCTTAATTTGATGTAGTCCCGTTTGTTTATTTTTGCTTTTGTTTCCCATGCCTCTGGAGTCACATCTACAAAAGCATCGCTAAGACCTATGTCAATGAATTTACTGTCTATGTTTACTTCTAGGAGTTTTATAGTATCCAGTCTTACATTTAGGTCTTTAATCCATTTTGAGTTTACTTTTGATATGGTGTTAGCGAATTTTCTAATTTCATTCTTTTACATGTAGCTGTCCAGTTTTCTCAGCACCACTTATTGAAAAGATTGTCTTTTTCTCCATTGTATATTCTTGCCTCCTTTGTAGTAGATTAATTGACCATAAGTGCATCAGTTTATTTCTGGGCTTTCTAGCCTATTCGATTGTATGTGTCTGTTTTTGTGCCAGTACAATACTATCTTGATGACTGTAGCGTTGTAGTATAGTCTGAAGTCAGCGAGCGTGATTCTGCCAGCTCTGTTCTTCTTTCTCAAGATTGCTTTGGCTATTCAGGTTTTTCTGTGGTTTCATTCAAACTTTAGAACTATTTGTTCTAGTTCTGTGAAATATGACACTGGAAGTTTGATGGGGTTTCATTGAATCTTTAGATTGCTTTGGGTAGTTTTGACATTTTAACAGTGCTTATTCCTTTAGTCAACGAACACGGAATATCTTTCTTTCACCTCCTTGGTTACATTTACTCCTAGGTATTTTATTCTTTTTGATGCTATTGTAAATGGGATTATTTTCTTAATTTCTCCGATAGTTCATTATTAGTGTATAGAAATGCCACTCTTTTCTGTGTATTGATTTTATATCCTGCAGCTTTATTGAATTGAATACTGAATTCTATTTATTAGTTTTAACAGTTTTCTGGTGGAATCTTTAAGATCTCTATATAGTATTATGTCATCTATTATACCAATTGTGACAGATTTTTTCTTCCTTTCTAATTTGGATGCCTTTTGTTTCTTTTTCTTACCTGATTTCTGTGGCTAGGACTTCCAATACTCTGTTGAATAAAAGTGGCAATAGTAGGCATCCTTGTCTTGTTTCTGATCTTAGAGGAGAATCTCTCAGCTTTTCACCATTGAGTATGATATTATCTGTGAGTTTGTAATATATGGCTTTTATGATGTTGAGGTATATTCCATCTATACCCACTAAGTTAAGAGTTTTTTAGCATAAATGTATGTTGAATTTTATCGAAAGCTTTTTCTGCATCTATTGAGATGATCATATTGTTTTTATTCTTCAGTTTGTTACTGTGGTGTATCACACTTACTGATTTGCAAATACTGAAAAATTCTTGTATCTCTGGGATAAATCCCACTTCATTGTGGTGTATGATCCTCTTAATGTGTTGTTGGATTCAGATTGCTAGTATTTGGTTGAGGACTTTTTCATCTGTATTCATCTCTGATATTGGCCTGTAATTTTCTGTTTTTGTGGTATCTTTGTCTGGTTTTGGTATCAGGGTGATGGTAGCCTCATAGAATAAGCTTGGAAGTGTTCCTTCCTCTGCAATTTTTTTGACTAGTTTTAGAAGGATAGGTGTTCACTCTTCTCTAAATGTTTGGTAGAATTTGCCTGTGAAGCCATCTGGTCCTAGACTTTGTCTTGTTGGGAGTTTTTTAATCACAGATTTAACTTCAGTACTTGTAATTGGTCTGTTCATATTTTGTATTTCTTCCTGGTTCAGTCTTGGAAGGTTGTACATTTCTAAGCATTTGTCCATTTCTTCTAGGTTGTCCATTTTATTGGCATTTAGTTGCTTGTAGTAATCTCTTATAGTCCTTTGTATTTCTGTGGTGTTGGTTCCAACTTCCCCTATTTCATTTCTAATTTTATTGATTTGGGCCCACTCCCTTTTTTTCTTGATGAGCCTAGCTGAAGGTTTATCAGTTTTGTTTATCTTTTCAAAGACCCAGCTTTTAATTTCACTTATCTTTTCTATGGCTTTTTAGTCTCCATTTCATTTATTTCTGCTCTGATCTTTATGATTTCTTTCCTTCTACTATTTTGGGATTTGTTTATTCTTCTTCCTCTAGTTGCTTTAGGGATGTTGAATTTTGTCAAATTTTTTTTTATTCATCTATTGAGATGATTATATAATTTTTATCTTCCATTTTGTTAATTTGATGCATCACATTGATTTATTTGCACACATTGAACCATTTTGTTGTTGAATGCCACTTGATCATTGTGTACGATCCTTTTAATGTATTGCTGGATTCAAAAAGTAGTCAGTATTATGTTGGCGATTAGCATGGTGTTCAGGCCTGTAACTGGAACTGATTAAGTAAAGTTTTGACATTCCATATGACAGTACAGGAATGAACCTGAGAAAGATCTAAAGCCAGGACCCTCTGAGCAGTGCTTTTAGGTAATTGACTTTCACTTCATTCAGTTTCAAAGAGAATATTCAATAATTGTTTTGGTTTGGCTTGTGCACAGCACCTGCTAAAACAGACAGACATATAATTCAAGTCTCTAGAGTAGTTAAGACAGAGTTTTAGGCAGGAGTTATTGGGGAATAGTGACAAGCACTGGAGTAGAAAATATTAAAGGCAAGCTTCTAAAATTTGGCTAAATATGCAAAACTTGCATAAGTGGAATCACTTATCCTTCACATACCACTTACACCTCGAATACCTGAGGTGTGATATTTTGGGAAACTAGAATTTGATCTCCGGAAAAATTCCTATTTTATATAGTGATCTATCTATGCTTCCATAACTTCTGTCACAAATGAAAGTTTTCATCCCCTGTGTCCTTCAGTGTCTTTCTATCAATGATATAATCATCCTTCCTGATAATCATGTAGGCAGTGTATTGTGCAACTCTAGCAATTGTAAGAGAATTGGTAAATACTTAGAATAAGCTTTTAAGGATAGAAATCTCTATTAAGGCATTTTGTTTATAAAATGAACAGTGTTACCTTCTAAATTAATTGGGAGTAGATGAGGAAGTAAGAATAGGATTCAATCTGACTTAGAACTTCAGTTCAGATAAACAGTAATCAGTGAGTAAATCTCAGCTGTGCATGTTTAGGTCTATGTAACTTCAGTGGGTGTTTCTGAAATTTATGTAATTTTGAGAAACTCTTTGGAAAATTCTACAGAATAAAAGAGAAACACAGTAGAGGCAATATCAATATTGAAAGAAGTTTCAACTTTGTTTTTTCATATACGGATGTGATGATTAATAATAATAATAAACCATTGATATGAATCTACTTAACCTCATTAATAGCCTTACTGACCCTTTTGATGTTAAAAAGATAAACTCATGAGAGTGTTAAGGATTCATTTTTTTAAAGGCAAGTGGCAGAAGTGGTGCTGAGATAGTAAACTGAATCAAGAAGAGAATAAATCTCAAAGGAAGGTTATATAACTCAAGATTAATAGGTAAAGCACAATCAATATCAAGGACTAACCATGGGTTAGTACACCATGTATTTAAATTTAAAGAATTTTCATGAGAGAAAGTTCTCCATTAGCAATCCCTGGAGTTTAAAATGCTGTAATTTTTAAGCAAAGGAAAAGACATAAGCTTGATCCACCTACCAATATCTAATATTATACCATTACTATAGCATTATTCTTCTTTCTTTTCCCTTTCTCTCCAAACCCAATAATTTGATCAGGTTTCACAAGACATTTAAATTGCTGAGAACACAGGATATACTCATACTCAACTGTCAGGTGTAGGTCATATAGTTGAGGTACTTTCTCCCTTTAGAAAAAAGATCTATAAGATGTCTAAATACCCTGTTTATTAAAACTATTATTATACAGATTAATGGCTAAGTGCAAGGCCAAGAGAGGCAATTGACTTGGATTTGATTCCTAGATAAATAATTTACTAATTATGTTGTTCTGGTCATGTCATTGAAAAAGTCTATGCCTCAGTTTTTTTCTCTATCAACTTATATTCATTGAATCATTTTGAGGAATATAGTAAAGAAGGTATATAAAAAGTTACATAAAGTTTTATGACAACCTTGGCATATGGATCTAGTATAGATCACTCTCCAGGCAAAAATTTGTAAGAACTATTCATAAGATATGACTAAAAATTCATTATATATCTAACTTTTTCAAGTGGCCAAAGGATAGCTCTGTGCTGCTCTATTTACAATAGCTGGAAGCAACCTAAGTGTCCATCAACAGATGAATGGATAAAGAAGATGTGGCACATATATACAATGGAATATTACTCAGCCATAAAAGAAACGAAATTGAGTTATTTGTAGTGAGGTGGATAGACCTAGAGTCTGTCATACAGAGTGAAGTAAGTCGGAAGGAGAAAAACAAATACCGTATGCTAATACATATATATGGAATCTAAGAAAAAAAAATGTCATGAAGAACCTAGGGGTAAGACGGGAATAAAGACACAGACCTACTATAACATGGACTTGAGGATATGGGGAGGAGGAAGGCTAAGCTGTGACAAAGTGAGAGAGTGGCATGGACATATATACGCTACCAAATGTAAAATAGATAGCCAGTGGGAAGCAGCCGCATGGCACAGGGAGATTAGCTCGGTGCTTTGTGACCACCTAGAGGGGTGGGATAGGGAGGGTGGGAGGGAGGGAGATGCAAGAGGGAAGAGATATGGGAACATATGTATATGTATAACTGATTCACTTTGTTATAAAGCAGAAACTAACACACCATTGTAAAGCAATTATACTCCAATAAAGATGTTTAAAAAAAAAAGGAAAGAATCTCAGAGTAGAGAGCTCAAGTTGATGTTGGTGGCCTTTGCAAGCATCAGACAAATATATTAACCAAACTGAGCCATTGGTTTTTGTCTGGAATATAGAGAAAAGTGATCTGGCCTTGAGTGCAGGTAGGCTGGAATGGATATGCAAGGCCACTTGTAAAGCCAGGGCACTTTTTATGATGTATAGTGTTGGAAAAGGATACATCCACTTTGATGTATACAGTGAAGTTTTTCTTTATGCTATGCTATGGGTGAGAAAAATAAAAAGATCTCCTGTGAAAACTTGAAACCCCAATCCTTGACCAAACATGAGAAGGAGTCAGAATTCTGGGGGAAAAAAAAACTTTAAAACTTTATTTAAAGACGAAAATGAGTATCTAGAAGTAAAAAGTACAGTGATTTTAAAAATAGCAGTAAATAACATGAGAATATTAAAAACAGCTGAAGAAAATTAAAGAACTGTTAGACATAAGGATATATGCATTCATAAGGCACAGAAAGATAAACATACAGGAAGTAGGAAGGAGAAAGAAAGAGACATAGAGAATTCCACCACATTTATAACGGTATTTTTCAGATGGAAGAGTAGACAGAGTATGGGACAGACAATAGCAAAAGAGAATGGACTTGAACTTTATCGATTTGAAGAGCCAAAATAAAGAAAAAACCCAAATGCATAACTGAAGAATCCTAAGACGTAAACAGATAAAACATCAAGAAATATAATAATGAAAACCAAAAGGAATGAAACTTAGATGCAGTAGAGCAATAATAAAAGTTCAAGAGTTAATGTAACTATATCTTTGATTTTCTAAGAGTAAAAAAAATTATCAGTCTTGTTTTCTGTATTTAGCTCAAGAACACATTAAGCACAAGAGCAAAATTAAAACATTTTTTGGTACTAAGAGCTAATCGTACTTAAAATCTGACATCAACAAAATGAATAATGGCTCTGATAAAAAATAAAAGATGGGGCTTCCCTGGTGGCGCAGTGGTTGAGAGTCCGCCTGTCGATGCAGGGGACACAGGTTTGTGCCCCGGTCTGGGAGGAACCCACATGCCGCGTAGCGGCTGGGCCCGTGAGCCATGGCTGCTGAGCCTGCGCGTCCAGAGCCTGTGCTCCACAACGGGAGAGGCCACAACAGTGAGAGGCCCACGTACAGCAAAAAAATAAATAAATAAAAATAATTAAAAAAATAATAAAAGATGTATCGAGAAGAAACAAGAGAAAATAATAAATAAGGAAGTTCTGCTTCTGGCCAAGATGGAATAACAGGAGCCAGATTTATGCTCACAAGTTGAACTATCAAGAAAGAAACAAAATTATGGAAAAAAATGGTTTTCAAGACAGTGGACATCACAAAATAAAGGAAAAGCATCCCTTAGGAATGAAAAAAAAAAAAAAAAAAAAAGATGAGCCCAGGACAGCCCAAGCTTACTGCAGTAATATAGTTTTAAGGCTGGAGCATAAGGAGGACAAATCCAGGTATGGTCCTGTACACCCTTGCACTAGTAACATGAAGTAGAGACTCCCAGGGGATCAAAGGAGTGAGAGTTCACAGCATAGAGGAAATAGTTCCACAGAGACAGAATTCTGGAGATAGGTAGAAGGTTCCTTCGAATATTCAGCTGAGTACTTACCAGTCATGCATCTGAGGAAACAAATCAAGGCCAGAAAATTAAAAAAACACTTGAAGGAATTAGAAGTAATAGTGATTGATGTTTACACAGAGCTGGTAATAGTGTCACTTCCCATCAGTGCTACTGGAAAACCTCAGGATTCATAGAGGTTTGGGTAAAGTGTTTTTGAGCATATATTCTTTTTTGTTTCTTTCTTTATTTTATTTTATTATTTATTTTTGGCTGCGTTGAGTCTTTGTTGCTGTGCACGGACTTTCTCTAGTTGATGCAGGCGGGGCCTACTCTTCGTTGTGGTGCGCGGGCTTCTCATTGTGGTGGCTTCTCTTGTTGCAGAGCACAGGCTCTAGGCGCGCAGGCTGAGTACTTGTGGTGCACGGGCTTAGTTGCTCCATGGCACGTGGGATCTTCCTGGACCAGGGATCGAACCCGTGTCCCTGCATTGGTAGGCGGATTCTTAACCACTGCGCCACCAGGAAAGTCCCTTGAGCATATTTTCTGAAGTTATAATAATTTGTTTACTGTCTTCACTGCTAATTTACATTATCTACATCAGTTATGGGTCATTTTTTGTTTGAGTGATATATCCCCTCACTAAAGTTTATATTTTCCTGCTTCCTTTCTTGCTTGGTTCTCAACACATTCTGTGAGGCTAGCATTACCTTTAATTACTTTTTTTGTTTTATTTATTTATTTGTTTGTTTGTTTATGGCTGTGTTGGGTCTTCGTTTCTGTGCAAGGGCTTTCTCTAATTGTGGCAAGCGGGGGCCACTCTTCATCGCGGTGTGTGGGCCCCTCACTATCGCGGCCTCTCTTGTTGCGGAGCACAGGCTCCAGATGCGCAGGCTCAGTAGTTGTGGTTCACGGGCCTAGTTGCTCCGCGGCATGTGGGATCTTCCCAGACCAGGGCTTGAACCCGTGTCCCCTGCATTGGCAGGCGGATTTCTAACCACTGCGCCACCAGGGAAGCCCTAGCATTACCTTTATATAAAAGATACACACACATAAGTATAGCATAAAAATTATTTTATAGCCTACTTGTGATACATTACAGATTGAAGTATCTGTTCATTAGCCCTTCCTACACTTGGAGAAATGATTAAGATATGTTAAACATTAATTTTTTTGATCTAAATTCTGATAACCAGAATAAATCTGTAGTTTTCTTTGACTACTAATCTGTAGTCAAAGAGGCTATCTCAAGTTGTCTCTCTAGTGAGTTTGCTTTGCTCACTGTGCCATACAGTTGCATTGCTAATAGCACTCTTTCAAAATACTTCAACAGGTCTATTGATTTTGAAGGGCCAAATGATTTTGCCTAGACATTTATGGAAGGAGTGTTCCTGGACACTTACATATGTAATACATACACAGAAAAATAAGGCTTTCAGCAGTTTTGACCTGCATAAAATAAACACTAGAGTTTGAGGAAAGGTGCTTATTTTTCCTATTACAGTTTTTTGAATCATGGATTACTCTCAGTGTTAAGTGACAAAATCAAAAAGTAAACACTATTCCAGAGAAAATAGTGTTTTTAATACAGAAAAAACAGAGATTAGCCTACATGGTAGTTTGAAGATATAAATTATCGCCTCATTCTAGCAAATTCAAAGAAAGAAAAACTGTATGTAGGCTATATCAGTAACTGTTTCATATCATACATTTATGCACAGAAAACAACAAGAAAACCATAATTAGATAACCAGAGGTGCTGGTTATACCCAAACAGCATCCCTATTATGAACTAAATGCACTTAGACTGTGCACAGAGATAATTGTTAAAGTTTCTCCCTTCTCTGTTTACTCTCATTTTTGCAAACTGCAAGTCCTTCTGTTTGACTTTATTATGAGATCCTTTACCTTGATAGAATTGAAATACTTGTATTGAACAACTTGGTAAAAGCTGAGGGAGCAGCAGGGAATGGGGAGCTTTGGAGTCCACTGGGGCGGCGGAGAACGGAGGCAGGAGTCACAGTGCCTTTTTCCTTCCCACTCTTCCACTATGTAGTCTCCAGATTCATTCCTGTGTCTAAAATGAAGCCTTCATGCAAAAGCTCTTCCGGCTCTCATTCACAGGCCCCGGAATACAGCATTTGCACACAGATGAATGAGGTTCTGCAGCAGCTCAGAGTCAGTGTCTGAATTCCAGTGTATTCACTCTGTAGCATTGTAAGGAATCCAAGAACAAAATTCCTATGTTCTTTCTAGTCAGGAGGCAGAAGGCAGAGCTTTTGCATGCAGGCTGTGTTTTGGAGCAGAACTAGGGACTGGAAAACACAGAAGCAAAGAACTACATCCATCCTTGACCTAGTGTTGTGGTTCTTCCCTGTACCTTGCTGGCACTGAACTCACAGAAGGGAAGGAAAAGGAAACTCGCTGTGGCTTTTCCCATCTCAAAAGTGTTGTGACACCTCAACCTTTCAGTGTTTTGCTTTTTTTTTTTTAATGTCCTATTGTAAGTGTTTGGTTTACACTGTACAAGTGACACTAGTAGCTGTTCTGGATTACGTAGGTGCTCTTCGCCATCTCATCTCCTACACACCAGGGTGAGCATACAGAGTGTCCTCCTCGTGCTTTGTGTTAACCTCTACAGATGTTAATCGATTTTGAAAAAGGATCATGGTTTCTGCTCTACTTTATAATCAAGACAAGTGTTTATTAAAATACTGTTTTGGATGTTGGCTGCAATGCAACAACAATTTTCATAATAAAAGATATTCCCCGGTCCAGGAAGATCCCACATGCCGTGGAGCGGCTGGGCCCGTGAGCCATGGCCGCTGAGCCTGCACGTCCGGAGCCTGTGCTCCACAATGGGAGAGGCCACAACAGTGAGAGGCCCACGTACTGCAAAAAAAAAAAAAAAAAGAGATATTCATGTTTAAAAAAATGAAGCCTTGCACCAAATCAGAAATTTTCAAACCCATAGAGATTCTTTGAGCTTTAGTGGAAAAACCTCCAATGCTGTGATTTTGGGGTGATGGGGAAAAGATAAGAACAGTGGGACCCCTATTTTAATAGAGCAGCTTTGCTTTTAGCTATTTTCTATTTGGACTTTGCTATGATTTAAAATTTTTTTAAAGGTTTAAGAACTACTGATCCAAGTGATCTCTAAGGTCTTTTATATCCCTATAATGCTATAAGGTTTTAATCCATCACTGCCTAAGTAAATAGCCAAACTAGAAGAATTAAATGATTTTTTTCCTTCTTAACTATTTCACATCAGTTTTAATATTCTTGCCACCTCATACGCCCAGGTCACCCAAGTGATCTGAACAAAGTATAAATATTCTGCTAGCCCTGAAAAATTCCTTTAATTCTGGCTTGTAATTACAATATACTATTTTTTATTTGAGATTGTCTGTGTTCTTACAAGCATTGCATCAATATATTTTCTCTATTGAAGATGTGAAATATTATAGATTGACCTTTTCACACTTTGATGTAATATTGGAATGGATCAGGCTACAGCAATATAATTTACTGTCATCCATTCTTTGCTCAAGGAAATAAAACACAAATAGGATTTAGTTTGATTCTGTCCTGTTTCTCTCCTTCCGGCTCTTTTGTGATGCATCTTCAAGCAAATATCAATTTATTGATAATTGATCTGGAACATGTATCTCATCTTTCTGCCAACAACTGGGCATAGCTGTCCTCCACTTAAGATCACTACTGATTTTCCCATTTTGTCCTGAGGAGAAAAATACTCTTCTCTCTAAATCACTAGTGTAGGACTGATATTAGACTATGGTATTTAACAGCATTTGCTCAGAGGTTGAGAGGTGAAGAGAACCCTTATTTCTGGCCATGCAGCCTCTTCTGCCTATCTCAGTAGCTGACAGGGCATCTACCAAATCTGGCTAATTCAGTTGTGCAAAATTCCATGAAAAAGATCAGTCTAGGCTAAGTTATAATTTGCAGAATTTTAAGCAGATAAATTTGAAAAACTAGATGAAATAGATAATAGCTAATTTTTAAACTTTTTTTTCTCAGGAAGTTAACACATCTAGAGTACTTTTTTCCCCCTAAAATACTCCTCATGAAAATCCATCCCAATACACACAGCAAGTTCAAACAAAACAATGCCAGAGAAAAACTAGGAAAAAAAAAAAAAGAGAGTCCCACAGAAGACACCATGGGGTTTCACAGGGGAACTTCACAGGGGAACTAAACCAGTGATTTAAGAAACAGAGCATCCCAAACTACATGAAACTGTAGAGCATCAAAAACGTTTTTGAAATTTGTTTATTTGGCATCAATGCAACATAGATACCAAAACCTGACAAAAAAATTACATCAAGAACAGAAACTACAAACCAAACTTACATACGAGTAGTCATAAAAAATTTTATAATATATTGAAAGAGTATCCTATCATGACCAAGTTAATTATTTCCAGGAGAGCAAGGGTAGTTTGATGTTAGGAAATCAATTAATAAAATCCTAAATATAGTTCGATTCAAGCAGACTGATCATATGAACATCTCCACTGAGAATAAATGGCATTTGAAAAAAAATAACTATTCATGTTAAAACCCTAAACGTAAGAGGAATTCTTGGATATTTCTTCAACATGATAAAAATTCAGCTCAAATAAGTCTATATCTGGAAAATTGAAAGTATCAATGGGAAAAGCAATACAAGCATTAAGAGAACTTAGTAAAATAGCAGATCATACAGTTAACACTCAAAAATCTAAAACTTTCCTATAAACAAGTAAACATCAGGTAAAGTACATAATGGATGAGAAGATACACATCCGTCAGCAATAAGATAAAAATACATAGGCATAACATTACCAAGAAACATCCAAGTCCTAAATACGGAAAACTCTATAGAGTCCCGAGAGATTTAGAAATAGATTTGAAAAAAATAGAAAATTATATCATGTTCTTAGATAGAAAGTCTTAACATCATAAAGATGTTATATATTAATTCATAAAATGTAATGCAGTCCCAGTACAAATACTTTTCCAGAGCTAGACAAGTTGATTATAAAATGTACTTGGAAGAACAAAAATCAAAAGAGTCAGGAATACCTGACAAAGAGGTATGTGCAGGGGAGGGTAGAAGTGAGGAGCTGACGGTGTTCTAGTGTACAGATATTAAAACATACTATAAGCTTATCATTAACAGGTTTGATACTGGCATATTAATAGGCACACAGAAAAGTGGAAAGAATAGTAAAACTAGAAGGACAACAAATTGCACATAAAATTTTTACCATATGATAATGTTCCGTTTGAAATTGTTGGAAGAAATGAATGTCTGTAACAACTGCTGTAGGATATCTGAGTAGTTATTAAAAAAGAAAAAAGATAAAGCAGATATATTCACCATACTGTATGAGAGTATCTGAGATTCTGGATAAAAGGCCTGGGCAGAAGTAAAGAAACCAGCAGAACTGTTGGCAATTCCATTCTTTGTCCTAGACCCAAATCAATGTGAACATTTACTCACTAAAATCAATGTATAAGATGTTTATTGCTGCACTAATATAGAGAAGCTGGAAATAAGCCAAGTGTTCATTAATAATAGAATGGATAATTCTATTTTGGTATGTTTATACAAAGGAATTCTATACTATAGTGAAATAATAAAGAACATCGCTATGTGTGACAGAGTGAGTAAATTTTACAAACATAAATGTTGAAGAAACGAAAGAGAGTGAATACCTTTCAAGTTAAAAACCAGGCATAACTAGAAGTCATAGTTATGGTACTTTTTGGGAGATGTGACATTTTCTAGTATATTGGCAATGTTCTATTTCTGGATCTGGAGGCTAGTAAATGGAAGTGTTCACTTCATAAAACTTGATTGTTTTGCTGGTGATTTGTTCACTTTTCTGTATGTCTGGTATCCTTTAGTAATTTTAAAAAGGTGGCTAATTCTCAACCTCCATTTATAAAGAATTTTGGATTTCTTAATGAAAAATCCTATATGTTTACAACTACAATAAATTAGTAATACTAAGTATTCCACAGCTAAAATTATTGCAGGAAATATGGGAAAGCCCACATGTTTCCTTCCTCCCTAGAGAGGAAAAAGTAGAAGGATTCATAAAATACCTTGCAGTAAGTTTGAGATATACAGAATCTGGGCATCTATCTACCACATATTGAGTGACAGTATTTGCTTTCAGGCAAAATATCTAAAAGGAAAATGTCTTTTGAGTGCAGAATTAACATATAAGATCACATGTACATATTGTAAAATGTGTCATAAGAATGAAAAATAGAAGAATAACGGCTCACTTATGAGGAGTTAAATTAGCTTCATTACTGTGAAAAACACTATCATTCTACTTAGTTGAGATTTTGAAATTGCGTTGATGCTGTAATACTTTGAGACTTTTAGAGATGTTGGGACCGGGTGAATGTATTTTGCATAACAGATGGATATGAATCTTTGAGGGCCAGAGGGTGGATTGTAGTATACTGAACAGTGGCCTCCAAAGTTTTCCTAGTCTCAGTCCCCAGAATGTGTGAATATGTTACCTTATATGGCAGAAGGGACTTTGCAGATGTGAATAAGTTAAGGATTAAAAAAAACACCTATCATTCAAGTGTTGGAATTATAACATATAGGTGATTTTGACATACACTAGTTTTATAAAAAGATACCTAGATCCTTATGCCTTTAGTGTTTATTTCTTTTAACTCATGAACGGCTTCAGTTCTACTATTATCTGTTTTCCAATACTATAAATACTAAAAAAAAAAAAAGAAAAAAAAAAGTAAGGAAATCTGCTGATGTCTTTTGCTTGAGCATTGGCAATGTCTTCAATCCTAGGAAATTTAACCTGTGTCTGCCTCTATTCACTGTATGCCTGTAGCAAATGACTTAGAGGTATTTGGCTCAGTTTCATAGTATTCTATTGACACAAATTTCATTTTAACAGTCATATATCTTCACCAAATAAGGCTATGGTGAGACTCAAGCCTTCAAGATAAATAGATTTCTATAGGAAAAAATATAGCAAGAGGTTGAAAAAGTTCAAGGAATCAAATGAATAGGGCATGACACTTGGTCAACATGTAAAATGTGAACATCAAATGTAATATCAGTTATGCAGGAATAAGATGGATTTCCAGGGCAAATATGATTTATTCATTCCATGCTGAAACATTATGTGAAAGGAAAAAGCATCCATCATTTTAAGAAAGTGCTGTTTTCAGGCTACCTGATAGCCACAAAATCATATTCTCAGCCCAATCAAAGCCCAAATAAAGACTTTAAAAACTGAAAGCTTGCCTTTTATCCCTCTTCAATAAATAAAACTTCCAACTTTACATGTTGCAGCTTAGGACCATAGCCCAGGCCGCTCCTTCTCAGAACTCTGAAAGAAAAACACAATAAAAATATTCTCTTTCTCAATGGCTTGTTAACTCATATGCAGTGTTTGTAAGAATGTAGTGTCTTTGAAAACCTTTCTTTTTGCCTAACAGGAAAGAAAATAAATAAAAATCTCAACTGATTTTTAGTCCCAGAGCAAAATAAGATTATCCCAATTGGCATTTTTATTCAAAATTGAATATTAAAATCAAACAGCTCCTGGCAAAGACAGTGATGATCAAAGGCAATGATTATGAAAACCAAGGATTTGTTTAAGAAGAAAAAGGAAACTACTTTGCCTTGTCATTAGAAGTGAAAATGATACCAACATATCAGGCTCCATATGGACTGATTGACTGATGTGGCAGAGACCAAATGCTCTGGTTGGCAAATGCTTAGCAGAAATCAGAGAATACTGTACAAGGAGAAAAATAAAGGACAGTGAGTATAAGCAAGGTGCTCTATTATAAAATGTACTCATATCTTTCTATTCACATATAAATCCTACTGACTATAAATCCGTGTATGGGATTGCAATTGGGATTAAGATGTACAAACTTCCAGTCGTGAAATAAGTAAGTTATGGGATGTAATGTACAGCATTGGGAATATAATCAATAATATTTCTATAACTTTATATGGTGACAGATGGCTACTAGACTTATCATGGTAATCAGTTCATAATGTATATACCGAAATAAATGTTGAATCACTATGTTGTACACCTGAGACTAATGGAATATTTCATGTCAACTACTTCAATAAAATATTAAAAGGAAAATAGTTTCTCCACAGCAAAGAAACCATCCACAAAGTGAAAAGACAACCTACAGATAGGGAAAAAAATATTTGCAAACCAAATATCTGATAAAGAGTTAATATTTAAAATATATAAAGAACTCATACAATCAACAGCAAAAAAATAACCCAATTAAAAAATGGGCAAAGGATTTGAATAGACAAATCCTATATCTCCAAAGAAGATATAGGAAAGGCTAACAGATACATGAATAGATGGTCAACATTACTAGTCATTAAGGAAATGCAAATTAAAACCATAGTGAGATATCACCTCATGCTTGTTAGAATGGCCATCATCAAAAAGACAAAAGATAACAAATGCTGGTGTGGATGTGGACAAAAGGGAACCCTTGTGCACTTATAAGTTGGTACAAGCACTGTGGAAAACAGTATGGAGGTCCCTCAAACAATTAAAAATAGAACTACCATATGATCCAGAAATTCTCCTTCTGATATGATATGTCATAACATCTATGACATCAGTTTATCTTTAAGATGGACATAGGAACAACAATTAGTTTGAAAAGTGTAAAGATAAAGGCTGGGGAAAATATCTTTGAGATTTAGGTACATATATTATTTATCCAGTTATTGGAAATTTACAGTATGAAAAACATTGTTCTAGGTCCTGGAAAAAAACAGGAAAGAGGAGCAAGACAAACAAAGAGTCTGCTTAAATGGAACTTACATTCTGAAGAAAGAGCTTTAAAAAAGAATAAATTATAAAAGCACAGCATGTCAATGGCTTCAAATGAAACAAAAACAATAATATTGATAAAAGGGACAAGTAGTGTGTGTTCATTATGGATGGGTTTGTTTCATACAGACTGGTCAGGAAGACCCAACTGGTTAATTAGGTGACATTTATCAAAGACATAAAGAAAATAAGGAAATCTATAGAATTTTTGTTTTACTACAGAGTGAATTTTACTGTAAGTACAGTTAAAAAATAAATTGAAAAAGAATGAGTGATGATTTGGGTCAAAAGTATGCCAGACAGCTTGAACATCAGGTACTATGTAGCCCAAAGGTAGGAGTATGTTTGATTTTTTTTTTTTTTTTTAGGATGATCAGTGACCCCAGTGTACCTGGACAGGAGTGAGTAAGGGGAAGGTAGTAGAAGTAAAGATACAAAAATCATAGGGAGACAGATCATGCCAAGTCATCTAGGCATTTGGAGGACTTTTGATTTTACTCAGAATTGTCTAGAAAGACATTGGGACTTTTGAACTAAGGGATGATATTATTTGACTTCTGTTTTAAAAGATTCACACTAGTTACTAAGTTGCTGGTAGACCAAAGAGAAGAACAAGTTCAGAAGATAATTGGGTAATTAATTAGATAAATAATTTAACCAAAATGATGATGTTTTGGACCTAAGCATTGATATTGGAAATAGCAAGGAAAGGTCAGATTATGGATATACTTTGAAGATAGAGCCGACAGGATTATCTGATGGGGTGTTTATGGGGTGAGTGATTATGAGAAGAATCAATGATAATTCCAAAGTTTTTAACTTTAGAGACTTAAATGATAAGGTTGTTGTTGCCTGTAATTTGGAAGGAAGAGGTAGAGTAAGTTTGAGGAGAAAGATGAGGCTTTTTACAATTTTGAATGTATTCATTCAAGTCATCTATTGAACCCCCAAGCGATTCTGAGTAGACAAGTCAAGCAGGCAAGTCTATGAATGATTCAGACCAAAAAGAGAGTAGCCTGATACAGTTTCTTTGGGATAATGGAACAGCGCCATATCCTTATAGTGGTGGTTATATGGATTCATACATGTGATAAAATCTTACACGACTATGCACCCCCCCCAAAAATGAGTGCATATAAAAACTGATGAAACCCAAATAAGATCTGTGGTTAAGTTAATGGTTTTGTTCTAATGGGAATTCCTGATTTTGATCATTGTATTATTTGGATGGATAGTATTATTGTGGAATCTGGTCAAAGAGTACAGGTGAACTCCCTCTGCTATTTTTTCAGCTTCTACCTGAGTCTACAGTAACTTCAAAACAAAAGGTCTGAAAATGTAAAATAGAATGGGGATGGACTACTGAGTATGAGTTTTAGCAGCATACCACATGTACAAGTGATCTTTTAATGGAGTAGCTCTTTCACTGCCTCCATGGCAAAGATTTCTACTGGTACAGGAAAGAACACCCTGCTTGAACTAATTTATGAGAAACTTTGAAGAGGGAGATTGGAAACAACTAAGTATACAGATGAAATTTCAGGAATTTTGTTGAGCAGAGAAACTGAGTGTTAACTGGATAAGAATTAAGGATCAAGAGACTATTTTTTTTAGTTTGGATAAATTATACAGCTTTATATTCTCATTGGAATGATCCAGTAGAAAGTTTAGAAGGTTGAACTTAGATTCAGGAGGGAGAGCACGATTGTTGGAACTGTGTCTTTAAGGAGAGAGGAGATGGTATCTGATGCTTAAGTGTTGGCTTTGGCTTTATATCAGATCACAGGCAGATATATCCATAGCTAGCTAGCTAGCTAGCTAGCTAACGGTCTGTCTGTCTCTGTTGATCTATATTTTGTTTAGGCGAGTGAGACAGTTGAAAAAGTGAGAATATCTTGTAGGATTGAAAGATAGCATTAAGTTCCCATTTGAAACTAGTGATCGTGAATATTACATTGTTGTCTTAGTTTTGATTTCTTTTTGTCATATTCACTGGTGCGAATTTACTATGGCTGAGATTTTGCTCAAGTATCTAACAAAGTACGAGGGAGTGGGCAGGGTTGTTTGGGATTTTCTGGAAAGTTAATCTAATAATTATTGCTGGAGTCTAAGCTAGGTAAGAAGGAAATTACGGACTTTTGAGCAGTTTTACACACTACAGCTTGGTCACACTGTTTGCGCTTAAATTATCTCTGATACTGCTTAATATATTCTTTGTAAATCGATTTTGGAATCAGATTAGGATCCTGCCTATAAAATCCACATTGATTTTCATGTGTTTATATATGTCATTGTGCCTCTGAAGCCAAGTAAAAACAGGCACTTTTTGTAAGATAGAAATTCGTAGACTAAATTTTTTAATTCCCCAATGTGTAATAACCAGAAAGGTTAAAATGGTACATGTCCTCCTAAAAGAAATCATCACTTGTATTCAGATCTTCTTTGAAAAGAATAAAATACTTTATTATGTATGTAAACTTGCAGGCTTATAGACCAAACTTTTCATTGCCTGCATGGCAAGTGAAAATTACTAATGGTACAAAAATAAAATTGTACTTTGGGGAAATTCCTTGGTGGTCCAGTGGTTAGGACTTGGTGATTTCACTGCCGAAGTTCAGATTCAACCCCTGTCAGGGTACTAAGATCCCGCAAGCCACGAAGCGTGTCCAAACAAAAAAAGAAGGAAAGTTGCATTTTGGTGTCAATTCATATCTTTTGTTTTGTTGTTTCATTTTTTTAACATCTTTATGGGAGTATAATTGCTTTACATAGTTGTGTTAGTTTCTGCTGTATAACAAAGTGAATCAGCTATATGTATACATATATCCCCATATACCCTCTCTCTTTCATCTCCTTCTGACCCTCCTTACCCCACCCCTCTAGGTGTCACAAAGCACCAAGCTGATCTCCCTGTGCTATGCGGCTGCTTCCCACTAGCTATCTGTTTTACATCTGGTCGTGTATATATGTCCATGCCACTCTCTCACTTCATCCCAGCTTACCCTTCCCCCTCCCCGTGTCCTCAAGTCCACTCTCTACGTCTGCATCTTTACTCCTGTCCTGCCCCTAGGTTCATCAGAACCTTTTTTTTTTTAGATTCCATATATATGTGTTAGCATACGGTATTTGTTTTGCTCTTTCTGACTTACTTCACTCTGTATGACAGACTCTAGGTCCATCCACCTCACTACAAATAACTCAATTTCGTTTCTTTTTATGGCTGAGTAATATTCCATTGTATATGTGTGCCACATCTTCTTTATCCATTCATCTATCGATGAACACTTAAGTCGCTTCCATGTTCTGGCTATTGTAAATAGTGCTGCAGTGAACATTGTGGTACATGCTTCTTTTTGAATTTTGTTTTTCTCAGGGTATATGCCCAGTAGTGGGATTGCTCGGTCATATGGTAGTTCTGTTTTTAGTTTTTTAAGGAGCCTCCATACTGTTCTCCACAGTGGCTGTATCAATTTACATTCCCACCAACAGTGCAAGAGGGTTCCCTTTTCTCCACACCCTAGCCAGCATTTATTGTTTGTAGATTTTTTGATGATGGCCATTCTGACTGGTGTGAGGTGATACCTCATTGTAGTTTTGATATGCATTTCTCTAATGATTAGTGATGATGAACATCCTTTCATGTGTTTGTTGGCAATCTGTATATCTTCTTTGGAGAAATGTCTATTTAGGTCTTCTGCCCATTTTTGGACTGGATTGTTTGTTTTTTTGATATTGAGCTATGTGAGCTGCTTGTATATGTTGGAGATTAATCCTTTGTCAGTTGCTTCGTTTGCAAATATTTTCTCCCATTCTGAGGGTTGTCCTTTTGTTTATGGTTTCCTTTGCTTTGCAAAGCTTTTAAGTTTCATTAGGTCCCATTTGTTTACTTTTGTTTTTATTTCCATTTCTCAAGGAGGTGGGTCAAAAAGGATCTTGCTGTGATTTATGTCATAGAGTGTTCTGCCTATATGTTTGCCTCTAAGAGTTTTATAGTGTCTGGCCTTATATATAGGTCTTTAATCTATTTTGAATTTATTTTTGGGTATGGTGTTAGGGAGTGTTCTAATTTCATTCTTTTACATGTAGCTGCCCAGTTTTCCCAGCACCACTTATTGAAGAGGCTGTCTTCTCTCCATTGTATATTCTTGGCTCCTTTATCAAAGACAAGGTGACCATGTCTGCATGGGTTTATCTCTGGGCTTTCTATCCTGTTCCATTGATCTATATTTCTGTTTTTGTGCCCGTACCATATGGTCTTGATTACTGTAGCATTGTAGTATAGTCTGAAATCAGGGAGACTGATTTGTTTTTCAATCCAAGAACATGGTACATCTCTCCCTCTATTTGTATCATCTTTAATTCTTTCATCAGTGTCTTATAGTTTTCTGCGTACAGGCCTTTTGTCTCCTTAAGTAGGTTTATTCCTAGGTAGTTTATTCTTTTTCTTGCAGTGGTAAATGGGAGTGTTTCCTTAATTTCTCTTTCAGATTTTTCATTATTAGGGTATAGAAATGCAAGATTTCTGCGTATTAATTCTGTATCTTCCTACTCTACCAAATTCATTAATTAGCTCTAATAGTTCTCTGGTAGCAATTTTAGGACTCTCTATGTATAGTATCATGTCATCTGCAAACAGTGACAGCTTTACTTCTTCTTTTCCGATTTGGATTCCTTTTATTTCTTTTTCTTCTCGAATTGCTGTGGCTAAAATTTCCAAAGCTATGTTGAATAATAGTGGTGAGAGTGGGCAACCTTGTCTTGTTTCTGATCTTAGAGGAAATGGTTTCAGTTTTTCACCATTGAGAACCATGTTGGCTGTGGATTGGTCATATATGGCCTCATTATGTTGAGGTAGTTTCCCTGTATGCCTACTTTCTGAAGAGTTTTTATCATAAATGGGTGTTGAATTTTGTTGAATGTTATTTTTGCATCTCTTGAGATGATCATATGGATTTTATCCTTCAATTTGTTAATATAGTGTATCACATTGATTGATTTGTGTATACTGAAGAACCCTTGCATTCCTGCGATAAACCCCACTTGATCATGGTGTATGAACCTTTTAATGTGCTGTTGGATTCTGTTTGTTAGTATTTTGTTGAGAATTTTTGCATCTATGTTCATCAGTGATATTGGCCTGTAGTTTTCTTTTTTTTGTGACATCTTTGTCTGGTTTTGGTATCAGGGTGATGGTGGCCTTGTAGAATGAGTTTGGGAGTGTTCCTCCCTCTGCTATATTTTGGAAGAGTTTGAGAAGGATAAGTGTTAGCTCTTCTCTAAATGTTTGATAGAATTTGCCTGTGAAGCCATCTGGTCCTAGGCTTTTGTTTGTTGGAAGATTTTTAGTCACAGTCTCAATTTCAGTGCTTCTGTTTGGTCTTTTCATATTTCTATTTCTTCCTGGTTCAGTACGTTGTTCATTTCTAAGAATTTGTCTATTTCTTCCAGATTGTCCATTTTATTGGCATCTACTTGCTTGTAGTAATCTCTCATGATCCTTTGTATTTCTGCAGTGTCAGTTGTTACGTCTTTTTCATTTCTAATTCTGTTGATTTGAGCCTTCTCCCATTTTTTTTTGATGAGTCTAGCTAATGGTTTATCAATTTTGTTTATCTTCTCAAAGAACCAGGTTTAGTTTTATTGATATTTGCTATTTTTTCCTTCATTTCTTTTTCATTTATTTCTGACCTGATCTTTATGATTTCTTCCCTTCTGCTAACTTGGGGTTTTTTTTGTTCTTCTTCTCATTGCTTTAGTGTAAGTTTAGGTTGTTTATTTGACATTCTTCTTGTTTCTTCCGGTAGGATTGTATTGCTGTAAACTACCCTGTTAGAACTGCTTTTGCTGCATTCCATAGGTTTTGGGTCATCATGTTTTCATTGTTATTTTTTCTAGGTACTTTTTTATTTCCTCTTTAATTTCTTCAATAATCTCTTTGTTATTTAGTATCATATTATTTAGCCTCCATTTGTTTATATTTTTTACAGTGTTTTTCCTCTAATTGATATCTACTCTCATAACGTTGTGGTCAGAAAAGATACTTGATACGATTTCAGTTTTCTTAAATTTACCAAGGCTTGATTTGTGACCCAATATATGACCTATCCTGGAGAATGTTCCATGAGCACTCGAGAAGAAGTGTATTCTGTTGTTTTTGATGGAATGTCCTATAAATATCAATTAAGGCAATCTTGTTTAATGTATTATTTAAAACTTGTGTTTCCTTATTTATTTTCATTTCGGATGATCTGTCCATTGGTGAACTGAGTTGTTAAAGGCCCCTACTATTATTGTGTTACTGTCAGTTTCCCCTGTTATGGCTGTTAGCATTTGCTTTATGTATTGAGGTGCTCCTATGTTTGGTATGTAAATATTTACAATTTATTATATCTTCCTCTTGGATTGATCCCTTGATCATTATGTAGTGTTCTTTTATGTCTCTTGTAATAGTCTTTATTTTAAACTCTATTTTGTGTGATATGAGAATTGCTACTCCAGCTTTCTTTTTATTTCCATTTGTATGGAATATCTTTTTCCATCTTCTCACTTTCAGTCTGTATGTGTTCCTAGGTCTGAAGTGGGTCTCTTGCAGACAGCATATATATGGGTCCTGTTTTTTTTATCCATTTAGCCAGTCTGTGTCTTTTGGTTGGAGTGTTTAATCCACTTACATTTAAGATAATTATCGATATGTTGTTCCTATTACCATTTTCTTAATTGTTTTGGGTTTGTTTTTGTAGGTCTTTTCCTTCTCTTGTGTTTCCTGCTTAGAGAAGTTCCTTTATCATTTGTTGTAAAACTGGTTTGGTGGTGCTGAATTCTCTTCACTTTTGCTTGTCTGTAAAGGTTTTAATTTCTCCGTCGAATCTGAATGAGATTCTTGCTGGGTAGAATAATCTTGCTTGTAGGTTTTTCCCGTTCATCACTTAAATATATCCTGCCACTCCCTTCTGCCTTGCAGAGTTTCTGCTGAAAGATCAGCTGTTAAGCTTATGGGCAATCCCATGTATATTATTTGTTGCTTTTCCCTTGCTGCTTTTAATATTTTTTCTTTGTATTTAATTTTTGGTAGTTTGATTAATATGTGTCTTGGCAGGTTTCTCCCTGGATTTATCCTGTATGGGACTCTCCGTGCTTCCTGGGCTTGATTGACTGTTTCCTTTCCCATATTAGGGAAGTTTTCAAATATAATCCCTTCAAATATTTTTCAGATCCTTTATTTTTCTCTTCTTCTTCTGGGACCCCTATAATTCGAATGTTAGTGTGTTTAATGTTGTCCCCAAGGTCTCTGAGAGTGTCTTCAATTCTTTTCATTCTTCTTCTTTATTCTTCTCTGTATTTGTTATTTCCAGTATTTTATCTTCCAGGTCACTTATCCATTCTTCTGCCCCAGTTTTTCTGCTATTGATGCCTTCTAGAGAATTTTTAATTTCATTTATTGTGTTGTTCATGATTGTTTGTTTGCTCTTTAGTTCTTCTAGGTCCTTGTTAAACTTATCTTGTATTTTCTCCATTCTATTTCCAAGATTTTGGATCATCTTTACTAACATTACTCTGAATTCTTTTTCAGGTAGACTGCCTATTTCCTCTTCATTTTTTGTTCTAGTGGGTTTTTGTCTTACTCCTTCATCTGCTGCATATTTCTCTGTCTTCTCATTTTTTTTAAGTTACTGTGTTTGGGGTCTCCTTTTCACAGGCTGTAGGTTCATAGTTCCCGTTGTTTTTGGTGTCTGCCCCCTGTGGGTGAGGTTGGTTCAGTGGCTTGTGGACGGGACTGGTGCCTGTGTTCTTGTGGGTGGGGTTGAATCTTGTCTTTCTGGTGGGCAGGGCCACATCATGGTGTTTTTGGGTGTTCGTGAACTTAGTATGATTTTAGGTGACCTCTCTGCTAATGGGTGCGGTTTTGTTCCTGTCTTGCTAGTTGTTTGGCATGAGGCGTCCAGCACTGGTGCTTGCTGGCCATTGGGCAGAGCTGGGTCTTAGCGTTGAGACTGAGATCTTTGGGAGAGCTCTCACCGATTGATGTTACATGGGGCTGGGAGGTCTCTGGTGGTCCAATATCCTGAACTCGGCTCTCCCACCTCAAAGGCTCAGTCCTCATACCAGGCCAGAGCACCAAGACCCTGTCAGTCACACAGCCAACTACATGGGTATTTTCTTGCCTTTTGGCAAGTCTGAGGTCTTCTGTCATCATTCAGTGGGTGTTCTGTAGGAGTTGTTCCACATGTAGATGTATTTTTGATGTATTTATGGGGAGGAAGGTGATCTCCACATCTTTTCCTCTGCCATCTTGAAGGTTCTCCCTTTGTTTCCTTTGTGCTTGGTCCAGTTTCACTTGCTCACTGGGTGCTGAGTTTGAAGGACTTGCACTTGTCGCTTCAGACCAGAGCTCCTCGCACCCAAACCCTCAGCCCCGTCAATGCATAGCTTCCAAAAAAAAAAAAAAAAAAATCCACTAATTTTTAAACCCATAAGAGCACTGTTAAAAATATATTTTTACTACTGACAATATATAAGTATTTTTTCTATTGGAAGTATGTCCTCAACCTTTTTTGGCCTAACTTATAATAACTTTTTATCTCATACATTTTAAGTGATTTTAAAAAAACTTTTTAAAATCAGTCAATAGGAATTTATTTTGGCTACTATGTGGTCCAGCACCATGCGTATCAACTAGGAAGAAAACAGAAAGAGCTAATTGCGAATAACACTTATTAATTGAACATTTATTAGTAAGTTCTGTGGTATGTTATTAATGCCTAACATTGGAGAAAATAATTAGATCATGCACATTAATGTCTTCCTTTTTAATTAGAGTTTATTTTATGCGGCTAAAGATATTTGTCTCCCTTAATGATCAAGCAAAGCAATAGGGTAAAAAATCACCTTTGCAGTTTCTTGGTGCAGTGTCTCTCTGTTATATCTTTACTTTCTACTGGGTAAATGCTGCCTCAGAATTTGCTATCTGGTCATAAAGAGTCTAAACATAGGCATAAAATTTGTGCTTGTATATCCTCATGCTTACAAAATCCACATATAAACTGTTGAATTTTGGAGATGATGTGGTAATTGCTACCTCACCAGAGACTAACTAGAAACCCTTATCTGAAAAGTACAGTAAATCATATTTTGATATAAGTGCTCTTAATATACACAGGTCTCTAATTACTGCCTGCCAGTATGCCTACATGCAGAGAAAATTTTTATCTAGGTCAGTATGAATTATTATTAGTAGGCAATAAAATTCCAACTCAACAACTACCACCACACAACAAAACAAAAATAGAAAATAAACCAAAAATAAAAAGAAGAAATAAAAAAAAATAGCTTATACCTCAAAATTCAAGCTTAGATAAACTAAGATTTTTTTTTTTAAGAAAATCTCCCTAACTTGGGTACACCGAGAAATGGAGACCAATTAAAAATACATGGTTTGGCTAATTATACTTTCAATAAAAGAAATATGATTATGCAAATGGATATCCTGAATTTAAAACCAAGCACTTCATGCCATACTACATTCCTGGGAACATTGACCATGGATTCTGAGAATGCCAAAAAATAATTTGGCATCTCCACAGTCTGAGGCTGAGACTCAGACTTGCCACTCAGACAGAGCTATGTGATCTTGGCTGGTCACTTCATTTTCTCTAAACCTGATTTTACCCAGTTACAGGGTGTGGTAATAAATAATGAAATGTGCTAACTCCTTCAGAAGACTGCAGATTCGGATCAGTGGACAATAATCATAATCCTAGTAGGTTACACTTAACATACTGTTTCTGATGTGTTAACTTATTTAATCCTCACAGTAATCTTATGAAGCAGGTAGTGTTATGAGGTTCAGTTTTCAGATGAGAAAATTGAGTTTCTGGAAGGTAAAGTAACTTGCCTAAGATAGTCAAATACTAAGTAGCAGAGTTGAGTTTAGACCTGTGGTTATATGGCTTCAGGACTGTAGAAATTAATTTATAAAATATGAAGATTTATGCAAAGCCCCATTATTTTCTTATTGAATAAGTTCATAGCATTTGTGATGTTGACCAGAATGATATCAACCACCAAAAATCCATTCCTTGAATTATTTCAAAAACACTAGAGACATATGAGAGGATTACAGAAAGATGCTACAGCCGCCCTTCAATACTCTTGTGGCAGTAATCAAATGACAGGGAAAAGAGAATCTGTGTTCTAGTTCGTCTGATTCCTTGAACAATTTTGCAAACATTGAAAGTTTGACAAAACTAAAACTCAAATTGCCCCAGAAATTTTTATACATTTATTCTTTAAAGTATCTGTATTTCTAGGAAACTAAAGTCTCCACTTGTCTAATTCAACTTGTCAAAATGTTTCTCAGGGCTCTGTGCTATTGTAGAATATATATGATGATTCTTTGAGAAAATAAAGTGTTTTGACTAGAGGAAAAAACTGAAATAACATGAGTTGCTTTAAATACCATTTTACAGAAGGTCTATTTGTTTGCAACTTGATCTCACATATCAAATTAGTTACATTTCATTCCTTAGCTGTTTTATGCTATTAACAATGACCATAATTTATTCAATACTAATCACGTGCTAGGACCCATATTAAGAGTAACTGTAATATTCTCAAGCCTCTGGCTTGGATTATTCTCTGGTTCCCAAGCCTTGCAGCTGACCTTTACTTCCTTAATTAGCTAAGACTCTTTCAACTATACGTGTGAAGAATCTAATGAAAATTGGTGTTAGCTAAATAGAAAATTTAATGGTTCCTATAAATGAAAAGGCCAGTGGTATATCAAATCAGGTCAGCTGGCTATAGGGACTCAGAGCATCTTTGAGAAACTAATCTTATCTTTTTTCCCTCTCATCTCTTTGTTCTGCTTTCTTATGTATTGTTTTTGTTCATCGTTTATTGCATAGTCTCTCTTCCAGTAGCTTCTGGCTTACATTCTAACAGCTTTTCAACCATCACAGGAAAGATTGTGTCTGTTTTTAGTAGTTTTAGCAGAGGTCTATTTGGTTGTTTCTTTTTTGATGTGGTTTGAGAGAGAACGTTTTACCTCATTCTGTGACTTGCAGGTGAGACTGACCATTACATGACACAATCATGGACAAAAAAAAAGCCCTTCATGTCCCGATTCACAGTAATGGCTCACTTACAAGATCATCTCCCAAGCCAGGTCAATGAGAAACAATCTGGGGTCATTAGTGAAACTACAGGAGAACAGAATAAATACTTACAAGTTCAAATGCTGTTAGAATATCACTTGGTATGTATGAAACACTTGGGCTATACATACACTAAAAAAAGTCATTATTAACCTGAAATTCAAATTTAACTGCATGTTCTGTATTTTATTTGTTAAATATAGCAACCTTACTGAAGACATTATTTGCCTATATGATAAATTAATATTTTCAAATATGTTCATATGCATGTCCTAAAGGGGCACTCATAAATAAAATGATAATAAACTAATAAGCCAAACAATACATGGCAAGAGTGGCATTTTCTGTGTGCCAGGAATTATTCAGAACCCTTTTCATGTAGTAGCTCATGTAATCTTGTAAAAACCCTATGAAGTAAATAATTTTATCATCTTTATTTTACAGAGAAAGAAATTTGGGCACAGAGAAGTTAAATAACTTGTTGAATATGCAACAACCAACAAGGATGGAGACAGTATTCAGCCAAGGTATGTGGCTTCAGAGAGTTCTTACAGGTAATTCCTTTAATCCTTTTGATAGTGTCATCTCTGTTGCATTCCGGGGTGATTAACAAAGCTACTCCAGTGAACCCCAAACTTCATATACATACATATACATATATTCATTCTTTTTCATATTCTTTTCTCATATAAGTTATCACAGAATATTGAGTACAGTTCCCTGTGCTATACAGTAGGTCCTCGTTGGTTATCTATCTTATATATTGTAGAGTGTGTATGCTAATCCCAGGCTCCCCCATGTTTCCCCTTTGGTAACTGTAAGTTTCTTTTCAATATCTGTAAGTCTGTTTCTGTTTTGTAAATTAGTACATGTGTATCATTTTTTAAAATTAGATTCCACATATGAGTGATATCACATGACATTTGTCTTTCTCTGTGTGACTTACTTCCCTTGCTATGATAATCTCTACGTCCATCCATGTTACAGCAAATGGCATTATTCCATTCTTTTTTATGGTGGAGTAGTATTCCATTGTATGTATGTACCACATCTTTTTTATCCATTCCACTGTTGATGGACATTTAGGTTGCTTCCATGTCTTGGCTGTTATAAAGAGTGCTGCAGTGAACATTGGAGTGCATGTATCTTTTCGAATTATGGTTTTCTCTGGATATATGTCTGGGAGTGGGATTGCTGGATCATATGGTCATTCTATCCTTAGTTTTTTAAGGAACCTCTTTACTGTTCTCATAGTGGTTGTACCAATTTACATTCCCACCAACAGTGTAGAAGGGTTCCCTTTTCTCCACACCCTCTCTAGCATTTATTGTTTACAGACATTTTAATGATGGCCATTCTGACCAGTGTGAGGTGATACCTCATTGTAGTTTTGATTTGCATTTCATTAATAATTAGGGATGTTGAGCATCTTTTCATGTGCTTTTTGGCCATCTGTATGTCTTCTCTGGAGAAATGTCTATTTAGATCTTCTGCCCATTTTTGGATTTGGTTGTTTGGTTTTTTTTTTTTGATATTGAGCTGCATGAGCTATTTGTATATTTTGGAAATTAATCCCTTGTTGGTTACATCATTTGCAAATATTTTCTCCCATTCTGTGGATTGTCTTTTCATTTTGTTTATGGTTTCCTTTGCTGTGCAGAAGCTTCTAAGTTTAATTAGGTCCCATTTGTTTATTTTTGTTTTTATTTTCATTACTCTAGGAGGTGGATCCAAAACGATTTTGCTGCAATTTATGTCGAGTGTTCTGCCTATGTTTTCCTCTAAGAGTTTTATAGTGTCCAGTCTTGCATTTAGGTCTTTGATCCATTTTGAGTTTATTTTTGTGTATGGTGTTAGGGAGTGTTCTAATTTCATTCTTTCACATGTAGCTGTACAGTTTTCCCAGCACCACTTATTGAAGAGGCTGTCTTTTCTCCATTGTTTATTCTTGCCTCCTTTATCAAAAATAAGGTGACCATAGGTGCGTGAGTTTATTTCTGGACTTTCTATATTGTTCCATTGATCTATATATATGTTTTTGTGCCAGTACCATACTGTTTGGTTACTGTAGTTTTGTAATATAATCTGAAGTCAAGGAGCCTGATTCCTCCAGATCCGTTTTTCTTTCTCAGGATTTCTTTCTGTGTTTGGAGTCTTTTGTGTTTCCATACAAATTTAAATTTTATTTGTTTTAGTTCTATGACAAATGCCATTGGTAATTTGATAGGGATTGCATTGAATCTGTAGATTGCATTGGGTAGTATAGTCATTTTGACAATATTGATTCTTTCAATCTAAGACTATGGCATATCTTTACATGTGTTTGTGTCATGTTTGATTTCTTTCATCAGTGTCTTATAGTTTTCAGAGCACAGGTCTTTTGTCTCCTTAGGTAGGTTTATTCCTTGGTATTTTATTCTTTTCAATGCGATGGTAAATGAGATTGTTTTCTTAATTTCTCTTTCTGATCTTTCATTGTTAGTGTATAGGAATGGAAGGGATTTCTCTGTGTTAATTTTGTAATTTTGTATTTAGATTTCTCTGTATTAAGTTTACCAAATTCATTGATGAATTCTAGTAATTTTCTGGTAGCATCTTTAGGATATCTCAGTATAGTATCTTGTCATGTGCAAACAATGACAGTTTTACTTCTTATTTTCCAATTTGGATTTCTTTTATTTCTTTTCCTTGTCTGATTGCTGTGGCTAAAACTTTCAAAACTATGTTTAATAATAGTGGTGAGCATGGGCAACCTTGTCTTGTTTCTAATCTTAGAGGAAATGCTTTCAGCTTTTCACCATTGAGAACGATGTTAGCTGTGGGTTTATCATATATGACCTTTATTTTGTTCACATACGTTCCTTCTATGCCCTCTTTCTGGAGAGTTTTTTATCATAAATGCATGTTGAATTTTGTCAAAAGCTTTTTCTGCATCTACTGAGACAATCATATGGTTTTTATTCTTCTGTTTGTTAATGTGGTATATCACACTGATTGATTTGTGCATATTGAAGAATCCTTGCATCCCTGGGATAAATCCCACTTCATCATGCTATATGATTGTTTTAATGTATTGTTGGATTTGATTTGCTAGTATTTTGTTGAAGATTTCTGCATCTATGTTCATCAGTGATATTGGCCTGTAATTTTCTTTTTTTATGGTATCTTTGTCTGGTTTTGGTATCAGGGTGATGGTGGCCTCATAGAATGAGCTTGGGAGTGTTCCTTCCTCTGCAACTCTTTTGGAAGACTTTGAGAAGGATGGGTGTTAGCTCTTCTCTAAATGTTTAATAGAATTCTCCTATGAAGCCATCTGGTCCTGGACTTTTGTTTGTTGGAAGTTTTTTAATGACTTTTTCAATTTCGGTACGTGTGATTGGTCTGTTAATATTTTGTTTCTTCCTGGTTCAGTCTTGGAAGGTTGTGCTTTTCTAAGAATGTGTCCATTTCTTTTAGGTTGTCCATTTTATTGGCATAGAGTTGCTTGTAGTAGTCTCTTGTGATCCTTTGTATTTCTGTGGTGTCAGTTGTAAATTCTCCTTTTTCATTTCTAATTTTATTGATTTGAGTCCTCTCCCTTTTTTTCTTGATCAATTTGGCTAAAGGTTTATCAATTTTGTTTATCTTCTCAAAGAACCACATTTTATTTTTATTGATCTTTGCTATCATTTTCTTCATCTCTATTTCATTTATTTCTGCTCTGATCTTTATCATTTCTTTCCTTCTATGAACTTTGTTTTTTTGTTTGTTCTCCTTTTTCTAGTTGTATTACGTGTAAGGTTAGGTTGTTTATTTGAGATTTTTCTTGTTTCCTGAAGTATGACTGTATTCCAATAAACTTTCCTCTTAGAACTGCTTTTGCTGCATCCCATAGGTTTTGGATTGTCATGTTTTCATTGTCATTTGTCTCTAGGTAGTTTTTTATTTCTTCAGTAATCTATTGGTTGTTTACTAGCATATTGTTTGGGCTCCACATGTTTGTATGCTTTACAGTTTTTTTCCTCCCTGTAATTGATTTCTAATCTCATAGCATTGTGGTTGGAAAAGATGTTTGATATGATTTCATTGTTCTTAAATTTACCGAAGCTTGTTTTTTGGCCAAAAATGTGATCTATCTTGAAGAATGTTCCATGTGGACTTGAGAAAAAAGTGTATTCTACTGCTTATGGATAGAATGTTGTATAATTATCCATTAAGTCCATCTGTTCTAATGTGTCATTTAAGGCCTGCATTTCCTTATTGATTTTGTCTGGATGATCTGTCCATTGATGAAAGTGGAGTGTTAAAGCCCCCACTGGTATTGTGTTACTGTCAGTTTCTCCTTTTATGGCTGTTAGCATTTGCCTTGTATATTGAGGTCCTTCCATGTTGGGTGCATATATATTTACAATTGTTATATCTTCTTCTTGGATTGACTCCCTATTGATTATGTAGTGTCCTTGTCTCTTGTAACAGTCTTTATTTCAAAGTCTACCAAGTGCAGTATTATCAATAAATTAACGAGACCCATTTGCCCTATTAACACAAAATCCAGTATCTCTCCCATTCCCAAGTAATGTCCTAAAAATGGAAATCTAACTTCACCTGTAGAGAACTTACATTACCAAGTGCCACAACACTTGTTTCTTGTTCTTGCCCTGTAACTTTAGAAGATCGTTCCTTAATACTGGGTTAGATCATGTTTTATAGAATTATATAGCCACTTATTGTGGCCCTGCATTCATGCACAGAACTCAGTGCTTCTATAACAGAAGAATTCAGATGAGCCATTGGTTCTCCGTGCTTGGGGTCTCAAACTTCAAAGTCTTAATCTAAATATTTTTCTGCATCCTGGGGAAAAACATGATCTCCAGAACCACTCTCCACTGTATGGACCAGAATAGCCATAACCCTTCTAATTCACTCAGGAAGGAAGAGAAGAAAACTTAAATTAAAATCTAGCAATCCTTTTTGGTTGATCATCCTAATACATAAATTAGACTTTCTACCCATCACTCTCCAAAATCTAAATGTTTTATAAATATTGCGGGTGAGAACATGTGTAAGTAAACTTCATTATAACAACTCAGTTCCAATTCTGTTTTCTCAGAAGAACATATTTTACAAAAGCTGCTGCTGCAGCTCAGTGGTCAACAGAATTACAGTTAGAAGTTTTAAACTAGATTAATTTTTAAATTTTCTAACGAAGGGTTGACATTTTTTTGACTGCTTAAATACTGCAAAAATATGCATAACCTCCTGGCTGATTTCCTACATGTCTACTAAAAGGGCAGTCATTTTATTATTGAAAGTATCTGATTACAGCATATACAATCTAGGTGGTCTTTTATGGTCAATTTAGATGCCAAATCCATATATGTATATGTATATCTATATATATCTATGTAAAAGCAAAGGTGCCTTTTTAATCCATTCTGAAAAAAGTATCAGTACTATTTAGCAAAAGAATTTGGTAAAGAAAAATTAACTTACTGAAAAGCGTTATATATCTTCATTTTCCCAACTCTCTTCTTAATACACCAATGTTACAATACCTTCCCAACACAAAGAGTCACCATAATTTTATGAAAAATACATTTTTTTAACAAACATGTTTACCTGCTAAACAGAAGGTATTTATGCTTGCCAAGATAGGCAGAGTTTTCAAATACATTTGCAGCCAGCCACTTGCCACTGGTCCTGCCAGAGGAGCAAGTGAGACAGACACAGTGCTGCGCCTTATTGTCATTCATTCTCTTCCTTCCTTAGCACCCCAGCTAGCTGCTGGGTAAGGTAGGACTTGTCTCAGGATGGAGCAGCTTGGCTTTTTCTTTACAAAAACGCCTAGGTAGGGAGCTGAGTTGATACAGAAATAAATGGAAGAAAAACCTATAAGGATGTAGTTTCTTAAAGTGAATCTTAGCCCCCTGCATTATGCTCACCAGTCTTCTTTGTAAGAAATATTCATTCTTTGGGACTACATTGGATCAATTATTCCAGATCTCTCTGAATGGAGCAGAGGAATTGATAACTTAAAGATTTAAGGCAATCCTCTAAAAATAAAATATTTATATACCTTTTTTATGACACTGATCTACAGGGTGTTGAAAACCATAGTATCAACTTGACACATTATTCTGAAGAGTAATGTTTATAAACATATGTAGGCAGATAGGTGTGGGTTCAAATCTTGACTTTGTCACTGAGAGCTGTCCATTACTTAACCTCTTTGAACATCAGTTCCCTGAATTGAGACAAATGAATGAGAACAAGTAAAGCAATTAACACAGTGTCTGGCACATACTGAGTACTCAATAAATATAAACCACTATTATTATGAAAAAATATCAAATATATTACTAAGCAGAATTCATAATAAGCATGGATTTCTGTTACAAAGTAAGAGATTTTAAAGAAACGTTTCATTTTAATCTGGCACTTTCTTACTATGCTTCAATCTACTCTGCCCATATTCACCCTTCTTTGGAAGGTTTAGGAAGGTCTGGTCTGTGGGAATAATGACTTTTTCTATTTTTTTCTTTAAAGCATTGCTATTAACTAGTCCATCCTTTCTTTGAAGTCTTGCTATTATTAGTGCTTGCTATTATCTAGTCCTTTCTTTGAAGTTGTGCTATTGTAAAGGCCCCAGACTCACCATGCCTTAGAAAATGAGTAATGCTAACTAAAATACACTTCAGACTAAGTTAGACACCAGAATGCCAAATCATTAATTTTAAAGAGAAAAAATAAATGTCAAAAGGATTGTGAATATACTCATATTGGCATGATCAGCATATTCTTTTTCTTAGTCAAGTTATAGAGAAGCCAAATATATTAAAAGGCAGTATTTTTATTTAAAATGAAAAATTGTATTCACAAAAAATAAAATAAATACCAGAAACAAAGTCTGTTCTATAATCAGAATACGTTTGAATCAGGAGGACATTGTCCTAAAAAGGACCTTGACTCAGAACAAAAGGAATTCCAAAAACCAAATGTTAATGGCAATAGGTTGTGGTATAATTTTGCTGCAGGTTCTGGAATCCTAAAATTTTCTATATCCATTACCACTCAGGATTTAGCTTTGTCATCAACACTGGCAACTTTGAAATCCATTAGTTAAGATGTCCTTTCCTGTGGACAACAGATACAAGATCACCTCAAAGGTGTCCTCTTTATTGGTGTTTTTCTTCCCTTTTATTTTTCTTTGAAAACTGCAAGACATATTTTTTTATAACTTTAACAAAGTTATTTTTAGTTAGATTAGTACATTAAGCTGGGAAGACTATGACCTGTTTATGAGTCTTGCTCTGTCTTAAAAAATGCTGTACATTTGTCTGTCTGTCCAACCTTCCATCCTAGTTTGGTTCACTAAAAAGACCTAGAAATAATAACAGCCCAGTAGGGATAGGTACCTGTGTCCCCAAAACTGTGCCCCTGTGAACTCTGAAATGCTGTAGCAACTAGTGCATCTTAAATTATTGGCTGACTCCAGGACTGGTATATGAAATGTTCAAGGTGAGTCGGTGATATTGCATCACAGCAAAGAAACAATAAATGTCTGATAGTGATATATCAAAAGGACTTTGGGACTAAAAGGAAGGAACTCCCACAAAGATGGGAAAATTTGTGCAACAAATGTAAAATCAGGTTCTATTTATTAATATACATGAAATATATTTTTTAAAACATTGAGTTAATAAGGATACTTGAAGAGAAGATACAGTAAAAGAAAAAAAGAACAATAATAAATAACACAAACAAAAAACTTTACTGGTCACCACCTAGGTATGTAGAGCATCACTTCTTTACCCTGAAGTTGGTAATTAATGGAAAATTTAATATCTTCCCTACTAATCTCATATTAATGACATTTTACTGTAACCCAGTAGCCCTAGCTAAGGATGAAAATGTTTTTATAGAAAAATTTAGGTAATAAATGAGGAAGAAATACCAACATTAGGACATTGCCATTTTGTAATTTGTAATTAAATAATTGTTTCAGGCAGAGGAGTAAACAATTAGATGAAAGATTGATGGGGAACTTTACAAAGGACGAGTAATGCTATTGCCACCAGAATCCATGATCAATCTTATCACTATTAAGAGTACGACAGCCAGGGCTTCCCTGGTGGTGCAGTGGTTGAGAGTCTGCCTGCCGATGCAGGGGACACGGGTTTGTGCCCCGGTCCGGGAATATCCCACATGCCGTGGAGCGGCTGGGCCCATGAGCCATGGCCGCTGAGCCTGCGTGTCTGGAGCCTGTGCTCCACACGGGAAAGGCCACAGCAGTGAGAGGCCCACGTACCACAAAAAAAAAAAAAAAAAAAAGTAGGACAGCCAGATGTCCAGATATTTTGTACCTCTTAGAAACATTGCCAAAGTTGAATCTGAGTCTTCTAGATAATACTTCCAAGTTAAAAAAAAAAAATTGTTCCTCCATCAATTTAAATGGCATCCAAAGGAAGGAGACAGACAAATCAAGAATGCAATTCATAACACTGGACAACTTTCTTGGTTTTGCATTGTCAAGGGTGCAAAACAAGAAAAAGGAGGACTTGGAGAGAAGAGATCATTCTAGAGTAAGAGACCTCAGAAACGTAACAACCAAGTCAATATATGTAGCTTGAGAACCAATTTGAACAAACTGATTTTAAATAAACGTTTTGAGGCAATTAAGAAACTATCAGTAAGAAATGGTATTAAATGTAAAGGAATTATTGCTCTATTTCTTTGATAGGTGTGATAATGGAATTGTGCTAAAAGAGAGATGTATACCTCATTTTATAGTTCCCTCCATATTCCTGATAACATCCCTTCCCCTGAAGGCAGCTTCATCTGAAATTATTACAGCTACTCCAGTTTTATTTTGATTAATGTTGGCATGGTATTTCTTTCTTTAGGGAGATCTAAATTTCTGATGTATATAATTTTCCTTTGGCCTGAAAAAAATCTTTTAATATTTTTGTAGGTAAGGACTGTTTACAACAAATTCCCTCAAATTTAGTTTGTCTGATGATGTCTTTATTTCTCCTTAACTTTAGAATGGTAATTGTACTAGATACAGAATTCTAGTTTGATGGGTTTTTCTTTTTTTTTTCCAACACTTTAAATGTTTTAATCCACTGTTTTCTTTATTACATGATTTCTGACAAACAGCTGTATCTTAGCTTTTTATCTTTCTTCCATTTTAGAAAAGGTACTCTGCCACAGCCCTCACCCCCTACCCCCAAGAAATAGGCTTCTTTCAAAATTTTCTCTTGGTCACAGGTTTTCTACAGTTTGAATATGACAGTGTATTAGTCTGCTTGGACTACCATAACAAAATACCATGGACTGGGTGCCTTAAAAAACAGAAAAAAAAAAACTTTTTTTCCCTCATAGTTCTGGAGGCTAGTGGTCCAAGATTAAGGTGCCAGCAAAGTAGGTTTCATTCTGAGGCTTCTTCTCTTGGCTTGTAGGCAACAACCTTCTAGTTGTGTCCTCTCATAGTGGAGAGAGATGAAGAACAACCTCTCTGCTGTGTCTTCTTATAAGGCTACTAACCCTCATTTAACCATAATTACCTCCCAAAGGCCCCATTTCCAAATACCATCACATTGAGGATTAGGACTTAAACATATGAATTCTGAGGGACACATTCAGTCCATAAAAATAGGCTGTGATTAGTTTCTGAAGTTTATTCTCTGTTGTGTTCTCTGAGCTTCTCATACCTGTGGTTTGGTACTTGTCTTTAATGTTGGAAAGTTCTCAGCCATTACTACTTTAAATATTCATCTCCTCCATTCTCTTTTTTTTTTAAGTTACAACTTTTAAAATTGTCCGATGTTCTTGGATGTTCCAGTCTACGCTTTTTTTTTCTTCGAGTTTCAGTTTTAGAAGTTTTAATTGATCTGTCTTCAAGTGCATTGTTTATTCTCTTGGAAGTTTCTTCTGAGAATTCTGTCAAAGGCATTGTTCATTAATTTAAGTTATCCATTTGAATTCTTCCTTCTTTTTAATATAAATATTTATAGCTATAAATCTTCTCTGAGTACCGCTTTAGCTATATCCTATAAATTTTGGAATTTTTGATTTTATTTTTCATTAATCTCAGAGATGTGTAATTTAGTTTTTCCTTGTCCTTTGGTTATTTAGGAATGTGTTGTTTAATTTGCACATATTTGCAAATATCCTAAATTTCCTTCTGTTATAGATTTCTAAGTTAATTTCATTCTGATTAGAAAACATACTTTGTATAATTTCACTTTAAGTTTGTCAAGGCTGGTTTTTACATAGTTTATGGTCCTTGAGAACGTCCCACATTTATTTAAGAAGAATACATGTTCTCCTGTTGGATGGTATGTTCTGTAGATGTCTTTTAGGTCTAGCTGATTTATAGTGTTGTTCAAGTTTTCTGTTTTCTTATTATCTTCTGCCATACTGTTATATATGTCCACTATTGAAAGTAAGGTATTGAAGTCCCAAATAATACGTTCATTTGTCTATTTTTCCTTCAATTCTATCAGTTTTTATGCATTTGGGAACTGTGATGCTATGCACATATTTGTTTATAATTGTCATATATGCCTGGTGGATTGACCTTTTTAACATTAAAAATATCTCTAGTTCTTCTCTAGTAATATTTTTTGTCTTAAAGTCTTTTTTTTCCTGTTACTAGTATAGTCACTCGAGCTTAGTTTTGATTGCTGTTTATATGATTTATTTTTCCATCCTTTACTTTCATTCTATTTGTATTGAATATCTTTGAATCTGAATTGTGTCTCCTGTAGAGAGTATACAACAGGATATCAGTGATTTTTGAAACACAATCTGAAATCTGTGCCTTTCGATTGTATTTTAATCCATTTACATTTGGTATGACTATTAGTGTGTTTGCATTTATATCTCCCTCTTGGTTTTTTGTTTACTATGTGCATCTTCATTTTTTATTTCTCTGTTGCCCCTCTTTTGTCTTCCTTTGTATTAAGTGGATATTTTTAGCATAACATTTTAATTCTTCTAATAAATTCTACTCATATTTTTTGAGGTTTAAAAATCTACATCAGTGGTTGTAAGAAAGTGAGAGAGGAAAATAACTATAACCCTCACTGAAGATGAATCACTATCCCTAGGATTTGTGATATTTCCTTCTGGAGAACAGTCAGTTTCAAGCCCTAAATGAATCACTGTTATTTTCAAGGAATGTTACTGATGGGAGTTGCTCTCTAATTGGATAAGGGGGAAAGGGAGTTGAGAACCATTGTTCTATATTAAGGAGGGTTCTTGCACTTTATAAGTCACTAGGAAATATAAAGAACCAAAACATAATGTAGGGCTTCATCTGGATGAAAATATATTACAAAACTGAGAGTTGTATCAGCAGCAATTCAGCCCAATATAAAAGGAGTATGTGTATAATATACTAGATATAGATAGATAGATATAGATACAATTTATGCTTAAACAACACAAGTTTGAACTACAAGGATCCACTTATATGTGGATATTTTTCAATAAATGTGTATTACAGTACTACATGATCCATGGTTGGTTAAATCCTAGGATGCAGAACCCAGGGATGCAGAGGGCCAAGTTATGGGTGGATTTTCAACTCTGTGTGTCAGCACCCGTAATCCTTGTGTTGCTCAAGGGTCAACTGTACATACATACATACATATATTTATGTATGTATACACGTATGTATACATATAAACATTTATATGATGTATGTTTTGTATATATGTAATTGTTACATAATAAGTAATGTTGAAATGCTTAATCCAGTTAGTTGCCAAAAAAACCCCATGGTTTTATATTCATCAGGATATAGGATACTTTAGGTGGATCTTGAATACAGGATGATACATCAGTTTTTCCAGAAAAGCCACATAGTCAGTTTACCTGTTTAACTAATTGTTGTTGAGGATTGGATAAAACGGAGAGGTTCTGACTAAGAGTTAAACCTGTTAAAGTAAATATCCAGGGTACTAATTTGGGACATTTCCATATTTGCTCCGAAAAATTTCCCCAGCCTTTTCCACAAAAAGCCTAACAAAGCTTATTGAGGTACTTGCTTGGGAAACCATAGCAAAAGGTACCTCTTGTTTTTGTACGTCTAAGTTCTTTACTGGTTACCTAGATCATCTCAGACTGCAAGTGGGAGTGGATGGTTGTACTCATGCCAGGAGAATCCCTCTGCCTGACTCCTTGCTTGTCTTACTGAATAAATACTCCCTCAAGTTCAGATTTGCAGAAATTTTATTAAATAGCACTCTTTTCCAAATTTATCTTGTATTTTTTTTTTACTTAATTTTGGAGCAGTTATGTGTCTCGGAGTTGACCATGTATAGACAATGAAGTAAGTCTGAATTCCTTGAATTTCTAGTTCTCAGACATTCATAAACTTTTTGAAAGCAAAAGCATTATTGCCCATTACCACCAATGGAATATTCCCTATTAGTCTCGCCCACAGTGCCTCTCTGAAGAGCAGACTGAGATTCCCCACTGAGTTTTGAGCTTTGAATTCTGTAACCGTGCAATGCAGTTGTCCATTTGCATCCAAAAAGACATCCAAATACTGTAAAATTAGATTAGACATTTACTTGTAGCATAAGCATTTCCCATTTCTAAATGAATAGACATTGGCTATAATCTTAAAATATTAATTTTTAACTTTTAAATGGAGAGTACACTAAATATTGGAAAGCAATATTTATGTGTTAATAAGATCATTCTCTAAAAATGTCTTAATAATGAAAATAAACTTTGAATTATGTTTTCAAATAAACATAACTCACTGTTCACAGGCAATATTTTGATAAAACAATAGGCTTTTCCATAGCAGAAAGAATAAGCTTATTTTTTTTTAACTCAAAACTTGTCAGGTTGTAACGCGAAAATGCCAATAAAAATTTTTTAGTGCCATCACTGAGAAAAGTAATTCTTCTTACTTGGTAATTGGCTTTAGTCAATATGTCTCAAAATACCATGATAAGAGATCAAGAGTTTCAGTTTCTCAAGTTTATCAATTTTAGTACATGTAGTTCAGTTGCTGACTTGACAGTTTTTTTTGAAAGCTCCAGTGAAAAATTTGGAAAAGAAGTTAACAATAAATGTTTTTTTACATCTTTATTGGAGTATAATTGCTTTACAATGGTGTGTTAGGTTCTGCTTTATAACAAAGTGAATCAGTTATACATATACATATGTTCCTATATCTCTTCCCTCTTGTATCTCCCTCCCACCCTCTCTATCCCACCCCTCTAGGTGGTCACAAAGCACCGAGCTGATCTCCCTGTGCTATGTGGCTGCTTCCCACTAGCTATCTGTTTTACATTTGGTAGTGTATATATGTCCATGCCACTCTCTACTAAAGAATGGACTTGAGGATATGGGGAGGGGGAAGGGTAAGCTGTGACAAAGCGAGAGAGTGGCATGGACAATAAAATATTTTTTAAGACAAAGCAGTTAAAGATATTTTAACTCTGAATGTGCTTTGCTTAGAGTGAAGCATGATAAGAAACAGTGGTAGGTGATAAAGAAATAGCAAAGATAACCACCCAGTAAAAAAAAAAAAATGTTTATCATCTGAAGATAAAAACCTATGAATTCTGGTTCTTTCTTCCTAAAATAATCTACCACTTAATTCTTACAAATGGGTTCAAGTTATAGGACATACAAGAGTCAGCTTTAATTTTTGTTTAATAATTATCCCTTCTGCTATATTCTATTAACCAAAAGATATCACAGGGTTACCCATGTTTTAAGGGTTAGGAAAATAGACTCTCACTGATGCAAGAAGTTGTAAAGACATATTGCAAAGGTATGGTTGCACAAAGAGCTAAATAATTAGGGCTAAACATGCATTGTGAAGGAATGAAAACCAAAATCACAATCTAAATTTATAATTCTGGTGATACTTTCATATATATTATATGACATATTAAATAATAATAATATAATATAGTTAGTATAGTATATTTCTTAGCAAATACCTGGCATCTCAACTATATATTTTAGTGATTGTTGAAGTTCATTTACGATTTACTTTCTAACAAGCTCTTATAGGGCTAATGCATTATTCTGTTCACTAAATGAAAATCTATATCCTTTCAGCCTTTCTCAGCTAGGATCACAGGAGAGAATTAAGCCTTAAGGCCTTAAGGCAGCTATTTGGTGTAATAAATTAACTTTTTTCCTATGTATCTAGAATGGTACTAGGTAAGTAGTATGTTCTGGAAACTTGAGAACAAAAATATAATAGGTAAATAAATACAGCTTATTAAAATTATATGCTCTACTTCTTTGTAAAATTAGTTTGATTTTACCAAATAACTTTTAATATTTAAAACTATTTAGAGTTCTTGCTTTCATCGAACATTTAGTGGTCAATGTAATGAATCAGTATCTTGCTCTATTTATGTTACATAGATTATTTAATATAGCCAAATATTTGGCTATATTAGTATAGTATAGATTGTTTAATATAGCCAAATATTTCCCAGCTATCATGTGCATATGTGAATACTGCACTAAATTATGAGGACCTTTAGAATCATAAATTCAAACATCAAGGGCAAAAATAAAATGGATGTTTGGCAGTGCTCAGTAATGACACTCTTTGTGCAGAAATCTGTTGCATTTTTGCCATATGAAAGGATTTTGTACATTAAAAGTAAAAACAAAGTGTATTTGTCATTTCTCACTTGGGCACTTTCTGTTTAAATGTTTTCTGTACCCCAAAGCAACATCTGTCTTCCAGTGCCAGCAGCGTCTCCACCCAGAGTCACAGCATATGGATGCCAGCACATTTCCTGTTGAGGATACAGGACAGAAGATGTAGAGAGGTTCATTGGTCTCAGATGACCAGATGTAGCAAATAAAATGATCAGTTTCTCAGTTAAATTTAAATTTCAGATAAATAACACATTATTATATGAGTATGTCCCAAATATTTCAAAGAATATCATTGTTCATATGGAATTCAAACTTAAGTGTGCGTCCTGTATTTTACGTGGCAATCCTACATTAGCCATGAAAGGTGATGTTTAGGGTTATGGGTTAAGAACTACCTATTGAGCACAAAACCCTATTGACAGATTCACCAGTGTATTTTTTTTTTTTTCTTCAGTACACGGCCTCTCACTGCTGTGGCCTCTCCTGTTGCGGAGCACAGGCTCCGGATGCGCAGGCTCAGTGGCCATGGCTCACGGGCCCAGCTGCTCCGTGGCATGTGGGATCTTCCCAGACCGGGGCACAAACCCACGTCCCCTGCATCGGCAGGCGGACTGTCAACCACTGCACCACCAGGGAAGCCCTCACCAGTGTATTTTTTAACAAGTGTATTTTTTGTTGGTTTGCAATGATCCAGGTCCTCAAAGTTGCTAAATTACAGGGCCCATAGCAGGGCATTTCTGCTCTGGTCAAATGCTGGTGCTTTGCCTGAGCCCTTTCTATTTTTCTACTCTGCCATTTTCAAACTTTTGGCTAGCTCCCTTTTTCATTCTATAACACGCCATTGTCTAGGGACAGAAAAGGACCATTTTCCCCCACATGATTATGTAAAAGCAAAGAAGCCTCTTGAAGAATCCCTCTTGTTCTTCACGGGCCCAAAACCTGAATGCCTTCCCATGCCAATACCAGTCATTGACGAGAAATGTGAACATCGCTGCTACTGTAGAACAGTGATGACCCTAGTTCTGTAGGGAAAGAGTGAACAAGTGAAAACTGGACGTACAGGTTGCTACACAATCCTATGTAAGCCAGTTATTCTACTTTCCAAGGTAACAATTTCCTCTTTCTTTCTCTCCATTCATTCCTTCAACATACAATTGTGAGGATTTCTATGTGCCAGGCCTTTTTGGTGCTGCAGATATTCCAGCATATAAATTCTACCAAACTTTCATAGCCCTTTCTTCCCTTTCCTGAATCAGCTGATAACTCCATTTAATAACTAAATAAGAAGATAGACATAATCAAATGGAAAGGATTCACTTTCTCAAAACAAAATCTACCTGTGTAGATTTTGCTTAGATTCTGCTGCCTGTCTTCTGTAATAGTAGAGGAAATATTGCTTTTTTAAAAGAACAACTCCCCAACATATGCTCCAGATATGCATCATCAATCTCTCCCTCTCTACCAATTCATTCCATCAGCACATAAGTATGTTATAATATATCATACCTCCATCTTGAAAACATATTCTCCCTTAACAGATGCATATTTTTTCAGCAACCACTCAATTTCTATATTCCCCTTCTAAGCAAAACTCCTCAACAATATTGTATATACATTCTTCCAGTGCTTCGTTTCACATTCCCTCTTTTACCTATTTCGGTATGGCTTGTGAAACTCTCTTTTCCATTGAAACGTCACCTGTCAACATGATTAACAGCCTTCCTTTGGACCATTCCAGGGGACCTTTTCCTGTCTTCACCTTAGGCCACCTCTCGTGTGCTACACTTGACCACTGAATTCTTCCCAAAATACCCACTCCCTTCGTTTCCATGAGGTCTCACTCTTCTTGTTTTTTCCTATTTGTATTTTTCATTCTTTCTCAGTCTGTATATGTTATCTCCTTCTCAGAGGGATCCTTTAGGATTTGCTGCTGCCCTCTCTTTTCTTCCCTGCTATACCCTCTCCTATGGTGATCGTACAAATGTACATGGCTTTAAATACCATATATAGGATGATAGTTCCCAAATATATATCTCATTGAACTATAGCCTTTATACATCTCATTGATTACCTGATTTTTCCATTGAAATGTCTCATAAGCATGACAGATTTAACAAAACAGTCTCTTGATTCTCTTTCCTCTTTTCCTAAAAGGTTCATCAATCAGTTAATAATCCTGTTTCTCCACTAACCTTTGTCATCTCAGTGAATTCCTAGGCAAGCCACCCAGTTATTTTCATCTGAATTCCTGCTCATTACCACCCATATTCACACAAACACATATATGTAACTTGTCAGTGGCAAATTCTGCTACCTTAAGTTAAAAATACATAATAAATATTTCTCTTAACTCCACTCCCACCAGCTTAGTCATGCTCATTTTCCATTTAGAATATGGCTATGGCCTCCTAAAAGATTTCCCTTTTCGCTCTTTCCCCCTTAAATTCATTTTACATAGGATAATCAAATTGATCTTTAATAATGTGGTCATGTAATATACCTCTGCTACCTAAAATTCTCCAGTGGCATCCATTTTTACTTAGAATAATGTCCAAACTTTTTCCCATCCCTTCAACCTTACCTTATGCTTCTTCCCTTTGTTTAGTACATTCCTACATACAGGCTTTCTGACAGTTGATAAAACACATCAAGTCCTTGCTTTATAGGTTTCGAAGAAGTATTGACTTTGAGTTTTATGTAGGGAGCTTATAGTTTGGCATATAAACTAAACTATCCATGCATTCAATAAATTTTTAATTCATGTACCCTTCCTTGGTGCAATGGAACAGCACAGAATTTCTGAATCAGCCAAGTTTGTAACCTTCGGAAGTGCAACTCACTTCCCACATTAGAATCATGCTCTTAAGTATCAACTCAGGCTCAGATTGACCTCAATTTCTGCAACCAAACGTGACCTGAAACAGAAGGATTTAACCACCTCACATTCGTGAGCTCAGCCCCATCATTGCTGCTCATTCAAACATGATGCTGTTTCATTTCTGACTATTAGCTTAAAATTTTACTTTGGCAGTTTTACTTAGGCATATCACAGGCACTGAGATATTTATTTAAGTGATAACAGTTTTTACCCTTAATGAGCTCTCATTTTTAAATTCCTCATCCCTATCCCTCAGCTCTATGCCTTTTATTCCAAGCTCCTATCCATGTCTGTCCACCCCATTCAAATACCCAATCTTATCACTGTTCTTCAGCTGTGAATACTGTTTCACTCTGCCTTTTCTGGAATCTGACCGATAAGTAGATATTTCCCATGTGTGTGATTCTATGCTGCTTTTATATTCTATGTTGTTGTCATTCCCTCTCCCAGAAACAAGGGTATTACCCCTAAAAAAGACTTTGTAATTTTTGACTCAGCTCCGAAACAGCAAACAGTAACCTGATAAATTGCCTGATTCAGTTTGTTAGTGTTATGCCCTTTATTCCTTCAGCTTTGCCTTTGAACTCCTCTTCTTATTGTTCTAGTATTTTCCAGAGTAGTAAATAGAAGATGCCATTTTTCATAACTCCTTACCTAGTCCAAAAATGCAACAGAGTAGTGATTATTGGTCAAATGGTAATGCCAGTTTCAATTTTTTATACAAAATGTAGAGTCACAAGAAATTCAAGAGAAATTGAATAGGTTGGAAATTACACGTATCTAACAAATTAAGGGGTCTATATTCTCTAAGTTTCTCCTAAGGAAACTCTGTCTGAGGCGGTAACTAGTGTCACTAATTTGCCAAGGCTTGGGTTCCATCTTTCAAAACACTATAAATAATCCAGTTTTAGGTGACGGAGCCAATATTTTAAAGTGGATGCATTTACCAGATCTACAAATTAAGACATTCTCCTGAAACTGTAAATTCAAATGAGGAGTGTACCCAATCGATGGGTATCTATTTGCCACTCTAAAGTCTCTTCTAGAAATCAGCAAAACAAGGTGGTGTTTTAGAAAGAAAACAGGGGGATAGATTGGTTCTAATCTGGGATTCAACATGTTCACGTTTATGATGGTATTAGTCTCCTATGGCTGCACTAACAAAGTACCACAAACTTGGTGGCTTAGAACAACACACAGTCTCTTACAGATCTGAGGTTCAAAATCAGTTTCACTGGGTCAAAACCAAGGTGTCAGAAGGACTGCACTCCTCTGGTGACTCCAGGGGATAATCTGCTTCCTTACAGGAATCAGGACCTGGATATTTTGGGGTCTACCCAAAGACTTCTCAGCCTACCACAATGACCTTGTGCAACCTTTGAATCTCAGTTTCTTCTATAAAATGGGGCTAATCAGGATATTTTTGAGAACTGAAGAAAATGAAAAACATTAAACTTGTTATATCACAGGCAGTTACAGCTCCTAATTTACATTTGTTATTAGCTTTACGGTTTAATGTAAAACCTCCTCTTGACACTTTCTGTAACCACAATTTTTCAAGAGAAGGTGTTGTTTAAAAAAAGAAACAATTTTCCATGTTTGTATGTGACTGCATCTTATTGCTGTTTGAAGTATGCTCTTACTTCTCTGACTTTTTCCAGTTTGGTATTTGGACTTATTAGAGGTTTTAGCATTTTAAAGAAAGGTAATCAAATCACTGATTGGCAGACATAGTAACACAGAGGCAAATGCCAGCATATCTCTTAATGTTCCAAAAATTCATTTTGAGTGGATTGATGAGAATTATCTGGACTTTGTCATTGGAATTGCAGGCATCCTGTTCTCTCTTAAACTTATCGGCCACGTCACCTCTTCCATTACAGGTAGAGTTAGACTTAGTGAAAATAACACTAACAGTCTGTCTGAGTAGGTTAAAAGGGAATGCATCTCTTTTAAACCAGTTTAAATTAAATATCTCCAGGTCTCTGAAAGTTCTTAAGACAGCTAAAGCTCTTTCAGAATATCGGAAGTGGCACAAGCTGTCAAATTGGTACAAGCATTTGAGAGAGAAGTTGCTTCTTAGTAAGAGGGAGACACTGATTGAGACATATCAGCTTAATCTTATCAGAGACCTAGACCAGAGTTTGGAACAGTAAATTTATATCACACGTATAGCTAAGGAACTTATCCTCTACTTTCGACCATAAACAGTATCAGCTATCTCACACTGGTGTTTATTTAAGTCATCTTATTATAATACCATATTTTAAAAGAGCCTGGAGTATTGGAATTCGAAGATTTTTTTTTTCATAAAACAAATTTTCATATAAACAGTGTTCATGCTTGAGTAGAAGTCTAGACTGTATCTTTACATTGCCAAATCTCTGGGCATGATACTTATTTGTTGTGAAATATACCCTGAGATATTTAATTTCCAGATTTTACATGGTTCGAGTCCTGATTCAGATATCACGTGCTAAGAAAATTACTTCACGAACACCTATTCTAAATTAGTATTTCCTACTCAGTAACTCTCTATAACATCACCCTATTTTACTTTCTGCATAATATTTGTCTCTCTCTGAAATTGCCTGTTCATTATTGTCTGTCTTCCCATAGCATGTAAGTTCCATTGAAAACAGAGACCTCTATACTTCAAGCGCCTAATAGAGAACCAGGTCCTCTAGGCACTCGAGTTGTTGAGTAAATGAAAGACCCAAAACAATCTGATGGAGGTAAACATTGTTTTTGGATCTTGGCATTTTATGATTACACACTGTCTGATGTATCTGTAGGATTTGCAAACTCTAATGACTTTCAATATTCAAGAGAGTCACTGGAGCCTGGCAGATTCAGAGAGCATTGGAGATCATTGTTCTCAAAGACCCTGGAATGCAATTCAAGTACTGATTCCAAAGGAGAGTCATAGGGTCTATCTTATCTAGAAACATGACCTAACTAACAAGAGTCCTTCTTAGAGAAATGTTTTTAATTTTTGTATTGACACAAGATGGAAGGGAAAGACTATTTTTTCCTTTCACAGTCTTCTCTGATAGAAAGGGCATCAATTGACTCAGACATATGCTGGAGGATAATTGACCTGCAAGAGATTTTCATACATTAGCTGAGATGCTCTGTTGTACCTCCTTCTAAAGAATACTGTGAGAAGTTCCTAATTGTTTATTTCTAGAATTTAAACCAGTGGCAAGATTACATTTGGTGTCGTTTCCTAAATGATTACTTTATTCCCTGCAGTACCAGACCATCATGTGAAGTGGAGGCTTGAGCTAAAAGAGGATGCCTGTTAGAAACCAAGATTTCTGTTACTGAACCAAACTTGTGTCCGCTTGCCTGTGTGCAGTAAAGTCAATCTGCTGACACCAGGTTTTGGTGAAGGAAAGGTTTATTGCAGGAGCCACACAAGGACTCCTGGGAAGCTAAGGCGTAAAAAACCCAAACTCCCCGATGGGTTTCAGGGAAGAATTTTTAAAGGCCAGGTGAGGAAGGAGAGTTGCAGGATATGTGATCAACTAGTGCACAATTTGCTGATTGGTTGAGGTGAGGTAACAGGGGGGTGTCACAGGGATTAACATTACCAGTCCTCAGGGTCCAGCCAGTCTGGGGCCTGTGGTGCTCATGGTTATCAAGTAGTTAACTTCTTCCATTTGGTGGGGGTTTTAGCTTCTGTAAAGCAACTCAGGAAATGTGCATCAGATACTGTTATCTAGGTAATTCAGGAAGGAACTAAAGATTCTGTCACTGCCATATGGCTGATTTACTGTTTAAATTGTTAACAGTTGTCCTGGCCCAAATGTTACTTTTGCACTACATTTTAATCATTAATTCTTGATCCAGGCTTCTGTGACTCGGGAGGCCTGAGAGACTACGGCTTTTCTACAAAAAAGAGGCAGGTGGAGGACAGGGGGATTGGATCTATCCCAGGAAGGCCCCATAGTGTTCTGCTAGGTTGCATTTCCACTCACAAATTTATACATATATGGATTGAGTGTTTCTAGAAACAACAACAACAAAAGACTATTCTAGTAGTTATACTCATCCATATTTAGGATTGAATTTATTGTTCTGTTAATTTGACCTGTTCTTCCAGTGATTTACTAGAGAAATAGGTAGAGAAAGCTACCAAATTGGTGCAAAATTGTGAAATGCGTTTTTGCCTGCTGGTATCCAACAATCACACTTTTCCTGATAAAAGAGAGCTACCTGTCTTCCACTCTCAGTACATATACTTTTGGAGAGGATAACTTCACTCAGCTCCAGAAGTAGGCCTTGATTTATATAAAATATTCACCAAATTTCACTCCCTACCCTCAAGTTAGTACATAGATGAAAAGACAAATTACATCATTTAGATCCTGAATCAAGGTTCATTTGAAAACAGTCCCATCCCTGGATTTTCCAGTTATGTCAGTCAGTAAGCACCTTCTTACTTAAGCCATTGGGTGGGTAGGTTCATTTTTACATGAAACTTAATCATTACCAATTAATGGTCCATGTGTGTTACATGTAATACGACTAACTCTCCCAGGAAGATTATGTTTAGGACCAAAGGCAAAGCAATATACAAGTTTAAAATAAATATATTGGGATTGACATGTACATACTGCTATATTTAAAATTAAATGCCTTTCCATGAAAGTAATTAATTAATACAATAAATATATCTCAGGAGCTTAGAAGATTCCCGGTTAAGTAAAAGCTAAGTACAAATTTCCTTGTCTATGTCTGAGATTAAACACAGGGTCCCTCACTCCCACAAAATGTTACAGGTACTTAAAATATTTAAATATGAGAAAAACAAGTGTATATACATTAGATAGATGGATAGATAGATATGACAGGAGGAAAGGGAAAATAGTGAAAGGAATTAGTCTAAAAAAAAACCTCACTAAAAATAAGACAAAGCTGTTACAGAAACATACATGGCTAATAACAAAGATCAGATACCTTGTACATCTAAAGCCACAGATCTGTGTTTTATTAAAGTTTTTAAAAGTCAATTGATCATTTGAAGAGATATTTAGAAAGTCATGTGATAAGAACCCTCTGCCTTGACTTGCTAGATGAGGCCAACATATTTTGAGCCCAGGAAGGCCAATCAATGAATGAAGGGAAGACCTGCTGCTCCTTGATTGCAGCCAGGCCCAAATAACAAATGGCCTGCACCTCGTGGTACAGTCACATCTATCTTCCCCTCAATACTGCAAGCTCCTCGCAGCAGAGTCTAATCACAGTCATCTTCATAGCCTCAGTACCTCACTCAATTGACACCGAGTGGTCACAGAAGATAGAGAATTAAATATAGTAGCCTGAATTAATGAGTATATGAATGAATGGATGGATTGTTTACTTCCTACCAAATTTAAAAGATTGTCAATTTGACCTGACTTGTATCTTGAGAATTTCAGGTCATCAAAATAATAAATGCCCTTCAGATAGATTTTTGCAAAATTCAGAGTAAACTGCAGAGTTGTATGTTCCATTTCTTTGTAAAAATACAGTCATCTGGAGCACGCTCATTTCTGATAATTCTGCTGTTTGCACATCATCCCGGAAAAAAGCGTGGAACTGCCTATTAAAATAGCTGTATAATCTGCATCTGACATTCCTGAAATATGCTAAATAAATAATGAAAAAAAATCCTGCAGGAACAAAAAAATCACCTAACCAAGGTAGCAACCAAGTATCTTCAAAAATATTTAAGTATTTATACTACTCATTATCTTCTCATGCAACTTACTGCTGTTCTTTTTTTTTTTCTTTCCATTTGGAAAATTTATAAACTGTATTTTCTAAAAGATAAAATGTATATTTAGAAGCAAGTTTTTTACTAAGAAGCTAGCCCTTTTACAACTCTCCTTTGGGAAAGAAAGAAACTGAAAGAGAGTATTACTGAAATATATTAAAATGTTATCCTATGATTGTGAATGGTTTTAAGACACAAGAAGAAAGGTTTTTGGAATTCTGAAGGCAAGAATAAATTGAGCACAGCAGAATTCAGTGTCCTTTGAACTGCAAGCTTTTTATTCTTACGATATAGCCAAGGTAGCATGTAAAGGTTTCAAAAGAGTAATTTTCCTTAAAATGAAAAAGCAAAATCTTTTCTACCCACCTATAAACAACTCAAGACTCCGCTCTAGTGTAGCCCTAATTCACTTAGATTCTTCAAACAATTCTCTCAGCCTCGACTTTTAAAAGGGTAGCATAAAAGTTAAGATTAATAGAGCAATGTTTCACAAATCTTAATTTTAGTAAAAAGTGTTTATTTGTATGGCTCCTTAGGAAGAGTTTTCTTATACTTTACCTAATTTGAATTTCTAAATAGCCTCTGTGAGAGTCACAAGAATAGTCCCCTTTGACCACTTACAGGCGTATGACTCCTTCACTCTTTTATCGTTTGTAAGTATAAGATTCCATGAACCTTTCAGAGAAGACTCTACAACACAGACTACCCTCCATATGTGACTATGCAAATCATGAGGAATACCAACTCTTACAGTATCCACTGTGAAGAGAACATGGCATCATTCAAAGCATTCCATAATAAGATATATCTACAGGAAGAGTGGTATTGTTCAAACAAAACATGAATACCTTATCAGGTATTTCTCCTAAGAGTATTAAAATTTTATTTTATTTAAATACTGCAAGTGATTTAAAAGCCAAACTCTTTAAGGAGTCTCTTTCTGCCGTAGTTTAGGATATACACACATGCACACACACAGGAAGAACTGACTTCAACCTGACTGGTTGAGAAAACAAAGTAACTATAGGTACTCATGCACTCACATACTCAACAACTAGTCCTAACTCTTGTGCTTAATGTAAAAAAATCATCAAGGTTTTATATTAATTCAAGTTTTTTTTAAAGCATACAAAACCTTGCTTAGACCAAAATAAAATGTGCCTCAGTATTTTTTTTAATTAAGCTAATTGTATTTACTTTTGTTTTTTTAAAGTACGATACACTGCATCTGTTTTAATTGTACAAACCATTGTGTTTGGACAGATAAATAAGTATGTGGAAACAAAGTCACAGTCAAGATACGGAATATTTCTGTCATCCTCAACAGTGTTTCCTCATCATTCAGCAGTCCGTCCCCTCCCTAGGCTCCCAAATCCAGACAACCACTAGTCTGCTTTCCATCAGTATAGATTAGGTTGTATTTTCTAGACTTTTATATAAATGGAATTATACAATAAGTAGATTTTATATTTCACTTTCTTAAAAATAGTGATTTTGAGATTTATCCTTGCTGCTACATGTATTAGTAGTTTGTTACTTTCTAATTGCGAAGTAGTATTTTGTTGAATGAATGTACCATAAATTTTAGTTCATTTTCCTGTTGATAAAAATTTAGATTATTTTTAGTTTGGGGTTACTGTCAATAAAGCTGCTATATACATTCACAAACAATTATTTTTGTGCATGTATATTTTTATTTCTCCTAAGTAAATACTGTGGAATTGCTGGGGCATATGGTTGGTGCGTGTTTATTAACTTTAGAAGAAGCTACCAAAACTGTCAGTGTACAGTAAATCTTAAAATCAAATTTTGTAGGTCCTCTAACTGTTAATAACTCTTTTGGTTTTTATAGGTTTTCAAAAAATAACAATTAACTTTCATAGAAGCATACTAGGATATTTTTTGGTATTCTATTGAATCTATAGATCAATTTGGTGAGAATTGATCACTTAAAATAGTTAATTCTTCCAACCCATGAACATGGTGTTTTCAACATTATCTAGTCTTCTTCAATATTCCTCAGAAATAACTAGCTTTATTATAAAGATTTTGCATTTTTTATTAAATTAACTCCCAAAATCTTATGTTTCATGCCATTATGAAAGAAAATTTTGTTTGTTATATGCTTGTTTTATGTTGCCAGATTCAATTTGCTAATTTTTTTTTAGTATTTGGGGGTCTATGTTCATAAGCAATCTTGACCCAGTGTTTTACTTTTTTGTAATATCTTTACAGGTTTGGTATCAGGGTAATTCTGGCTTCATTTGAAAGAGTTTATGAGTAATTGATAACATTCCTTCTTCAAATGGTTCATAGACTTAATCAGCAAAAATATCTGGTCCTGGTACTTTGCTTCTGGGAAAATATTTTGAGTAAAATTTCAACATTTTAAACAGACATAAAGCTATTTATATTTTTCATTTATTTGTGTCAATTTTGTTAAGTTGTAGATTTTCCATTAAGTTGTCCCTTTCATCACTGTTATTCTGTTTGGACATAAAATTGTTCATAACATCATATTATTTTAATGGTTATGGAATCTATAGTGAAAACCTTCTTTAATTCCTCATATGAGTAATTTGTACATTTTTTCTTTCTTTTTGTGTTCACTCTTCCTAGAGTTTTATCAGATTCATTGATCTTTTTAATAAACATGCTTATGACTTTATTTTCTATCTTATCTTTGTGCCATTTAACCAGTTCCTGCTCTTATCATTATTTACTTCTTTTTACTTGAAAAAAATACTTTTTACTTTTTGCTCTTTTTCTAGCTCCTTTAGATGGAAACTTCAGCAATGATTTAACTTCTTTACCATTGTCTCATATAATCATTTAAAATTTCATATTTCTCTAGGGATTGCTTTTAACTCCCATAAATATCGATGTATTATGTATTCCTCACCGTTCATTTTGAAATATTTTCCACTTTCTCTTGTGATTTCTTCTTTGACCCATGAGTTGTTTAAATTTTTCTTATTTAATTTTGAAATACTTATTTTATACTGGTTTTCCTGGGTATCTTAGGGTTTTTTAATCTATAATTTGATTCTGTTATGGGCATAGATACAGTATATCCTGTTTGATTCAAGTTTGTTTTTAATTCCTTGATGCTTGTTTTTTTGGCCGAGCATATTGACAAACGTTCTGTGTGCACTTGAAAATAACAGTTGTAGGATATAGATATTTAAAAAAACAATTAGCCGATAGTTTGTAGCCGATAGTACAAGTATAGGTGATTGGAAAAAATACTAACTTACCGTTTTACATCAGTTGATGAGAGAACTGTTTTAAATATATCCTACTGTAGTTGTGTTTCCCTTTCCTAATACCAGTTTTTGCTTCATATATCTTGAGGTTCTATTATTATTCATATACACAGTATGGATTGTCATGTGTTCCTTATGAACTGACTCTTTTGTCATTATACAGTGGACAATTTTATTTCAAAAAATACTCTTTGATATTATAAATGAACTGTACTTCGATTAAAAATTTAAGTTAAAAAGAATAAAATGAGTCATAGACTCAACAACAACAACATACTCTTAAATACTTCATCTAATATTAATAGAACATTCTATTCAAGCTACTGCTTGTACTATTGATCCTCTGTATCTCTGGGTTCCACATCCTGGGATATGGAGGGCCAGCTGTGTTATGCCATTTTACATAAGGGGCTTAAGCATCCTCAGATTTTGGTATCTGTGAGGGTCCTGGACCATCCCCCTGAGAATGCTGAGGGATGACTGTATATTATTTAGGTTTCATCCATTTACTTTGAACCCGCCAGTGTCTTTATAGTGTTTTTTCACCATACCATGTAACTGAGCCCTGCTTTCTTCATTCTTACATTCTCTGCCTTCTTTGTGGAGTGTTTAGTCAATTAAAATGTTTTTTAAATTGAGGTATAATTGATATGCAATGTAAGTGCCAGGTGTACAACATAGTAATTTACAATTTTTAAAGGTTATATTCCATTTATAGTTATTAAAAAATTGGCTATATTTCTTGTGTTGTACTATATATCCTTATTTATTTATTTTACACATAGTAGTTTGTACTTCTAAATCCCTTACCCCTATCCTGCCCCTTACCCTAGTGGCAACCACTAGTTTGTTCTCTATGTTTGTAAGGCTGTTCTTTTTGTTATATTATTTTTTAGATTCCACATATACGTGATATATTACAGGCTTTGTCTCTGTCTGATAAAGTTCACTTAGCATAATATCATTCAAGTGCATCCATGTTGTTAAAAATGGCAAGATTTCATTCTTGTTTATGGCTGAGTAGTATTCCATTGTGTATATATCCCACATCTTCTTTATCCATTAATCTGTCAGTGGACACTCAGGTTACTTCCATGCCTTGGCAATTGTAAATAATACTGCTGTGAACATTGGGGTGCATGTATCTTTTTGAATTAGTGATTTTGTTTTTTTCGGATATATAACCAGGAGTGCAATCACTGTGTCATGTAATAGTTCTATTTTTAGGTTTTTGAGAAACCAGCATACTGTTTTCCACAGTGGCTGCACCAATTTATGTTCTCACCAACAATATAGGTGAGTTTCCTTTTCTCCACATCCTCGCCAACATTTGTTATCCATGGTCTTTTTGATGATAGCCATTCTGACAGGTGTGAGGTGATATCCCATTGTGCTTTTGATTTGCATTTCTCTGATGATTAATGATGTTGAGCATCTTTTCATGTGCCTGTTAGCCATGTGTATGTCTTCTTTGGAAAAATATATATTCAGGTCATCTGCCCATTTTTTAATCAGGTTGTTTGTTTTTTGATGTTGAGTTGTGTGAGCTGTTTATATATGTTGGATATTAACCGCTTATTTGCCATATTATTTGCAAATATTTTCTCCCATTCAGTAAGTTGTCTTTTCATTTTGTCAGTGGTTTCCTTTTCTGTGCAAAAGCTTTTAAGATTAAGTAGGTCCAATTTGTTTACTTTTATTTCCTTTGCTTTAGAAACAGATGGAAAAAATATTGCTATGATTTATGCCAAAGAGTGTTCCACCCATGTTTTCATCTAGGACTTTTTGGTTTCCAGTCTTTAGGTCTTTAATTCATTTGGAATGTATTTTTGTATATGATGTTAGAGAGTGTTGTTTACATGTACCTCTCCAGTTTTCTCAGCATCACTTATTGAAGAGACTGTCTTTTCTCTGTTGTATTTTCTTGCTTCCTTTGTCATAGATTAATTGACCATAAGTGCATGGGTTTGTTTCTGGGCTCCCTGTCCTGTTCATTGATGTATGTGTCTGTTTTTGTGCCAGTACCATACTGTTTTGAGTACTATAGCTTTGTAGTATATTCTGAAGTTGAGAAGCATGATTCCTTCAGCTCTGTTCTCTCTCAAGATTGTTTTGGCTATTCAAGGTCTTTTGTGTTTCCATACAAAGTTTAAAATTATTTGTTCTAGTTCTGTGAAAAATGCCATTGGTATTTTGATAGGGGTTGCACTGAATCTGTAGATTGCCTTGGGTATATAGTCATTTTAACAATATTGATTCTTCCAGTCCAAGGACATGGTGTATCTTTCCATCTGTTTGAGTTGTCATCATTTTCTTTTGTCAGCTTTTTATAGTTTTCCAAGCAAGTCTTTTACCTCCTTAGATAGATTTATTCCTGAGCACTTTATTCTTTTTGATGCTATGGTAAGTGGGATTGTTTCCTTACTTTCTTTTACTGATTGTTTGACACACGTGTATAAAAATGCAACAGATTTCTGCATATTAATTTTGTATTCAGCTGCTCTCATGAATTTCTTGATGAGCTCTTGTAGTTTTCTGGTGGCACCTTTAGGATTTTCTATGTACAGTATCACGTCATCTGCAAACAGTGACAGTTTTAGTTTTTCCTTTCCTGTTTGGATTCCTTTTATTTTTTTTCCTTGCCTGAGTGCTGTGACCAGAACTTCCAAGACTATGTTGAATAAGTGGCGAGAGTGGGTATCCTTTTCTTGTTCCTAATCTTGAAGGAAATGCTTTCATCTTTTCACTGTTGAGTATGAATTTAGCTGTGGACTTGTCATATACAGCCTTTAATATGTTGAGGTATGTTTCCTCTATGCCCACTTTCTGGGGATTTCAGTGCAGACACTAATTTGAATAAAATGCCATGGAAAACAATGAAGGCTCATTTAGTTTTCAAGAAAAAAATAAAATATATGCATTTATTAATAATTATAATTATGTTTATCATGATGTGGGAACTTCAGTGGAATTGATTTTATTGGGACTGTTTATCATAACCATTTATGTTAAACTATTTTAATTTTCATAATTTAGGAATTAGTAGACGGAATGAATTCCCTTTTTTTTTTTTTTTTTTTTTTTGGCGGTATGTGGGCCTCTCACTGTTGTGGCCTCTCCCGTTGCGGAGCACAGGCTCCGGATGCGCAGGCTCTGGACGCGCAGGCTCAACGGCCATGGCGCACAGACCCAGCCGCTCCGTGGCATGTGGGATCCTCCCAGACCGTGGCACGAACCCACGTCCCCTGCATCGGCAGGTGGACTCTCAACCACTGCGCCACCAGGGAAGCCCTGAATTCCCTTTTATTCTGGATTCTTTGTCTACCAGTTAAAAGTGAAATTAATGCTCTAATATGATATTTACATTATTAAAACCAAATATATACTTATATTCATTGAATATCAATATATAAAAATAAAACAACTTTGCCAAGCTTCAGTAAGGACTACAATTATTAGCACTCTTGCCTTCTGCAGCAGTGCTGAGTACTGGCTGGCTGCACATACTTCTCCACTGCTGAATGACTTCCCACTGCCTTTAATTTGAATGTTGTTCTGACAGCTTTAGTCAACCATAAAATGTTACCAGCAGAAAACAGACTAAAATATTCAGATGGTTTGCCTAAGTATTCAATATTGTCATAAATATTAAGCTTTGTTTTTAAAGTTCACTCTTCCCCTACATCAACCCCAATTATACTTTTCAAATAAAATTGAGCTACACAATAAAAAGCTTGGTAGGATATGATTAATTAACATCCATTTTCTCCAACAATGGGATCTTCCTCTTAAGAAAGGGAAAGCATGTGGGAAATATTCTGGGTTGACAAATTAGGCCAGGGAATATGTCTCACTAAATAAAAAGGTGTACAAATTTAGCACTCAGTATTCAAATGGAAAATATATACCTGTTGGTATATTGCCTACCCCAGTTGAAATACTTATACAAAAGCAATTGTAGTAAAATATCAGGCAAGAATTCCATTATGCTTCGTTTTCATGAAGTCAGGCAGTTAAGTGTGCTTGACAAAGGTAGGTATATTTGTGTGGGCTCTATCTCCACATACCAGGTAGCTAACTGTCATGAGCAGCTTAAAGAAATCTGACACACTGAAACCACTATGCCCCAGTGAAGAGTTTTGGGATCCTTTCCTTTAGCAACTGAATATTGAGAGGCTTCATTCATTGGTAGCAATGCACACCAGAGACACTGTCACACTCGCAGCTCTGCAGAGAATAGCATTCTGAAAGTCTGCTTTTCTGCTAATAGCTCTGACTGTCCTTGGTGTTGGGTACGCAGCCAGACAAGCAGAGGCATACACAGTCAGGAAGTGTTCAGAGTCAGACCCCACAGGCAGACCTGAATCAGAAGCAAGGATACTTAATGCTTCAGTGATCTGAGGGAGGAAAACAGCTGTGCATCTATTTTTACCAAACTGGAGCTTATACCAACAAAACTCCTTCAGATGAATGAGCTTCAGTAAACGTAAACCACTCCAATCATTTTTGTGTCACAGGCAGTGAACACAGTGCCTGGATCAATAAATTTTTTACTCTTATTGAGACTTCCCATCACCATTAGTACCTTATTTAATTTAGAAAATGTTCATAATATCTGAATTACTTTCAGATATATATAGAAAATGGCCTTATAGCTCTATATTTTATGTTGATTTGTTTGCTTAATATAGAGCATTTCACTTTATTTGACTAGGTAAAAGTAACTGCAAGGTTATGAAAAAAAGAAATTCATAATAGTTGAACCTGGAGCTTTCACTATGTCAATGAAAGAAAGGCTGACAAAAAATGAGGGGCTGTTTTTCAGTGATAGAAATTTTGATGATGAATGTTGACTAAATCAGGGGCTCTTTTTTTAACCCTCAACTTAGTTTATCATTAACAACAGTCCAGTTTATAGGTTTATGTCTTACATTTCATCAGCTACATAAGTAGGAGAGATATATATGAATACAAGTGAAAGACATTAGGAAATTCATTTTATTCCTTTGTTTTAAACTTCCCTCCAAATATATTTTAAACCAGAATTTCTAATGAGATGTACATCAATTGTACTTCTCCCCCATTCCCGATCAGTTCTCTCAATTTTAAACTCTAATCTTATAGAAAAAAGAAAATCACAAAAGATTAAAAGTCACCTAACATATTACCTCAAAAATATTCCCTATAAAAATGTTGTAGACTAATTTATAGTATACATTTAATAAATCAGTGGATGCATAGAAAATAGTGCAATGAACATAAAATATGCATTATAGATCTCAGATGTTGCTATCCTGTATTTTCTGTTTGGTAATCAATATTTTTCATTTAAAAATATGTCCTGGGCTTCCCTGGTGGCGCAGTGGTTGAGAGTCCGCCTGCCGATGCAGGGGACACGGGTTCGTGCCACGGTCCGGGAGGATCCCACATGCCCGCGGAGCGGCTGGGCCCGTGAGTCATGGCCGCTGGGCCTGCGCGTCCAGAGCCTGTGCTCCGCAGCGGGAGAGGCCACAACAGTGAGAGGCCCGCGTACCGCAAAAAAAAAAAAATAAATACATCCCGATTATTGCCTCATGTCACTAAATAGCTTACAAAATCATCAATAGCCATTCGTTATATGTTATACCTAATTTCATATAACCAGTCAACTAAATGGAAGTTATATGGAACGTTAAAGGGTTAAAAGAACACTTTCAGGAAAAAAAAAAAAAAAAGCGCAAACCCTACCAGACTGATGATAATTGTGATAAACAATACAGGAATTGAGAGTTGATCTAGATCCAGATTTTTGTTTCCTATTTTGGATCATGAGTTGCTAGAAATTTCCTATTTTGGTCAGGTTGCTTTGAATGACTTCTCTCAATGTTGATTGCAAATTTCTAAATAATACTCTCATCTATGTTTACAGTATCTGCTTCCCTATTAACCTAAAATAATTTAAAGAAGAAGCAATTCATTACTATTTTGTACCACCAAAAAAAGGCACCATATTGTAGCATATAGAAAGTTTTACCTTAGCTCCCAAATTCATCATCTCTTGCTGAATATGAGACAGTATTAAAAGGAAGAATTGAACCCTACTTTATTGTACACCCTCAGCCACTTTATTAATGTAAGGCCAATAGTAAATCTTATATTTTTTTATTATTTATAAAAAAAATTAAATAGATGGTAAATGGTTAAAATAGTGTTCTCCATTTTATTTAATCTGCAATTTTTATTGGATTAACTTCTCCAGTAATAATGTTGGCTTATTTAATTTTATCTTTTCACTATAAATTAATTTTCTTAAAGGTTTTTTAAATATTTGGGTGTTAGATGTGCTCATACCTGCAATAATTATGTGTTTATCTTCACCTCTCATCAGTGTATCTCAAGATGCAGCAGCTATTTCTGACATCTGGCATCTCTACTAGACCCACATTTAAGACCGGATTTATATGCACCCCAACACTTTTGGATCTTTTATATTCTTTGGCTTTCAGGTCCCAGTATACAGTCATGAAAACTGGAAGAAAATTCATGGGAGAAGTGAAACTGGTCTCTAACCCCTTAACCTTTCCTGGAGAAGTGAATCTATATGAGAACACTGATATAATAAGTTATCATGGTATTACTCCTGAGAGACTAATTTCTAATGGTGTTCTTTTGAAAGGAATGCAAAATAACTAAATTTAAATTTGAGTGCTAGCTAAAAATAAATTGAATGTCTTGGATCTCAGCACTTAAAATGTCCCTCATGGGCTTTAAACCACTATCCACTATTGAGGGATGACTTCAAATTTAGAAGCCAGACACTTTCGTCATTAAAAAAACCTGTACTATAAAAATACTGCAAAGTTGCATCTAAACCGAAATATCATGGTGGGAATATAAAACCTGTTTTTTTGCCATCGAAGTTGCCTCTAGTCTCAATCTTGACTCTTTTCCTAAAACCAAAGACCACTCGCTTGATCATTATGGCTGATTTTCTTCATCCTACAATCCAGAGACAGTTTGATCAGCGCTACAATCTCTAACATCATAGACTCTTTCTTACACAAACTATTCCTTAATATCTTCTAAGCCTAGCTCTGGATTAAATCTATCATCCATTCCTTGTACAACACTTCTCTCTGCTCCTGCTCCTATTGTCCAAAGAAATTGTGGAGAAATACAAAACTCTAACTAAATCTCTGATTTTTTTTTCCTTCCAGCCATAGCAGATTAGTTTGATCTTTCCCCAAAACTTGAAAATCTGGACAATATGCAAAATAAAAAATGTATTTTTAATAGTATTGAAGTAGGAAAGACTTGAATGGTCATGATCCTACCGAGATGAAATGCCCTAAAATGTGAGTAATACATGCAATGCTGCATTTCCTCTGAAAAGGTCAATGCTTTAACCATAGCACTACAGACATATTAAATCAAAGAATTCTTTATTATGGGGAGTGTTCCTGTGCATTACAAAAAGTTTTACAACATCGTTAGTCTCCACCCACTAGATGCAAGTAACACCGTGACAGCTGTGACAACCAAATATGTCTCTAGACACTGCCCGATGTCCCTGGATAGGGGAGACAAGATTTCCCCCAGTTGAGAACCATTGCCATAGAGCATTCAGTGAATCAAGAGAAGCATTTGTGAACCCTGGACAGAACATTTGGTAGTTTTTAAGGGCTGGGGCACAAACTTTGCTATTCAGGGCATTCAAAATGAGCTCTCAGGTTAAACTCCTAACAGCTACCACCTAGCAGTACGAGTGAGCCAGAAATAGCTAAGTCCTGATTTTTAAAGTATTTTCCTAGGTTTAAGGGTAATTTTTCCTATTTTTCTTGTGTCAACTGTATTTTCAGTTATTCATTTTTCTATCAGAATTTGCTTTTCTGAAAGAAAAAGAGAGAGGGAAGGAGCGGAGCGAGGGAGAGAAGGAGAGGGGGAGAGAGGGAGAGAAGGGAGGGAGAAAGAAAGAGGGAGTGTGGAAAGAGAACAAACATAGGGGTTAAACTTCATGTATGATGAAAAGGTACACATTTCTTCTGGTTTTAGTTTGGGGTGTGTATGTATGTTTTTCCATGTCCAAGGTTTTTTTTATGGAATCAAATTTATTCATCTTTTACCACTTCTGAATTTTGAGACATATTACTTAGGCTTCCCAATTCTGACATAAGATAACTAATACATGTTAAGCACTTGCATGGTTTCTTTTAAAATATTTATATATCTGATCGACTTGGAGTTTATCCTAGTGAAAGGTATGAAATACAGGTTCAATTTTAGGGTTTTTTTTTTAATGACTATCAAACTGTCTTCAAAATATTAATCAAAAACCCTTTTATCCCTGTGAGTTAATTTATCACATACTATACTTCCATAGGTACTTGGGTCCAGTTTTACTTTGGTGCCAGTGGTCTGATTGATTATTCATGTACACACAACACATTGCTTTTATGAGAGAAGCGGTTTCTTTTTCTTTATTTTAATATCTAGTAGGGCCAATCTTCCTCTACCTTGTTGATCTTTTTTAGGGTCTTCCTGTCTATCCATGTTTGTTATTCTTTTCCATATGACATTCCTAATAAACCTGTTTACATATAGTGAAAATCTACAGTAATTTTATTGGGACCATGGTAAGTTTATATTTTACCTAGTGTAGATCAATGTCTTTACAATGTTTGTTTGTTATAGTAAAAAATTGTGCTTCCTTCCATCTTTTTAAGACAACTTTTGTGTCTTTCTGAAGAATTTAAATATTTTCCTTCTGTAGCTTTTGTACCTTTAATCTTAGGTATCATCTTTTACTGTTTTTTTTAAAACAAGATCTTCTCTGGTATTATTGTTTAAACAGCTGAAGGGTTTTGAATTTCCTAACTTTTAATACTCTGATACTGAAATCTTTGTATTGGTTTTTACTCTTTTTAAACTTCCTCTTGAATTTTCCACACATATTATCATAAAAAGCAGGAAATTAAGCATGTTTCTTCTTTTCCAATTCTTATTGTTTTGAATAATAACTCTAATTCAACCTTATATCAGTATAGATAGAAGGATAGTGGCCCTTTTCCTTATTTTGGTGTTATTGCTCTATTGTTTCCTAGTATGTCGGAGGCATATAAATTTTATCATGGTTACAAAGTCACCATAATTTATTTTATTGGTGTTTTGTTAACAAATAGTGGACTTTTGGAAAGTTTTTGTGTGTAGAGTATAAATTATATTAATGGATTATACTGTATTGAATCATCTTTGAATTTCTAGAATAAATCCTACTGATTATGATACAGTTTTTAATGTGCTTTTAGATTCTTCTGATATTATTTTATTCATGATTCAGCAAGACCAGTCTGTACTTTTCTTTTTTTTATTACATATCTCTTATTACATTGTGTCTCCAACATCCTTCTAAAACGAATTGATAGCCTTGACTGGGTATAGCATTAATATCTTCATTCATAAAAATGCTCTGAAGGTTTTCTTGTCCTCCTTTATCTCTGTAACAATTTGTGGCATTAGAAATACTTGCTTTTGCATGTGTGGTAGATTTTTCAGTGAAATTCAGTCTAGGTCTTTGTCTGCTTTTTCTTGTCATACTTTTTAGAAATCTGAAAGTAAAAAAAACAATGGGTATATATTAATGTTTTCCTGATACATTATTGATACATTTTTTTATCACAGAGGCTGAAAAATAACATTTTTTGAAATGGAGCTTTCTCACTTCTACCACTGTCTCAGCCAGAAAGACCATTTTTTAAGATGGTATCTCTTCATTATTGTATTCTTCATCAGGTGATGATGGATAGATACGTTGTCTTGTTGATAGCTTATAGAACTTTAAAGCAGAAAGAGTGAAAAACACTTTTTATTAACTGAGATTGTTAACTCAGATCTTTTAAATGTCAGTTATTTTTTTTCCTCTGCTTCTGATATCTGAAAGAAAAGTGTAATGAATAATTACCAATCTGATAACTATTATGTATTTTGTCTATTAATTCACTAAAACAAACTCAGTGATAGAATTGTCATATTGTTATGCACATATTTGAATGTTGATATTTTAATTTTTAAAAAACTTTCAGTGTTAGGAATTTTCCTTCCCCACCTAACTCAATTGGAAAATTCTCTTCCCCATGACAACCTGAGACCTGATGTGCCCATGGAATTCTAAATCCTTTTCCTGGAATATTTTTATGCACAGCATCCAAAAACTTCTTGTGTATTTCTTCTTCGCTCAGGGCATACTTCTGACTGACACATACCACCTGCTCAAAGCAAAAATTCTTTGTAATTTCTGAGTTACTCAAGGTCAAAAGCGCATCTCAAAATCAGAGAATATAGTATTTTCAAATTTATATGAATAATGCTCAATACCCTACCAGACTATGAAATCCAACATCATTTTAAAGCACTATGTATATTATTGATTGTAACGTGAATAGAAAGGATTCATTTTTTACCTTAATTATCAACGTCAGGGTAGGAATATTGATAGGCCTGAGTAATTAAAATAGTTTAGATTATTTATTTCAGGATTTTTGAATGTCTTATGCAAGATTCAAGAATCAGCTTAGAGAAAATTGTGTGGTGTTTGAGCCCCAAATTTGCTCCCCCTTTTTATATATTTTCTATTTATTCAGCAAATATTTAAAAAGCATATGATATCCTTTACTTGAAAATGTACATATTTATATCTGTGTTATTTATGATGTCTTTCTTTATATTGTTGTGGACTTAATGTCCATGAAATAATCAATTCTGGTTCAATTCTAACCTACTTAACAAGGTAGCATACTAAAAAGGGTTTAGTGAGTTTAGCTCTTTTCACTTTGCTATTAGAAGCCTAAGTGAAAACAAAGATCAATCTGAAAATAGGTGTCAAGATACTCAAAATTCTATAAACTGTGACATAGTAATTCTCATCATATAACTCTACCTTAAGAAAGCAGAAACTCAGCTAGTGACTTAAGTGTAAAGAAGTTCAACATTATTTAATGTAAAATTGGGAATAAACTACTTATCCAATAATAAGGGGCTAGGTTAATACTATATTTCTGAATTCTTGTGCTATATATTCAGTTGTGCAAAGATCAGCAAAGCTGATGATCCCTATTAGCACCTGTCAGTCAAGACTTTAAAACAGTAAGCAAAAGCTTGCAAACTCAAAGTAACGCCTCAACTAAATGCACTGCCCCAACCCTGATAACTAAGTTCCAGCTACATTGATGTGCTTTATGTTCCTTGAACATGCTGCACTTATTACTACCTCAGAGCCGTTGTACTCCAGTTACTATCACATTATCCATTTTCATCATCTTTATTACTGTTACCACTATTAGAAATCATCAGATTGATACATTTCTCTCTTAAGTATAGTTTTAGTTGCAGGTGTACAGCAGAGTGATTCAGTTATACATACATATGTATCTTTTTGTTCAGATTCTTTTCCTTTACAGGTTATTACAAGATATTGAGTAGAGTTCCCTGTGCCGTACAGTAGGTCCTTGTTGTCTATTTTATATATAGTCAATCCCAAACTCCTAATTTCCACTTCCCACCCCTCAACTTTTTCCCCCTGGTAACTATAAGTTTGTTTCTAAATCAGTTCATTTGTACCTTTTTGTTTTTTGATTCCACGTATAAGCAATATCATGATATTTGTCTTTCTCTGACTTACTTCACTTAGTATGATAATCTCCAGATCCATCCATATTGCTGCAGATGGCCTTATTTCGTTCCCTTTTATGGCTGAGGAATATTCCATTGTATATATATACCACATCTTCTTTATCCATTCCTCTGTCGATGGACATTTCGGTTGCTTCCATGCCTTGGTTATTGTAAATAGTGCTGCCGTGAACACTGGGGTGCATGTGTCTTTTTGAAATATGGTTTTCTCCACATATATATGCCCAGGAGTGTAATTGCTGGATCATATGGTAGTTCTATATTTAGTTTTTTAAGGAACGTCCATACTGCTCTACAAAGGGGCTATACCGATTTACATTCCCGCCAAAAGTGTAGGACGGTTCCCTCTTCTCCACACCCTCTCCATCATTTACATTTATTTACTTTTCATTATCTGTGTTTTTCTACTGGACTGTAAGCTGCTCAGGCATGAGAGTCTGGCCTATTCTCTTCAGTACTGCATGTTAGCATAAACATATTTGTTGATACATTATAGGCACTCAAGTGTTTAACAAATAAATGAGTGAATAAAAAGTTAGTAATAGGATATCACGAAACTTAAAAAGCACTTGTGATGTTTCAGAAAAAAGCTTAAGAAAATAATGAGTGTCAGCAAAATTGTATTTACCTCATATATATATATAAGCAGAGGGAAATGAACACGTTAATATGTTAAGGTTGATAACTCAGAGAAATATTAAAAATAAGAATGTTGCTTTTTTTATTTGCTAATTTTTTTATAATGGGTATTATTACTTTTTGAATCGAAAAGTAAACACAATATCTGAATCAAACAGTAATATGATAGGAAAATCATATGAATGGAGACATTTCTCCCTTTTAACTACTTAATGCCTCCCCCTTGAATATACTACTGGAACACTTACAAATTTTAGGAGAAAGAAAATAACATACACATAACATGGAAACCAAGATGTTCACAGATGCTAAGAAGATGTATCTCTCTATAAAAATCATAAAGATTATCAAATGTTTGGTAAAGGATTTGATGTTCAAATATGTTGCAACCAATGTTGACGGGAATGTTGTATGAGCATAAAAAGTTTATTTCATTTTAAGATGTATAAGGCAGAAATTGTTTATATCCCTTTATGAATGAGAAATTCTGTAATTTCATTACAGAATATCAAGAATCATTACATATCTCTTATGCCATTATGTCCCTAATATCCTTGTAAATGAAATGACAATTGGATGTAATTTTCTTGACATGATTGGTTGTAACATTAAGTGGGTCAGAGATCTAGGAATAAATCACAATTATCTCTTCTTCTCTCCCAGAGATCTAGCCACTTAAATGTTTTTTAATCATATTGTAAATAGAATTCTGACAAATACCAAAATTTTCCTAAACAATTTTGCCTAAAATTGACCAACTGCATTTTTTGAATGGATTATATACATAATCAATAGTTTCCCTAAGTGATATCATCCACAAATTTATTCAAATTATGCAGCAATCTAATATTACATTGACAGAGCAGTTATGGGCTTACTAAATGATTAGTCCCACTGTAATTTTCAGAAAAAATAAGTGCACTCTGTTTCAGCTTAGAAATATAATTACACTCTTGCTGTGCTCGACTAAGTATCATCAGAGAGACTACAGAATAAGGTACATTAGCAATGACATTACTTTGTTAGCTGAATTTTTTCTTATAAAATTATTTGATAGTGAAGAGGGTATTTTTTACAGTCAATTAAAACTTACATATTTAAGGAACGCTATCTGTTTAATCACCTGAGAGTTACTGGGTTATCTTCACAGTTCTTTTGACATAAATGAAAAAAATGCAGGAAATGTTTCATTGAGGAAAGTAAAATTAATTATTTAATATAATAATTCCAAAGTCTCTTTTGATGGAAATGACAATCTCCAAAATATTTTAAGAATTAAAGAGAGGAATGGTTTGAGGCTGTCATTAATTACCTTAGTTTTCTTTAATAAAGAACTCCAATTTTGTTCAAATCAGCAATAGGCTCAAGTCAAATAATTGGGACTTTCTTTGGAAAGTTAGGAATCATTGGGAATGAATGCATCCAAGTATGAATTAAGACATGATTAAAGTGAACTAAACAAGGAGGAATATTTTCTCATGTGAATGAGGTGATATACAATGTGTTCAGCAGGGTGTAAGCAGCAAGTGACCAGTGAATATTTTCCAGTGTGTCATAGTTCACCTTTATCTTGCCCTTAACTGAAATGAATTCTTTTAAATTTAATTATATCCATTTTTCTTAAACCTTCATTTTTTTCAGCTTTACTGAAATATTCACGTATAGCATATGTAAGTTTATGGTATACAAAGTGACAATTTGATACAAGTATATATTGCAAAATGATTACCACAATAATGTTAGTTGATACCTCCGTTCCCTCATGTCCTTCCCATTGATGGTGGGGGGAGGAGAGAGTGAGAACATTTAACCCTCTTAATAACTTCAAGTATATATAATGCAGTTTTGTTAATTATAGTCACCATGCTGTACATTAGACTCCCAGACCTTATTGATTTTATAGCAGGGAATTTGTATACTCTGAGCAAATTCTCCCCATTTTCCCCACTTCCAGCCCATGGCAATCACTGTTCTACTGCCTATGAGATTGACTTTTATTTTTAGATTCCTCATATAAATGAGAACATAGAGTATGTGTCTTTCACTGTCTGGGACTTATTTCACTTAACATAGTGCCCTCAAGGTCCATCCGTGTTGTCACAAAAGGCATGATGACTGCTTTCTCGTGGCTGAATAATATTCCATGATTACCACTGTAGTTACAATTAGTACCTCTATTATTTTACAATATTATCATTTCTTTTTAGTGGTTGGAATAATTAAATTCTGGTCTTTTAGCAAGTTTAATGTTTATAATCTAATGTCATTGTCTATATTCAGTATGTGCATTTAGACCCCTAGGGCTTTTACTTGTCAACATCTATCCTATCCCTCCAATCCCTGTCCCCTGGTAACCACCATTTTATCTCTGTTTCTGTAAGTTGACTTTTTTATATTCCATATATGAGGGATATCATGCAGTTTTAGCCTTTATCTGACTTCTCTTACTTAGCATAATGCCCTCAAGGTCCATTCATGCTGTTACAAAGGGCACGATGTTATACAGGCCTTTCACACCTTGGCTAAAGTTATTCCTCAATAATTTTTTATGCTTTTGTAAATATAATTGTGTTCTTTATTTTTTGGATAGTTCATTGTTAGTATATAGAAACACAACGGATTTTTATGTTGATTTTTGTATACTACAAATTACTTAATTTGGTGATTAGTTCTAACAGCTTTTTGGTAGGTCTTTAGCGTTTTCCATACATAAAATCATGTTACCTGCCAAGAGACAGTTTTACTTCTTCCTTTCCAGTGTGGACGCATTACGTCTTCCTTTCCAGTTTGGATGTTTTTTTTGTTTTGTTTTTCTCTAATTGCTCTGATGGGACTTCCAGTACTCTGTTAAATAGGCGTAGAGAGTGAGCACTGTAGTCTTGTTCCTGGTCCTACAGGAAAAGTTTTCAGTCTTACACAACTGAGCATGTTGGCTGTGAGTTTTCCATATATGGCCTTTGGTATGCTGAGGCACAGTCCTTCTATACCCATTTTGTTTAGTGTTTTTATCATGAAAGGATGTAGACTTCTGTCAAATGTTTTTCTGCATTTATTGAAATGATCTTATGATTAATGTGGAGTATTACATTTAATGATTTGTATATATTGATCTACCCTTGCATCCCAGGGAAGATCCACTTGATCGTGGTGTATGATCCTTTTAATGTACTGTTGAACTCGATTTGCTAGTATTGTTGAGAATTTTTGCATCTATATTCACGTATAGGGATATTGGCCTATAGTCTTCCCTTCTTGAAGTATCCTAGTCTGACTTTGGTATCAGGGTAATGTTGGCCTCATAAAATGAGTTTGGGAGTGTTCCCTCCTCTAATATTTTAAGAGGAGATTGAGAAGTATTGGCATTAATTCTTCTTTAAATGTTTGGTAAAATTCACCAGGGAAACAATATGGTTGGGAAGTTGTTGATTACCGTTTAAATCCTTCCATTCAATATTGTTCTCTTCAGATTTTCTATTTCTTCATGATTCAGCCTTGGTAAGTTGTATGTTTCTGGGAATTTATTTATTTAGGTTATTCAATTTGTTGGCCTTTAATTGTTCACAGTAGTAGTATATGGTCCTTGTTTTTCTGTGTTATTAATTGTAATGTTTTTCGTTTCTGATTTGGGTCTTCCCTTACTTTCTCAGTTTGTCCACCTAAAGCATTTGTCAACTTTTTTCTTTTATCTTAAAAAAGAACTAGCTTTTAGTTTCATTGATGTTTTCTATTGTCTTTTTTAGTCTCTATTTCATTTATTTCTGCCCTATTTTTGTCGTGCCTTTACTTTTACTGACTTTAACTTCTAATTGTGCACTTTGGTTGTTTTATCTAGTTCCTTGCGGTGTAAATTTAGGTTGTTTGAGATCTTTCTGTTTTCTAATGAATGAATTAACCTCCCTCTTAAACTGCTTTTATTTGTTTGATAGTTTGATATGTTGTGTTTCCATTTTACTTTGTTTCATGATTTGGACTTCTTTTATTTCTTTTTTGACCCATTGATTGTTCAGAAGCCTGTTGTTTAATTTCCACACATTTGTGAATTTTCTTATTTTCTTCCTATTACTGAATTTTTTTGTTTGATACAATTTTGTTTGGATAAGATACTTGGTATTATTGTAATACATTTGCTAAAATTGTTTTGTGACTTATGATACATACTGAAGAATATTCTGTGTGTTCTTGAAAAGAATGTATATTCTGCTGTTGGGGTAGAATTTTCTGTATGTGTCTGTTAGGTCCATTTCATGTAGGATATAGGACCATTTCATGTAGGGTATAGGACAAGTGCACTGTTTGTTTCCTTAGTGATTTTCTTTTAAGTATAGTTATTTTACAATATTACATTAGTTTCATGTGGAAAACATAATAAAGTATTTTATAGATTATATTCCAATTTAAATCACTGCAAAATAGTAGCTGTATTTCCCTGTGCTGTATATCTTGTTGCATATTTATTTTATACATAGCATTTGTATCTCTTAATCACCTACCCCTATTTTGCCCCTCCCTCTCCACACTAGTAACCACTAGTTTCTTCTCTAATATCTTTAAGTCTCTTTCTGTATTCATTCCTTCATTTTTTTTAAGTTTCCACGTATAAGTGATAACATATGGTCTTTGTCTTTCTGTGACATATTTCACTAAGCATAGTACACTCCAGGTCCATCTGTGTTATTGTAAATGGCAGAATTTCTTTCTTTTTTATGGCTGAGAAATATTCTACTCTGTGGGTATGTGTGGGTGTGTGTGTATACACACACCCACACACACACATCACCTCTTCTCTATCGAGTCATTTGTTGATGGACACTTAGGTTGCTCCCCTAGCTTCGCAATTGTAAGCAATGCTGCTATGAACATAGGGGTGTGTGTATCTTTTTGAGTAAGTGTTTTCATTTTCTTTGGGTACATACCCAGGGGTGGACTGCTGGATCATATGGTAGTTCTATTTTTAGTTTCTTGGGGACACTCCATACTATTTTCCATAGTGCGTGCAAAAACTTTAAATTCCGACCAACAGTGTACTAGAGTTCCCTTTTCTCCATATCCTCACCAGCATTGGTTTTTGGTAGACTGTTTGATGATAGCCACTTTGACAGGTGTGAGGTGATATCTGATGGTTTTGATTTCCATTTCTCTGATGATAAGCAGTGTTGAGCTTCTTTTCAAGTGCCTGATGGCCATCTGTATTTCTGCTGTGTAATTATGTCTATTCAGGTCTTCTGCCGATTTTTTTAAGCAGGTCTATTGGATATTGAGTTGTATGTGATGTTTATATATTTTGGATTTTAACACCTTATCAGTCGTATCATTTGCAAATATTTTCTCCCTTTCAGTAGGTTGTCTTTTCATTCTGTCAGTGGTTTCCTTTGCTGTGCAAAAGCTTTTAAGTAGGTCTCATTTCTTTTTGCTTTTGTTTCTTTTGTCTTAGGTAACTGAGGCAAAAAAATTACGTCAGAGAGTGTTCTGCCTATATTATCTGCTAGCAGTTTTATGTATTTCAGTCTTACATTTAGATCTTAAATCCATTTTGAGTTTATTTTTGTGTGTGGTGTGAGAAAATATTCTAAGTTCAGTCTTTTGGATGTAGCTATTCCATTTTCCCAGCACCACTAATTGAAGAGACTGTCCTTTGTGATACCTTTGTCTGGTTTTGGTATCAGAATGAGTTGAGAACTATGTTTCTTCCTCTGCCATTTTTGGAAATAGTTTCAGAATGGTAGGTGTTAACTCTTCTCTAATTGTTTGGTAGAATTCACCTGTGAAGCCTTCTGGTCCTGAACTTTTATTTGTTGGGAATTTTTTAATTACTGATTCAATTTCAGTACTGGTAATTGGCCTGTTCCTGTTTTCCATTTCTTCCTAGATCAGTCTTGGCAGATGGTACGTATCTAAGAATTTGTCCATTTCTTCCAGGTTGTCCATTTTATTGGCACAGAGTTGCTTGTAGTTGTCTCTTAGGATGCTTTGTATTTCTGCTGTGTCAGCTATAACTTCTTTTTCCTTTCTAATTTTATTGATTTGAGTCCTCTCCCATTTTTTCTTGATGAGTCTGGCTAGAGGTTTATCTTTTCAAAGAAGAGCCAGCTTTTACTTTCATTAATCTTTGCTATGGTTTTCTTTGTCTGTCTTTCATTTATTTCTGCTCTGATCTTTAGATTTCTTTCCTTCCACTAAGTTTGGGTTTTGTTTGTTCTTCCTTCTCTAGTTGCATTAGGTGTAAGGTTAGGTTGTTTATTTGAGATTTTTCTAGTTTCCTGCGGTATCGAAAACTGCCCCAGCTTCCCTAATTGTTGCCTCTATTTCTAACTTAGAGCCAACTAGAGAAAGCCAAATAGGCTCTCCTGACTATTCACACAAGATGCCCCACCAAGTCGCCCACCTCTGTCTTCCCCATGCCAACAGTCTCTGATCAGGGCCTTCCAGTTTTCCACTCGAAAGCTTTTATACTTCTCTACCTGCCCTTGATTCTCTGCCAAATGCCAGTACTGGTGGCTTACTCCCTTGTTATAGCTCCTCCTCATCTGGGTAGTCTTTGCTTATTGCCATAGGAGTCATAAGGAAAATGCAAATTATCCTCACAAGGAGCTACTGTGCCACACACACTCAAATGATAAAGTCAAATGGCTGACAGTTCCAAGTGTTAGTGAGAAAGTAGAGCAGTGGTTCTCAACCGGAGATAATGCCAAATGTTCCCTCGGGGCAAAAATTATCTGGAGACAGTTTTGGTTATCACAACTGGGGGATTGGGAGCTCTGCTACTGGAATCCAGTATGGATAGAGGCTAGGGATACTATTATAATAACGTCTCAAATGCATAGGAGGTTCTCCTAAAACACAGCATCGTTCAGCCCCAAATGGCAGTAGTGCTGCTGCCGAGAAACTCTGATGTTGAGCAAATGGAGCCCTCCGATATGTACACCATATGATCCAGCAGTCCCACTTCTAAATATTTACCCAAGAGAAATGAAAGTGTTCATATGTTCACACAAAAGTTGTAGGGGAATATCCACAGAAGTATTATTTGCAACAATCAATAAACGAGAAACAACAAAAGGATGAATGGATAAACAAGCTTTGGTATCCATAACATGGCATTCTACTCAGCAATGAAAAGGGACAAAATATCACTATATACGCAGCACAGTGAATATCAGAAACATCACGCTAAGTAAAAGGAGTCAACACAAAAGACTTTATAGTGTTTGAGCCCATTTATACGAAATTCTAGAAAAGGCAAAACTATAGTGACAGAAGTTAGATCAGTAGTTGCCTGGGACCAGGGTCAGGCAAGTGCATGGCATGCAAAAGGGGCAGAAACTTTAGAGCGTGATGGAATGATTCTATACCTTCATTGTGGTGATGGTTAAATACATATAATTACTAAACATCAAGGTTTACATCGAAAATGAGTGAAAATTATTCTATAAAATTATATATATATATATATATATATAAAATTTGAAATTAAAACAAGGAACTAGGAAGTATCCAGTTGGGAATGATTAATTCTGTCAAATGCTCCCAGAGAGGCAAATAAGGCAGGAATGGAAACAAGAGGAGGCCATCGATGACCTTACCATTTTTGAGAAGTCTGAATTACATGAGGAAGGGAGAGAGAGATTGCATGACAAGAGAAACAAGCACAAAGGCTAAAGGGAGAATATTTCAGAAGAGATGAGACTTAGTGAAGATGCAGAAGAGAAAGACTGAGGGGAAGGAATTAGGTTGAAAGCGTAACTGGGATGGTTGCCCTTGTTCAAGACCCTCATCCAGAGCAGAAAAACGGAAATTAAGGTATGGTTGTATATACATTCGTAGGTAGGTAGGGCAGGAAGCTCAGAGAGATGTTGGCTTTCTCAGTGAACTAGGAAGCAAGCAAGTTTGGTTACAGAGAAGGAGAATGGTGACCTTGAGAAGTGAAGTTTTGTAGCCAGAAGGGAGGAACTCGGTATGATCTATAGCTAATAAAGGCCAAGAAAAGGATTGGGCAGTGCTAATGGTATTGATGCACTTGCAGACCATGAACGGGTAGTGGTTTATGTTTACAAAGTTGACTGATACATTTAGAAAGTATAGCCTTGGATGTTAACTAGACTAACTGTGGTAAAAATTCCACAATATATACAAATATCTGCTGTACACTTGAAAGTACTGTTATGTTAATTACACTTTTAATTGAGGTATAGTCTTACAAATTTTATTAGAAGCCAGAAAGTTTAATTTCAGCATTGATCGCAGTTTTGCTTGAAAGGTGTGGCTGGAGGAAAGAGATACGAAGGTATCAAGAATTTTAGGGAGAGTATTGTTTCAGATTGTGGGATCCAGGACCAGTAGGAGAGTGTGTTCAGGAAAGAACTATTTGTTAGGGTTACTTATCTGTTAGCAGTACAACCCCTGCTTCTGTAAAGCACATATATATATATGTGTGTGTGTGTGTGTGTGTGTGTATATATATATATATATATATATACACACACACGCATAATCTTAGGCTAAGACAATTTCAAAGAAACACCTTTTTAAGCATATGCTAAAGGAGGAGAATCCATAAAGATAGGGAACAGACAAAATTGGTTATTTTTTTCAAAGGCCATCTACCATTGGTAGTTTGGGTATGCTTTTTTATTTAAATTACCTGTTTTATATCTATATCTATATATCAGTTAGAAATGTTTCAAGGTTTATATCTAATCCTTAGCCTGATTTCAACAAAAGCTGTAAGTAAGAATTTGAGAATAATAGATCCCTTAGATGATCTTGTGATTTATGACATCTTATCCCTGTGACATAATGGTTAATACAATTCATTTAGTTTCAGAAGTATACATAATTCTGTCATGTTTGACATGAAAAATATCTGAGAAGAATGGGAAAATATTTTCATACAGTTTTTGTAGTGTTTTTACATCTTAAAACAACAACAAAGAAAAGTCTTTCAAACCAAGTCCTTACTGTTTCATGTTTATGCAAAATATAATAGTATACCTCACTTATTTTTTAATTATATAAAAGTAAAGCAGTTTGTATATTGTGGTTTTCAATATATGTATATATTTTATATTTAAGATACCTAAAATATAAAAATACTGATGAGAATAAAGTTACAATTTTGAAATTCTCACATAACAAACCAGAAAAAGCCTCAGAAGACATATTTCTCATGTCTCAACCTTTAACCATTTCCACAGGCAATTCAAGCAATTCACAATTTACTTTGCACTTGACAATATGAAGCCTGTAAATGAGTGTGTCTGGTGTCTGCAGGTATGCGTGCCTGCTTCACACAAAGGAGCCACATGGTAACAACGATTTACCACGCATAGAAACATATCCAGTAATTTATGGGGAATGAGAGCCTTTTTATATGATGTGTTTCTTTTCAGATGTTCTGTGATCCATGATACTGACACTTTCCAAGTAAAGCTCAAGGTCATTTACAAGAAAGTATTGATTATTTTAGAAAATAAGTAGTTAGAAAAAAATCCTACATGTGTACAAGCTAGGTTAAGCACCACACTTTTGAAGGCAAGGGGAATTGCATTTGTCTGGATTGTAAAACCTAAGTTTAGATAAAGAATCTGGCAAGCAAGCTGAAAGGCAGAAGGCATGAAAGGAACACGGTATTATTAATACTTATCACTCCTTAGGTCCATGCGGTTCAATGACAGTTTCAAAGGGATGTGCTGATAAAGGATTCACCTATAGTTTGACACAGCGTGCTGTGATGCCAGTAAGCCTCTTGCAGAACAAAGAAAGCTAAGACACGTCTGAAGCCTGAACAGCTGAAGGACAGCTCTGAACCCAAGCGGCAGGTAGTGTTTCCCTCGGGCGTTTGTTACATATATAAGTATGATACATAACAATTCATATATATATAAATATCTCTACGAGACTATATCAACGTGCTGTGTTAATAACAAAGTAGTAACCGCAATTGCTGCCGTAGTCTCAGAAGGTTTTATGAGAGCGTCTAACAAAACCCTAAGTGTTCAAGAAAATAGCACTGTTTTCACTTTACTGCAGATCTTAAATTTGCCGGATCTTTCTAAACCGGTATCACTGAAAATGCCACTGTGTTATCAGCAATGGGAAAAATATGCCAGAAACTACAGAAGAATTTATTTATTCTCCCCAATAAAACACTTTAAAATTCAGAGACAGTAAACTCCAGCTAAATATTAGATCGTCATCTTGAATATATATTATCGAGTAGGCAAAATATGCAAACGGTAGGTTAAAACTCATCGATATTTTACTCATTTTCTTTACCTGATGATCAGCTGCTTTAAATTCAGAATACTAACTGTCCTGTACACAGGCCTGAACCTGCATATGACAGAATAAAAGTTCTGAAAATAAGTCAAATGGAAAGTTCTATTCCCTTTATCTTTGTAGAAATTGAGTACTTTGTTTTATAATCCCTATGTTCAAATATGGAAATGTTAGTAGTTTTAAAGGGATGTAGGGTATTTAACTTGTTACCTTTGAAGATTTAAGCTGATTTCATTTATTTTTTAAAACAATGGTGTAATGTGCATAGGACTCTATAGAAGTGTGTGAGTATATCCATAGGAAAGATTCCTAGAAGTGGAGATTCTAACCAAACATATATATGCATTTTTAATTTTGTAGCTGTTGCTAAATGGTTTTCCAAACCAGTGGCACAAATGCATATTCTTACCACTAAAGCCTTAATGCCCTGTTAACCCATGTTCTGGGCCATACTGGGCATTACCAGAATGCTTCTTTTCAAACTAATAGGTGAAAAAAGTGACCCCTCAGTGTTGTTTTGTCTGTATTACCTCAGCTATGAATGACTTTTATCCAGATGATTATTACTTTTTACATTTCAGTATTTGTATTTCTTGTAGGGAGTAAATTTTATTTTTTCATACTGATATATAACATAACAATAGAAGGCATACAAATCACAAGTGTACAGTACAAATTACCACCAAGTAAATCTGACATAATAGAAGTTTACCGTCATTTTAGAAGAGCCCCAGTTTTTCCTCTCTGCTGCTAACCTCTTCTCCAAAAGTAACCCCTATCCTGAAACATAACAATACAGATTTGCTTTGCTGGTTTTTGAACTGTTTATGTAAAGAATCACACAGCTGATATCTTTTTGTGTCAGTGTTCTGTTTCTCAAAATTGTGTTTGTGAGATTTATTCTTGTTTTATGTTCCTTTTTAATTGCTGTATAGGATTTGTATAACTGTTACAGTGTATTAATCCATTGGCTACTGGACATTTGGAATGTTTTAAAAATTCTATTATGAATAATACCATTGTTAATAATTCCATACATTTCTGGGTTTTTTAAAATGTCATGTATTTTCTGGTATAGTATATGTGTGTAGTAATTACATATTTTCTTACTAATTTGTATGACTTCATTATATATGCTGTTATTATCTTCCCCCACTGTAGGTCTTACATTTTTAATCTCTTAAGAACTTTTTTCATATAAATGCTTACTTATAAGTTATCAATCATTTCCTTTATTAAACCCAAGATTAAAACTTCTAACTATAAATTTTTCGTTGCACTGAGTTTGTGAACTTATTTTCTGCTCTTAGAGACTCCTGTTTTACTCTTTCTTTCATATTTAGATAACTCACCTAAACTTGATTTTTGAGTATGGGGAGAAAAGGGGTCAGATTTCATTTTTTCCATATATAGATATCCAAGTGATAGATAGCACACAACTTTTTAAACTGATCTTTCTCCACCTCTCTTCAATGCCCGCTTTTTTATATAAATCCAGTGTCTGTCTGTTTGTGGAGGTCTACTTGGACACTCTATATTGGTCTTGCTGTATATCCTTGTACCAAAAGCACATTGTTTAAATACTGTACCACCTTAATAATTCTTGATACCTATTAGAGTATGTTCTTCCATTTCATCTTTCCCCTTCAAGATTGTATTTGCTCCTTTTGCCCCTTAAATTTCTTTCACACATTGATTATATAGAATGATACTGCTTAATTTCCAAATATAAAGAGATACTGTAGTTATCTTTTATTTCTACCTTAATTTCCATGGGACTAGAAATATAATCTGTGTGAATGATTATCTGTGTAATTTTTAGAATTTATTTCAGAATTCCCTTTTTGGCCTAGCATGTTGTATAAATATGCCAAATGCACTTGAAAAGAATGAGTGTTTGTTTTGCACTTTGGCAGGAGGGGGTGGAGTTTGGGGCCTATTCTATGTACTTAAGTTGATACATCTTTTTCAAAGTTTCTATATCCTTATTTTTGACTTCCTATTCAAATATTTAAAGAGGTATAATAAAATCTATGATTTTAGACTTGCCATTTTTTCCTTTTATTAATGTTAAATTTTGTATTATCTTCTGAGGATATGTTATTAGGGGCACAAAGACATTTATAATTGTTATATCTTCCTGGGAAATAACCCCTTTTAATCACTATGAAAGCGCTATACTCAATTTTCTGTTTAATATTAGTACAATGTATCTTTGTCCCAATCCTTTCTTTCATATTTCATATATTTTTGGATTTGAGTTGTAATTCCTAGAAAAATTGTAAGGAAAAAAAATGCAGATGATTCCCTTCCCCATCCTCTCATAATGTTACTATCATAAATGGCTATACTACCCAAGGCAATCTACAGATTCAATGCAATCCCTATCAAATTACCAATGGCATTTTTTGCAGATCTGGAACAAAAAATCGTGAAATTTGTACAGACACACAAAAGACCCTGAATAGCCAAAGCAGTCTTGAGGGAAAAAAACAGAGCTGGAGGAATCGGGCTCCCTGACTTCACACTATACTACAAAGCTACAGTAATCAAGACTATATGGTACTGGCACAAAAACAGAAACATAGATCAGTGGAACAGAATAAAAAGCCCAGAAATAAACCCACACACCTATGGTCACCTAATCTTTAACGAAGGAGGCAAGACTATACAATAGAGAAAAGAAAGACAGTCTCTTCAATAAGTGGTGCTGGGAAAACTGGACAGCTATATGTAAAAGAATGAAATTGGAACATTCTCTAACACCATACACAAAAATAAACTCAAAATGGATTAAAGACCTAAATACTATAAAACTCTGACATAAATTGCAGCAATATTTGTTTGGATCCACCTCCTGTAGTAATCGGAAATAAAAACAAAAATAAACAAATGGGACCAAATTAAACTTAACAGCTTTTGCACAACAAAGGAAACCATAAACTCCATGAAAAGACAACCCATAGAATGGGAGAAAACATTTGCCAATGATGAGACTGACAAGGGATTAATCTCCAAAATATACAAACAGCTCATGCAGCTCAATATTAAGAAAACGAACAACCCAATCAAAAAATAGGCAGAAGATCTAAAGAGACATTTCTCCAAAGAAGACATACAGATAGCCAATAGGCACATGAAAAGATGCGCATCATCACTAATTATTGGTCAAATGCAAATCAAATCTAAATGAGGTATCCCCACACACAGGCCAGAATGGCCATCATCAAAAAGTCTACAGACAATAAATGCTAGAGGGTGTGTGGAGAAAAGGGAACCCTCCTACACTGTTGGTGGGAATGTAAATTTATACAGCCACTATGGAGGACAGTATGGAGGTTCCTTTCAAAACTAAAAATAGAACTATCATATGATTCAGCAATTGCACTCCTGGGCATCTGTCCAGAGAAAACCATACTTTGAAAACATACACCCCCATTTTCTTTGCAGCCCTATTTACTATAGCGAAGACATGGAAGCAACCTAAGTGTCCATTGACAGATGTATGGATAAAGAAGGCATGGTACATATATACAATGGAATATTACTCAGCCATAAAAAAATCAAATAATGCCATTTGCAGCAACATGGATGGACTTAGAGATTATCATAGTAAGGGAAGTAAGGCAGAGAGAAACAAATATCATATACCACTTATACATGGAATCTAAAAATATGATACAAATGAACTTATTTACAAGATAGAAACAGTCTCACACACTTCAAGAACACACTTAAGGTTACCAAAGGGGAAAGGTGGAGGGGAGGGATAAATCAGGAGTTTGGTATTAACATACACACACTACTAAATATAAAATAGGTAATCAACAAGGATCTACTGTATAGCACAGGGAACTTTACTTAACACTCTGTAATAACCTATATGGGAAAAAATCTGAAAAAGAATGAATATATGTATAACTAAATCACTTTCCTGTACACCTGAAACTAACGCAACATTGTAAATCAAATATACTCCAATATAAAATAAAAATTAACAAAAAAAGAAGTTTTGAGATACTTTGAAAATAGGACTTTAAGACCACTGTATTTCCAAATTCATCTTTATTTCCCAACTGTAGTCTTTTTGGAAACCAACCTAAAGCATGGGTAATAAATCAGGCGCCCTCATCCTTAGAGGGTGTTGATCACCCGTTTTTTCCACTAATCCCAGTAAACTTGCCAAAAGATCTGCTCTGCCCATAGTTTCTCAGCCTCCTCTTAGACACAGGAGCTATCTCAAAGGTCTATAGGGCACCAAATGCATTTTTCCCATTTTCGAATGGGACAAACGTATTTTTAAAGAAATACCTGTACTTTAAAATACAGAAGAATTATATTCTGTTGTCCTACTTCTCAATAGTTGCTGCTATTTTTATATATCTTTACGTTTTTTTTCCCTAAACACTGGCCACTCATTCAAGTTTGAAATGAATAAGTTGCATATGCTCAAGTTAAGGCACTTGTTTTATTCTGTATAAAGTTCCAGACTCTCTATTTTGACATCATTTTTGAAAACAATCTTTGCCAAAAAATTTAATTTTTTCTGTTGCATCTCTATTTCTTATTAAATGTTAGTAATAGCACTTAATTTTGAAAAAGTCTCTCTACTCATTTTAAGCTCTTTTAAACCACTTTTATCTTTTTTTTTTTTTTTTTTTTGGCAGTATGCGGGCCTCTCACTGCAGAGCACAGGCTCCGGACGCGCAGGCTCAGCGGCCATGGCTCACGGGCCCAACCGCTCTGTGGCATGTGGGATCTTCCCGGACCGGGGCACAAACCCATGTCCCCTGCATCGGCAGGCGGACTCTCAACCACTGCGCCACCAGGGAAGCCCCCTATTATCTTTTTTGACCAAAGAGAATGCATGATTGAATTTAATAAGATATTCAAGATGGATTTAAAACTTGAAACAAATAGATAAAAGAGCTTTAACACAAAACAATTAAAGCAATACTAATGAGAGTGAGATGAAGTGAAATGCAAAAGGATCTGAAGGGAGTCTTTGAATGTGATATTAAAGCAACTGTTAAAAGCTGAAAACTGATACCCATTGATGATTCCTTAATAGACCAGTCCTAAAATAAGAGTAGTTCACAAGTTTACTTGAAAATAGATATATAACTAATTCTAGATTGCAAAGAAATAAACACGGATATAGATATCTATCAAATGCCTTTTGTGAGTAAATCGTACATCAAAAATAGAGGTATATGTCTTTTCTCCAGCTGGTGGTTTAAATGTAGTTAGTCTGATTTCCGTAAACTGCAGTCACAAATCAGTCTCATTGCATTATTGTAATTATGTCTTGTATAAGGCAGAAATTAGAGGTTTACATAAACATGCAATCAAATACATTTCAGGAATCAGGAAAATTTTAAAAGGCTGCTTTTCTTCTTATGTTTAAGATACTTAGAAATTATTTCTCTTCTCAGTCTCAATTTCTTTATGCATAAAATCAGATGCTAGTAATACCTCACATAGATATTATAAGGGTTATTTAAAATAGATTATGTGGAGTGCTTAATACATACACTGGCAATCTCTTTGTTATTGCTCAGCAAATGTTATTTGAATCTGAATATAAAATTGATCTAATGTCCAAACAATTTACATTCCATTTTCTTCTATCAGATACCATTTAAAATAAAATGTCAAGCTGTGCAACATATCTAAAATTGATTTTTTTAAATTTCATTACTATAAACATGAGTGTTCATGTCAGATTCTTATTGTTGTCTAAATAAACAGGAAGCAAAACTGGCAGCAAATGACAAATCATAACATAAAAGTAAGAAATGGTGCCCAAAGAAGATGTATGAGATGATCCATTAGATTGCAGAAAAAAATGTTAGAAATTCTGTTTATAATTTTAAATAATATGTTGAGGCTTTCTTTATGATGTAGATTAAAAGAACCAAACCCAAATATTAGGGATCCTCCCTCAGAGCCCAACCACAACTGTGATACACTTGCCACTACTGCTCATGGCTGAGTTTTGACCAAGGAACAGCACTGCGTGGCCCGTTGCCATTGTTTGCACCAAACATACAAGGACTCAGACATCAGAACAAATATACTCTGGGGAAAAAAAAAATCTGAAAATTCAAATGAAAAGTAAATGTAACAATACATTATTTAATACATAGCAGAGCATTTTTGTGTTTTTGATTTGTTTTTTGAAAAAACTATAGCCTGGTTTCCCAGTCCTTTGACTTTCCAGGTTAAAAACAAGTCGTCAAAGGAGATCACAAGTAATTAAATTTATATCATTAAAAGATTAACCAAAATGATTTAACGGTGTTATTTGGAAAGTCGTCTTTAATTTTTAAATGAATCTGGATTTTCCATAACTCAAGTGTTTTATGCTATACTTACTGTGTTTTACCAATATAGACTTCATATATCTTTTACTTAATATACAAAAATTCACAAAGAGCCTATAACATGCATTGGGACATATTTTTGTTCTTTAGGACCAAGTATGGGACATTGTTAAAAATATTTTTATTGGGGTATAGTTGATTTACAATGTTGTGTCAGTTTCAGGTGTACAGCAAAATGAATGGTATACATATACATATATCCACTCTTTTTTTAGATTCTTTTCCCATATAGGCCATTACAGAGTATTGAGTAGAGTTCCCTGTGCTATACAGTAAGTTCTTGTTAGTTATTTATTTTATATGTAGTAGTGTGTATGTGTCAAATGTGGAACATTTAAAACATTTTTCCATATAGAGCCCCAATCTATCTTTTAGTTAATCACACCTACCTACTGTGTGATTAACTAAAAGATAGAAATGACCTAAGAAAGAAAAAAATCTTGAACTCCTTTCTGTTTATTCTTTTATTATAGCTTAGTTTCTAAAAATTCTATTCAATCTCTATTTCCAAATATTCCTGATAAAATCCTCATTTAGTTAAAATTATATTGGAAAATAAGGCTTTAGACAGTGAGCTTCTTTATTTTTCAAAAATAAAATGTATTGTTATTATCAAAACTTGAACATATATTTTATTTTTTTAATTTTGAAATCATTTAGAGTAATAGGAAGTTGCAAAGATAGTATAGAAAGTTTCGTATAACCTTCACCCTGCATCCCTTATTGGTTACATCTTATTATGTAAACAGATTCCAAGGGTCACATACTGCATGATTCTATTTATATAATATTCTCCAAACAACAAAAGTATAGAGATGGAGAACACATTAGTGATTGCAAGGATTGAGAATGGTGGGTAGAAGGAGGTAGGTATGTCTATAAAGAGGTATTATGAGGGACATCATTGTGGTAATACAATAATTCTGTATCTAGATTGCAGTGGTGACTACATGTATTTACACATGTGATAAAGTTACATGAAACTACACAGATACCTTATACTAATGTCAGTTCCTTGAGTTGGATATTATACTACAGACATTGAAAATGTAGCCAATAAGGGATAGCATGGCTCCTGTCTGCCTTGGCTGATCTAGCTATTGCTACTGATGACAGCTGAACTTACTGGGTACAGAGCCCCCATCATGTGATACCATCCTTTGAGGGTGGCTTTGGATTACAGGGACCTTGTGTTTTCGTGGAAGCAGCAGTGATTCTTCTTGAATCAAATATCTGGGTATCGGTCTATGTGCAACATTCCTGCATATACAGCCTCTCAGCCAGTGCCTCTATCCAAGGATATGCAGAGTGTTTTTGTCCATGAACCTGACATACTGCATAAATCTAACATAAGGCACCCAATTTAAAGAAAATGGGGTGCAGCAGATCATGGGATACACTGGTGCTATCACATACTGTACCGCCAGCAGCTGCTGGCTTGATAGAGTGATGAGACTGCTTTTTGAAGGTGCAGCACAAACGATAAGTTAGACATATTGCCTATGATCTTTACCATCCTTCCTGATACACCATCCTCCGGCAAGCAGTCTATACTCTTTAAGTCGAGAACCATTATTCCGTATATATGGTGCTCCCAACAGATAGAATACGTGGGTCTGGGAACCAAAGTTTGGAAACAGCGGTGTCCTGCTTATAATCATTTCCTATGACTTAACTTGAAGAATTTGTGCCTTCTGTCTCTTGTTCCACAAGGAAAATCACTTGCACCAGAATTTTTGTAAATGTTACATTAAATTTTAAGTTTCTCCCACTACACGGTCACTTTGATCTTATGCACACAAGAAGGCAAGGAAAAGGGTAACCATTGAACAGGAGTAACTGACCCTGAACATCAGAAGGAGATAGAGCTGCTGTAGTATTTTGGGGCAGGGAGGAATATACTTGGCCAACCAGGTGATCAACTAGGGCCTCCTCTGTCTCTTAAATCTTCCCTAACCAATGTTTGGCTTTTGCAAAGATGGAAGATAGTCTCATTTTTTCTCTTTTAAGTTAAAAAAAAATTTTTTTTTTTTTTTGCTGCAGTGTTCATGACATCATTCCTTGTTATTGATGGTCAGAAAATTCAGGATATATTCCAGTATGGATCACTGTCTAATGATGGTGGGTTCTGACAGCCTGATAGCTGCTGGCAACTTGATGTAGTTTGCCTGCTGGGAGAACCCAACATCTAAAGTGATATCGAATGGAAGGAGTGTGGAAAATGTAGATATGCAATTACATAGTATTTATTACTTAAGTTGACTCAAAACAGAAGCAGCAGAAAGAAGCCCTCTCTAACATGCAACCTCTCAGTGTTAACTCATAATCTTCCTTGTCCTTGGTGGGAGTCTCAGCTCCCCTCTAGGCCTCCACTCATACATCCCTGTGGCCCTGCTGTTTCTTGGGCCCTGATGTTCCTAGCTTGTCGGACATCTTCTTTCCACCTTTCAGTCTTTTTAATGTTCATTTTACATAGAATGTCCAGAGTTTTTAGTTGTCATTAGCTGGAAGAATAAGGGAAAGAAATCTATTCCATCTTCCCAGAAGCAAAATATCATATTGGTTTTTAATTCCATTTTAACTGCTATACAAGGCTCACTTCTCTAAGTTGGATGCATATTTAGGCTTTGGAGCCATTGTGTGCCCTCACGATTAATACCCATTTCCCAATGCAAGGTGAGTCTGAAACCAAGCAGGACCCTGTGGGGCTCCTGGGCACAGATGCCTTTCTGTGTCCCCCATTTCTTGTTTGTAGGGAATAGACTCCAGCCTCTATGACCTTCCGTGAGTCCCAAAGGGCAGATTCAAATAGTTGCTAATCAGGGAAGGGAGGGGATGCAGAGACAAGGGAGGAGCAGTCAAGAAACAATGGTGCAGTCTTGGGGCAGGGTCCTGGGTCCACCTCAAGGGATACACATAGCACTATCTTTGAGCTCTTTATAGAACTAAAACCCCCAACAAATGGAAGCTGTAGCATTCTTCATTCCAGAGAAGACCACCTGAGGCCAGATCAAAGGAACCAGAGAAGCTCTTCAAGAGATTAACTGGGACCAGATTAAAGGAGTGCAGGCCCTGCACACACCCAAATCTTATCAGCAACCCCACCCTTGAACCACTGCTATAAAACTCCTCACCAAATCCTCCCAGGTTGGGACACACAGTTTTTGAGGCATGAGCCACCATGTTCCCCTTTGCCTGGCAAAGCAATAAAGCTATTCTTTTCTACTTCACCCAAAACTTGGTCTCTGAAATTTGATTCAGCACCAGTTCACAGAAGCCGCGTTTTTGGCATCAAGTCCACTGGTCCTGCTCTCCCAAGTCTCCACTTCTCTCAGGAAAAGTTAGTCCTGTGATTATTCTCTTCATTTTGTTGATCTCTTCCACATTCACAGGCAAGTAGGTGGTGAGTTGGAGTGACAGTAACAAAATCTAGGAATTTCTTCTACTCTAAGATACAACATAGGCATCAGGCTACTGGAAAAATTTGTGTAGGTCTTGGTGATGAAATATTGTACCATCACTTCAGCTACTTTGCCTCCTGCTATATTTAGAGAAGCAGCAGAGACCTTAGGCATTCATGGGAAAGGAATGTTGTTCTATACATACTTACTTTTATTCCTTAAACTCATTTCTCAAAATGCCATATTTCCATATTTAGTTTTGTATTCTCTATTCTGCACGTAGATAGCACAGGTATTTCTAGACTTTCCTCTAATTTCTGCCTATTGAATCAATGTTTTTCCAGAAGGTTCCATCATATCTTGACATAAAACTTCCAATTTTAAAGGAACTCTGATCATAAAAATTCAAACAGCACGCTCTTTTATCTGCAGGGTTTTTTTTTTCTTTTTTTTTTTTAGTGCATATATGGAAATCTCTGGTCGTAAAACTATAGACTAAAAGTGTTCCTTAGCAGTGTGCTCTCTGTTTTCCTGTGGCTTGCCCTATTCCCTTGCTTCCCACCCCCAGTGCACACTGGAAAGCCACGTCAGACATTACTGTCATGGCCTCGTACTTGTTTTTATATCCTTGCTGCTACAGTCTTTGAAATTTCTACTCCACGGCAATAAAATGGGCTCCATCTGTGATAACCATCTTTCCCACTGTTCATCTTCACCTCTGGCCCTCAGGCTTTCAAATCTGGGACTGCTAGCATGATTTTCTGGGATTTTACTCTATTTTCTATTTGCCTTGTTGTTTTATAACTATCCTAATGTCATTTTCATCACCCTGTTCCTATCTTTGATCAAAATTACAAAGTTCATGACCCATATGATAAAGTTGTCTTAACTAATTTCTCTTTGCTGAAACTACAGTACTTCACTAAGAAGCCATAAAGTTGCTGGGCCCTTTTGGGATTATGTCTGAGATTAGGGTTTTTTTAATTGCTTTTATACCAATCTCCCTAGAAATTTCTTAGTAAGCTATATTTAAGTATATAAAATGAAAAACATATTATAAAGCATAAGTTCCTATTTTGCATAACTAGCCCTCACAGAGCGCATTATGGAGTGTTTTCACTGAGTTTAGTCATTTTTTAGTCCATATTATGAGAGAACTAATACTGTGCTGGAAATAATTCTACTCTGATGAAATTCAGTGTTTCACCTACATTAAGAGAATATGTGGACAAATGTAAATGGAAAATAGCAAATCTGACTGAACCCTGATAAGGCAAATAGCTAGCCATTTTTTCTTTAATATATTTTTTTCTGACTATTCATAATTCAACAGAATTCTACTGAAGCTACTTACTGCTGGACAATTTTTAAGTCAGGGAACAGACGGCAGGATGCCTGCTGCAGAAATATATGCCTTCCTGAACAGCACATACTATTTTCATTTTGGATTTTCAAGTATCAAAGGAAGCATCTGCTTAAAGAAGTTCATCATGTACACAATAAAGATTCCTCGTCACAAAGAATACTGGGAAATGTAGTGAAAAGAATCTAGCAAAAGAAACAAAGATATGCAGAAGACTTTTTAGGCAGTCAAAGTGTCATTTTCTACTCCGTTGTTTTCCACTGTCTGATAAGCTTGTACTTGCCAGAGAAGTTTGTACTTAATATGTAGATTTTATAAATTAACTTCAGTGAGATTCCCATGAGAGAATACTTAAATATAATACCATTTAATCAAGCAAGCCCTGAGTGGTAAAAAACTGAAGTGACCTTTCTTAGTTACCAGTAGGAGGGCGCTTAGGTTGGAGAAAAGGTGGCCTCCTGTAACTGATTGAATCTGGAGAGCATTCAGATCATGATCTTTCCTGTATCTGGGGCAACAGAAATCAGTTGCACAGCCCTATTTTAGTTTGACTGCCATCAAATTTGTGTAAGGTTTTCAGCTGTGTACAGGTATGTGTTTATAGAAACTATTATAATCTGATTGAAAATGTGCAATGGACCAACCCAGTCTACATTAGGCATCTGCTTCAAGAGGTTTTTTTTTTTAATATTTACATCTATAGCAGGCATGAAATCATAGCAAAATAAGGAAAAATATAATTAAAAGAGTTTCAAGTTTACATCCTATTCATCAGAGAAGGAAGGAAAAATATTTAATAGATCATCCTGCTTAAAATGAAGAAACAAACAGGAAACCTTCACTATGAGAATTAGCTATGGAAATAGAATTTAAAATCAACTCTGGTAAAGAGTAGACCAATTATCCTTTAAATTAAATTAGGATTTTAGCACTAATGAACAACAGGCAGACACTAACTTAAATGTTTTTACACCTCAGTTTTCAAGGAGATTGAGAAGAATGCTGAAAATCTTCTCATCAGCAGGCTCCATTCCCCTGCCATATTCTTCTCTGTCAGTGACAGAAGTGTAGATAACAAGATAAGCCCAATTTTATTAGTTTCTGCAGGCACTATAAAACTATGAATATAGTGTGCTTTTCTTAAAAACCACTCACATCTTTTTATAAAAATTGTCCCCATGCTTTCCCAGTCAGGTGGATTCATACCTTTAGGATGAGATATGGCAAATATATTGCAAATATAATACTTTGTTATAGTTTATAATTTCTATCACCACTGACCACCTACCTGAAGTAAATTCTCCCAATGCTAAGATTTTAAGGGCGTTATTATTTGCAAAATTAATTATAATTAATCACCACTACTATGTGATATGCCCTCTCATGCTGAAAAGAAATATTTTAAAATTTTTTGTAGTTTTGTAGCTTTTCACTTCCATGCTTTGGGCCTGTCTTCCAATTTTTATTATAATTTCTTTGAGAGGAGTCCTTTCCGTCCCCCACAGCCTCAACTAAAATGTCTTAAACACAGCTGAATATTAGTTTAATTAAATGCTCTACTTGATCTTTCACTTTGAAATTTTTTTTTAAAAATCCATCATAATACAGTCACTGAATACCTGTGTGAATAAGTAATTTCTGTTATGTGGAATGTAAAACAGACAGATCATAAAAAATGGATTGGTAAAAGGTAAATCATAGAACATAAAACCTTCCTCTCTGATATCTACCAGAGTTTTCTCATCACTTTTTAGCAACTGTTACATCAGTTGGTTTTCATTTTGTTTGTTTATGTTTATTTTATGGCTTATAGGCTATCTACCGAATAGAAATCCTAAGATCCTAAGAAACTTTTCAGCTTACAATATTTGAAAGAATGCAGTACGTAGCCCTATATTGACATAAAAGATCTTGCAAAACACTACAGCAAAGAATTCCAGGAAAAAAGAGTAAATTTTATGCAGTAGGTATTTTGATTTTAGTGAAGAGTATTTTTTACTGGTACAATTGTTGCTGTGGTTATTTTGATTTTAATTGAATATTTCCCTTAGCAAAGAGCATTGCTACATCGTAAATCAAGACAAGGTCAGTCCTTCCCAGCAGAAAATTAAAATTAATCCTAGCTTACACAGAAGGCAACAGGAACTGAGAGAATATAATTAATATAATGCTAATTCCTCAGTTTTCTCTGCCTGGCTCTAGATTAATTAAATACCCAGGATCACTGCAACTCTGATAGGGCTCCCGTAATCTTATGGGCTCTAGTAATCTTATGGGCTCTAGTAATCTTATGGTCTCTGAAGGGTAGAATAAAGGATGAGCTAGACCATAAAATAGCTATGGCTTAAACTTCCTTTCTCCTTGAAAGAAGCCTCAAATTTCAGCAGTTATGAGACCACAATGCATGAATTCATTGCTAGGACAAAGAGAAACATTTGATTGAACTATATAAAATCACCAGTATTTTACCATTTTGCCCTTCAAAAATTTCATGTTTTGACCTGATAATCGTTTGAAATAATTGCTTTTAAAACAAAAAGGGATATGGAATCAATGCAAAGTATAAATAAGCAGGAACCTCAGCAGTGATAATTATGTAAACTAATAAATTTAACAGATACAAAAAATAAAACTTTTCCCAGGATTGGAGCTGCCAAAGATTGAAAGGAAGATAAATTTTTATGGATACATAATTGTGTTTCAATAGAGGTTTACTCTCATTACATAAAAGTCTTTTAAATAAGTACTCATTATTATCAATAGTTTTTGCTTATTGATTTATACTTCATCTTGCTTCTAGAATGATTTCAATGGATTGAATGAGTTTTATGTGAGTCAGTACAAAAAAGGAAACCTTGCATACAACTCATATTACAGTGTCCTTGCAGTCAAGTCCCCTGAGAAGATATATTATTTGCTTATAAAGATCTAGTGAGATAGTGAGCAATTATGTAAAATTCAGTAAGACTTATGCAGCTTATTTCTTTGTCAAAGGGCATCGTAACCTTTGATTATGAAGATCACAGTCAAGACAGCGAAAAGAAATGCAGAGTTGAGAAATGGAAATAAATATATTTTAGCCATGTTACACAGAGTTAGCCTAGGATGCGACCATAATATTGATATAACTGGTTGCAACAAGTATAAAATATGTGGTATTCACCTATTCATTCTTTCAGTCATTCATTTATTTATTCATTCATTCCACACATATTTACTGAAGAATTCACACATGACAGAAACTATTCTAGGTACTGAGATGCCTTCTCTTGTGGAAGTGACGATCTCTTAGTACTACAGGATTACCTACAAACTCTGTGTTTTAGAATAAGCTGTAATTAAGTTGTGGATGATGATATTGTAAGATGATACGTAAGAATCTAACTTTCTTCCTGCTTCACTACTATGTCCTTAGTAGAAGACACTATCATTTTTGTATATCAACTATTGCAGTAACATCCTAACACCCTCCTATAGTCCTCACAGAACTGCCCAAATATTTTTTTTAAATATAAGCCAAATATTTTCCCTGCTCTGCTCAAAGCACTGTAATGTTTTCAAATTTCCTATCTCACTGGAAGTTAATTTTTTTTTTATCCATAGCTTTACAAGGGATAACTCTTACTATTCCTCTGACCTAAATAATTATGAATCTCTCCTTGGTTACTCCACCTATTTTTCTGGATCCCTTGCTTTTCCTCAAACATGACAAACGTGTTCCTGCCTCAGGACATTTTGCACTTATTCTTCCCTCTGCTGGAACACTGTTTTTCCAGGTACCCACAAACCTTAATTCTTTACTTCCTATTCAACTCAGCCTCAAAAGTGCTTTTTATCAGAGAAGCCTTTCCTGGTTGCTTTATATTAAATATCTCTGATCTCAATTATACACCACATTATTCACCGACATTATTAAATGTTGCTTTATGCTTAACACAAGCTAACATGAAAAACTCTTGTATTTTCCAACTTGGAGTTTTATAAAGAAGACAATTAAATTAAATATTAATATATGCAATGAGTCATGAATGCACTCAGATGTCGATATTTACTTCCTCTCTAGGCATCTGATCAGATTCCTTATTCAGCATGAATAAGGAACCATCACTTTTCCTTTTGGTTCTGGACGCCTGTTTGTCCAGGTTCATCTGATCCTCTTCTCTTTTTCCTGGCCATCTTGTTCCTTGCATTGTACGTTTTTATATTTTTTTGTTTCTAGTTATCTATTACTATTTACAGAATTGTCTTAGTTTTCCATCTGCAATTCTGTGAAGCTCACTTTGAGTACAGTATTTGTCAAGTTCTGTGGCAGTATGCTTTGCAATAAATTGTGCAAAATTCTGTTTTCTATTCAACAAGAAACATATGCTACATATCAGACACCGTCCAAATATTGGAGACACCTAGACTAATACACACAGCCAACAATCAAGTAGACGGGAACTAAACTCCACCTTGTAAAAGAAAGAGTACCAGAGAATGTGTGGACATATCTTAAAACCACTACACAAACGTTAAAGGCTATGGCTTATCTCAACACAAGGCATGGGAACTTCTGTGTGGCCATAAACAAATTAAAAACTGCAAAAGGAGAGGTAAAGGAGCTGCCCTGGGTATCTGCCTATTAAAGAAACCTACAGAGTGAACATGAAGTATACCTGCAAACTCATTTTCCAGCCTCTCCTGCAATAAGGATAGTCATGTGACTATGCTGACCAATGAAATGTGAATAAAAGCAGTGGGTATATTTTCCAGGCCAATGTGAGTAATTATCCATCATGTCTTCTTCCCTCTTCTCTCTCTCCTATGTGGCTGGTAGTAAAAAAAAACTCCAAAATGTCAGTGTCACATGATCAAAGAACTTTGGATCCCAAGTCAACATTTGGAGAAAAACTGCCCAGGAATCCACCTGGCACTGGACTTCACGTTAGTGAAAATATATACTTTTATGATGTCAAGACCCCAAGATTTCAGAGTTCATCAGTTACAGAAAAATGACTGACTCACTCCAAATAATCCAGAAATTTGTATTGTGAAGAGGTGTTCTTCTGTAACAAAAGCATAACGTATGTGGCAACGGTCAGCAAATGTTGCAAAGGACCAGCGTGTAAATATTTTAGGCTTTCAGGCCTCTATGGTCTCTGTTGTAACTGCTTGACAATCCTGTACTCAGCCATAGACAGTACCTAAATGAATGAACATGGCTGTGTTCCAACACCGTTTCATTTACAGCGACAGGCCAAAGGGCAGATTTGGCCCACAGGGAGTTATTTGCTGAACCATGGCTTACAGTGTGAAAAGGAAATTGATAACGCAGGATAGAGATGCTGTGATCCATGTTATACAGCAGCAAAACTTCTAGCCAAACTCTTGCTGTCATGGTATTAGAGGTCAACCATGTGCCTCGTGGGTTAGGAGGTCTAGCAAAAGTGATTTTAAAATCCTAGCGCTTAGGGTATTCTTGCTAATACTAAAAAGAGCTCAACAAAAAAGAAGGGGTCACTCAGCACGTAAAAAGGAAGAGTATCAGACATTTGAAGAACTGGAAAAGCTGCTGCATATTTTCAGACCCTAACCAAAGAGATTAAATGTTAAATGGCTTTGAGCAAAAAAAGAGCCAGAAAAGACCCTCACTTGCATAAAGTGAACCAAGGCTCACAAAACCAGAGTAAAAGAGTGGCCCACACATCTGCTTCTTTAGGGCCGCTGCTGGTTTAAGGGAGCACGAGTGCTGGTTTAAGGGAGCACGAGGGGACCAAAAAGCAAAAGTGAACTGGCTGGAAGCACAAGTTCGGGTGCTTACTAAATTTTAAGAGATCTGTATTGCCAAGGAAATTATAAACTCAGAGGAAAAGGCTTTGGAGGGGCTATTGACCACGGAGACTGTGTATGAAAAATCGCCCTGAGTCTTTTCCCAGAGGCCAGGGTTAACTGCCCTGGTTACCTGTGAAAAATCTAGGCAAAGTCACACCTTTAACATTACCTGAAGGTGGAGAATGCAAATTTAGTGTTAATAAAAAAGAGAAAGAGCACCAGAGGATCAGTGCCACGGTACCAAACGCTCCCAACCATCCCCAGGCACCTCAGTGCTTTGTGGCAGAGAAACATGGAGGAGGGACGCTAACTAAGGAGCCTAACGGGGAGTTGAAGCAACCAGAGAAAGATGAAATCGACACTAAATTTGAAGATACTAAGGGGAAAAAGCCAAAAGAGGCTCATACAACAAACCTCCAGGAAGGCGACTGCAGAGTACTTGGTCTTAAAGAGCCAAACACTATAAAAAGAGACAGATGCAGGATTTAAAAAGATACACTCCATTTCAGGCGTCCAATTTAAAGAGGTAAATTGCTTAATGGGGCAAGTTTCTTAATCAGCAAATGTGACTTTCTGAATTTCCTGGAATAATCAAGGGAACAGGATGATAATGTCTGTTCATTAGTGGGATATTCCCAAACTGGTTCACTGGTTCAGTGACCACGATTTTTAACTGAGCATTAGTGTCTTTGGGGGAGACAAAACATTTTTTATTTATTTAGATGTGTTTTCTTTTCTCATCCAAGGCTTGTGTTGGGGGAACAAAAGGCATGACTGAAAAAAAAAAAAAAGTCTTCCCAACACAGAGCTCCTGAACAGGAACAGGAAAAAACAAAAGGAAGGCGTGAGCTCTGTCAATTAGGTAGTGAAAGGGAAAACAGCAAGAGAAAGTGGAAAATGCAGAGTTCTGCGTGTGGAAAGGCTGTCAACCTCTCCTCCGACACCAAAACCAAGCAACGAAACACTGCCAAATTACTCTCCTTTGCCAGACTGACAGAAAATGGTGCCATTAAAATAAAAATCATGTAAAATATCTGGATATCATTCAGAATGAAAACAAGAAAAGTCCACAGAGATGTACTGCAGAAAATCAGTAAAAAATCTTACATGCAACTTAAATAAGGCACCCCCAACTCCCACATACACAAAAACAGCATCAACCCAAAGAAAAGTATAAATCTACCCACTGAACAGAATTAAAAATACTGAAACAAGTATTCGAACATATGAAAAGTCACTTGGGATCAGAAATCAAAAATTAAAAATCAAAATGGATTTCTTATAAAAGCACAAGCTTCACCCAACTAAATTGTGACTGTGAAATTTTCAAAAAAGGATAGATAGGAAGAATTTTTTTAAAAGCATGAATATACCCATAAAGGGAGAGAGAAGTGGGAGACTACTGTAAAAAGGTTATATATTTTTTAATTGAGATAAAAGTGACATATAACATTTTATTAGTTTCAGGTATACAATATCATAGTTCAACATATGCATATATTATGAAATGATTCCCACTCTTAGTCTAGCTAACATCCATCACCACAGTCACAATGTTTTTTCATTGTGATGAGAACCTCTAAGATTTACTCTCTTAGCAGCTTGCAAATATACAATATTAACTACAGTCAGCATGCTGTACTTTACATCCCCAGAACTTATTTTATAACTGGAAGCTTGTGCCTTTTGATTACCTTCATGTTATGTATTTTGATAACAGAAATAATGCAGCTAAAATTTGGGAGGAGAAGGGAGAGGAAAAAAGAAAACCACAAAAAACTCATTATTTATAGACAATAAGTAAGTATTTAAGGATGCCACCCCCCCAAAAAAAAGTGATAAAGCAGATAGTGAAAGATAAAATAAGAAAAGAGAGAATTAAAGTCACTAGACGAGATCTAAGTACCAAGGTAGCCCCTAGACAAACCATTCAACCTTCTTCAATATCCAGTTGTTTTTTTTTTTTATAAAAGAGCAGAGAATGCACATCCTATAGATAAAGGAACATAGTACATATAACAAAAGGCCCATAATTATAAATTACAATGCAGTTGAACTAAACCTACCAATAAGTGTGAATGAGCTTAATGCCTCCAGCATAATATGAGAAAAATTAGTTTCAATGTGGCACATACATGCACATAAAAAATATGATCATATATGATCCAGCAATCCCACCCTGGGGCATATATCTAGACAAAACTATAATTTGAAAAGATACATGCACCCCAATGTTCATTTCAGCACTATTTACAATAGCTAAGCCATGGAAACAACCTAAATGTCCATCGGCAGATGAATGGACAAAGATGATGTGGTATATAAATACAGTGGAATACTACTGAGCTATATAAAAAAAAAAGAAAGAATGCCATTTACAGCAACACGGATGGACCTAGAGATTATCATACTAAGCGAAGCTAAGTCAGAAAGAGAAAGATAAATACCATATGATATCACTTATATGTGGAATCTAAATTATGACACACATGAATGTTTCTACAAAACAGAAACAGACTCACAGACATAGAGAACAGACTTGTAGTTGCCAAGGTGGAGGAGGGTGGGGGAGGGATGGATTGGGAGATTGGGATTAACAGATACAAACGATTATATATAGAATGGATAAACAACAAGGTCCTACTGTATAGCACAGGGAACTATATTCAATACTCTGTAATAAACCATAATGGAAAAGCATATGAAAAAGAAAAAATATATATATATATATCTGAATCACTTTGCTGTATAGCAGAATTTAACACAACATTGTAAATCAACTATACTTCAAGAAAAGAAATTTTAAAAAATGAAAATAAAAACATGGTCATAATATTCCCAATGCTAAAAAGGAAACTAGCTAGTTACATTTGACAGAATGAACTTTATAATGTAAAGGGGTAAAACCTATGTATGATCAAAAGGTCCCCTTTTGTTTTCCCAGAGCATTTTAGTTGCAATTTCTTAATCAGGAAATGTAACCTCACTGGCTTTCACACAGTAATCGAGGTAACAAGATGATACTGCATGTTCATCAGTGGGGTGTTTCCAAGCTAGTTCAGCAGCCACTGAGCCATTTCCAACGGAGCATTGGTGTCTTTTAGGGGAAACGAAACATTTTTGATTTATTTAGATGTATTCGCCTGTCTTTCCAAGACTTGTGAGATGCAGTCTCCACACGTGCCTTCACCGCTCCTTCGGCACCTTTCCCGATAACAAATGTTCTGTTATTTATCTCCCTAACCTAGTTATATATGTCCTTCCATCTGTCATTAAAGTAACACAGTTACTTGGCCTTCTTTTGCAGTGGTGCCTTGGTCACGCTGGCTTTGGTGTTTGTAAGCGTTCTGGTTTTCTATATTTTATCTGAACTCTTAGAAAATATGGTCACATTTCCAAAGTTAAAAGGTCAACCTACACTGTCTCCATACAAAGGACAACAGTTAATCCACAGGCAAAGTCAAAGAATTCTGCTATCATTCCCCATTCCAGCACACTGAAGGTGCACTCTTTTTTTTTTTTTTTGCGGTACACGGGCCTCTCACTGTTGTGGCCTCTCCCGTTGTGGAGCACAGGCTCCGGACGCGCAGGCTCAGCGGCCATGGCTCACGGGCCCAGCTGCTCCGCGGCATGTGGGATCTTCCCGGACCGGGGCATGAACCCGCGTCCCCTGCATTGGCAGGCGGACTCTCAACCACTGCGCCACCAGGGAAGCCCTGAAGGTGCACTCTTAAATCACATCATTCAGAAGGATGCAACGATAGATAATAATTGTGAACTGCAAATCATGGGTTGCCAATATCCGTCATCAGAGACAGTGACTACATAGGTGCATCATCTCAACCATTTCCATTTGACACTAAATAAAGGACTAAGAAGCTCCTAAGAAAGAACATATAAAGATGAAAAAATAAACTTAACCATATGTTAGGACCCATGTGATAAAGTCTCTCGGGCTTAGGTTTCCCCTACCTTCCTTTTAGAATTAGGGCTTCAGGAAAGAAAAATCGAAGATTTCTTTTTCATTAGTAACTCTGGGAGATTTTAATCATAAAGACACAGGGGCATGTACCTGTTTAACATACTGCAACACAAAAAGAGGGTGAGGCATTCTCCTTTTGCATAGAACACAGTAGAGCACAGAAAGGATGCCACGTTGCACAACTCCAGGGCAACTCAGCAGCTGTACATTGTGGCCTTCCTGAGTCCCAGGTGCTAATGACTTAGCAGGACTGTAAAAAGGTTCAATGACAGCCAGATCTGTTAAGAGCAGGAATTGATATAGGTGGTGGTGCCTGGCAAAGCCCCAAGGTACCCATGTAAAACTGGAGCGCCAAGCAGATACCTTAGCTCTAGATTAACCTGTGCACCTATAATATGGCAATTTATACAGATCCTACTGATTTTTAGAGGCTCATGAAATACAACTGCCAGCATCTTCCCCCCTTCTTGGGCTTAAATTATTAACTCTCCCTGGCAAAGTGTTTCTTAAAGTCAGTTCTAATTCCCATGTAAGTGACAGGATACAGGGTCGAAGCAGCATGTGGAGGGCTGGGCAGGAGATCAAGTTCCCTTTGATGAAAGCCTAGTGGTACCCTCCAACCTCAGAGGAAATCAGTTGCAAGTCAGTGGTGCGGACCGAAATGTTTCATGAAGCTATCACTGAGGTCATCAGAAGGATGTATCACCTTTCCTAAACACCACAGATGCTGCTGCTGAATATTTTCTGGACTTAAAGGGGAATAGCTTTTCCAAATGTTAACTATTACTTGCAGTTAACCTTGGGTATGTGAGATCATTGAAGAAAATTAATTCAATGAGATTATTTTATGTAAAGTGTCAAGGAGACCTTGAAAATGCAGGTAGTTGACTTCACAAATTCTCTCCTATGTTCTTCATTTAATACTGTATTCCTTAAGTGTGCCCACATAATTCACTTGCATGTCAGAGATCATTCATTTTATTAGCTAGCCTTTATACTTTTATTTAAAAAGCTTCGGTAGGGCCTCCCTGGTGGCGCAGTGGTTGAGAGTCCGCCTGCCGATGCAGGGGATACGGGTTCGTGCCCCGGTCTGGGAGGATCCCATATGCCGCGGAGCGGCTGGGCCCGTGAGCCATGGCCGCTGGGCCTGCGCATCCGGAGCCTGTGCCCCGCAACGGGAGAGGCCACAACAGTGAGAGGCCCGCATACCGCAAAAAAAGAAAAAAAAAAAAAGCTTCGGTAAAATTCCTCATATTTCTCTGAACATACTCAAGTCTCAGATTGTTCCATTCATCTCCCTGATATTTCACAGCCAAATTCCGTACAATTTATAGAGCCCGTTTGAAGGCGTTCATTTCATAAATGTATATTCTAAGAAAAACTAACAATTATTAACTACTCACTAAATGGTATTTTTTAAAACCTCCAAATTTATATTGAGTGAATATATTTCTCCTAAACAATCTGGGAAGTAGGGGAAGAATTTATAGAAAAACAAACAGAAAGGCTGAATGAAGAAAGAGTCAGAGTAGGATCAGGGCTTCTCTGGAGAGTATCAAAACCTTTGTGGACTTCTGTTGCACCAGCATCATCTTGTGTTACTGCATAAAGCATATCATCCTCAAGAATTCTAAAGCAAAATATTTAGTTGGCAAGTATCTGAATAGATCAGGATGTCTTAACAGTGAAGCCCTCATGATATCAGTCAGTGTTCAAAGGGTCTGTAATTCACTTGGGCTGTTAATACTAATACATACCACTTCTAGTAAGCAGATACGAATGCTTATTAGCTGTTGAGACTCAAGTCATCCTGCCTAGGTTTCAATTCTGACTCTGCTGGTTAACAGAGAAATATATTAGCCTCTCTTTTCCTTTGCTTTCTCAATTTTAAATGGGGATTTTTATTGTGCCTACTTTATCAGATTGGGGTTTTTTTTTGGTTTTTTATTTGAATTTTATTTTATTTTTTTATACAGCAGGTTCTTATTAGTTATCTATTTCATACATATTAGCCTATATATGTCAATCCCAATCTCCCAATTCATCAGATTGTTTTTAACATTAATTAAGTTGCTATACCTAAGATACTTCAAATGTTACTTGGCAGAGAATAAGTTTTATAAAGCATTAGCTTTCTATGATTAAGACACAATTAAAATACAGTAAAATGTTGTGTATCATCCCACAAATTAAGAAGGAGAATCAAGTTCCTAAAGGTAATTCCAACAGTAACTCTATTGATCTGTGATAATAGGGTGTGGAGAAAAGGGAATCCTCCTTTGCTGTCAGTGGGAATGTAAATTGGTACGACCACTACGGAGAACAGTATGGAGGTTCCTTCAAAAACTAAACATAGAGCTACCATATGATCCAGCAATCCCACTCCTGGGCATATATCCAGAGGAAACAATACTTTGAAAACATACATGCACCCCAGTGTTCACTGCAGCACTATTTACAATAGCCAAGACATGGAAGCAACCTAAATGTCCATCAACAGATGAATGGATAAAGAAAACATGGTACATATATACAATGGAATATTACTCAACCATAGAAAATGAAATAATGCCATATGTAGCAACAGGGATGGATTTGAGATGATCACAGTAAGTGAAGTAAATCAGACAGAGAAAAACAAATATCATATAATATGACTTATATGTGGAATCAAAAAAAATTATACAAATGAATTTATTTACAAAACAGGAATAGACTCACAGACATAGAAAACAAACTTATGGTTACCAAAGGGGAAATGGGGGAGGGATAAATTAGGAGTTTGGGATTAAAATATACACACTACTATATATAAAATAGATAACCAACAAGGACCTACTGTATAGCACAGGGAACTATACTCAATATCTTGTAATAAGCTATAATGGAAGAGAATGTACAAAAAGAATATATATATATGTATGTACTGTATAACAGAATTACTTTGCTGTACACTTGAAATTAACACAACACTGTAAATCAACTATTTTTCAATTTTTAAAAATCTAAAGTTTGTTTTTAAAAAAATGATGCTTGGGCTTCCCTGGTGGCGCAGTGGTTGAGAGTCTGCCTGCTAATGCAGGGGACACGGGTTCGAGCCCTGGTCTGGGAGGATCCCACATGCCACGGAGCAACTAGGCCCGTGAGCCACAGCTACTGAGCCTGCGCGTCTGGAGCCTGTGCTCCGCAACAAGAGAGGCCGCGACAGTGAGAGGCCCGCGCACCGCGATGAAGAGTGGCCCCCGCTTGCCACAGCTAGAGAAAGCCCTCGCACAGAAACGAAGACCCAACACAGCAAAAATAAATAAATAAATTACTAAAAAAAATAAAGAGCCCTTTAAAAAAAAAAAAAATGATGCTTGACTTGGGCTAAGAAATATTTAATTATATTAAGAAAATATCTAGCCCGATTTATTGAAGATTTTAAAAATCAAGAATAACAGGAATTTTTCAAAAATCAGGTATATTGACGTATAATTTTCATACATTAAAATTCATATTTTTAGGTGTAGAACTCAGACTTTTGAGAAACATATACACTTTGCTAATTACAAACACATTAAAGATATGGGATATTTTCAACACCACAAAAAGTTCTCTTGTGACACTTTATATTCAATTCCCCCAACATCCCCACCCCCTGGCAACCAATGATCTGATGTTTTTACCCATGGTTTTGCTTTATCCAGAATAAATGGAATTATGCTGCATATAACTTATACTTTTGAAATACATTCCTATTACTGTATTTGAGTAGTTGTTCTTTTTTGTTTTTGAGGAGTCCATTGTGTGGTTGTACCACAGTTTGTCCATTCACCCGTTGACATGCATTTGGAATATTTCCAGATTTCAGCTTGTTACAAATAACCTACAGATATTTGTGTGTAATTATGCTTTCATTTCTTTGAGGTAAATATTTAAGAATGAAAAATAAGAGCTGTATGGTAAGTGTATGTTTAACTATTAGAAATTTCCAAATTGTTTTCTCAAGTGGCTATATCATTTTGCATTCACACCAACAATGTAAGAAAATTACAGTTGCTGTGTATTTCTGCCAAAAAAAGAGAATAGACAAATAGATAAATTAAATAGAATAGAGAAGCCAGAAATATACCAACACAAATACAGTGAGCTGATCTTTAACAAAAGAGCAGGCAACTCAATGGAAAAAGGAATGTCTTTTCAACAAATGGTGCTGGAACAAGTGGACATTCACATGCCAAAAAATGAATATGACATAGATCATACACTTTTCACTAAAATTAACTCAAAAGAGATCATAGACCTAAATGTAAAACTATAAAAATTCTAGAAGATAAGACTTACGAGAAAATTTGATTGAGCTTACGGTTAGTGATGAGTTTTTAAATTCAACACCAAAGCATAATCCATGAAAGAGAAAAATGATGATTTGGACTTTATTAAAATTTATTAAAATTTAAAGTCTCTTCTCTGCAGAGACTGTTAAGAGAATGAAAAGAAAAATAAACTGAAAGAAAATATTTATAAAAAGAAAAGAAAGAAAATATTTATGGAACATATATCTAAAAACACACTTGTATCCAAAACATGCAAAATACACTTAATTCTCAACAATAAGAAAACAAGCCAATTTTAAAGAGTGCAAAATATCTGGACACATGCCTAACCAAAGCAGATATAGAAATGGCAAATAAATGTATGAAAGGATGCTCAACGTCATATATCATTAAGGGATTGCAAATTAAAACAATAATGAGATAACATATTGGAATGGCTAAAATCCAAAAAAACTGACAGTACCAAATGCTGACTAGGATATGGAGCACAGGAACCCTCACTTATTGCCGGTGAGAATGCAAAATGGTATAGCATTTTATTTTTTATTTTTTTATTTATTATTTATTTTTTTGCAGTATGTGGGCCTCTCCCGTTGTGGAGCACAGGCTCCGGACGCGCAGGCTCAGCGGCCATGGCTCACGGGCCTAGCCGCTCCACGGCATGTGGGATCTTCCCGGACCGGGGCACGAACCCGTGTCCCCTGCATCGGCAGGCGGACTCTCAACCACTGCGCCACCAGGGAAGCCCGGTATAGCATTTTAGAAGACAGTTTGACAGATTTTTCAAAAGCTAAACATAGTCTTACCATACAACTCAGCAATTACACTCTTAGGTATTTTTACCAAATAACTGGAAACTGATGTCCACACAAAAACTTGCACGCAAATATTTAGAGTAGCTTTATTTTAATCGCCAAAACTTGGAAGCAGCCAAGATGTCCTTCAATGAGTGAATGGATAAATCAACTGTAGTACACTGCAGTTCAAACACTGGAATATTTTTAAACAACAACAAAAAAAGTAATGAGCTATCAAGCCAAGGAAATATATGGAGAAACATTAAACGCATTTTACTAGACGAAACCAGTTCAAAAAGGCCACAAACAATATGACTCCAACTATATGCCATTCTGGAGAAGGCAAAACTTTAGAGACAGTGCAAAGAGCAGTGGTTGCTAGAGGTCAGAGAGGGGAGAAGAGGGATGAGTACGTGGAGCACCGTGGATTTTTAGGGCATTGAAACTATTCTGTATGATACTGCAATGACAGATATGTACCAGTACAAGCATTTGTCATAACCCATAGAATTGCACAACAGACATAATGTCAGAAGTGTGGTTCATCCATTCAAAAATTAAAGTAGGGCTTCCCTGGTGGCGCAGTAGTTAAGAATCCACCTGCCAATGCAGGGGACACGGGTTCAAGCCCTGGTCCGGGAAGATCCCACATGCCACGGAGCAACTAAGCCCATGCGCCACAACAACTGAGCCTGTGCTCTAGAGCCCAAAAGCTACAACTTCTGAACCCACGCGCCACATCTACTGAAGCCCGCGCACTCTAGAGCCCGTGCTCTGCAACAAGAGAAGCCACCGCGGTGAGAAGCCCGCGCACCACCACGAAGAGTAGCCCCCGCTCGCCGCAACTAGAGAAGGCCTGCACACAGCGACAAAGACCCAACGCAGCCAAAAATAATAAATAAATAAAATTAAATAAATTTATTTTAAAAATTAAAGTAATTAACTCTATCAATAAGCTGAAGAAGAAAAAATCACATGATCATCTCAACAGACAATTATGAAGCACTGACAAAATCCAAATCCATTCCTGATAAAATCCCTCAGAAAAATTGAAATAGAAGGGAACTTCATCACCCTGATAAGGGGCATATACAAAAAACCTACAGCTGACATCGTATTTAATTGTGAAAGACTGAATGCTTTCCCCTAAGTTCAGGAATAAGATTATAATGTCTGCCATCCCCAGTTTGACAGAACATATATTGGAGGTTTCAAAATGCATCTAGATTGGAAAGGAAGAAGTAAAACTGTCTTTAAACCGATGACATGATATCTAATAAATATGCTTATCGAGGTTGGAAAATATAATATAATCCAATATACATTAATCATTTGGAGTTCTATACACTAACAACAATTAGAAGTTGAAAATAATAATCCTGTTGATAGTAATATCAAGTTATATGAAATACTTATGGATAAATCTGAATGAGTATATGAAACTACTGAACACTACAAAATATTGCTGAGAGAAATTAAAGACCTAAGCAAATGGAGACATCATCTGTATCTTCATGGGTCAGAAGACTAACTGTTATTAAGATGTCAACTCTCCCAAACTGATCTATTGATTCAATAAAATACTGTTGAATCAAAATGCCAGCAGCTGTTTTTGAAGAAATTGATGAAATGTAGTAATCCGTATAGAAATGCAAAGGACTAGACAACTTTTAAATAGAAAAACAAAGTTGGAGGAGTGACACCATGAATGTTAAAGACTTATAAAGCTACATAATAAGGACAGCATTGTACTGACATAAATATAGATAAAAAGATTGACAGAACAAGAAGAATCTAGAAATAGGCCCACACTTACAGGGACAACTGACCTTCAACAATGATGCAATGGCAATTGATAGGCGAAAAGTAGATTTTTCAACAAATGATGCTGGAACAACTGGATACCCATATACATAAAAATAATTTTTTCTTATTTCTTATTCAAAAATTAACTCAGTTTGTTTCATAGGCCTAAAGATAAAACTTCAAACTGTAGAACGTGTATAAGAAAACATAAGATAAAATATTTGCTTCCTTGGGTGAGGAAAAGATTTCTTAGTTATGACATAAAAAGCACATACCACATACCACAAATTGATAAATGGAACTTTATCAAAATTAGAAACTTATGCACTTTGAAAGATACTATTAAAAGAATAAACTGACAAGCCACATACTGGGAGAAAATATTTGAGAAGCGTATATCTGATGGACTTGTGTTCAGAATGTATATAAAACACTCTCAAAGTTCAGTAACTAGAAAACAAACCAGTTTTTTAAATGGGCAAACATTTGGAAACGGACTTCATTACAAAAAGAAAGCTATACAGCAAATAAGCTCATGAAAACATGACCCACATAATTCATTAGAAAACGTAAGTTACCCACACAATTTATTAGAAAATGTAAGTTAAAACCATTTGAAATAACACTGCATAGCTATTAGAGTGTCTAAAATTTAAAGCCTGACTCTATCAAGTGCTGTTGAGGAGAGAGAGGAGTGGGAACTCTCAACGTATTTGCTATAAAGTAAACGGTACAACCACTTTGGAAAACAATCTGGCAGTTTCCTTAAAAGTTAAATATGCAGGTATCATATCATCCATCCCTTATACCTATAGTGATACACCCAAGAGAAAAAGGAAGCATATATATATATCCATACAAACACGTGTACAGTGATGTTCATAGCAGCTTGATGTGTAATAGTCAACATAAAAAACAGCCACGTTCTTGTGATTTGATTTGATGACTATCTTTGGTATTATGTTTGGATTCCTTTTTCTTTTTTGGGTGTTATCTCTATTACAGATTTTTGTTTTGCAGTTACTATGAGGTTTCTGTATAGCGGTCTATATATATATATATATATATATATATATATATATATATATGATTGTTTTAAGTTGCTGATCTCTTAATTTCAAATGCATTTTAAAAACCCTGCATTTGTACTCTCCTCCCCTGATTACTGTTTTTGATATCATATTTTACATCTGTTTTGTGTATCCCTTAACTGCCTATTGCCTATATAGATGATTTTGCTACTTTTGTTTTTTTAACCTCCCTACTAGATTTGTATGTGGATGGTTTCCTACCTTTACTCTATGCTTGCCTTTACCAGTGAGTTTTTTCACTTCATAATTTTCTTGCTTCTAGTTATGGCCACATGTTCATCAACAGGTCAATTGATAAAGAAATTGTGGTATACCCATACAAGGAAATACTACTCAACAGTAAAAATAACTAAATTGTCAATATATGCAGCAACATGGATGCATCTCCAACTTATTGTGAAGAGTATAATCCACACAAAAAAAGAATACTGACAAACTGCAGTGGTTGTCTAGGATGGGGAGGGATGGGATAGAGGGAGTATAAATTAGTCCAGATAAATTCTCCAGGTGATGGATTTGTTCACTTCTTGATGTGGTCTTAGTTTCATGGGTGCACACATATGTCAAAATTTATCAAATGATGCTATTTAATATGTTCAATTTATTGTATGTTAATTATATTCAACAAAAATTAGGAAAACATTTCAAGAAAAACAGGTTGAGAGGGAAGTTAGAGGAATAGTTCTTTAAAGCAGGCTCAGTGTAGCCAAGTAATTCTTTTCATACAATACATTACATATAGTAATGGCCATTCCCCATAACTAAGATTCCATTTAATTCTATGAGCATTTATTTTCTACATTATTGAGTATTCCCTGAGTCTCAGATGCTGTGCTAACAGCTGAGACTTTAAACAGGAAGTAGAGTCAATGTGGAATATTTTAGCACAGTGGTTGAGAGCACTGGATTTATTGCACACTGACCTGGGTTCACCATCCATCACCCTTCCCTCCTAAATGATCGTAGGCCAAATACTCAAATTATCTAAGCTTCAGTTTCCTCTAGTGTAAAACAAGATTAAATGGGATAATGTATATCATGTTCTAACTAAAGCATGGGGTATGGTATGTGTTCAATAAGTTATTACTACTGCCGTATTACTATTAAAATTATAAGCATTGCTTTTGAGCATATCATCAAGACTCTAGAGAAATAAAAGAACAAACTGATTTGCAGAACATTGAAAAGCTTTTAAGAGCCTCTCACTGAAGCTGTAATAATTTGTCAGTCTAAAAATCCACTTTCTGGAAACCTTCTGCCTTTAGTATCCTATTTTTCAGTGGCTAAAGAAACCCAGGATGCCTTTAAAATGTCAGAATGGTACACATGACACCAACTAGTGTTGTCTCAGTTGAATTGCAATTCAATTATCCACATGCAATTCAATTATCCACATGCATGATGAAAAAAATAAAACTCCAGAACCCATTTTAAAGGCGTCCTGTCAGCTGTAGCAAAGATCACCTACTGTTTGAAAGTTGTATTCAGCCAAAACAGCTAATATACTTTCAAATGTCTTTTTTTTCATTTCAGTTGGGACATAGAATGTCTCTCCTGGCAATCTTCAGAGATTTCTCAACAATATCTAAATTTTGAAACATGAAATGATTGTATTTCTGATCATTACCTTTGAGACAGGAGGCAAGAAGGGTAAAGGAACAAATGGAAGAATAAAATCCGTCTTTAAAGCATGATGTTCCTTCTAGAACATCAGCAGGAGGGACAGTTCCTGAGCAGGACTTAGGCTTGGCTGCAGTGCAAATCCCATTACTCCCTTCTTCAGAATTTCCAGGCTGAGTACATACTTCTGTAGCCAGGAGGAGCCAATACTCAGAGGCAAAGATGTTTTACAAAAGTAAATCCAGAAAAATGTCTGTGCCAGAGGAAACTCTTTTCAAGCACCTAAGCTCCCTGAAGCTAAGGTCTAGGGGTAGTTCAAAAGTTTAGATAATAGTTTGGTATTTTGAGGCTGGATCATTCCCTGCCTAGATGAAGACTCTCCCCTCCCTGTACCCCTGCACTTGCCCAAATCACTGGTAGAACACAAACAGTTCATGCAGTTCTACTTGTTAAACTGTTACCACTGGTGAATTGGGCTAGTATACTGGTCCAAGGAATGCGTTAGCTGGCATTTGAAACTTACAGAGGGAATAATTACAAGGGCAGAGGGATTGGAAGGTTATTGATAAACTGCATTGATGTTGATGCTGAAGAGAAAAATAATGAAATGCTGAAGGCAGTTATCAAGCATTTTAAAACCAAGTATGAAAGCCAGAGGACCTTTCTGGTAGCATACAAAGCCCTCATCTGCTACATCAGGAGTACAGACAAAATATGGTATCCTGGACAGAAGACCAAGCCCAAGATATAATAGTCTGAGGGGCTGAGCTTCAGAAGGGTAAATATTCTAGCCAGTTAAGTCTTTTAGGTCATGATAAAAGTCCTGATTGGGAAAACCTAGGAATCTGACATGTGGACAGGAGACATCTGGGAGAAATCCTCTAAGATTTGAGGTACCCCAGATACCACTGAACCTTCTGAGCCTACAGAGTAACTGACCTCTATTAAGAGCTAGCACGTCCCTCATGCTGGCAGGCGTCTCCCCATCAAGGCGACAGTTTCCCCCTAAGGATCTGTCCCATCTTCCTTCCCGACTAACTAGGCACATAGCTAGGCTTAATTCGTGGTATAGACCAGGTGGGGACATACCAGGCCTGTTAAGGAAGGCAAGATCATATATCCCAAAGGAACCACCAGACCTATTTAACAGACCTGAGGGAGCTGGAGGAAGATGCATAGGAAATGATTCTAAGAGTGCTTGTTCAGGGGATCCAGAACAAAAACAAAAAGGTGGACACAGAAGAGTTTATACATTTGCAAGCACTCTCCTAAGATACAGGATTTTAAACAAACAAAGATTTCAGGAAACAGTTCCTCAACACAGAAAAGAAGTGAAGAGAAGGTCTGTATTAAGCAAAGTTGAATTGCCCTGGCAGATGGTGAAAGAAAAAATCGGAAGGCTCAGATAACTGGGCATTCTTAAATAAATATACTCTATGTGTTTAGAACACCCGCCAGATGATTTTCTTCCATAGGAAGACACAAAGCCAAAAGAAATGCTGCTGGAAAGAGGCATAAAACGTTAACTGAAGGATAATTGCTTTACAATGGTGTGTTAGTTTCTGCTTTATAACAAAGTGGATGAGTTATACATAGCAATTATTCTCCAATAAAGATGTTAAAAAAAATTTTTTTAATAAAGAAGTAGAAAAACCTAACTGAAGAGTTAACAGATGGTTCTTTCACTACATACAAAAGCTGAATATCAGAGAGACTTTTTACAGAACTTGGCTTGCTAATACTAACCAGGATCACAGACACTTTAACAGTAGAAGCCAAGTAGCTGAGTTTGAAGGATATAAGCAAGTGTCTTATTGATTGATAAGGGTGCAGCCAAAGAGGCCTGACATCTAGAAAGTTATCAAATAGGCTAACAGAACCATAGCAATCCCAAGGGCAAAATGGATGGTCGTCCAACAAGAGTATCGCTCAGCATGTACAGGGATGACAGAGCGGCTGAGACCAGTCACTCCCATAAGAAGTCTTGACACTTGACCAAGTTTACAGACCCAAGTCAGTTTTTACACCTAGAACCCTTTGCTAGAACCAAAACGCATTCACACCTGACAACCTTTGCATCCTCCTCCAAAAGAAGGATCCTGCCAAACCACAAGTGATCATGTTTCCTCAGTCCTTTCCCAAAGCTACACATGGCCTTATAGTCAGGAAACTATTTCAGGAAGAACAAAACACCCATGTATTTCAAGGAACATGAGGAAGGATGTGAGTTGATATTAATATCTGGAAAAACAAAGTGTCACCTTGGCCCTGCTGCTACAGCAGAGAGTATATGGGAATCTGGAAAAAGGAGAATCCTGGCCAAGGTTTGATTTATGATGGGTGTTCTGAGCCTGTGGACCCACTCATTAAGCTTTCTGCAGTTCCTGAATGTGTAACGGGATTTGACATACTTGGCAATTGATGCAATTCCCACACTGAGTCCTTGGCATGTGAGGTAAGAGCTACTGTAGTGGAAAACACAAGTGGGTGGAAGCCTCTGAAATTTCCCTCACGTAGCTAAAACAGTAAATCTAAAGCAATGTTACATTCTGGACTGGGTGGGATCAACTAGTGCCAACTTAAGGATCTTAAGGGTTTTGATAATATTAATCTATTTTCATTACTTTTGATAACTGCTACATTTGGACCTCCTTTTAACATCTTACTTTTTATGTTTATCATCTTCTTTTCTGATTCTTTCTCTCCCCCTTTCTGCCTTTTGAGAGCCAAATACTATTTTCTAAACAGATGTTTTGGAAATATAAATTTTATTTCTAATGTTTTGATGCATATCTTTGCATTTTAACCTGCATACTTATTTTTTAAAGGCTAAAATCATTCAAGCTATTTTCTTCCTCAACATAAAGGTGCTAGCTTCTTTGTTTCACACACTGAATATCCTACTTTACTGTTTGCTTAGTTTTAGCTGTATCTTTTTACAAAGTGAGTATTTTTATAATCAAGAATAAGTTAAATTCACCAAAAAATTGTTAACTGTCATGTTACTCTGGTATTTTGTATATACTACATCTTCCCTCCACCCACCTTCATTTTCCTTTTCACTGCAGTATATTTTAAAATAATTCTTTAACAACGTTTTCTGGTTATTCAAATATCACAATGTATCTTTAATTTATTCTTACATTTGAATGATAATTTAGCTGTGCATACATTTCTAGGTTCTTTTTCCTCAAAACTGAAAATATTGTTTTACTGCATTCCACTATCTGTTGTTGCTGAAGAGAATTTTGTTGTCTGTTTAATTCTCATTTATTTTGTCAATCATCTGGCAGCTTTTGAAATGTTCTCTTTAATCTTGATAGTCTGCAGTTCAACTGTGACGTGTCTAGGTTATATTTGTTTCTGTGTTTTTCATTTTTTTTACCCCAAAGTCTAGGAGATACATTAAGGTGAAGATCAAACCTTCTTTAATATTTGAAAACTCTCAGCTCTTATCCTTTCCAATACTACTCTTTCTCACTTTCTTAGTTTCTATGTCCAGATCTCTTAGAAGCTTGATATATCTCCCATTCCTTTTTTTTTTTTTTTGCGGTATGTGGGCCTCTCACTGTTGTGGCCTCTCCCGTTGCAGAGCACAGGCTCCGGACGCACAGGCTCAACGGCCATGGCTCACGGGCCCAGCCGCTCCGCGGCATATGGGATCTTCCCAGACCAGGGCACGAACCCGTGTCCCCTGCATCGGCAGGCGGACTCTCAACCACTGCGCCACCAGGGAAGCCCATCTCCCATTCCTTTTGAACGTTAGATTGTTTTATAAAATCAGTTTCATTTAGAGTAAATTTATCTTTTGATTGTTGATTCTGCTTCATTTAGCATGCTCTTTCTTCATCTCTCCCCCGTGTTAATTCACCAAGTTAAAATATCTGTGTTATCATCATTAGACGCTTTGTCTTCATGAGGGATGGAATTTTGGTTTACAGGGATCTGCTCTACACAGAAAGGGTTTTTTCTACCTTCTTTCTTGCCCTGTCCCCTCGTTTCCTGCACATCCTTCTGGGTCGGGTCATGTTGAAATTACCTCCAGCACCGCAACCTCCCCAGACTCTAAGAAGCAGGTCTTAAAATAGGGGTTTAGACTGACTTCTACAAAGTTTGAGTCCATAGTACATGCAGTAAGGGAAGCAATGTTAGCTTTAAAAGTAGTATATCTGGGTTCTCCAGTGTCACTAGGCCCACACTTCTATATAGGCAGCATTTATAGGACATTAGTTTGCTTTCCTTTTCTTTGATGGGGAGCAGTGGTAGTTATCACTCTGGCACTGGTTTCATGAGTGACTCAGGTTTATTTTCTCATCTTGAGTGGTGTTCTTTAGTCCCAAGTACCACTCGGAGGTGAATTCCCAGACACCATTGTCCACTTGGAGACGTGGAGCCAACTGGGTCTATAGTTTCACATTTATTCATAAATTTCCTTTATCTTTTCCATTTTTAGTCCAAAGTTCAATTTATAAAATATAAAATTACTAAAACCTTTTATTTTCTTCTCAATAATATCCATTTGTAGGGAAAATAAATTCCCATGCATCAAAGTGATATTTTGATTAATTTAAAATAGAAATAGCTTTCAATCCAATTTCTAAGAGAGTGATAGTTCAGAAAGAAAGAGCAGACAGAAGATTTAACTCTGTGAACATTAAGAGAAATCTGTCAAGGTCTAATATGTAAACTAGATGGTTCCCCCCAAAAAAAGAGCAAACAAAGATTAGGAAAATTGACCCTATGAGCAAAACCTAAAGAATCTGAAAACAAATTAAATTCCTTAGAGTAAAGATGAGCTAACAGAAGGAGGACTGATAAAAGACAATTAGTATATGGAGTCAAATATATATTCCTCTGTAAACAGCAATCAGAATCAGGCAAGGAAGGGAGGGAGGGGGAAGGGAGGGAGGGAGGGAGGGGGCAGGAAGTGAGATAGGGAGGGAGAAGGGAAGGGGGGAGGGGAGGGAGGGAGGGGGAAAGAAGGTAGGAAGTGAGGGAGGGAGGGGAGGGAGGGGAAAGGGGGGAAGGAGGGGAAGGGAGGGACGGGGAGGGAGGGGGAAAGAAGGTAGGAAGTGAGGGAGGGAGGGGGAGGGAGGGGGAAAGGGGGGAGGAGGGGAAGGGAGGGACGGGGAGGGAGGGAAGGGGGAGGGAGGGAGGGAGGGAGGGGGAAGGGGGAAGGAGGGGAGAGAGGGAAGGAGGGAAGGGGGAGGGAGGGAGGGGGAAGGGAGGGGGGAAGGGGGATGGAAGGGAGGAAGGGAGGGAGGGAGGGGAGGGAGGGGGGAGGAAGGAAGGGAGGGAGAAAGAGGGCAAGGAAAGGAGGGAGGGAGGGAAGGAGGAGGAGAAAGAGAGGAAGAGACAACAGAAAAAAAGATAGGAGGAGAATTTAGTGAATAGACAAAAGTCCTTGATTCTAAAGATTGTGAGCTATTAACGCAGAATCTCAGCCACTGGTGATTATTTAGCAAAGTGTAAACAGCTCTCTTTCTGAGCCAGTTTAAATGTTCTTAAATAGCAGCCTTAGCTGAGAACTTGACTTATTGAAGTTCCTTCTAGCTTAGTCATTCTCTGTCACATCTTGGAGCTAGACGTAGTGCCTCATAAAAGTTCTTTCAACTTCTGCATATGCTAGGCCTGAAAGTCTGGGCTAGTTTTGCTGAGACTCACACTTCAGTATTACTGATCTAAGAAGTTTGTGAGCATATATAAACCTTTGGATACTGATTTAAACTACACTCTAGGGCTTCTTGGGTTGTTTGCTACTTAATTAGACCTTCCACATAAGAAAAGAGCAATGAGCTAGTGTCCCATCTCCAACAGATGTCCGTGCTAGATGCTCAAAGAAACACATACTCCATTGCCTATAATGTTGTCTACTGTTCATTTTTATACTGTGGCAAAGAAGCCTTTCTGAGAATACTCCTAGAATTTACAATAAAAACAGAATGTCAACAGTTAAAAGGGCTAACCTCTATTTCAGTATTTTTGCTGTATATGCTTTTAATGAATATTTGCTCTTGCTCTACTGCTTGTATTTAACTTCTAATCCTAACTTTTAATCCTTTTTGGTAATTCTAAATTGGAGTTCGTGTGCACCAAAAAGAGGCCTGATTATCCATAATACCCCAGAGCACTGGATGATGCCTGGAATACCACAGTCAGACACTCTATTCACCTTAGGGCAGGCTTTGATAAAATGTGATGTTGAGAGCATTGATACTGATGTAGTGGAGAAAGAGGGAAGAAAAGAACATTGCTGAGGAGATGTGAAGATTTTGAAGAAAAAATAATAATAAATTATATCCACTGCGTTATTTTGCTCAAGGCAGCCTCTTTAAAGCTTCCCATGAGGACATTAGAGGGAGGAATTCAAGGAGGATGTCCAGCCAGACAGTAAGTCCCACTTACCTAGAATTACTATAGACTTTGCCATTTAAAAATACCAGTAATATCACTATTCGTTATCGGATACCAACGTCTGATGAAAGAATATATTTGAGAATACTTTTCTAGAATTAGGTGAGTCTGCATTCAGAGGCCTCTTGGAATTGCAGTCATATTCTTACTTCATATAGAATGAGGTATAATAGAGACAGCAAAGGTTTTAAAGGCAAATAATCCAATTTTTTCACTTACTAGCTATGTCACAGTCTTTTAGCTCCTATGTGCCACATGGAGATTACAATAACTAATATAGAGAGTCATTGTTAAGTTCAAATGATAAAAATAAGCAAAGCACCTAGCACAGAGCTTAGCACCTGGTTGGTGTTCAATAAATATTAGTTTCCTGCCCACCACTCCTACCCCCACTACCAAACTTTTCTCTCAAAGATTATTTTTCATAGGGCCCATCATTTATGTCCCCTCGTATTTGATGTCTGACAGGTATCAGCTAATGACATCCTGCCTTTGGATATTTAGATAAAATTACCTTACTCTTCTCTATCACATTTTATGTAAAATCCAATGCCCTCTCTCAAATTTCAGCAAGTTCCTAAGAGCTTACATTCATGATTATGACTGGACACTAGTTTCTGCCCCAGTGAACTCTCAAATTCCCTTACATTTCACCATCTGCTGTCATGTGTTTCTCTCAACTCCATGTGGATCCCCATACCAAAAATCTTCTTACCCTTGATTTCTACCAAAAAACTAATTAATAAGCATCAGAGGTACATGCTGCAGAGATGGAAGAAATCAGAACAATACATACCCCTGTTCCTACACTTCCCTTGCCCATCCAGGGTGGGAAATTTCTTACTGGACATGCTTTTCCTCAAGGTTCAGCCCCTAACCCCATTGCTTTGCCTTTTTCTCCTATTTGTTTCCCTTCATTATTCTCATTTGTTTACCCCCATCACTGAATTTACATTCATCTCTTAGTGTTTGGGTATCTTTCCTACAGTTTCCCAACTTGCTTCTTCAGGAGCTTATCTTCCACCCTCTATTAACTCAGTAGAACACGCTGGTTCTTCACCAAAAAGAACCTGGTTCCCCACTATTAAAATTGTATTTTTCATATCACTTTAAGAGTGTTGAATACTCTTACTTACTGAAAGTATTATCAATGACAATTCTTTTGTACATAAATGATTGAAATATAAAGGTGAACTGTCTTTCCACAGGATATCAACCTAAGCTTCATTTCTCACTTTTTCCATTTTTTTTTGTTGTTGTTATTGTTGTTCTTGTTGTTCTACAGCAAACCACTTCTGCCATTCAAGGATTATCTGATCCTTGACATATCACTTTCACATTCTACCCTGAATCTCTGTCCATGAATAAACTTATTACCACAGTCAAAACAAGTCCACCACAGAACATTCTACCACAGAACACTCAATACTAGAGAGCTCCAGTGCTACTAGACTGCAGCCTTCATGAAGGGAGCAGTTTTGTTTTATTTAGTGCTAAATCCCTGGAAGAGTGCAGTAGCCCTCGGGGGTCTCCAGTGCCAGAGTGAGATAAAGCTTGGTGCTGGAGTTATCTGAAGATTCAACTGAGATGTGCGTGCAATATGACCTCTTCACTCATATGCCTGGCCCTTCAGTGCCCCTTTCTGTGACCTCTATCTTTAGAAGTTGCTTAAATTTCTTTTCTTTTGTAGGTCAGGGCTCCAAGAGATGAAGGAAGTAGAACCTAGTTCTCTAACTACCACAATGCTATAGACCAAGCATTCCTGTTCCCCAAGAATTAGTGTTAAATGCTAATGCCCAATTTGATGGTATTTGGAGGCAGAGCCTTTGGGACTTGATTAGGTCATGAATGCATAGCCTTTAGGAATGAGAGAGTGCCCTTATAAAAGAGGCCCCAGAGAGCTCCCTGGCACCTTCCACCATGTGAGGATACAGTGAAAAAAAGGGAAATCTAGGAAGCAGGCTCTCGCCGGAACCCGACCTTGCTGGCACCCTGATGATCCTGGACTTCCTAGCCTCCAGAACTGTGAGCAATAAATAATTTTCATAAGCCTCTCTGTCTATGGTTTTTTGTTATAGCAGCCCGAATGGATTAAGACACATAGTATCACTTCTGCCATAATCTACTGGTCAGAAAAACCCAGATTCAAAGGAAGGAACTACACCCCACTTTTAGATTGGATGAACATCTTCACCGGCAGCAGATACATTGAGCCCTATCTCACTGATCCCTGAAGGGGTCAAGCTCCATACAAAACCGAATATGTACATTGTCTCATTTAATGCCCATAACAACTCACTGAAGTTATTATGAGTCAGTTATGGGCAGCCAACTGCCATGGTCACAGTGAGTTGTAGAGTGTGCTACAGGTCCTTGTGGTCTGACTTGGATGCCCAGACTCTTTATTATCATGACATATAGGCTCTGATTTCATTCACCAAAAGATTCTACTAGGAAGCTTTATTGCCATCCATCTTCCAGTGAATGGTCAGAAACGTTGATACGTTCATATATTTTTGAAAAGTCCACATAGTTGGTTTTGCAAACATCAGATTGCAATATAACCTGCAATTGTGCTTCTTTTTTTTTAGTCCATTGCCAACTGACTACATGAACCCATGATATAGCTTGGACATTTATACTTGGTCATGGTTGCTTCTGAGGAGACAAAAGCTACCTGTGTTTATTTTCTCTTGGTTTTTAAAATTTACAAATACATATTGGCTTGATACTGGGTCACAAGCTTGGGACAGAGCTTGAAACGTGCTTGCTCAGGAGGGCATGTCATCATTATTGGAAGCTCCTCTTTGTTCATTTAATAGCCAACATGCTGACACAATAATCCTGACTTCTAGCTGAATCTCTCCTGTCTTAAATGTATGCAAAGTTATATTTGGCACATGAATATTTAGGTAAACGAAGATAAAGGAGAAATATAGCTTACTTTCTTTCATGAGAAACCTTCAGAGTAATCTAGAGTATCCTGTATACCAAGCCCGCAAAACAAAAAGCATTATTCATGGTTGGCAGGAAGTTTCTTATTGATATTAAATTTTTCCTAACTGAACTTTTCTATTCTACCAAGAAATCATGAGGGGGAAAAAAAAAACTTCCACACCTGTAGAAGTATCGATAAATAATTAAAATGGGTGAGAGTAAAATTTGTTTTGTAAAAAACTTTATACCTTGGAATTGTGTGTGTTGGGGGTGGAGCGCAGTGATCTGTTCAAAATTGTCCCTAAAATACATAAAAATAAAAATAAAATGAAATTTAAAACAACATTATATAGAGCTTAAGGCAATTTCACAGACCTTTAAGTTGTTAAATCCTACCTTCTTGTCTGAAAACTACTCCGACAAACTGATTTTTTTTCTTTTTTTCTTTTTCTTTTTTTTTTTTTAACAGATTTTGAGACTAACACCACCACCACCAAAAAACACTTCACGTTCTGAATTTCACATATTCAATGATATATTTTCCTTTCATTATATAGTTTGTCTTTCTGTTAGGAACTCACTATGACTGAATGATATTATCATAGATTAGTCTTAATTTTCAATCCCACATGCATTTGCTTAGAAGGAAAGAATTTATTACTCTCTCATCAAGTCCTTGCAGTTTGCCCCATGTTTATTTCAGCACATCGTGTTTTAGAAAAGCAGATCCAGCATTTGAAATTTCCCAAGTGTCTGTGAGAAAGAACTCAGTGGTGGAGGATACTCAAAGGAGAATGTGAACTTGCAGTTAAAAATTAAAAACAAAATGATAATCCACAACAATGAGTCTTATTTCTTTTTCCTATTCTCCAGTCCTCTTTAGGGACCAAGAAAATGGAATGAGGCCCAGAATTATGATATTAGCTCAGAGCATAATCATATATATAGGGCACACGGTCTGAAATCTTTGAGTTCCTTCCCTGGCGTGCCCCTGGTTGGTTAGGAGTTGTGTGTGGGTTGGAGCACTGGCACAGCCTGACATAAATGTTTCTCCCTAAGAAGGGAGAAGCATGATGCGTTTTTTTCAACACTCTTTGAAATCTTTAGTTAACATTTATACTGTTGGGAGTGGCAGAAATTATGTAAAACTTAGTCTAATATTACATAAAGCTTTTTAGTATTAGACAAACTTTAGTACGATTTCATAATAAAAGAAGACTCTTATTCTGGAGATTCAAATTAGCACTAGAAATAACTGCAAACTTTATAATCACTCTTTTTCAAAATGAAGTTATAATTTCCTATCCACACTTAGTAATCAAGGTAGACTTTGAATAATGATGAGTACTTTCTAAACTCTAAATACAATTCCTGAAAAATGGTCTAAAACTTGAGAGCTCAAGCTCCCTTTGGTCTCTAGTGACTTGACTAGTTCAATTTCTAAGCCATGTACAAGTCATCCCTGAGTCATTCCATGAGTTAATGTGAAAAACAGTGACCGAAGTTGATGAACATGGGGCTTCATAAAAACAAATTCCTGCTATGAGGAAGAAATAGAAGAGGGACAGGTGCTTCTTAATTGAATAGTTGATTGAAATACCAAAAATAGGTACAGTATACATTGAAACACTCTCACTTTTGTTGTAATAAAATACATATCTCTTTTCCTGGGAGCCTAACAGAAATTGTAACTCAGTAGAGGGAAAACATGCAGACTGCTCTATTGATATATAGGAAGTAAAAGATAATCAATTTATAATAGCCTACTTCAGAACAATTAATGTCTTTCATTCTGAGTTGAATGTAGAGGAGAAAATGAGGGCACAGACAAGACAGCAATAAGGACAAAGATAAAACACTGTTAAAACATGATCCTTCGATTAGTTTCCACCACAGAGGATCATGTAGAACACTGTCAAGAACAGAGACCAAGGCAGGCAGAATGTCATATATTTGCCTGTAGCTGGCATTGACTGATCTACTCTGTCAAGAATATTCTGCAGTAATTCGATTAAAGTTTGACTTAGAGATATTTATTCATATTCACAGTGTATTTAGTACACTGGAATGATGAGCTGGTTCTCTGGAGAAAAAAGAAAACTCATAGGAGAGAACACTATTTACTTGCATTTCTACTGAAGCATTATCAAGCACAATACAGTTAGGCTGTCTCTTCAGTGTTGAGACAATACAACAGTATTTATTCAATAACATTATAAGACATTATGCTAGAGTCCTAAATGCTTAGTAAACCTTCAAACAGAACAAAGTGTTTTTTACTTTATGTAGTAACAAGTTCTTATATAATAATTTTGTTTACTTCCAAAGGGATTCAAGTTTTTGTACTTCAAAATCGAGACCAATACAGTCAAATAATATTTGGGTATGAAAAGTTACCTAAAGAATTTAGCAACATATACATAGCAAAACTATTTTAGGTCCTGGAAAAACAGCCCTGTCTACTATTCAACTCAATTCTGTGATGATTCCTCATTACTCCATATAGCTTTCACTTGTAATAAAATGTTATTCTCTGTGTTCATGGTCTTTATGAAAGGTATAAACTTGTATTTGTTAAAATTTCGAGAAAAATTAAAAACAGTAGTTCAAGCGATTTCAAGATTAAGAAATGCTAAATATTTATTTTATCTTATATCTGACTCTATGCTAATGTTTGGCATTAATATAATAAAACCTTTAGACTTTGAACCAGGCAAAAGTATAGCTAAATGAAAGACAAAATAGATGACTGAAGATGCATTATATGATTTTAGAACTGTACCTTTAAATTAGCTGGTATCATACATTTTTCCAATGATTTAACTGGGGTAAAAATGATAACATTTCTTGAGGTATTTTAAGTTAATATATGGGGCATAATTGAAATACTAGACAATTAGATTGCAGTATTGAAAAGGAATCAAGTAGTTGGAGTTGGAACAGACTGATTGTTCAGGAATTTCTGAACCACATTGATGATTAATACATGTAGATAGGCTTTAAAATATTTTGTGCTACTAAATAAATATGAGGGATTTTACAAATGGAAGTCTGAACTTAAACTATATGATCGTGAATGTGTCAAGGGGAATAAATATAGACTAACATGATGGAAGATTTCTTCACAATGATGATGTAAAACTGGGTCTTACAGTTTGAGCAAGGAATATTTATTTAAACCATGAGGAGAAACAAAATATAAAGTCCAAATGTTAAAAAAAAAAAAAAGAAAAGAAATTTGGTTAATTTAGATTACAAAGCCAACTGCCTAGAAACTCACAGGCTGCTAAATTTAAAGGGAACTTTTACATTAACCCTTCTACACCTTTGTAAGCCTCCAGCTTCTGAAAGAATGCAGATATCTAAGCTGATGACAAAAGCACACGTAACGCTATGTCAATTCATTCTCTTTACAAAAAGTTTTGCACAGAAGAGGAAACACAAATTTTTCTCAACAAGTTATTTTAGTTGCTGTAATTGGACAATTCAAAGAGAATCAAAGTCTCAAGAAATTACCAACATACTTAGGTAACAAGATGTCCTCATCTGGAAATCATAGAACCTTTGCTTTAGTTGAAAAGATGCTATTACCAGTCAGAATAGTCTGGGTGGCACAGTTTGGAACTCTCAGCTGTGTAACAGAATTTATTTATTTTTTATTATTATTTTTTTTTGCGGTACGCAGGCCTCTCACTGTTGTGACTTCTCCCATTGCGGAGCACAGGCTCCGGACGTGCAGGCCCAGTGGCCATGGCTCACGGGCCCAGCCGCTCCACAGCATGTGGGATCTTCCCGGACCGGGGCACGAACCCGTGTCCCCTGCATCGGCAGGTGGACTCTCAACCACTGCGCCACCAGGAAAGCCCAACAGAATTTATTTTATGTCTACCCAAGTGGCTAGCAAAATCATGATTGGCAAAAGCAAGTTATTATATAAAATATTTATATCCAGTGTGATGAAAATGGTACTGGGTAAAAATAATTCAGTAAATGCAAGTTCTAGAATGCATCTAGTACTACTTACCACATTGGTTGGCATTAAAATCCTTCTCAGTAATCAGTTTTCTGAATTGCTTTATCCAAATGTTCAAGAAATACTGCTGTGGTAATATCATTCCTTGAGGTACATTTTACTACTGCTTTCATATTTTCTATACTTTCATTCTTTTTAGTTTGCTATGTTTTACTAGCCTAAAACTTAATCATTTTTGCACATATAGTCTATTTTGTCCAGTTATTTTAAGTCTTCGAAAAATGCTCTTATGAAGGCCTGCTCATCCCACAGACAAGAATTAAGGTTCTATTTTCTTCGAGACGTAGAATTTCACCTACATATTAAGGTAATACAAAATTTCCACTTGCCTGTCTTAGGACCGAGACATATGATCAGGAAGAGAAAGCAATATCTATTGTTAACTTCTTTAGTTTAAGGAAATGAAGTAAATCATGTGCATGTAAAATAATCACTGAAATAATTTTATTTTGGTATGCAAGTAAAAACTTGCATTGTTGTCAAAAAGAAAGAAAAAAAAAAAAACTCTCCATTGGGGAAAGTTGAGCTTCCCACTTGGGTTTTAAAGTGAATCTACTGTAATCTTGTAAACTAATTTTTACTTTTACAAGGAAAATATCTATTTATAAAATAATTTCTTTTCAAATTTTAATTTTAAAAGAATCACGTAGTCTTTTATATCAGTTGGATTTGTTAGCTAATGAAATCAGAAATAGTTCAAATTTGGCTTGTAAAATAAGCTTCTGATGACAAAAATGTTTTTAATTTAGGTATAAGAACCCAATAATTTAAAGCCAGTATTCCACAAAGGATGTCCCCCCCAACAAATATTTATAGTTTTAGGATTACAGGGCAACAATCATTCAATTATAACATGTATTTTAATACTATAGCAAAGCTCTTTGCCCCTGTTAATAGGCAAAAGTTCAACTTAGTAATGATTTGATCAAGAATAAGTACTGGTTTAACTTAAATTTCACAGTAATTTATATAGACACTAATATTCTTTCTTATCTAAATAATAACTAATGACTAAACCAGAATTTGTTATTTAATTTACATAGACCTTTCCATTGAGATTGATGCCTTCCGATTTCAACTATGATTTTGTTTAAGGCCAAATGTAAGATACTTGAAGCTGATGCTATTAGACCAGAATTTGAGGTAACAATCTCAGATTTTTATTACTGATTAGGAACATAAATTCAACCTTGAACTCTCCCTTAAAGTCACATAACATATTTATCTGATATAGAGAAAAGTAAAATACATCTCTAGTAGCTACAGTGTCCTCTCTGTAGGAATATAGAAGATCTGTCTCTGTTTCTGATCAGACAGCAAAGTTCAAGGTGATGGAGGTCAAAAGTGAAATTCAACCATGAATACCCCTGACAGTAGGGAAAAGGGAAAACAGTTAAAGAAACCAAGATGGGCTTACAGGAACAAATGTCAAAAGTGAATCTACAGAAGAGGCACAGAGGATGTATGTGCCCAGGAGCAGGTTCAAACAAAGGGGACAGCCCCTAAATATATTCTAGGAAAGCTACTCTGAATCCATTTCAGCGTTGGAGTCAAACAGACCTTTGTTTCACTCTAGGGTTTTCCTTTACTCTAAGCCTTCAGATCTAGATTCCAGGATGATAAAGAAAAGGCATAATATCTTCTAAGTAACAGCCCTTCCACTCTTGGAGGATAGAAGTATCACTCTTCAGCAGTCTTGTTAGTTCCAACTACATATCATCAGTTCTTTCCCCAAAATTCAAATGGTAGAGTTGGCCCTTCACTTAATCCTTCACAATTCCAGGCTTTTACCTTTGTTATGTGAATGTTTCTTATTTGTTTGTTGTAATAACACATGAGCCCAGAATAAACCCAACACTACAGGTCATGACAGAGCAGTACACAATACATTGGTGCTGTCTTAATTTAGCACAATTTTTTAAGTTACTGTATTTCAGTTAATATTACTTTATCTTTTCTCATAGCTTGATTTGGCTCTAAGATTGGCTTGATTTGGCTTTAGGTCAGAATTAATAGAGCACACTGACTGTCTTAACTAGGTATACAGTTATTTCCTCTGTATAGTTTTGTATATTTAAATAGTTAACAAATCCTTTGAGGACGCCTTCAATATAACCGACTACCAGGTATGATATTTTTATGTGCCCAGTATGGAGTTTTCGAATAGATAACCAATGGTCACTGAAAATTTTAAAACTAAACTGAAACACACACACACACACACACACACACACACACACACACACCCCATTATCTTAATATATCACTGTCTTTAATAAATATATAAAGCATGTAGATAAGAAGTATATTTTATCTTTTTCAATCCACATGTTCACTCTACTCCATGATTCCTTCAAACTTTAATATGAACGAAATCAAACAATTTAGTAAGAAGCATCTTACTAACAGCATATAAAGAACGTTTCTCTCCTCGGAATTTACATGTATTTTTTTCAACTGTATTTTTCCATCATGTAACTGCTTTTTTAAATAAATATGACCCTTGTGATTCAACTACTCATTTATATTTTTTAAAAGTTGAAATAAACAAGATATATTATCTTTTCAAGGTCATCCAAATGATTATTGTGAGTTGAAAAAAACAAAAATGTCACTCAGCTTGAAATAAAAATTATGGCTCTGAATTCAGAACCAAGGTTAGAATGTTCAGTTTTCCTTTAGTTCTGATGTTTGACTTACTCTACACTGGGAAATTAAATGTAAATTTTAAAAACTATTATTTCTCCAAAAATATTCTAGTTAAAAATAATTTTACTTGAATTTCTTGTGATTCTAGTATGCACATGGCTACATAGGAGAGACCACAAATGTTGGCAGGGTCAAGTCCTATATTTGAACTTCACTTTCATTGTTACCAGCCAAATGACAGTGTCCTTTACTGCCTGACAAAATGGTATTAGCATTCTTGACTGTAAATATTTTTAACTCAATTTAAGAACTTCTTCCACCTTTGCTTTAAAATTTTCTTCTTTCTGTTCAGCCTGGGTGATCTCATTGACTTTCATAATTTTAACTTCTATCTGTAAGTTGATAACTCCTAAATAAATATCTTCCAGCAAATGCTTTGTCTAAAAACTCCATAAGTGTACTTTGCTTGAGATTTTCATCTTTTGTAGCATAGACAATTCCAATCAACTTGTTCAACCTGAACTCATAATCTTCCTCTCCTTTTTCTCCTCCTCTACCTTTACTTCAGTAGGTATAGAACTGATTCCTACTTGACCTACTACTGTCTAACACGCTCATTTTTTTCTCCTCTGCTTTAGCTACAAGAGTAATTGTTGCTGAGGAGTCAACCTTGCCATTCTCTTGCTTAAATACTTCAATGAATCCCAATAACTTACTAGTATTATGGAATTTGAATTCTATCTTCCAGGACCTCCATGTACTAAACCTTGTCTACCTCTCCAGTTTCAGCTTTCACCATTTCTTCACTCACTCTTTTTTTGCTCACACTGAATTATTTGCAGTTCTCCACAAATATCAGGTTATTTCCAATTACTCTTTCTTCATGTTTCTCTATTCATTTATACTTTCCCAACCCCTCTACCTAATTAACATCGACTCTTCAGACACAGATTATGTGTCATCTCCTGCAGAAAACAAAACTCTTTAATTCCTTTTCCTCACTTCCTTTGACTAATATGCAATTAAAAAAAAAAACAAACAGTAACAGGGACTTCCCTGGCAGTCCAGTGGTTAAGACTCCACACTTCCAATGCAGGGGGCATGGGTTCGATCCCTGGTCGGGGAACTAAGACCCCGCATGCCACCCGGGGCAGCCAAAAACAGACAAAAAATCATTATGTTGTATACCTGAAACTAATGTTATATGTAAATTGTATCTCAATAAAATAAGAAATAAAAGTGACCTGCAAGCTTTAAAAAAAAGTAACAATTTTATGGCTACACACCCAATTTATTTTTGAATAAAATAAATGGTTCTTTTATTGTTTTCTCTATGGTTCTCTATGGTTCTTATCATTTGATTCCTAAGAATGTAAGAGGTATTTAGTGCCTCTGAGGATGAATGAATAAATATGAATATGACATCTGAGCTAGGTTTTAAAAAGATAGGCAAGATCGTGACTTGGGCAAATGGCAGAAAGGTTGTTCCAGGCAATGACGTACCTTGAGCCCAGGCACGAGGAGGAAAGCAGAGTACATGCAAGTCAGTGTAAAGCTAGTCGAAGGGAAAATGGTTCAGATTGCGTGGTGCAAAGGCTACTGCCACTTGCTGTGCCCTCTCCGGGTACTTTAAAGTGTCAGGAGAGCCTGTCCAATCCAGGTGGCCCTCTTTACCTCAGCACTTAATATAGATAATAAGTGGATTTGTTAAGAATTACTGAATTCATACCTAACAATAAGCACTATATAAAATCAACCAAAATATCTTTTCATAATCATACAGTAGAAAGAACAGAGCCCCGTCTATGTCCATTTCCCACTTGATCAGGAGTTGAGAAAAGTCTTTTTCATGGATTATTAATATGAATAATCTGTTCATGTTCTAAAAGGAAGTCTCTGCTCTGGGCTTCAGTGCTCTCTCCCACATTTTCCTCATGCCACACCATTCTGTGCTAAGTGTTGTCATCCTGCACTGCAGAATTTTTTCAGTCTCTGCTTTAAGGTCACCTTAAGTACTTTTTTTTTTTTTTAAATCAAAGTGATGGTTAAGCTAGTTTTTTTCCTCTCTGTTATGCTCTACAAAATGTCTGGCCTGTATCACTTGTTACTGTGGACTGATTTCTTTCTATGTGGGGGCCCTGAATTTTTCTGTCTCTAATCTTAGGACATTGTGTTCTCCACCCATCTGTTTCAGGGTTCTGCCTACACAGCAGAGATGGGGAAAAAAAAGTTTTATATCCTACTTCTTTTGTTGGGCAGAGTAACTTCCAAATTGAATATGAACTAACTGCAGAACCCCTACCACTTGTGAATGTGGAGGTCTTGACATTTCAGTTGTAACACAGTGACACCCGCCCCTAAATCCATCAACTCAGTTCATCTCCAATAGACAACCGCATACTCAATGTCATGAAACTGAACAGGGAACATTTGTGGTAGCAAAATAGAATTTATGAAGCTACTACATTTGGAAAGTCAGATTAAGTCAAATATCATGGAAAGTTTTATATTTTTTTATTTTCTTTTTTTCAGCTGGTTACTTTCTTTTATTCAGAATAGGCTTTAGGAGGACATAGAAGGTTTTAGAAATAGTAGAAGGTTGGGATCTTAGTACCTATTTTTAACATGAATTTATAACCACCTCACGGTTCCCATTCTGGGTTGATATATATATACATATATATATATATATATATACATATATATATATATATATATATATACACACACACACACACACACACATATATATCAGGTTTTGAAATCCATACACATATTTGCTTTGTTATTAGCAGTAGGACTTTTTTTTTAACTTTCCAGTAATTAATGAGTAATACTAAAGGAATCCAAAATTACTTTTGTATTACTCATTAAAAAAATACTATCATAGGGCTTCCCTGGTGGCGCAGTGGTTGAGAGTCCGCCTGCCGATGCAGGGGACACAGGTTCGTGCCCCGGTCCAGGAAGATCCCACATGCCGTGGAGCGGCTGGGCCCGTGAGCCATGGCCGCTGAGCCTGCATGTCCGGAGCCCGTGCTCCACAACGGGAGAGGCCACAACAGTGAGAGGCCCGTGTACCGCAAAAAAAAAAAAAAAAAAAAAAAAAAATACTATCATAGACCTAGTGTTCATTGCTATTCAATCTGAAATCAAAGACAATATTGAAATACAGCTCTTTGAGGTCTTATTAAATGGTAAATCAGTTCAGCCAAGGAACTTATCATTCTGATTACAAGATTATTTTTCTAGTGATAGATATTAACACTGAGGTTAACAGTCTTGATGATAGAGAATATGTTTTAACAATTCCAAGTAGATATGAACACTGATCTGTGTGTGGTCACATAGCTAAACATTTCAGGATAGACTGGGATTCATATGTTAGTCTCTGAAAAATCCAACAATGTTTGCTTTTTAGCTCTGTCACATCCTCTTGAAACAGACATACATTGCTTATATCCATTCTTTTTTAGATTTCCTTCCCATTTAGATCACCACAGAGCACTGAGTAGAGTTCCCTGTGCTATACAGTAGGTTCTCATTAGTTATCTATTTTATATGCAGTAGTGTATATATATCAATCCCTATCTCCCAACTCATCCTACCCCCCTTACCCCCCTTGGTAACCATAAGTTTGTTCTGTACATCTGTGACTCAAAGAATCATGAAGAGTTTTAAATGAAGGGCTGTATAAATACTGAATAAAGGAACAAAGAAAGGTCACTTCATGAAAATAGTGACATCAAGACAGTGATATTTCTCATGATAGAGAATAAGATATATCTTATTTTTACTTTTATATTGAGACTCTTAAGTGGGATGCAAGTATTGTCATTATGTACATTAGTTTGCTTAAAAACATACCATGTGCTTCAAAAATTTAAATAGGTTTTTCTTAAATGTTAAGTTGGAATTTTTCATTAAAAGATGTGACCTTTTTTATAATCAACAAAAAACCTTTATTTTTTTCAGGTTGTTTTAATACTAAAAATAAATTGCTGCTGAGCACCCATGCATTTATACCAGAGCAGTATCCACAGTAGTTATTGCTGGAGGACAGCCATACCTGCTGAAAGCATAAAACTTGGCCGGAATTTACCCTTGGAAATTGAAAACTCATAGTGGCATGTGTTACGTTTGATAACAGTGTTACTTGGCAGAACAAATTAATGATGTTCAGTCAACATCAAAAAGGCACATTGGAACATATCAAAGTTATTTTGACACAATGGAAATGTGGTATATATAAAAAAAGATCCATCTGCATTTAATTTTATCCAAGTTTGATCATCTTTAGACAAATGTGACATCTGTAATTTTAATGAGGTGTCCTTAGCATTTAATTATCAGTTATTCATTGCAATGTTTTGGCTATCATGACACTTTATTATTTTTTCTATCATTTTTTTTTCTTTGCTATTACTGGGTTCTCTGTATGATGTAGGATACCCCTATTTCAAAGAAAAATGACCAGTAGGATCTTAATACTGTAAAACATTAAATAAATTATATATATAAATTGCATTACTCTGATATTATAAAATTTTCACCTATCTTGTTCACAGTGGTTATTTTGTCATTAGTATGCCTTGCCTTTAAACAATGTTAATACTGTCTCACAAATGTTTAAATTACTACATAGAAATGACTAGTTCATAATAGTTTCTTCCTCTTTAGTTTTATGTATAAAAAATTGTTACTTCACTGTTCTAGATATAAAAACCTCATGACAGTTTGAATACATAAACAAGAATGACTTTCATGGATATTTTCCTTTGAAAAATAGCAATGTACTGAAATACAATGCCAATTTCAAAATTTTGTCTTGAAATGTTTAAAGGCTCAATATTAGAGCAGTTGCTCTCATTTATGATTTGGGAAAATATAAATGCTACCAAATGTACCATAATGTCAATATGAATGGATTTTTCTGACACTGTAGAAGGTACTGTGGTATGCCACCCAGATCTTCTCTTTAGGGCTGAAGCATTCACCCTGCAGATGCAAGGCCTTCTGCCTGTTGAATCAAGGAGGCTCAACCTCCTTGCCACAATTTCAAATACCCCTGAAAGACTACAGCTTCAGACCTCCACTGGGGTCTGGTAAGGCCTGTGCTAAAAATACAACCCTTTTCAAACTCCCCCTCTGCCCAGCCCCACTTCCCTGACTCTCTTACAGGAATTACTGGTATTTCCTAATGTAGCTACACCATGTAAATGTCTATCTTGGAATCTATTTCCTGGGGAAAATGACCTATGAAAATTAGTGCTGGAAAACAGGCACTAAAATGAGATTTTAGAACTATACCATCCACTGTCCAGATACCATCCATCACTGGTGTTAGATAAAACAAAGAGTCTCTGGCATGTGATTTTCTCCACTGGTGAATTAGAATAGGATATCATGGAAGAGAATGCTCTGGTGAGTACACTGTCTCAGACATTCCTAGAGTTTCAGGGAAGTGGCAATTATAATTACTATAGAACCAAATGGCTCTTGCTGGATGCTATTGATGCATTAGAGAAAAACAAAAAGAACAGTAGAGGATGATTATTTACTAATTCAAGGCAAAGTATGAAAGCTAGAAGATCTCGCTGGTAAAATAGAAAAGTATCGTATCTACTGCATCCTACAGGTAGTAAAGACTGAGGATCAGACCCAGAACTTAAGAGTAGAAAAGCTCTCAAGAGGATTGAATTCTCACCTCCAGCAAATCTACTATGCCAAGGTCAGATTCATTATTGGGAAGGAGTGGGAATCTAAAATTATTAAGTTTGGAAAAATCTTTATTTACAGACAAAAAACCCCACTTGCTCCAGAGCCCTTTGGTCCTGCAGAAGTGGCTCATTGCTCTTTGCCAATGGCTGGGGCGCCTCCTACTGCTGGAACATAAAGTTAGAATTTATTTATATGGGGGCATTATTCATGATGCCATATTTAAATTCCTAGCAAGAGGGCTTCCCTGGTGGCGCAGTGGTTGAGAGTCCGCCTGCCAATGCAGGAGACGCGGGTTCGTGCCCGGGTCCGGAAAGATTCCATGTGCCGCGGAGCGGCTGGGCCCGTGAGCCATGGCTGCTGAGCCTGCGCGTCCGGAGCCTGCGCTCCGCAACGGGAGAGGCCACAACAGCGAGAGGGCTGCGTACCGCAAACAAACAAACTAAATAATTAATTAATTAATTCCTAGCAAGGACCTTCAGAGACAGATGCTAACATTCTATTAGGATAGCTCTTAGAATCATGGAAATGGCTCATACTTGGTGAAACAAAAATGAAAAATTCTGGAAGAGTTCAAAAGGCTCAGAGATTAGACATGCTACAGTAGGTACACTATGCAAAATCAAAAAAGTCAAAAAATCCACAAGATAACTGTTTCACAGAGAAAACATGGAGGACCCTCTGTTTAGCAAAGTGCTAAGAAATGTCTTTGTGAGAAAAGCACCAGCATTATTACAGTGGTGGCTGTCTTCTGTAGGACAAGGATAACAGTAGGATTTGCTGTTACAGAAATGAGTTCCCTGAGAGCAGTGGGGATGATATCATCTCCCAAAGAGTAAAGGGCATATGGTGTTACTTAACCATCAGAGACAAAGTTGGAACAATGATCCTAATAAGCAGCAAGGTTGAACTGGCAGTCAGGGTGGCCCGACTCATAATGCCTTGGAAATGGTTAATAGAATACAGTGTCCCTAGGGAAAGGTAGGGTACTGCTCCATCAACACAAACAGAGGAATGAAGGATGGATGATCAGGAGACTAAGAGTGGCTACCACAATACAACTCACAATCCCTTGCAGAGGATCCAGACCTGAGCCAATTTGCAGATCCAGAACCCCTTGATTAAAGGACTGGTCAGGTCCCCAGGAGGAAGGACTCTGTCCTACTACACAAAGGGTATGTAGCAAAATTTTCTCCAGCACTTTACCAAAGGAACCTATGTCCATTTACTAAAGTAACTTCACACTGAGGACAAGGGAAGAGGTAGCTTTTTTAATGACTCTTGGACACAGTGCTTGAGTTGAGAACTATACCCAGAAAACTGAAGTATCAACATGTCCACTCCCTGTCCCCACCACTGTTATAATGAGAGAATGTGGAAGCCAGGCAGTAACTGTGTCCTGGCCTGGGTCAGAGGCCAGGACACAGTTGCCAACTAGGTCTACAAGCATATTTTACGGTAATTTCCTTGGTCCCTAAATGTACAATGGGAATGGATGCATAGTAGAGTTGTCAGAATTCCCACATTGGTTCCATGGTTTGTGAGGCAGGAGCTTCATAGTGGGGAGAGCCAGATGGGAGCCTCTGAAGCTAACCCCACTTCCAGCCAAGATTAAATTAAGTACCTAGATTATATCTCAAGAAGAACTAGCTAACTATACAATAGCCAGGACATGGAAGCAACCTAAGTGTCCATCGACAGATGAATGGATAAAGAAGATGTGGCACATATATACAATGCAATATTACTCAGCCATAAAAAAAATGAAATTGAGGTGTTTGTAGTGAGGTGGATGGACCTAAAGTCTGTCATACAGAGTGAAGTAAGTCAGAAAGAGAAAAACAAATACCGTATGCTAACACATATATATGGAATCAAAAAAAAATGGTCATGAAGAACCTAGGGGCAGGATGGGAATAAAGACACAGACCTACTAGAGAATGGACTTGAGGACACGGGGAGGGGGAAGGGTAAGCTGGGACGAAGTCAGAGAGTGGCATAGACATATATACACTACCAAATGTAAAACCAATAGCTCGTGAGAAGCAGCCACATAGCACAGGGAGATCAGCTCGGTGCTTTGTGTCCACCTAGAGGCGTGGGATAGGGAGGGTGGGAGGGAGGGAGACGCAAGAGGGAAGAGATATGGGGATATATGTATATGTATAGCTGATTCACTTTGTTATAAAGCAGAAACTAACACACCATTGTAAAGCAATTATACTCCAATAAAGATGTTAAAAAAAAAAACAGAAGAAGAACTAGCTAAGTATTTAAAAGATAGAGGGCTGATGGTCCCATCATATCCTCATTTACTTTCCATGCTGTTCCTTACACAAACCAAACAGGATTGAAGGATAACAATGGACTATTGCAAACTCAATAAGGCAGTGACCCCAACTGCAGTTCCTGAGCCTGATGTGCTATTTTTGCTAGATCAGCAGACCTGAAGTAAACTACCGTGAATTTGAAGAATGTATTTTTTTCCTAAATCTATCAAGAAGCAGATCACATTCACATGGGACTGACTACAGTATATATTTCAAGTTTCCCCCCAGGCTAGCTTTACCCTCCTGCATTCTATTATATTGTCTGAAGTACTCTGCAACGTTTAGATCATCTTCACAATATTATATTAGTCCATACGTTGATGACATCATGTTAATCAAACAAGATTACTGGTTCATCCGTTTGGTTAATCACATGAAATGAAAGCATGTTAATCAAACCAAAATATACTTTTGTCCTAAATATGTTGGAGGCCTTCATAAAGTATATATACTCTAGAAGATTAATATCAGTGATATTTTTATATGTCTTATGGTCTGGGGCATTCCAGGACATGTCCTTTACAAAGGACAGATTATTAGTTTTTTTGAGTCTATTACAATTTATTAACAGATAAATATTCATTTTAAATGTACTTCTATTAATCTTGAACTTCACAAAGTTAGAAAAATATCAAAATAATTAAAGGACATTATTATATCACATATCCCACAGCTAAGGAAACACAAGCTGACTGGACTCTTCAGGATCTAGAGGCAAGATTTGGGAGTTTTGCTCCAAATCCACTAAGTACATGTACTGGATTACACAAAAGGCTGCCAGCACTGAGTGGGACCAAGGAGAGAATAGAGCTTTACAGCAGGCCCAGTTTTCAGTGCAAGCATCTCTGCCTCTTGGACCATATGATCCAGCATACCCTGTGGCTTTAGAAGTATGTACGGTGGGAAAAGATGCAATGTAGAGAATTCTCCAGCAGTAAAATTACAACACAGATTCCTAGACTCCTTGATCAAGGCCATGCCATCTGCAGCAGAGAGTTAAGTATCATTTGAAAAGTGACCTGCATTGTCCTTCTGGGCCTTGGTGGAGATATGGCAAAGGACCGTGCAGCCAGAATACCTCATAATGAGTTGCATTCCGTCCTAATGTAGGGTGGACCCAACAATAACACCTTGTAAGATTACATGGAACATGTGGGATGGGGCATGAGCAGGTACAGAAGGCACAAGGGTCTGGTTCACTAACAACTGAAGCAGATTTTGGTCTCTCTCATCTCAGAACTATGACTATGTCAGGGGGGTCCCTTAAAACTAGATGATGGAGGCAAAAAACAAAAAAAAGTCAACCTGGGATCATAGATACATCAGCTCAGTATGTGAATTTGAAAAACTGCTAATGCAGGTTATCTTCACCCAGGGAAAGATGGTGAAAGTCAGCCATAGGGGAGAGTCCTTGGAATGGTCAGAGCTTTGGACAGGGTAGACCATCCACTTCATACAGGGAAAATGGCCTGAAATAAGAATATTTGTAATCTCATAGGCAGCAGTGAATGACTTGGCTATCAGGTCAGGGACATGGAAAGATAAAGGCTGCAAAACTAGGAGGGCTGGGGAAAATGTATATATAGATCTATGGGAACTTCTTTGTATTGTATGTGAAAGGCCACCCAAGAGCATCCACCAAAGAAATGGCACCAACAACATAGACAGAATGAGTCAGTCATTTGGTATCTGCCAGCCTCTGTCATTGGCCATCACAGGGCTCTGGACTTGTGAACAGTAACATGGGGTCCCATTCACTAAGGCTGATTTAGCTACTACCCATATTGAATGCCTAAATTTTCAGCAACAGAGATCAAATCTCAGATTCCAAAATACAGTAGGGCATTAGTAACTATTTAACAACTGGTTATCAAAGAAAAAAAAGCCCTCATCTCTGTGGTGTAATATTTTCAGCATGGTGAACCTGAAGTTACCAATAGGACATTACTGAACTTAGAGACTTGAAGAGATGGGCACAGTCACCAGTTGAGACACAACTCAAGCCAACTCTAGCACAGCACAACACTGCCATTACTGCACCATCCTTCCAAGAGACCAACAGGAACGTGGTAGCAAGTTGATTACACTGGAAACTTTTCATCCGGGAAGAGACAGTGAATCATCTTGACTGAGATCAATAATTATGTATATATTCCATCATTGGCTGCTTCTCCTACCCACAAGGCTTCAGTGAGCACTAATATCTATGTAAAGGTCAACAGAACGTTTGCTCCCCGATATGAGATCCATATAACATCATACTGAATATTAAAGAACCTCTTCCCAGCAGAGGAAAATGGCTGTGGGAACATGATCATGGGATAGAGTGGTTCTATAACATACCATACAGAAGCTGCTGGCCTGATAGAACAATTAAATGGATTTTTAAAGGTGCAGCTACCTGCTTAGAAATGATCATCTTGAGCATATAAGGTGTCATCGTCCAGGACCCAGCATATACCACAAATCGATTACAGTTATATTTCTTTACCAGGTTAAATACATGGAACCAAGAAGGTAGATGTAGAAGAGATCATGGTTTTTAAGAATCCTGGTTTCCTTTCTTTGGAAATTAGTGCTTCCAGTTCCTGAAATTCTAGGTTCTGCCATTCTAGATGTCTTATTCTCATAAAAAGTAAATACTTCTCCAAGGGGACTAAGCAAGAGCCCCACTGAATTGCCACCTCTCATTCCCCAGCTGCATAGATGATTGTCTGCTGAGCTCAGAGCTGAATTGCCCTCAGAGGAAGGTCTCTGCCTCACCCAAGGTTACACCTTCTTTTCAGGGACAGCTGCACTGAGTTCTGACAACCTTACCTCAATTTTGGACATCTCTGAAGGACTATCCCAGATCCAGAGTTTCACTTGTGCCAGATGAAGCCTCTGCTTCAACTGCTGCAACTGTCACAGTTCAACTCCTCCCCCTGCCCAGTCCTGCTCCCCTCACTCGCTCACAGATAAGAGGGTCCCACAAGTCCCTCTCATCCAACTACTTGCTTGATAATCTCCATTTTAACGTCTACTTCTGGCGAAACCCAAACTATGATGATACCACTGATCTCAATCTCATCTTCAAAGACTTGTCCCAAATTCTCTACCTTTTATTTTTCAGCCTACTTCATACCAAAGTTCTAAGACTTTTTTTTTTCTTTCTTACTCTTACATCTTTAAAAAAAAATACCTGAAATATTGCTCGTGAAATCTGGCATTCAATTTTCAGAGTACATTTATATTTTCTAAAAATGAGCATTTCATCAGGCTCAAGTATCCACCTCTGAATGAAATTACTCCATTCCCCTACCGCCTTATCATAGATAGAACACAGTCTGACTTCTCAGTAGCTCTGAGTGTTGTGAAGGGAAAACAACCAAAAAACTACTGTTCAATTTAAACAAAACCACCGACCTTTTAGCCAAGTCCCACATGTCATCTCTTGGTCTAAAATTGCATCACTATAAATAGCAGTTTCCTTGTGCCTCTAAAATAGCTACCAAGATTAATGTACAGGTTTTCTTATAATTTTAACAAATGTAGAGGTGGTGAGGCCTTCTCTTTTCAACTGTGAAAAAGGTTTTTGTGAATTATAAAGCCTATTATTTGACTTTTGAACACATCGTTAAATCTTTGTGTACTTTTAGAACTTGCTGGAAAAAAAGACTACTCACTTTTCAAACCCATTCAGGGTATAAGTACTGCTAAAATAAATAGGGTGTTAAAATAAAACTCTTAACTAGGCCATTATATTGGTGAGATAAACAGTACTGCCAGGTAAAATTTCTCATGTTAAATTGGTCTTTATTTCCCAAACCTCTTACTTTTCTTTCTTAAAGCTGTCTAGCACCATGAAAATTCACAGATCTCAGGTACCGGTTTTGTTTTTCCTTTCTTTTTATCCCCCTCGTTTCAAAAAGATCACTTCCAGAGCGAAGAAGCAATGTTCTAGTTGGCTCCTAAACCATGTATTTTCAAGTAATTGGGAAAACTAGAATTGGGTCACAAGACAAATTTTTCTCTGTATCTATTAAAAGTGTACGGGTAAGAAATTAGTCACAGAATCCAAGGTGCTTCTTGATACACCAATACGTGGTGTATGAGCAAGTCTACTAAAGCAAGCAGTCAAGTTCACTGCAAATGGTACATCACAGGACCCGTATCTTGAAACAGCCTCTATCTCCATAACTCAACTTTCTTCCCAATTTGTCCTTAATGTCCCTCAATTCTAATGATCAGCAAAGCCTAAAGTCAATTACAGAATTCATCTCCCATTTTTTCTCCAGTACTGCATACGATTCTCACCACAGATGTAACTGCTATGTCATTTTTTAAAAGACATGGAAATAACTCGAGTGTAGAGTAGATTAATGATACTGTAATTGGCCTTAACATAAAATCAACATCCAGTGCATGCAGGATTGAAGAGAGGAAACATTGTTTAAATTTTAAGAGAAACAAGCTTGTAATTTGTAACAGGACATCCAATGAAATACATCATTTAATGTGTCTTTAGGGAAATTACATTCAGGAAAATAGAAATACTTTACTTCCTATTTCTCTTTCCATTTCTCCTCTCTCTTCCTCTCTTTCTTGCTGCCTGTGGGTATAGTATTTCTTTTAGGACCTCAAACACAGCACTACATGAGTCCCGTAGAAAGCTTTCAATAGGGAATCAATGAGTAATTGAATTTAAAATTGATTGAATTTAAAACACATTACAGCAATAAATCTGTATCAGCAGAAAGGCAAATCTATTTCCCAAACAAGATCAAAGAAACACACCAACTGCATTACGTGACTTCACTGAAGACTGAAGCTTCTAAAAGGCTCACAGAGTAAGATACAAAAATACCTCTAGTAACTTCAGTAGAACTCTTTAGGAACTACAAGATCTTTGAACAAGACAAGGTAAATTTGAAGAAAATTTTTATTTGCTCTTATAATAAATTCCAGTTAAATAATTATCTCACACCACATAAGCAGTATATAATTCTCATATTTAAAAAAATAAACTGATATTGCAAGATTGTGTTTCAAAATATACAGTTGCTGATATTAAGCCTGGCCAACTCACAAGCTTCAAAGATCTGACTTAACTCAGAACTCACTGTCCAACAGTCCCCGGAATCTATGGCAGATTGAGTGGAGCCAGTAAAGTGAGAAATGAACAGGCCTGAAGCATTTAAAAATGAAAGTGACAAGTTACACCGAACTGAGCAGTTTAATAGCTTTCTTATAGTGCATGACAGTGGGAAGTATCTTTTACTCAAGATTCAGTACAGTCAACTAGGAATTTAAAACCCTGGTATGGGTTCATGGGATGAATGAATTCCACTCGACTTTCAGTTCACTAAGAGAGCAAATCACCTCTCCTCTACTTGCTCTGTGTATCTGCTTTATAAACGGGTGATAATCTCATCTCCCCTTGCATCTCAGCAGATGATGTAAGGTTTAAGTGAAGATTTTAAGGGGAAAATTCCTATAAATAATGACAAAATGTTGTAATCGTCCTCAAGTGAATTTAACCTTTATACATCATTAAAGCATCTGTAGCGCTCTTTGGAATCTACCACAGGCTCATCATAACCGGATGTTATTGTTTATTTTTGCCTGCCTTTTTCTTACTTTATACCTGATGAGATTCTGAATAACATGAGAGACTTCTAACTAAAGACTCAGTCCTCAGCTTCACACAGTTTACCTCCTTCCTCAACACTTTACCAGGAAAAAAGAAAAAGACACATGGGAACTACTTGTGACTACAAGATCGATTGATTGATTCATTTCTTTAACCACTAGACACTTAATATCTGTAATTCCTCAAGCCTTCTTTCAGACATTAGAAATACAAAGATGAATATGGTATAGTTTCCTCATGCTAAGATCTCACAATCTGTAGCCTAAAGATCCCTAAGAGGTTGGACTCTTCCTGACTCCTGGGGAATAATCATCACCAGCCTCCCACTCAGAGCCACTCAGTCTGGGAAGCATCAGCTGTAATAACAGGCCTAGGACTATACCTTATGAGGCACTTCTGGCTTTTTGTGAAAGCAATTTGTCCCCAAATCACAACCCCATTCCCTGACCTTTGCCTTTTTCCAGTCAAATTCTCATAGCCTCTGCACAGTAGGATTCACTACAGTCCAGTTCTCTAGTGAGGTATTTAAGAGCCCCTACTGCATGGCTATACTCTCTGGATTCAAATCTTGGTTCTTTCATTTACCGGCTATATACACTGAGGCAAGTATGGAAGAATTCTATGACTCATTTTCCTGTAAATCTGTAAAATAGTGGTAATAATAGTACCTAGGGTGTTAGGAGGCAAATGAATTAATATCCATAAAGCATATAGAATGGCATGTGGCACATGGTAAGGACTCAGTGTCTACTAAGCATCATCGTTATCATCACTACTGTGTGCCGTGGATAAACGTACAGGTGGTCAGTAGCACAATGCTTAATACTGAAGGATCTACTCCCAAAAGCCCAATGGCCCAATCAATTTGAATATTCCCTCAACATCCTTTCTGTGTAAGAATAAGCTAGGCCAAGAATGGCTAACTTGATATTATAGAATGGAACTTCATTATTCATTGACTTTCCCTAGGACCCAGAAAATTTGATCTTGCAGCAAAAAGAGACAGTCTCTAGATCTCTCTTCTAAACTGAATGGTACTTGCACTTACCCAGGGCCAGTGTGCACAATAGTAATGCCTTTGCATAGAAACTATACAGAGTCAAAATATCCTCTCATAAATCTGGTCCACCTCCAGCATTCCTCCACAGTAAATGGTGACTCTAACCCCTACAGTTACATAAGCCAGAAACCTTGCATTCACCCTTTATCACTCCTTCTTAGAACTTCATTTTCAACATCTATCTAATCAATCATGGATCCCATTGGACTTTGTTTTTGAGCTATCTCTGGATCCTATCCCTGTTTTTCCATTTTCATTCCCAGTCATCGTGATCCTTTACCTGAACTATAGTAAATTATGCCATGGTCACTTTAATTCCTCCTTAATTCATTCCCCCCACAGCCACCAGAATAATCTACTGAAAACACAAATGTGAATATGTCTCCCCTCTGTCTTATTAAAAAAAATGACTTTCACGGTCCCTGGAATGAAATACAAGATCATTGTCGTGACCTACAAGGCCCTCCAGGATCTATAGATGAAGTCAACCCAGGTCAAGGAACATCTTCCCCACCTCCTCTCACAGACTGGACTTTTTCAAATCCCCTAGGCAACTGAGCTTTCATCACTTTCACAATCGTGATCCTCTCCGTCTAGAGAGCTCCCTAACCCACACATTGTCTCTATTCTTTTGACCTACTAACACCTATTTCTCCCTCAACTATCCACTCTAGATCACTTTCTCAATGAGATCACACTAGGTCAGCTCATCTTTTAGAAATCAGTCATCTCCTTCCTGACACTTAACGCTGATATAATTGTTATTAACTGTACATTTATAGTAGTCCCCCCACTTGTCTGTATTCCAGAACCCCTGGTTCCAGTGGATACACGAAACCATGGATAGTACCAAAGCCTATATATACTATTTCCTATTCATACATACCTATAATTAAGTTTAACTTATAAATTAGGCACAGCATGAGAATATCCAAATTGTCAGCCAGCATCACTGCATGTTGGGGCCATTATTAAGTAAAATAAGGGTTATTTGAAACATAAGCACTGCAATACCCCAAACAGTTGATGTGGTAACTAAGAAGGCTGCTAAGTGACTAATGGGCAGAATATGCAGGACAAAGGATGACTGACATCCGGGGCAGGATGGAATGGGACATTGAGAGATTTCATCACGCTACTCAGGATGGCACATAACTTCAAATTTATGAATTATTTCTGGAATTTCCCATTTTCAGATCATACCTGACCACGGGTAACTGAAGCCACAGAAAGTGAAACCTCAGATAAGGCGGGGACTATTGGATTAACATGTTTCCCCAAGTTTAATATAAGTTCCATGTTGGAGAGGGGCCTTGTATCTTCTATGCACAGTTGATCCTCATAGAGGGGCCTTGTATCTTCTATGCACAGTTGATCCTCATAGAGACTCAATACGGTTTTTGATCCACAAATAGTTAGTTCATGAGTTAATTGTGACTCCACAGAGTTACCTAAGGCCAATTAATGTTCCAGAGAGCTCTGATTTACTAAAATCTTGATTCTTAATTCCACATTTAATTTCAGAATAAGACAGAACCAACCTCAGTACCTAATGTCTCACTGTTCTTTTATTGACAGCAAATTCAGGTCTTGGTACTGGAAGTTTGCCCAGATCTTCATAAGAGAGCAAAGATAGGTACTTTATTCACATGCTTAAAAAAAAAATGAACACCATGTTTCTTAAAATCAAAGCTATAAATGTTACCTCCATCTTTGGGAGCTTCCATTTTGCCTGAAATGGAAGGAGCAAATTTAAGAACCAGTTTAAAGGCCTTCAACCGTGTGGAGTATGAGAAATTTAAAACTATCCTTATATTTTCTAGGAAAACACATGTTTTAACTATGAAGAGAAATTTGGAACGTATTTCTACCTTTATATGAGAGTGTATTTAAACCTTATATTAAGGCATTCTCTTTGCACTTTACATTTGCCTATGGCAATGCATCTTGCAGGATGATTTCTCTCCAAGAAATCTTTAATAAAAAAATTTACCCCCATACTCTTCCAAATATAAATTATTAAAAGCAAATATACCCTTGGTGTATAAATTTCAAAAATCATTAATGAATTTAAAAAGAAAAAATCATTCAGTCTATTTCAAGAAAAACACTTCATCTGTGTTTTCCACTTATATTTTTGGCCACTCCTTTTCAGCTTTCTTCAAAAATACTCCTTTTTCCAAGAGCAACTTAAACATTTATGTTCTCTTAGATTCTGACTTGGCAATCCTGGTAAATTTCATTTTTATTTACCAAATATCTGCTTGCCATTCTGGGAGAGGATTATACTTCTCGACCCCTCAGAAGTCACAACTTGTGACTTGCTTTGATCATGGAAACGTGAGCAGAAGTTTTATGTGTTACAGGCAGAAGTGGTAAGGGTCCATCCAAGCTTCATCCCATTCTCTTTTCCCTCTGCATAATGATGAATGAGGTTCCATATACAAGTTGGTCAGCAGGGCTGTATCCCAAAGATTTTTTAAAGTCAAATCCCAACCACCATAGATATGTAACAAAACAGAGAAGTAAAGCTGTGTTACTGTGCATCATTGAGGTTTGAGGGTGTTGTGCTAGAGCATAAGCACATCCACAAGGACTGATAGAGCTATCCTATTTCCTCACTCTATTGCTACTCTCTAGCTCTGTACTCACAGCTTTAGCTGCCACCTATATGTTAATTATTTCCTCCCCCAAAATCTTTTTCGCCACCAGGAACAATCACCTAATCCCTATATGCATTTTCTACATGCCTCCTGAACAATTTTATCTGGCTGCTCTTCAGGCAATTGATAATCATAACCAAAACTAAATTTGTCATTTTTCTGTCAAAAACGTCATCTCCTTTCCCTTCCTCCAATACTACTCACCTGTGAGACTCATCCTCAACTGCTGTCTCCCTCAGCCCCACTCCATATCCAATTGATGGCCAAGTTTTGTCAGTTCTGCAACCCAAAAAGAATTGATTCCATTCTCTTCATCTCCTTGCCAGAGTTCTGGTTTAGACCCTCATCATTCATTTCCTACGATTTTAAGACAACCCAGATTGTCTCCGTCCCAATGTTGCACGATCTCAATTTATTCTCCAAATTTTTACCAGCACGGTCTTTCTAAAATTCAAATGTGATTTTATCACTTCACTGCCTGGAATCTACCAGTGGTAGCCCAAGCATTCTGTACAATGTCCGAACCCTTCACAGAGCATTTGATGTAAGTCACTATCTGACTCTGAGCCACCTTTTTATTTTTATCCACAGATGCACCACCACATTCATCTTACCAATTTGCCAAACCTCTTCCAGACGCACCATATTCTTTTAAACCTCTGTTACTTTTCATGTTTTGTCTATTAATGTTGCTTTCCTCCCAACACCTGAATGGCTAACTCTCCTCATCTCTCTGAGCAAAAATCACAACTCCGGACATCACCAAAAGCAGGAAGCAGATACAAACGAGTCCTCATGGACCCTATTCAATGCATGCATATCATATAAGAAAAATATATAGACAAAGAGATGCAAATAAAACCAAAGGCTAATAGGTCATGAAAACAGATGAAGTGAGGGTCTTTAAAAGGAAGGATTAATTAAAAGTATTCAGTAAAGAAATTCAATTGGGTACAAATGAAAAATGTTCTACTGGATTTAGCTATTACCTGGTACAGAAGCCAGTTTGCAGGAGGTTAAAAAGTAAATGGAAGGTGAGACTTGGAAACACAAAGTGCAAACAATTCTCCTAACAAAGTGTAGAGCCTTCAGGACAGAGAGACATGGTTCAAGGGCTACAGGGGATACAATAGGAGGAGAGAAATTTCCTCAGTTTAGGATATCGGAGTTTGGAGACACATTAGTCAGAGCTGCTAGAGGGAAATTAGAGTCAAAGGCAACTCTTTTTAAGGGAGTTCGGGTCTCAGACAGTGGAATGTTAGCTAACAATGGACTTGCTGAGAAACAGATATTGCTTTGCCTGTAGAAGAGGAGGAATACAGGAGGGAACTTTATGTTTAGTCACGTCCAGGTTAAAGTGAGAGCAGCACTACTAAGTAGAAACAGCCTACAGATTTGAAGGTATTGGTGGGATGGTAGATGAAAAGTCACAGTTGACCTTTTGTAAACCACATCCATTGATTTCCTAAGAAAACCAAGACCAAGAAATGATTGGATTGTTCTCAGAGTGATGAAGCAGAATTGGATTTATCACATTCCAGCCTGTTTTCAAAACAGTATTTTTAATATGATTTTACCAAGAATCCTTGACAAAATCATTTGACAACATAAAATGAATTGTCTATCTTTAAAAGACAGAATGATATAGGAATTCGTATTTGAATGATGTGCAGAGCTGGACAATGTACAAACCATGCAGATATATATATAAAGCAACCAAGAGCCACAATAAATCCTTGAAAGAAACAGAATCAGATAGAGGTACCACGAGGCAATATCATTTGTTTAAAGTGTTATTTTTTGCTGAAAAACAGCCATATTTGGGGGTGTAGAATGAGCTTTCCTTACTGGAGTCACCTAATTCCTTTGAAATTCATTTTCCCTTTGCTAAGCTGACCTAACAAACCAGGATCCCATGCCAATACGTATAGATGTGTTGAAGATTAGTTAGACATTGCTTATAAAGCACATGGTCAACCTAGCAAAAATTATTCTATAGGTATAAACTACGAATCTATGTACAAACACAGAAAAATCAAATAAAATGCCAGCTATAGGGCTTCCCTGGTGGCGCAGTGGTTGAGAGTCCGCCTGCCGATGCAGGGGACACAGGTTCGTGACCCGGTCCAGGAAGATCCCACATGCCGTGGAGCGGCTGGGCCTGTGAGCCATGGCCGCTGAGCCTGCGCATCCGGAGCCTGTGCTCCACAACGGGAGAGGCCACAACAGTGAGAGGCCCGCGTACAGCAAAAAAAAAAAAAAAAAAAAAATGCTAGCTATAATATACTGCTTTGGGGGAATATTATTTCTAAGAGCTCAGGATTGTTTCTAATTAAAACTATCTTTCCTTAAACCAAGCTTCTAGAGATTCTACAGGTTCCTTTTGCCTAAGAAATATTTAAAGCTCTGTGTTAGCAAAACACCTCTGACCTTGGACTTTCAGATTGGAGCACGCTTTGTTACAAGTACTTAGGTTTGGTGTTATAATGTCTTTGAGATATTTTATTGTATTGAATTTCTCTACACAGTTTGGACTTATTCTTAGAGATGTAATAAAAATTTATGTGGATAGCTGCACAGTCCATTGCTCTTAAAACACTTCTGCATATATTGTCATTAAAAACTACACGGGGGGGCTTGCCTGGTGGCGCAGTGGTTGAGAGTCCGCCTGCCGATGCAGGGGACACGGGTTCCTGCCCCGGTCCGGGAAGATCCCACATGCCGCGGAGCGGCTAGGCCCATGAGCCATGACTGCTGAGCCTGCGCATCCGGAGCTTGTGCTCCGCAACGGGAGAGGCCACAACAGTGAGAGGCCCGTGTACCGCAAAAAAAAAAAAAAAAAAAAAACTACACGGGGATGTGTTTACAACATCAAAAATCCACACGAATGTTCAAAAGATTTCCACAATCAGGTGTCTCACAACATTCTTGTAGCATTTTCTTTTCCCTTTTAGTCACTGATTTATATTAGAAAAACATACATGTTTCTGCCATTAGGGGGAAAAGACTACAACATGTTTTTTTATGCTCTGATTAATGTTGAGATACTTCAAACATTGCAAAAATGCACTTCTTCTGATGTTTTAACTTCTAGTTTTCATAGCCCTTTACAAGTCTGATTTTTCCTTTACTCATGCTACATCACTTTAATTTATTCTTGTTACTTGGCCCCAGAAACAGACGGAACAGCCTTAGGCTTGCAGGAGCCATTTGACCAATTGCTAGTTGGCAGAGAGGGGAAACACTTACACACAGCTCTCTGGCAGCCTGTGTGAAATGCATCAGCTCCATCTAGGATGGTGGGTAAGTGCCCACATCAAAAAAAAATTACACCATTACAACTGATACTAATAAGTCTCAGAGGAATTTAACTTGAATGGGAAAGTTCCAGTTCATTATCTTTTATCACTTACAGTCACAACACCGTGCTAAGTTATTTTTGTTAATATCTTCAGCCAAGCCATCACACAATGCCTTTTATCTTTTGTGAAAATTATTATCTAGTTTTTGCAATAAATAATGCGGGTAGAGACCAGATAGCTAGTTTAAGATGAGCATTTTAATGGTTAGGTCAACTAAGTAGGGCATGTTCAATATCAGAGTCTTTTTTAGACACTTACTCAAGAAAAATAATGGAGAGTATAAAATGGCACAAAAAAGTTATCACCTGGTATACGAAAAGAAGTACTAAAAGTCAGAAAATCATCCCAGATGCAGAATCTACTTGACCATGTTACAGAAAAAACTAAGTTCTAAACCTCTAATTTGCTTTTATATTTTTCTACCCAATTAAAGCACAATCATGATAAATAGACACATTCCCTGGAAGGCTAATACTTTGGCACCCAAAGCAATATTCCCCAACAGTTTCTACTTGGGATTAAGCAAAGTCTAAAGACTGAGTGGAGGAAAGCCAAAGAACACTGCATATAACAACTACTTATGAATTTTAGAGATTGGAGACAAATGCCTAAATTATTCATTTAAAACAGGCAAAAAAATGTTATCTTCCTATATCAAGATCAATTCAAAACAACTACTTATATAACTTACATAAATTATCAGAATATCGCATTGTATTTTGTAGAGTTAAACACAATTCTTGGTGAAACTTTCTAGTTATGCCTTCTGTATTTGCCTTCTCAGAGAAACCTTTTGTAACTACCCAGTTTAAAGTAGTAGCCCCTCTCCATGGAGAGGTTACTTCATCCTTTACTTTCTCTAGTTTTTAAAAAAATTTCCTTATCTGAAATGTTATCATCTGCGTGTACTTGTCAACTTGGTTACTTTCTGCTTCTCTCCCCCTAATAATGTCAGCGAATAGGATGTAGACATCTGCTTTACTCATCCCTGCATCCCAGCCCCTAGAACAAGGTTGGCCACACAGAAGATGCTCATGTCATTCCTGAATGAATGAAAACAGTTGGCTACTTTCATATAACTTTCATATAACATATAACCACATTTCAGTTAGAATTTTTAACATGTATGCTTTTCAACTGAATTGAAAAAGCTTATTTTATCTCCCACTCTACAAAAAAAAATTGTCTTAACAATCATAACAATCAAAAGAAAGAGGAAAAGTACAGAAATTTATCACATTATCACCACAGTAAAACATTCTTTCTATGTTTAATCTTTAATGTCTTTGAGCTGACCCATCTCTCTGGGGAACAAGGCACACAATGTCTGCTGTTGGTATGTATTTGGGGATGTGGGTTAGGGTTGGGGACCATTTGAGAGGTTATCTTCTCCAACACTTCATATTCTCTTAAAACTTTAGACCAGGATCACTGTGGGGAGTATTTTCATACCAACACTGACCTGGAACAGTACACAACAGAATGAAGACACTAGTAATTGATGAAACCTTACCTTGATCTCCTCAGGAGCTAGTCAAGTACGTGTCTCTGAATCTGCACTGCAGGGTTTCTTCTCTCTAGAACTTACCTCAGTGGCTTTCTTCAGTTTCAGTGAAACAGTACCAGAAATATCTGTCAAATATAAGACAAAAGTCATAAATATAGTAAGGTCAAAAATGAAAGAATATCATGTAGGATGGATATCATTTATGTCAACGTAACATTTAAATGCCCAAATATAATCATAAGTTTTACCTTCAGGAAAGCCTCTGGGAAGACCTGGGTCTCCTATAAAATTGCTCAGCTTCCTAGGAGAAAGGAAAATGAAAGAATCAAAGAGAGAAGGAAAAGCTGAAATAGAAGCAGTGGTTAGTCAACTGTTGTAGAACCAGTTACAAAGCACACAGGTGGAAATGATTACTGCCTTTGTGAAGGCAATTTCACAGAAGGTCCTGATCCAAAAACCTTCCCATCACCTCAGTACTCCTCATCTGTGGGTTGATATTATTTTCATTTTTTTTTACATCTTTATTGGAGTATAATTGCTTTACAATGGTGTGTTAGTTTCTGCTTTATAACAAAGTGAAACAGTTATACATATACATATGTCCCCATATCTCTTCCCTCTTGCATCTCCCTCCCTCCCACCCCTCTAGGTGGACACAAAGCACCGAGCTGATCTCCCTGTGCTATGCGGCTGCTTCCCACTAGCTATCTATTTTACGTTTGGTAATGTATATATGTCCATGCCACTCTCTCACTTTGTCACATAGCTTAAGTCTCTGTTCCTTGTGTTAACTTTTCTCTCCTCTCTTTCCTTTCTCTAAAGCCAAGCAGTGAAGAAAGTGCTAGGGATGCTTTCGGCCTTTTCATTTGTTTTGTTCTCTACAACATGCAGGTCTGTTTTAAAAGGTGATGGATGCAAGAATTTCACTGCAAATAAAAGTTACAATACAATTACAGTATGTATAGCCTTCACCCATTTCCAGAGCTTGAAGCAAAATGCCACCAAATTTTACCTAACCTTTTGCTACTTAAAGTAGATAGTTTCTGCCCCCCACAAACACACAGCTTTTCTTTCCTTCCAAAATCCAGTATTGTGTTTAAACTAACCAGTCTTGAAAATGTAACTTCATGAATGGGATTTAGCTTGTATCTCTATAATAGCAAAGTATTACCAATGTAGCAACTAAGGGTTTGAGGTTTTGAGAATTATTTATTTATTTACATTACCTATAATGTAATATTTTTAAATAGAGAGTTGTACAAAGGAAAGAGAGATGGGAGAACAGATAGATGGAGACACAGAGACAGAAAGACACAGAGCCAGACACACAGAGAGAATAAATCAGGTCCAATCACAAACGGAAGCTCAAAATAGTTTAATTTTTTCCTTTGGTAACTATAACCTCCTTCCAAAGCTCTCCTGTTTTATTTGTTCTTCCTCTTCCTCCTTTCCCCGCAGCCCAGCCCTCTGGAATCAGAAGCGACCTAACTGCTTACCCTCTACAACACATCTTCCAGAGAAGCATTAGGAGAAAATGGAACTAAGATTTTAGCAGGTATTATAAACTAGGTGTGTTATGTATGCTGTCTTACACAATTGCAAGTTCCTGGCTGTGTCATCATAACCATTTCACAGATAAGGAAGCTGGGGTTTCATAATTTGTTCATTGTTACCTAGCCTCTAAGGGAGAGATCTGGATTCAGGTCCTGTTTTATCTGACCTTAAAACCTATGTCTTTTCAGCACAGGGCACAGTCTCTCCCTCTACCTCCTTATCCAGACTTTCAATTGGCCAGCAATTGGACTGAATTAACTAGTTCCACCAGAGCCTGAATAATGAGTGAGACTTAAAATGCTTTCCCTCCAAGGAGGGCACATATTTACACAGGAGAAAACATCCTTAATTAATGAAGGATTTCCTAAGGTAAACTTTCTGGGGTAAGCATCACTTTTCTGGTCGAGTGGCATTGGGGCTGAATGCTCCACTTGCTTCATTCATCAGATCACGGCTCTCAAACAGTCATATATATTTAGTCCCAAAAGATAACTAACTAGGCATTGTGCTACACAGTGTATTTTTTTTCAGTGATTGTTACCGGCAGGCTTTGAAGCAGTTGCTCTAACATTTGGGAGAACAGTGTTTGCGGAAGGAATTTGGTTCAGTTCTTAATAAACGCATTTGTCATATTCCTAATTTTCTTTCTGTACCCTTCAAATGCTGTTGCTTCCAAGGCTTAAAACGAGATAACCTCCGTTTGATGTTGTTATTGTCTCTCTTATCTCCTGTAGGATATCTAGAGAGACAGAAGCGACATGAACTCTTGGCAGTAATAGGCTTTTCCAAAGGAACTGATGCCTCACATTCTAGGGCCATTTGAACCACTTTAGTCAGGCAAGAGGGAGTAATAAATTAACCTCACTTGGTAGCCACTTCCTCAACTACAAATGGTGTTAATAGCAGCTTCCCGCTGGGCAGCTGTCTAGAGCAATTCGTTTGACATATACCAAACAGTGTAAGAGGTCAGGGTCAAGTTTCCAAGCCAAAGTACCTGACCTTGAATCTCCTTCTGTTAACTTGTAGCTTTGTGGAATCCATTAACTCACTTTGCTTTCCTTGCTTAGGTTTTTATTGCATAAGAAGGAAATACTTACAGTATCTACCTAATTAGTCGTATGATTAAATGAGCAATGCAAATGAAGTGTATAAAAGAGTGCCTGAAGCACTCTGTGATTATATGTGAAATCTATTTGTAATTCACTTAGTACTTCTGAAACACGGTATTCATATGTTGCATCATTTGTGGCCACAAGGGATTCACTGTCATCATATTCTGCAGGCTACGAAAAAACAGGATTCATGTGAGGCTAGTAGCAGAGCACGTGTTTGGGACGGCATTCAATCCTCATAGGACAAAACAGGTAAATGCTCAAAGCAGGTAGAATTCACCAACTGCATAAAGTGGGGACTTGAGAAAAGAGAAGGCTGGAGCACTGGAGGCAGGATGAGAACTCAGAGTAGCTTCTCAGAACCAAAGAGGGTAACGTGCCATGAGACCTTAAAGAAGAAAATCAGACTTAATAAAAAACTGCTCAACAGATTAGAAACAGCCAGTTGCAATGATGAAAGACAATAACCTAGAAGCAGTCTGAAAAGCAAACGTGATTAAGGCAAAAGTTAGGAATTATTATAGACAAAGATTATGGTTGAGCATACAGCCCTGTTTTAAATTGCTTTAACTGCATGAGGCACTGGTGAGAGTCAATTTTTTTTTTTTTGCGGTACACAGGCCTCTCACTGTTGTGGCCTCTCCCGTTGTGCAGCACAGGCTCCGGACGCGCAGGCTCAGCGGCCATGGCTCACGGGCCCAGCCACTCCGCGGCACGTGGGATCTTCCTGGACCGGGGCACAAACCCGTGTTCCCCGCACTGGCAGGCCAACTCTCAACCACCGCGCCACCAGGTAAGCCCAAGAGTCAAATTTTGAAGGACCAAACTAAACTTGGAAAGAGACCCATTCTCCAGAAATGTTGAGACATGATCAAATAGAAGTATAGTTGATAAAACTCTTAGTTTCAATGAGGAGAAATTCATCCACTGAGGGCCTGGAGAGAGAGGAATGGGAAGTAGAGAAAAGCAGCAGAACAGAATATAGGAAAATTTCAGAGACAAGTTCACCTATTAGCAAAAAAGTCTTTCAATACTACTGCTACCTGCCATCCGCCACCTGTGAATCCCCAGTCACTGCCATCAGTGGCTACTTGAAATCAACCAACCAAACATACAACCAAATACATGAAGCTTTTAACAAATCTCTAGATTTAAAGATGAAAACAGGTAAGAAGAGGCAAAAAAAAAAAAGAAAAAAAAATCAGAAACATTCCAGAATTGCTAACCATTAGTAAAGATCCCCATTCCTACAAGATTCCCATGCCTACATGTTTGCCCTCTGCCCCCAATACATTTTCCCATGTGAACTGAACAATTTACTATATTCTGCTATATCATCAAATGTTCTCTATTAAAAACTTAACATATTAAATGTCTACTTCTAAAAATGAAAATGCCTCTGGGAATGTGAAGAAACGCCTCTTTTACATTTAGCAGAGAGGAACTGCATTGGAGAATTGGAGTACTCATCAAAGCAGGGTGGAGGTGAGAAAAACTCAAGGAGGCAAGTCAGACCTCAACATGGGTTCATTGAGAATACAGCATGACAAAATAGCATCCACGCGTACACAGAAAAGTAGAAGAAAGCAGAAAGGGAATAGAGAAGTACCACTGTTAAACTTGCGCTAAATTTTAACTTGTTCTTTGGACCATTCTTGACCCAGTAAAGTAAAGAAACTCTTCTTTTGTGCTTTAATTTTAAACTGCATGGCCCCCAGAACTTGGGTAGGATTTTTAAATAAATCCTTTATTTCAGTTACATTCATTATCAGTTATTAGGGTTCTGGACATTGCTTTCAAACCTAATTATGGAGACTTTTCTGGGAATGTGTACCCAATGTCTAAAGGCACTAGAAAAAAAATTTTTTTAATCGACAGAAGCTAGACAAGAGATTGTAAACTACAACTGTGAGGGAGAAAAATGAGCATGGGTGCAGAGAACAGTGGGCAGATGTTAAAGGTTCAAGCTCTTATATAAAGACAAGGACAAAAGGGGTCTCCTCAACCACCACAGCTACAGGAGGTATGGAAAACCTCAGCCTCAGCAACTCAAGATGCCAGGGAACAGAGTTCAGGGCTGGAAGAACAGATGGAAATTTGAAGAAATCATGGCAGCAAGAGAACTGAAGGAATGCGGTCCAAAATCTCAGTATAAACCCTGCTCAAATCCCTGGCTGACAGTGAAATCACTCGTGCATGAGGAAGAGCTCATGAAGCTTAATGGGAAACTAGGCAGAGACCAGAGGAATCTAACCTTGAAAGACAGATCTGCAGAAGGGAACTGTGAGTTTGCTGCTTTTATAACTCAGAGCATTCCCTTAAACATGAGGTAGCTAAAATTTAAAAGGACTGGCCATACTATGCACTGCTGAGACTAGTACATAGAACTAGAACCTCATACATTGGCGGAGAAAATGTAAATTTGACCTGCTACTTTAGAAAAGAATTTAGCAGCATCAGAAATTGCTGTGTCCAATTACCGTATGACCCAACAATCACATTTACATTTACCTAAGAATGAAAAAAACATGTCCACACAAAGATCTGTGCGTGAACATTCATAGCAACTTAATCATGACAGCTCAAAACTGAAAGTAATCCAAATGTCCATTAATACATGAATGGATAAAACAAACTGTGGCTTTTGTGTGTGTGTGTGTATGTGTGTGTGTGTACAGTAGAATACTACTAAGCAATATAAAATGACTGAACCCCTGATACAACAACAACATGGATCCATCTCCAAATCATTAAGCTGGGTTAAAGAAGCCAAATACAATAGAATATGTGATGTTTAGCCCTTTCATACGAAATTCTAGAAAATGCAAACGAATCTATAGCAACAGAAGGCAGATCAGTAGTTTCCTGGGTTGGAGAGGCACATTACATAGGGAAATAAGGAATCTTTGGGGGATAACAGACTTGATCTGTACTCTTAGTGGGGTAGTTATTATACAGGCGTATAATTTGTCAAAACTCATCCAACCGCACACTTAAAATGGGGCAGTTCACTATATATAGACTATACCTCACTGAAGTTAACAACAAATACGTGGGTAACTTGTAGATTTTGGAGCAATTCAAAAGCAGTTTTTCGTATGCCTTTGAACAATTATTTACATAATCTGGTTCTTTTTCAAAATAGCAAACTCAGCAATACTTATGACTAGAAAACAAAGGGAGCCTGTTCTATTGATCTGACATTTTCTCCATTTCTCTTTCCCTCAGCACAGCATTCTTCCTGTCCCCATTCCTTTGACTGCCTTCTCATACTTCTAACTTTTAAAAAGGCTTATAACATGTAAGTTATTTGGACAGTTTAGAAGTTCAATGCATTGAAAAATTGAGTTATTTATAGGAAAGACCTTTTTATAAATGAGTAAAGAAATATTGGGGGGAGAAGAAAAGAGCTAAATATCTTCTTTGTTTATTTCTATTGTGATATTTATAGAAGGGCCTTTATAATCCACTGTGGCAAATTTATATTTTCCCTTCTTCTCTATTAACAGAATCATAATTTTTCTTGGTATAGCATTGCTCTCAGCTGCAAATCCAACACATTAATAAATACAATAATCCCACTTAATTCTCCAGCCTCCTTTGGAATGAGGAATGGCCACAGGGCACAGTTTTGGTCAATTAGATCTAAGCAGAAATGGCTGATCAGACCTTATGAAAAAAGGTTAATAAAGGCTGATGCACTTTGGATATGATGTTTATGCTCTTCCCCTTCTTCATTCCTTTAAGTAGAGACACAGAAGCGAGGCAGAGAAGGCATCTTGAAACCACAGGTTAAAGGCTAAGAACAAAAGCATAAGAACAACTCTAAAGTTGATGGAGCAAAAAGTGAGCCCTGACGGCTTCCTGGAGCTACCAGGTCAACGCTTTGTTTTCTAATTCTGAACTTTTTGTTATGCAAAAAACAAACAAAACACCATATTTGATTACATTGAATTTTACATGCCACTGAACTTATTCCCAAATGATGCATGCAATCCCTCTACAAAATCTCTTTTTTATAGATAAGAGGAGGAAGGCAAAGGAAGTTAAATGGCTTCCTTCATTAAGTTCTCCCTCTACTTTCTTTTCCTTTTTCATCTTTCAGTCTTACTGAGATACAATTGACATACACCACTGTGTAAGTTTGATATACAGCCTAAAGAGTTCATTCACATTCATCATGAAATGATTACCACAAGAAGTTTAGTGGACATCTATGATCTCATATAGATACAAAATTAAAGAAACAGAAAAAAAAATCTTTTCCTTGTGTTGAGAATTCTTAGGATTTACTCACATATATAAACAGAGAAGTGTTACATAAGTACATCATGTTGTATATTACGTCCCTAGAACTTATTCTCCCTTTATTTTTAATTAATGACCCAGTTCTGAAATCCAGGTCTTCTGACTCTCCATGCCATAAACGATTTCCCAATAGATGAAAAAGCCTATAGGAGAGAACCATTAAAACTAACTTATTTCTTCCAACATACAAGTTTACGAAAGCTAAAAGATACCACTAGAGCTTAACACCTTGAACTATAGACATTTACATTTAAGGCTTTCATTGTGTGTTAAGAGCAGCTAGGATTTGGAGTTAAAAATACATAACAGGGGTTAAAAATACTAAAAGTTCAAGTATGTATCTTCCTGAGATAACCCCCTCATTAAACAATCATAGAGGAATAGCTCCACCAGTTATTAATAAATATTATGAAGCCACCGTAATTAAAACTGTAGAGTATTAGCACGTGAATAAATAGACTATTCAAAGAGAATTAAGAGGGTAGAACTTAAATGATCTCACAGAAAAAAAAGGGGAGGAATATGTGAGGTGACATATATGTCAATTAACTTGATGGGGAATCCTTTTACATGAATACATATATTAAATCATTACTTTGTACACTATAAATAACTTACAATTTTTACTTGATTAAAATTAAATGGATCCGTTTGTATGTAAATTTAGTATGCCGTGATGTAATTAATGTTTTTATAGTCATGAAGTAATGAAGGTCCATTCCTTATACCATTCAGAAGGATAAATTCCTCAGAGATCAGAAATTGAATAGTGAAAAAAGGAAACTATATAAACATTAGGCAAAAACATAGGTAAATTCTTCTATACTTTAGCCATGGGAATACTTCCCCAAGGACTCAAATCCAGATACACAAAAGAAAATGACTGTTAAATTTCAAAAGTAAAAATAAAAGTATGTTTCATAGCCAAAAAAAAGTCCACCATACTGCCATATGAAATAAAACCCCATAATTACATAATAATGTATGTCCAACTTATAGACAAAATACTAAAGTCATTAAAATGTATACACTTCTAAAAATAAAGAAAAATTAGGTGTAACACTGTATAGTTCACAGATAAGGAAATATAAATCTCTCTTAACCAGACGAGAAGATACTCAACCTGATTCATCCTAACTGAATGCAAATTAAAACTAAATTGAGAGGGCTTCTCTGGTGGCGCAGTGGTTGAGAATCCGCCTGCCAATGCAGGAGACACGGGTTCGAGCCCTAGTCCCCGAAGATCCCACATGCCACGGAACAACTAAGCCCATGCGCCATAACTACTGAGCCTGTGCTCTAGAGCCCGTAAGCCACAACTACTGAACCCGTGAGCCACAACTACTGAAGCCCGCATGTCACAACGACTGAAGCCCGCGCACCTAGAGCCCATGCTGCGCAACAAGAGAAGCCACCACAATGAGAAGCCTGTGCACTGCAATGAAGAGTAGCCCCCACTCGCCACAACTAGAGAAAGCCCGCGCGCAGCAACAAAGACCCAATGAAGCCAAAAATTAATTAATTAAAAAAAAAACTAAATTGCGTTTCCATTTCTCACGTACAGATTGGAAAATATCAAGACTTTTGACATTACACTTTGTTGAAAAGGTTGGGTAAAATAATCATTCTCAGGTATTGCTAGTAGGGATGCAAAGTAGGAGAACCCATAGGATAAAGAATTTGATGAGGCAACACCTGGCAAAATTATGTAAGCGTTTGATACCAAGGGTAGTCATCTGTTTGCCATTAATATATAATAAAGACTCACCCGCCTTCACTGATCAAGCTCGCTTTGTTTTTTTTTTTTTTTTTTTTTTTTTTTTTTGTGGTATGTGGGCCTCTCACTGTGGTGGCCTCTCCCGTTGCGGAGCACAGGCTCCGGACGCACAGGCCCAGCGGCCATGGCTCACGGGCCCAGCCGCTCCGCGGCATGTGGGATCTTCCCAGACCGGGGCACGAACCCGTCTCCCCTGCATCGGCAGGCGGACTCCCAACCACTGCGCCACCAGGGAAGCCCGCTCGCTTTGTTTTTACAAAAAACTTGTGTCCTCCAAACGTCATGTAGCCTAAACAATAAGATGTTTTGGCCCAAGTTGTCCAGTTCCAGGTCAAGCAGGTTAAGACTGGTTAGGACCACAGGTCCTCCAACTGGGCATGCGTGAATGTCCACTCAGTGAACTTTTGACAGAGGCCAAACCTCCACCCTAAGAACAAGCTCACACCATCATTTTCTGAGCACATGTCCCAGGAAGAAGCCTGTAGCTTAGTCATGCCTGCACAGAAGGATGATTACCTCACCTTTTTCTTATCTCCAATTACCTTTTCCAGGCTCCCTATGGCTCAACTTTATTCCAGAAATATCCTAAGCCCCTTGCCTTGGGAGAGGCAGATTTGTTCTCCTGTTTCCTCATTTGGCTGCCCTGTGAATAAACCATTTCCTGCTGCAAACCTCAGCATCTCAGTTTGGCTTGCTTCATGTCCAGCAAAGGAACTTGGTTTGGTAACACATTGACGCTTTGACCCAGCAATTCTCCTTCTAGGGATCAACCCCAGAGGTACACTGGCCAAAATTTTTAAGAAGCTTATGTACAAGAATCTTCATACAACAATGGGAACTGGTTGAAGGAACTATAATTTGTCCTCAGAGTGGAGTACTATGCAGCTGTAATATAAAAATAAGTAAGGAATATCTACTTTAAAATTCCAGCCTGTAGAGACTCTGAATTCACAAAGTTGTATTATTTTATGGCCTTAGAAGATTTGTGTTTCACATAGCACTTATTTAAAATAAGTTTTAAATACCTAGTTTGCTTGTTAATAATTTATAAAGCTTTCAGCATACTGTATCTATTTTGGGTAAGAGGGGGAAAAACTTGGGATACACATGTTTTCCATTCCAGTTCAATTTTTTTTCTTGATTATAGAAAGCAAAAAATGAATAAAAGAAGAAAGGGGAGGGAAAGGAATAGAAGGAGGAAAAGAAAGAAGAAAAAGATTATGATAGGAGACCATGCTGACCTATAGCGCTACAATTTCACCTTACGGTGTTCCTTGTTGAGATATCTAAGCTTTGTATAATTATGTATTTCTAGCAAGGCATAATGATTCCCTGAGAAATACAGTAGGCAAGAGAACAGAATAAATAATGTTTTAACATAACCAGTTTTATATTTCAGTGCTGCATTCTAGTTATTTTCAGTAACCTATGTAATTTGAAAGTCTGTATTATGAATTGCTGGTTGGTCAGAAAGATACTGGGACTATTGTACTTAAAATGGATGGGGTGTGTGTGCATGCATGTGTGTGCTTGTTTCAAATGGTTACTACAAATTAACTGACTTTGGAGAGAGGCTAAAATCTCTCCATCCATAAAAGTCTAATTAGAGAACAATTTTTACAGAATTTATGGTTTTAAAAAAAGCTATATTTAAAATATTAACATGTGTCCCACCTAAAGAAAACTACTTGAGAGTCTCATACCTGTATGCTTGTACACCCATGCAAAATAAATTCACATTCCTTTAATCACCTTCCTATGCTGGAAAGGCCTATACAAAGTTTGAATCTTCACTAAAAAACTATTTTGAGTAATACCTGGAGCAGCAGGATATTAATTACCTCTTCAGGGTATTAATGACCTCCACATTAATCTGTTAATAGAAAACCAGGCTAAGATCCGGACTGTATCATCAAAGGAACATGCTCATGGAACCATTAACCAAACTAACAGTTTGATTAATGGATTTATTGAGTAAGTTAAGTTAATCAATGTACCATTAACTAAAAAACAGTCCAAACAGATCATCCATGACTAACTGTTGCCTGAACAGAGCCTAAATTTAGACAATGTTTACATTATATTGAAGAGAAACACTGAAATGTTTAATATTATCAACCTGTTATCGACATTCTCCCATTCTAAACTGGCAAATCTACGCTGTAGAATTCTTGAACTCTGATTATATGTTCTTCAAAATAGGAACCACAATAACAGCAAAAATGCAGTTAAGTATATCTATTGATGATATAACCAGAAACACACAACAACAACCCAGCTGGTAGCCTAGAAAAATAAATCAATTATAAGAGTTTGCTAACAAAATACCATTAGACCCCATGTTTTCTGCTGAACGGATGGGCCATATGGTGATGGATTTATTCTACGTTGGCAGCAGAAAAATTTTACAGAAATTAGATTGACATTTTATTTTTGCACACTGCTAAGTTTAGTTATGAGCTAATTATATGTGAAATATGGTGTGTGACTGTTGGTAATATATGGGTCTTGATTATGTTTTTAAACCAAAGAAATAATTTAAGATATATTTCCAGGCTGCATTCAGCTGACAACTGATGTCCCCTGGGAGGAGAAAAGAGCAGGGCTGGTGGCTGCAGATTGTCTGCAGAGACAAAAGCTCCTTAAAATTTACTGTGCAATCTTCAGCAAAGCTTCTAGACAAACCTAGACTCCTAGTGTCAGTGTGGAGCCAAACTGGCATTGAACAAACACTAGGACAAAGGTGTCAAGGGATCAGCTAGCTGGCCTTGGCCACAGAATTGATACAGTTCTGCCATCTAGTGGTTGCTTTGTGACACGTGACTTGGCAGCATTTACACGTGTGTGCATTCTGACTACATCTTCAGAGAAAACCATGGTACTGGGAATGGCCAGCAAAAGCCTGGCAAATGACTTTCTACCATGTGAATCTAAGATTATCGAGGTTTTAAGAGATAAACACAAATGCACCTATATTTAATGTACAGGTGATCTGATCTTTCTCTGCCCACCATCCAACTTACCCCCAACCATTGACCTTCATAAAGACTAAGTTGTTGTTACCCAAATGCACCATATTCTCTCAGGAATTTCTCTGGAACATAATTCCCTCACTCATCTTGGCTGCACTGAACATTCCCACATCTTTTAACTTGATAATTATGTCTCCATGAAGCCTGCACTGACTCCTAGTCAATCTGACACATGGCAGTTTGTCATATAACTGGTCCCATTGTGACTGCCGTTTTGCACACCTGTCTTACTTTCTAGAAGCTAAGCTCTTTAAAGGCAAGGATTTTACCTTTATATCTCTCTATTGCCTCAGCATTTACTGTGCCTGTGGCCCATAAATACATGATTTACTGATGTCTTGATGCGTGTATTGATGTGTGTGACCCTTTGCTAGGGGTGTTTAATTCTGAATTTAGCCCAATTATTTTATATAAAAATGAAGCAAACATTTATTGAATAACTATTTCTAGGCATAGTCTTCTAATGCTTCATAAGTCATATTTTTCAGTGTTTTCACATGATCCAAGTACATTCATGGCAAATACATGGCAAATTTGGGTCCTCAGCACTATAAAGATTCCATTCCTTGCAAGGCCAGATTTCTTTAAGATGGACAGTAAAAGAAGATCTAAAGAAATTTTAAACATCATTTTAAGTTTCATCCTACCTGAATGTGTGAAATGAAAAATGAAACTAGAAAGTATATATACTTTATTTGGAAAATAAATTTCCCTGGATTAGTCTTCTGTGAAAAACCTTTAATCTCAAATGTGCAGGATAAATTTTCATGGTGGTCAGGAAAGTAATTTTGTAAAATCACCACCTTTTACTTAACTTAGCTCATCCTGGCCTATCTTCAAGCCACACCTGCTTGCTTTATCAACCAAAATAAACATTTACTCATTTCTGTATTACATAACTGAAATAGTTACAGAACAGTCAGCTTAGATTTTTTTCTTCCGTTATCTGCCAAGCTTGCAGCTAAATCCTGGTTGAGAATGTTTATTGTCCAAAGATATCCTATAGAAGATAAAGTTTGACGCTTGAGGTTGCCATATAGAGTTTATAAAACTACTGGTTATGCAACAAAATCACCTTTGCATGTAGATGAGATATTTGATATGGAGAAGTATAAACAGTGAAGGTTTAAAGGGTCATGAAAAATGATTAAGTGTGGCACCCTTTAGCAGGTAACTGGGTACAATTAATCATCAGAATGCTGTTATGTGAGTTTACCTGCCTCATCTCTCAGGTCTTGGATGACTGTTCAGCAGATAACTTTTTTTTTTTAACATCTTTATTGGAGTATAATTGCTTGACAATGGTGTGTTAGTTTCTGCTTTATAACAAAGTGAATCACTTATACATATACATATATCCCCATATCTCCTCCCTCTTGCATCTCCCTCCCACCCTCCCTATCCCACCCCTCTACGTGGTCACAAAGCACCAAGCTGATCTCCCTGTGCTATGTGGCTGCTTCCCACTAACTATTTCACATTCGGTAGTGTATATATGTCCATGCCACTCTTTCACTTCATCCCAGCTTACCCTTCCCCCTCCCCATGTCCTCAAGTCCATTTTCTACATCTGCGTCTTTACTCCTGTCCTGCCCCTAGGTTCTTCAGGACTTTTTTTTTTTTAATATTTCGTATGTATGTGTTAGCATACAGTATTTGTTTTTCTCTTTCTGACTTACTTCACTCTGTATGAGACACTAGGTCCATCCACCTCACTACAAATAACTCGATTTCTTTTTATGGCTGAGCAATATTCCACTGTATATATGTGCCACATCTTCTTTATCCATTCATCTATCCATGGACATTTAGGTTGCTTCCATGTCCTAGCTATTGTAAGTAGAGCTGTGATGAACACTGTGGTACATGACTCCTTTTGAATTATGGTTTTCTCAGGGCATATGCCCAGTAGTGGGATTGCTGGGTCATATGGTAATTCTATTTTTAGTTTTTTAAGGAACCTCCATACTGTTCTCCATAGTGGCTGTACCAACTTACATTCCCACCAACAGTGCAAGAGGGTTCCCTTTTCTCCAGCATTTATTGTTTGTATATTTTTTTGATGATGGCCATTCTGACTGGTGTGAGGTGATACCTCATTGTAGTTTTGATTTGCATTTCTCTAATGATTAGTGATGTTGAGCATCCTTTCATATGTTTATTGGCGATCTGTATATCTTCTTTGGAGAAATGTCTGTTTAAGTCTTCCAGCAGATAACTGATAAATTCAGAATCAACCAAATACCTTCTGTAATAATTTTGTTTAATAAGTTTTAAAGAGATAGAGAGCAGAATCATGTCAGTTATTATACAGTGCCATGTATATCACTGTATATATGTGAAATCTGGCTTCCAAATGCTTTTTTTTTTTTTTTTTGCTGTACGCGGGCCTCTCACTGTTGTGGCCTCTCCCGTTGCGGAGCACAGGCTCTGGACACACAGACTCAGCGTCCATGGCTCACCGGCCCAGCCGCTCCATGCCATGTGGGATCTTCCCGGACCGGGGCACAAACCCATGTCCCCTGCATCGGCAGGCGGACTCTCAACCACTGCGCCACCAGGGAAGCCCCCAAATGCTTTTAAGGACATGAAACCCAAAGCAACGTCATCGTCCTTTGGAAGGAAATTTATATTCCATATAAATGCCATGTTGTCTTCAATTTAATCAAAATCAAATAAACCAGTATTTCCCTAAATAAGAACTAACTCTATTGCTCTCTCCCTTTGTATCAGAATGCTGTCTTATTATTTTTTATTGTTAGATTTATTGTGAAATTTCAAACCTAAGAAAAGCTGAAGTACATCTTACAAGCCCAACAAGCCTTTAGCTCTATATCAAGAAGGAGTTTCCAAAACTGGATTATTAATATGTCCTGGGAATTTTTAAAATACATAGATGCCTTGGTCCCAGTCAAGACCCACAGAAACAGAATCTGAGGTTAAGGCCTAGAATCTGTTTTAAAGTCTTTCCAAACTGGACAGCTATATGCAAAAGAATGAAATTAGAACACTCCCTAACACCATACACAAAAATAAACTCAAAATGGATTAAAGACCTAAATGTAAGGCCAGATACTATAAAACTCTTAAAGGAAAACATAGGCAGAACTCTCTATGACATAAATCACAGCAAGATCCTTTTTGACCCACCTCCTAGAGAAATGGAAGTAATAACAAAAATAAACAAATGGGACCTAATGAAACTTAAAAGCTTTTGCACAGCAAAGGAAACCATAAACAAGACCAAAAGACAATCCTCAGAATGGGAGAAAATATTTGCAAATGAAGCAACTGACAAAGGATTACTCTCCAAAATTTACAAGCAGCTCACGCAGCTCAATATCAAAAAAACAACAACCCAATCCAATAATGGGCAGAAGACCTAAATAGACAGTTCTCCATAGAAGATACACAGATTGCCAACAAACACATGAAAGGATGCTCAACATCACTAATCATTAGAGAAATGCAAAGGAAAACGACAATGAGATATCATCTCATACCAGTTAGAATGGCCATCATCAAAAAATCTACAAACAATAAATGCTGGAGGGGGTGTGGAGAAAAGGGAACCCTCTTGCATTGTTGGTAGGAATGTAAATTGATACAGCCACTATGGAGAACAGTATGGAGATTTCTCAAAAAGCTAAAAATAGAACTACCATATGACCCAGCAATCCCACTACTGGGCATATACCCTGAGAAAACCATAATTCAAAAACAGTCATGTACCACAATGTTCATTGCAGCACTAGGTACAATAGCCAGGACATGGAAGCACCCTAAGTGTCCATCGACAGATGAATGGATAAAGAAGATGTGGCACATATATACAATGGAATATTACTCAGCCAGAAAAAGAAATGAAATTGAGTTATTTGTAGTGAGGTAGATGGACCTAAAGTCTGTCATACAGAGTGAAGTAAGTCAGAAAGAGAAAAACAATTACCGTGTGCTAACACATATATATGGAATCTAAACAAAAAAAAATGGTCATGAAGAACCTAGGGGCAAGACGGGAATAAAGACACAGACCTACTAGAGAATGGACTTGAGGACACGGGGAGGGGGAAGGGTAAGCTGTGACAAAGTAAGAGAGTAGCATGGACATAGATCCACTACCAAACGTAAGGTAGATAGCTAGTGGGAAGCAGCCACATAGCACAGGGAGATCAGCTTGGTGCTCTGCGACCACCTAGAGGGGTGGGATAGGGAGGGTGGGAGGGAGGGAGATGCAAGAGGGAAGAGATATGGGAACAGATGTATATGTATAACTGATTCGCTGTGTTAAAAAGCAGAAACTAACACATTGTAAAGCAATTATACTCCAATAAAGATGTTTAAATAAATAAAGTCTTTCCAGGTAATTCCTCCCTATCTCACCAGTGGATGAACTGGTGTTTCAGAAGAACTGGTTCTCAGGTGTACTCCTCAGAGCAGCAAGAACAGCATCACCTGGGAACCTGTTAGAGATGCAAATTATCAGACCTGCTGAATCAAATGCTCTGATGGGCCAGATATCTGCATGTTAATGAGCCATGCCAGGCGATGCTGAATCACACTGAAGGCAGTGTTTGAGAATTACTGGTTCCAAAAAATGAGCTGAAAATTGAGGGTTCACATAATTTAATACAACTGATCAAATGCTCACTATTTTGAAAACATGTAAACAAATGAGATCCTTAACCTTGTGGGGGGCACAATATAACTGGCTCAATTATGTCTTTGTGATATTTTTTATGATTTTAAACAAATTATTTACTTGTTAGTATCTCCATTTATAACCATTATTTATTTTCTTTAGATTATGATTATAGATCCCATATGCAATGAGTTAAGCTTAAACACACTTTTACTGAACAGACTTACATCTCCTGAATAAATAGCTCTCAGAAATACCCCTTTGTTGAATTTCCAAAGTATTTTCTTTTTGTGGGAATCACAGAATTTAGAGGAACTACTAGGGGTGATAATTTTGCCTCATTTTATAGACTGAACAAATAAGAAGCAAAATTCCACATTGAAAATGGTCCTAACATTGTGAGACAGACATCACTCTTTTAATAACATAAATGTAGAAGATAAAGTTAAATGACTTTCTGATAGACACTCATCTAGTAAGTATTTGGGCTCAGATTACAAACCCAGGTACTATCATTTCCAGTAAATTCCTATCTCATGCTCTTTACATTAGATCCTACTGCCTAGTCTATTGAATCCACAGAGTAGGCACTCAATACATATTTGTGTAATTGAACTGCAAAGGTTACCTCATGTCCAAGATGAGCAAGCAAGTCATTGATTTTCTATTCTATTAACTCACTCTGCAAAGATATATCTTAAGAAATAGTACTTGGAATTTTCAGTCATGACCATCAAGTAGGAAAACCAATTCATCTGCATTGAGGATACTCATTTGCGGAGGTTCCGAAATGAAGTAAAATTGGCAAGAATTCAGTATGATTCCTGGACAATATCCAGGGTTAATTGTTTTCCAGCATCAAAAGCTTGAATTCTCACTATTCCTCAGGCCCTAAAACATTATGAGTGCTACCACAATCTCAAGAGCTCATGTTATCAAATATCCCATCAACTTTTAAAATGAGTCATTTATTTTTCTAGACATCAGATTTCAGCTGAACTATTGATCACTGTGAATTTGTGTATAATAAGCATGAATTCGTCCACAGCCTTCAGAATGCCAGATACCTCACATTTCTTTATTATTTTCAATCAAATCAAAACTGAATTCTAGCTGCCAATCATCACAGTTAAAGCCATTATCAATCCATTTTCAAGTCTTGCCCCCCACTGTTGATCAGATGAGAACACTGAGGTTTGCACCGTGCAGTTAAGTGAAGCCCTTCTCCCCACTCCCACCCCTGCTCTTTCATGTAGGTCACTGGAGCCTTTGGCCCCTGCTCAGGCCTGAGGCATGATGAGAAGACAGCTGTTTTGTATTCTTCCGGTCAGTTCCACATCACACCAGGGGCCTTTTCAAAGGCCCCTGAATTACGGTCTCAACACACACTTTCCTCAGGATCCCACACAGCTATCACTTTCAAAATTCTATCACTTCAGGGATGCTTCAATGATTCAAGAACCAACTCTCAAAATTTCACAAGGTTCCACCCCTCCTGTCTCCCATATTCCAGTCTCAGGAATTCCACCTGTTTGTCAAGGGCAACTTTTCCCTCCAAACCTCAAAGCACAGAAGTATCTCTCCTCCCTCCCTCCCTCCCTCCTTCTCTGTCTCTCAACATTCAACCAATTTGCTTAAGGGACCAATACTTTACACTATCTTAGCAGAAAAACACGTGGATTAGGTGTCTGTCTGATTTTCCCATATACTATATAGAACACTTCTCTCTCTCAGAAATCCCAAAAGGCCATTTTTACTTTCTTTGGAGCAAGAAGCGCCCAGACCTCAAAAACTCTGGCTACTCCGGTGAGGCTACAGCAAGTATTACTGTTAATAATAATAATCAATTAAACATAAGAAGCCAAATACAATATTTTAATATATGACTGTGTATATAAATCACTTAATCTCTCAAACTCTGCATAGCCTAGAAGAATTATAAAAGCCTCTAAGGGCCTTTTGCTCTTTTTCTAAGTAACCTTAAAGATCACCTCAATTTCTTCCCCAGAGAAGCTCATGGAAAGAGCAAAGCGGATCTATAGGATACCTATTAATATTCAGACAGTGACATCTCTTCTCATGAGTAAGGGACACAAAACATATGTATGGGTCCACCCCTGTCCCCGACACACACACACACACCCACAATGTAGACTCTATACCTTACTCATGGACACTTCATGTGACAAGGACTCTAAGGGTGGGGATTGAGGACAGGGGTTGATCCTGGTTTGGATAAACTAGGAAAGCTGACCATGTGCTAGGAAAACTGGGGCCTGACCTTGGTAGCTGACTGGATGTGGAGAATGAAGAAGGAAGGAAGGAAGGAAGGAAGGAAGGAAGGAAGGAAGGAAGGAAGGAAGGAAGGAAGGGAGGGAGGGAGGGAGGGAGGAAGAGAATGGAAAAGTCAGGGAACGATTGAAGTGTTCTGATTGCCTTGATGTTGCTACCTTTCACTGACTTGGCTTTTCGGGGGTGGGGGGGAAAGAAATGTTACAAAACTATGGTGAGTTCAGTTTTGAACATGTTGAGTTTAAATGCCTCTGAGGCATGCAAGCTTCCTGGGGACCATTCACATAGAGCTTCCCAACAGAAAGATATTCAGGTCTGGAATTCAGGAGAGCGGTCTGAGTATTACAACTTGAGCTTTGTACCAAAAAAATTTTCCAGCTTCAAGCTTCAGAAATTTTAAAATAATTAAAATCAAAAGGCAATTTAATCACTTTATTGCTTAAGCCTTATCTTCCCTTGCATCCTCCTAATCCTCAGAATTTAAATTCCTGTGCCCTCTTTCCTGGAGAGAACTACCTTTGGGTACAGCTTCTATTCTGGGGTATGTGGAGGGGGTGTGGAAAGGTTGGGGGGGGGAGATTTGCTTTCAAAGCTTAATGCTGAGATATTTCAAAGTTTTAAATGAACTCCAGGGGCTCTGAGTCCTTTTAATTGTAAGTAAATTGAAGAAAAAGCACTCTGCATTTTACGGTCTTAATCAAAATTCCAGGGGTCCAAATATCAGATTTTTTTTTTTTTTTTTTTTTTTTTCTTTTTGCGGTATGCGGGCCTCTCACTCTTGTGGCCTCTCCCGTTGCGGAGCACAGGCTCCGGATGCGCAGGCCCAGCGGCCATGGCTCACGGGCCCAGCCGCTCCGCGGCATATGGGATCCTCCCAGACCGGGGCACGAACCCGTATCCCCTGCATCGGCAGGCGGACTCTCAACCACTGCGCCACCAGGGAGGCCCCAAATATCAGATTTTTAATGGAGCTAATAAACAAAAAGCTTAGTTGATCCAACTGATGTAAATAAGTCATCTTGATCCATCACGGATGGTGTAATTTTAATAAGTTGCCACTTCCCTTAATGTTCCTCCCTCTTTTCTTCAATGAATGAAATCATCACAATCCAATCTATTATTCAAGCTACAAAGCTTTTACTCTGGCGATGCCTCAGCTGATATAATTTGGGTCTCTCTGCCAAATCATCCCCTTTCCTGCAAACTGACCCTGCTGGCTCTAGTTTGGACCTCGCTGACAGTAAAGAGCCATCTCATGTTTCTGCCTAGTGTTTAGAGCCAGGCAAGCCTTGTTTTTTTTGTTGTTGTTGTTTAATTTTTATTTTATATTGGAGCATAGTTGATTTACAATGTTGTGTTAGTTTCAGGTGTACAGCCAAGAGATTCAGTTATATATACACATATATCTATTCTTTTTCTGATTCTTTTCCCATATAGTTTATTACAGGGTATTGAGTAGAGCTCCCTGTGCTGTACAGCAGGTCCCTGTTGATTATTTTATATACAGTAGTGAGTATATGTTAACCTCCACCTCCCAATGTATCCCTCCCCCCCTAGGTTTCCCCTTTGGTAACCGTAAGTTTATTTTCTAAGTCTGTGAGTCTGTTTCAGCTTTGTAAATAAGTTCATTTGTATCATTATTTTAGATTCCACATAGAAGTGATATCATATGATACTAGACAAGCCTTGTTTTGAATGCTGGCTTTCTGCACAATCCCTGTGTTCCAGCCTCCACCCTACTTACTACCTGGGAAAACTTAGGCAAATTATTTAGCCTCTCTGAGTATCTGTTTCCTCGATGCAGAAATGGGGGTAGTAATACCTATTTCACGTAATTGCCGGGTAATGTCTGTTGAGACACTGTGCATAATGAATGACACACCATAAACACTGAAACATTCTCTTCCTTTTTTCTTCTTTTTTGTGTTTCCCTTCCTTCCACCCCCTTTTCACTATTTCCTCCTTTCCTTGACTATTCCTTTATTCCCTCTCTCACTTTCTCTATTTTCCTCATTTCTCCCTCCTTCCCTTTCTAATTCTTTCTTTTCAATTATGAAAGGTGTTTTCACATTACAAAAGCCCATAATATTTGTGGCTTACATTTTTCAAATTCTACCCAGTGAAGATAAAATATCCAGCTCCTTCAGTTTTGGCTCTCGATGCCACTCTTCTAGAACATGGGAGATACAGTAATAACAACATCAGCAGAACCACCCTGTACTGTAACTATGGAGGCAAGGACTAGAGACACGGACTCCTAATCCTCGTTGCAACCATGCAAGGAAGACAGTATTACCATGATTTAGAAATAAGGAACCAAAGGGCCATGCAGATAAATAAGCTGCCCCAAATGACACAGCCACTGGGTGACAGATGTCAGTTCACCAACATTCCAATGCCTGTGTTTAGTTCTACAACTATGCCACTTCCTTGTAACCCTCACCAACACACAGGTGCTCCAATTCTGCACCTTCCTACACACCATTCATCACACCTGGAATGTCCTTCATTTCCTGATCTACATGGAAAACTCCGTCTCATGTTTCTCTGCCAGCTCAAATGTCACCTCTTTTCTGAAGAGTTTTTGATGTTCAAAGGCACAGATAGCAGCTTAGTCCTCCCTGAGCCCAGAGGACATTCTATAGAACTCTCTATATAAATAACTATTAAAGCACCAGTAAACTGTGAAGTCCTCAAGGGCAGAAACTATTCATCACTGAACCACAGTACCTATCACAGTGCTTCCTATACATTAGGGTTTCAATACATTTTTCAAATTCTCTCCACATCGTCTCATTTCCCCTATTTCATGGAGTCTTCCATATCTATCTTATCTCTAAACGTTAGCCTGCCCCAGAACTCAGTCCTTGAACTTCTTTTTTATTGATTCACTTCTTTGTTAGATTATTTCAACCAGCCCCTTGACTCTTAAGTACTATCTAACTGCTGAAGGCACTTGTATTTATTCAGTCTGAAACTCATATATTCAACTATGAATTTATCTCCCATTTAATAATCTATCTCATAAACAAAATGTATAAAACTGAGCCCCCTGGCTTCCCCATAATCTGTCCCTCCCCCAGTCTTGCCATCTACACTAATGGCATCTTCATCCTTCCACCCATGGCATTTTGGGTCATCCTTGACACTTCACTTTCTCTAAACCTTGCCTCCGTCCAAGAGTCACTATTATTGCACCTGCATTATTACTACAGCCTCCTGATTTCCCTGTTCTCTGGAAGTCTGTTCTCCATATGACAGGCAGATTGGTCCTTTTAAGCTTTAAGACAAATCGCCTCTTGGCTTAAAACTCCCCAATGGCTATCTCATTTGGAATCTAATTCAAAGATCTCCAGTACAATGGTCTACCTGTCCCAATATGATCCACATCCACGCCCCACCTCTCTGATTTCATTTCTTTCTCTTCTCTCTGTATCTCCACTCCAGCTTTCTTTCCTTTTATTTTTTAAGTGTACCAGGATAATTTTATTTTTTTAATTAACTTTTATTGGAGTATAGTTGCTTTGTAGAGAAGTGGATGGACCTAGAGGGTGTCATACAGAGTGAAGTCAGTCAGAAAGAGAAATATGAATATCGTATATTAACACATAAATGTGGAACCTAGAAAAATGGTATAGATGACCTTATTTGCAAAGCAGAAATAGAGATGCAGAGAGAACAAATGTATGGACACCAAAGGGGAAAGAGGTGGGGTGGGAGGAATTGGGAGATTGGTACTGACATATATACACTAGTGATACTATGTATAAAATAGATAACTAAGGAGAACATACTGTATAGCACAGGGAAGTCTACTTAATGCACTGTGATAACCTAAATGGGAAGGAAATCCAAAAAAGAGGGGATATATGTATATGTATAGCTAATTCATTTTGCTGTACAGTAGAAATAAACAACATTGTTGAATTATGGTTTTCTCTGGGTATATGCCCAGTAGTGGGATTGCTCACTCCAGCTTTCTTCACGCTCTTTAGACACACAATTTCCCCACCTTAGTGTCTATGTACTTTCCGCTGCTTTCAGAACCTCCTCTTTCCCCAAACTCATATAACCTTCCTCTCTCGCTTTCTTCAGGTCACTGCTCATATGCTGCCCTATATATGATAGCACACACCCCCATCTCCAACTGTTACTCTGTTGCTTTACAAGATTTATTTACTTATTTATTTTTGCATACCACTTATCACCATCTGGCCTAATGTAGGTCTACTTGATTATTTGTTCATTACCCACTTCTGGACTACATAGAAGATCCATGAGAGCTGGGACATTCTGGGTTCACTGCTTGACCTCATTGCCTAAAACAGTACTAAACTCAGTAATGCCCAAGTATTTTCCACCAAATGAATGAAAGGATGATTATATCATTGGTGAAGTTATGAATGTGGCCTGCGCTAAAACTCTCTCTCAATTTTCTGCCCTATTTTATTTTTCCCATCAGTTCACAATTTTTCTCTCCCACACATTGAAGAATAAAATGCAATAAAATATCACACAGCTTCCTGTGACTTGGCGCTCAGCACACTGAATCAAACCCCATGATGCTTTAGAATACATGGACCACTGAACAAACGGATTAAGTCCTATTTGTGGAGCCAGAAATTTAACTGCAAACATTGGCCACTTCCTAACACAGGGACTACTGATGGGGGAGAGCCTTGAAAAACAGCAAAACTCAGCACAGACCTCCTGAAATTCTCCCCAGAATAAATGGTAATGACAAGTAGCAAGTGCCGTCGGGGAGGCTGATGAAGGGATTTGTAGAGAACTTAACAGCGAGTTGCCCTGAAATATGCTCTCCCCAAGCCTTCTTTGGATTGAGTTTAGAAAGAAAAACTAGGAGTAGACTGAGTCTAAACCAAAACCCCTGGGGGCCAATTTCAACAGATTATCAAGCTACAGAAATGTTCTGGAGTAAAGGCCAGTGAAACCTTTGAAATCTTTTGAACTGAAATGAATTACTCTTCTGTTACCTTGTAAGATAATAATGGTAAGAATGTTGGGCCAAACTTCATATAAAAATAAATACCCCAGGGCCTCCCTGGTGGCGCAGTGGTTGAGAGTCCGCCTGCCGATGCAGGGGATACGGGTTCGTGCCCCGGTCTGGGAGGATCCCATATGCCGCGGAGCGGCTGGGCCCGTGAGCCATGGCCGCTGAGCCTGCGCATCCGGAGCCTGTGCCCCGCAACGGGAGAGGCCACAACAGTGAGAGGCCCGCGTACCGCAAAAAAAAATAATAATAAATAAATAAATAAATAAATATATAAATAAATACCCCAAAGAAGTAGAAATCTTGGCTCAGGGTCCACTGTGCCAATATAATTTTATGTATCCCCAGACACTCTTTTATCCAGGCTATTATCTAAGTGATTTCTTTGGAGGGTAGGTCTATGTACATACAAACAGGGTATGGTTAAAAAATATTACCCATATAATAAAGTTTTTTATAAGTTAATGTCAATGAAAGATTTCTTGTTGAAACTTCATGCTCAAGAGAAATATTGCCTTAAGATTAAGCTTACTATAGAGCATTGTAATAACGAAGCATGTAGCCACAGAAAAACTCTTGGAACAAAAGGGTGCGCTTCTCATGCATAGGCCCCAGAAAATCGAGGACCTTCCGGTTGAGGTCACACGGTTCCATTATTTTCCTGAGGCCCATTCTCTCGATGAATCAAGCCATTTCAAGGGCAGACCACAGATGTCCTTTGAAAAACAAGAAACTGGCAGGAATCCCTGAACTTAAACTATTTCAGAACTGACATTATTGATCGATTCTTGATGGCTTCATGTAAGCCTTTATCAGAAAGAAGATCAAAATACAGCTGATCTTAACCTTTTCCTTAAAAAACTGCCTCATTTCAATAAATGTGTATAGATTGCTCATTTTGTAGTCTTGATTGTCCTTGGCCCTGTGGGAGAATACAAAGAGGTATAAGACCCAATTCCTGCCTTTAGTGCCCTTATAAATGGATACGTCTGAAAGCTATGACTGTGTTAAAAAGTCAAGAGATAGTGAGATAAGCAAGAGGTGAATGTCAAATGCTTTGGGAATTTAGATATTGCAAAGATCCCGCCCGTCTAACTGAAGATTCAAGGGAATTCACACACACGTGAAAGGTATCATAATTGAGTTGGACCTTGAAGGTTGAGCTGGGTTTGAGGGAACTTTTAAAGAAAGAAAGAAATCCTCAAACAGTAACTCAGGGAGAGCCAAGCCCAGGATATATTTAAGGAACGAGAGACAGTCCACATAAGAGGTATCTTTCAAGATGACCCTTACCTCCTAATATTCACACCATCATATGGTCACCTCCCCTTGAGTATGAGATGGACCTACTAACTTGCTTCTAAGGAACAGAGGAAGGCCAAAGTGATGAGATGTCATTTCTACAGTTAGCTTCCAAATGACTAACTTCCATCTTTCTGTATCTTTCTACTGCTTTCTAGGCTTGCAAACTTTGATGAAGCAAGATTCCATACTGGAGAAGCCCATGTACCGAGGAACTATGGGCCACCTACAGCCAACGGTGAGTGAGAAACTGAGGCCCTCAGTCAGATCATCTGGGAGGAACTGAGCCTGGAAGCAGATCCTTCCCCACTTGAACCTTGAGATGATTATAACCACAGCAGACACCTTGACTGCAGCTGTGAGAGACCCTGAAGCAGGAGATTGAATGAAGCCATACGCAGCCTTCTACCCTAAGGTACTATGAAATAACTGTTGTTTGAAGCCACTACATTTTGGGGTAACTTTTTATGCAGGGATAAATAACTTTTGCAGTCCAGGCTGACTGTAAATTATTGCATGGAATAATTATTTACATGGTGGTTTATTATTTTCAAGATCACTTTTCCATGCATTGTCATTTGACTGTTAACAATCCTCTGTGATTGAAAAAGCAAGTGAAAAACTCACTTTACAGATGGAAAAGTTGCCCTGGTTTTATGGCTTATACTCACTGTCACACAACTAGCTAGTGTTTTCCTTTATTTCAGTGCTCTTTTCATTAGAACACTCAGAGGAACAGAGAGCTGAAAATTTTCAAGATTTAACATATACCAGGATTACAGTCTTTAAAGGGGATGAACAGAAATGGCAAACACCTGAGCACAAGGGAATTGGTTTTGCTGTTTATCTTTGCCTTCCTCACTCTTAAATTATGAATGCATTATAAATACTGGATTTTATAGCTTTGTTTTGGTGTCTTTGTGCTTCTCCTAAGTCTGTCACCAAAATGTCAAAGTATGTTGACATTTCAGTTGATTTTGAATGGCCGTTAACTTTTTAAAAATTGAATAGATCTCATATGCAAACAGGCAGGCTTTCCATATGATACCTAACATATGTACATAATACATTTCACTGAATTTCCAAAAACTCCGGGCTGACCTATTAAATACTCATTTAATGCTTATCTCTCACAGTATCAACATTTATTTACTTATATTAATACTAGGAAATTATAAATATATACCTCCTCTTGTGACGGAAATAGAACAAAAATGAACCTTATTAAATCAGTTATTGGAATGAATTCTACTCTGAGTAATACTTTCAAATAACACTAAATATTGCTGCATGTAGTAACATTTACACTCCCCAAAGCTCTCAGGTGTTTATATTTTTAAACACTGATGGATTTTATATTCTTTACTCTCAGCCCTCACTATTAGTCTGTCGATCACTAGTTTATTGCCAAGTATGTTTTTATTTTTACTGGCACCTTTCATTTCTAACTTCCTGCTTTTTCTGTGAAAAAGAAACTCAGAAAATAGCTGATAATTTTAATGATCGTGTTTAAAACAGGACTAACTGCGCTCTACACAAGAGTTTAAGTTAACGCAGTGCAGGTTACAGGAGCCATCCTGCATGGGTTTGAAGCCCACTATTTAGTAGCTGGGTCATAGCAGACAAAAAAAATAATCTGTGCTTTTGATAATAACAATTCCGATCTTATGAAGAAGTTGTGGGGATTAAATAAGTTAATATGTTGAATGTGAATTGAATCCCTAGTGGTGGGTGCCAGACATTAGTGTTTGATAAAAGGCTTCTTAGGTGATTCCCATGAGCAGGTATTCCTCTAACCCAGGGCTCTCACCTTGGCTACACCTGAGAATCAACTGGTAGCTCTTAAAAATGACCAGTGCTTGGACCCTGTATTCATTTCCCATTACTGCTGTAACAAATTCTCACAAACTCAGCAGCTCAAATCAACATAAATGTATTAACTTACAGTCCGGGAGGCCAAAAGTCCAAAATGAGTCTCACTGGACGAACCTCAAGATGTCAGAAGCGCTGTGCTCCTTTCTAGAGGCTCTAGGGGAGAATTCATTTCCTTGCCTTCTCTGGTTTCTGGAAACTGCCTGGAGTTTTTGGCTGGTGGCCCCCTTCTCTTCGAAGCCCACAACGGTTGAGCCTTTCTCCGACTGCATCACTCCAACACTGACTCATCAGCTTCCTGCCCTCCACCCTATTTAAAAACCCCTCTGATTACATTGGGCCCACCTGGATATTCCAGAATAATCTAACGTAAGGTCAGCCAAATAACAACATTGATCCCATCTGTTACCTTAATTACCCTTTGGCAATTAAGGAATTCACAGGTTCTAGGAATCAGGACATAAACATCTTTGGGAGGCCATTATTCTGTTTACAGCAGGCTCCCACCCTCCAAAGATGCAGAGTTAATTGTTCTTGGCAGGGATATGCTTCAAAAACTCACTAAGTGATTCTAATGTCCAGCTTCGTTTGAAAGCTACTGATCTCAATTATTATCAGGGTTCCATGAAACAATGCCCGTAAAATGTTCATGGGGAAATGAGATTTAGAAAGCATTTAATTAAACACATTATATGTTAAAGACAGTGAGGAGTTCTGTAATAGAGAAATCTGTTCAACCTTATTTAACCATTCTCTCAAACCTCTGGGAGTAATATCTGCTAGAGTCCAAGGAATTATTTTTCTATGTAATGCTTTCGGGATTTAATGTTCTAGAGAGAAAAATGAGTGTAATGGTACTTGTTTTGTTTTTTTTTCTTTACTCGGATGGCCTCTCCCGTTGCAGAGCACAGGCTCCGGACGCGCAGGCTCAGCGGCCATGGCTCATGGGCCTAGCCGCTCCACGGCATGTGGGATCCCCCCCGGACCGGGCCACAAACCCGTGTCCCCTGCATCGGCAGGCGGACTCTCAACCACTGTGCCACCAGGGAAGCCCTCGGATGCTTTTTTAAAAATTCTTTTACTATTAAGCTATCTGTGGAATCCAGGATGTGTCAAAGACATGAAATCCACATTCAAGACAATCTACTCAGTATTGTGTTACCATACATGTCATTAAGAACCAAATGGTCAATATAGTATAATTGAATCATTCTTTGAGGAGAGAGAAAAAGAGACAGCCAGAGAGCCCCCAAGAGAGAACTACTTTGTTAAATAAAACACTTGGTTTCTCATGCTAATATCTGACGATTGAATTGTTGACACAAAATCATATAGTGACTTAATGGCATAAACAGAATTAAATCACTCTGTTTTATAGATATATACAGTGAATACAGTTAGGGCATACCTCAAATATCGTGAAAACCAGGTCCATATTTCCTAGAAGACTCACAAACAGATAAACTATTTCTTCTCAAACTTCTCAGCAGAAATCTACCTTCTTGTGTAGCAAGTCAATGTGGAACATACAGTGTTTAGGAAATTTTGTATCCATTGAAAAGAGACTCAGGATTAATAACTGAAATAATTTGCCAGGTATATGATTATGTTTCAGAAGAGGGATAATTCAGGACAAATAAAGACACTAAATAAAGAGTTTTGATGGTAAAAGAGCAAGCAGGTACTTATGAAAGATTCTCCCTTAAGATAAACTAAAGGGTTATTTCTGGTTATTGAATTATCCTTATCCCATAGCTGGACTGTCCTCCAAATACAAACTGGGTTTACAGCACAGCCAGAGATTCTAGGGCCAGTAGCTGGAGACTGGCTGTAAAATTTTAGAGTTCGAGTTACTGTGGGTTACCAAGAAAATGTTCAACGCCTGCCAGCTTCCGAACTCAAAAAATACTGTTCACCGGGTTGTTGTTGTTGTTGTTGTTGTTGTTGTTTTGCGGTACGCAGGCCTCTCACTGTTGTGGCCTCTCCCATTGTGGAGCACAGGCTCCGGACGCGCAGGCTCAGCGGCCATGGCTCATGGGCCCAGCCGCTCCGCGGCATGTGGGATCTTCCCGGACCAGGGCACAAACCCACGTCCCCTGCATCGGCAGGCAGACTCTCAACCACTGCACCACCAGAGAAGCCCTGTTTGTTTTTTGATATTGAGCTGCATGAGCTGTTTGTAAATTTTGGAGATGAATCCCTTGTTGGTCACATCATTGGCAAATATTTTCTCCCATATATACACTCTGCTATATTTAATATAGATAGCCAACAAGGACCTACTGTATAGCACAGGGAACTCTGCTCAATATTCTGTAACAACCTAAATGGGAAAAGAATTTGAAAAAGAATAGATACGTGTATACGTATAACTGAATCACTTTGCTGTACATGTGAAACTAATACAACATTGTTAATCAACTATATGCCAATATAAAATAAAAATTAAAAAAATACTGTTCGGGGCCTTTTTCTCCATCTAGGAAGTGGCATATAGTGACATACGATGTACAGTGATACTGAACCACACAGCTCTGGAGCCAAACCCCTTATATTAAATCCCAAATACACCTTTTATTGGATGTATGACCTTGGATAGGTTATTTAACTTCTATGGCCTTGGATTCTTCATCAGTAAAATGCATAAAGTGATACCTCAATGCTTGGAACTTAGCAAAAGATTCACTAAATGTTAGTTCTTATTTTTAGCTCATTATATTTATACATATTATAAAGTAACATGATTAAATGCTTAGACAAATTTAATTTAAATGTGTTATTTTATAAATTTTATTAAAAGTACATTTGCAGTTTACAAAAGAAGCTAGGGAATGAAGTGGAATTTCATTTGAAGTTCTGCTACATGTGATGTGCATAATTTTTCCACTAATTAATACCATTGATTTGTAGAAATAGAAGCTATTTTTAAAGCTCAGTTCTCATATTTCAGAGAAAAACATGGAGTCCAAAAGAGATTAAGTGACTTTCATATTTTTAAACACATAAAGAATAGAGGACAAAAAGGCAAAGTTGTAAAGATTTCAAGCTTAAACAATTTTACGCTATTAAGATCTAAAAACTACTTAAAATTCTTGAGGGAAGCTTTATTGTATTTAAGTTTCTTCAAATGTCACATTCAGAAAACATTCACTGAATATCGTGCCAGTCACCAGTCACCACGCTAAATGCTGAACAAAAGTTGAACAGCGATAAAAAGGTATGTGGGAATTAATAAGATGAGATTTCTTTTGAGAGCGTTAGGATGGAAAAGGCCCGTTGACTCCAACATTTTTGTATTACTGATGAGGTCATCAACTTTTAGAAAATGTTTAAATAACTTGCTCATAATCCCTCAGCCAGCAAAAGATGTCTTTAAGTTCTGTAACTCCCAGTTTGCCTACCCAGCAAATATTGACCTTCATAGGAGATTGTGAGGCATAAGGGAAACAAAGTTAACCAATCCTTATATGGAATAATGCAGGAGAAATGCACTATTGGAAAATGTTATTAGCATTAAGAAGAAACCATATCTGAGCTTTCTCCTAGGATATAGGATTTTTAAAAGGTCTTGGATTTAAAAAGCAGATTTTTGATTTTGAAATTTCAACTAGCTATTAGCAAGCTAAGATAGAAACAATGATCAACTAGCAATTAGGGTAGGAAACACATGCCTCTTCATTTTTCTCACACCACCACTCTAATTGCCGACCTATGACCTGGGATTCTTTTTTTTTTTTTTTTTTAATTTTTATTGGGGTATAGTTGATTTACAATGTTGTGTGACCTGGGATTCTTGATCTGATCTTTTTCCAACCTGTGCTATTCACCTCATTCCACGTGAGAACTGTCCTGTTTTTCCAATCTCCCTCTATTAGACTCGTGCAGTGTATTTGTTCACTGTGCTGGACTGAGAGCCTCACCGGGTTCTATGTGTTATCCTTCTTCTGACTTCTGCCAGTGCACACACCTTGTCTAATTGAAAAGAAATCATATTTTTCCCTTATATTTGAAAAATGCAGCCTGAAAATATAAGTCTTTACTCAGCCACTGTGCGCTTTCCCTGTATCCAGCACTGTGCTGTGCATCATTCATTACAGGGTCCCATCATTCCTCTTCTGCTCTATTATAATTATTTCTGATTGGATCTTTCTGTTTCCAAGCTTGCCTGTATACTGTTGCCAGATAATCTTCTTAAAGCCCAACTCGAGTTACACTTGACCCTGGAACAACACAGGACTGAACTACGAGGGTCTACTTACAAGTGGATTTTTTTCAATATTAAATACTATAGTACTACAGGGTTCATGCATGATTGAATTGGGGATGTGGAACTATGGATGTGGAAAAACTGCGGACGTGAAGGACCAACTATAAGTTATGCTTGGATTTTTGACTGCAGGGAGGGTCAGCACCCCAAACCCCTGTGTTGTTCAAGGGTTTCCCCTGATTAAAAAGTAAAAACACTGCGCACACACATACACACACACATGTGCAAGCACACATGCACACAAGAATGCAAGTTTTTAAAAAAACAGTGAAAACTGAATAAGGTCTGCAATTTTAGTTAGTAGTAATGCACCAAAGTCAATTTTCTGGTTTTGACATTACACTATAGCTCTATAATATGTTTTTGGTTCACAAACTAGCTCTCAGAAACACAGGGCAAGAAGGGACCAAAGAAAGAAGGAGACCCCTCCAGATTGGTAGGTGGCAGGTTTAATGAACCAGGGAAATTACTTAGGAGGCTTGTTTTGGGCAGCTGCAAGACTGTTCTCCTTGGGACGGCTCCCACTGTGGGGACAGTAGGCAGAGTGTACATTCCAAGGACAGGGGAGGAAGGGAGGAGTCTCTGAATGCCCAGATCCAACTCGTGGGTCAACCACTGGTCACATCCTATCACATCTCATCACCTCGTCCAACAGATGTCACCACTGGAGGGAAATGAATGATGGGTACCTGAGACTTTCTTCTAGGTACCTCCTATGAGTCCATAATTACTTCAAATTTTAAAACAAAAACATAAAACTTGTAAGTGGATTTCTTCACATTTTCAAAATAAACATGATACTCTATATTGTATTTCAGGTTACTCTCCAGAACAGAACCACTTATGATTTCCTAAATATGCCTAGTGTTCACTAAGACATTTTGCCTTGACCTTTCAATGCTTTTCTCCCTCGTTTGACGTGTCACTTACTCTTTCAAGATGTACCTTAAATGTCGCTGCTATCTTCAAGCATTGCTTGATCCCCCATCAGCTAAATACAGTCTCTCCCACCCATAAAATCTTGTCCCATCTCCCTTTTGACACTTGCAGTATAGATTATTCAGTTTGAGGAGTAATTTTCAGCGCCCACTAAATTGTGAACTCTTAGAGGGCAGATTTTGTGTCTCACTTATCTTTTAATGCCCCAAGACTCTAGTAAGTGCTTTGCTCAGTATTTATTAAAGTGATATGAAGAATTCCGCTTTCAATAGGTAAGTGAAAGTGGACGTCAGTTGTAATCAACTAATAAACAAAACATTTTAAACACCAAGGAGCAAAAAACATGGCTTTTAACCTCGTGTAACTTTGAATGTCTTAGATATCTTTTCTTTGAATACTTTTTGTTAGAAATGGCAGAAAGTGAAAATGTTCAGGTACAGTTGATACATGCTCAGGAATTAAACTTGAATTTGCCTATGCAACATTCAGGCAAACTCTATGGTATAAATTGCATAGAAGTTCCACACCAATTAAAAAGAAATGCCGGGGGGACCATCAATATGCTGGAGGAGTAAGACGTGGAGATCACCTTCCGCCCCACAAATACATCAGAAATACATCTACACGTGGAACAACTCCTACAGAACACCTACTGAACGCTGGCAGAAGACCTCAGACTTCCCCAAAGGCAAGAAACTCCCCACGTACCTGGGTAGGGCAAAAGAAAAAAGAATAAACAGAGACAAAAGGATAGGGACGGGACCTGCACCAGTGGGAGGGAGCTCTGAAGGAGGAAAGGTTTCCACACAGTAGGGAGCCCCTTCACTGGTGGAGACGGGGGGAGGGTGGGAAGCTTTGGAGCCACGGAGGAGAGTGCAGCAACAGGGGTGCAGGGGGCAAAGCAGAGAGATTCTCACACAGAGGATCGGTGCCAACCAGCACTCACCAGCCTGGGAGGCTTGCCTGCTCACCTGCTAGGGTGGGTGGGGGGGTGGGAGCTGAGGCTCGGGCTTCGGAGGTCAGATCCCAGGGAGAGGACTGGGGTTGGCGGCGTAAACACAGCCTGAAGAGGGCTAATGCACCAGAGCTAGCCAGGAGGGAGTCTGGGAAAAAGTCTGGAGCTGCCGAAGAGGCAAGAAACAATTGTTTTAGGGTGCGCGAGGAGAGGGGATTCCTTTCTCGTCTGCCCACAGAAGGCAGAGCACCACCTAAATGAACTCCAGAGATGGGCGCGAGCCGCAGCTATCAGCTCAGACCCCAGAGACTGGCATGAAATGCTAAGGCTGCTGATTCTGCCACCAAGAAGCCTCTGTGCAAGCACAGGTCACTATCCACACCTCTCCTCCCAAGAGCCTGTGCAGCCCGCCACTGCCAGGGTCCCATGATCCAGGGACAACTTCCTTGGGAGAACACATAGCGGGCCTCAGTCTATTGCAACATCACGCCACCCTCTGCCTCCACAGGCTTGCCCCGCATTCCGTATCCCTCCCTCCCCCCGGCCTGAGTGAACAAGAGCCCCCTAATCAGCCGCTGCTATAACCTCCTCCTCTCTGGGTGGGGAACAGATGCCTGAGGGCGGCCTATATGCAGAAGTGGGGCCAAAACCAAAGCTGAACACAAGGATTTATGCAAAAAAAGAAGAGAAAGGGAAATCTCTCTCAGCAGCCTCAGGAGCAGTGCATTAAATCCATGCAATCAATTTGATAAACCCTGCATCTGTGGAATACATGAAAAGACAATGAATCATCGCAAAATTGAGCAAGTGAACTTTGGGAACAACTGTAGACTTGGGGTTTGCTGTCTGCAATTGATTTGTTTCTGACTTTCATGTTTACCTTAGTTTAGTTTTTAGCGCTTGTCATCACTGGTGGATTTGTTTATTGGTTTGGTTGCTCTCTTCTTTTTCATTATTATTTTGTTTTTATTTTAATAATTTTTACTTATTATTTATTTTTATATATTTTCTTTCTTTTTTTCACCCTTTTCTTCTGAGCCGTGTGGCTGACAGGGTCTTGGTGCTCCAGCCTGGTGTCAGGCCTGAGCCTCTGAGGTGGGAGAGCAGACTTCAGGACATTGGACCAACAGAGACCTCACAGCCCCACATAATATCAATGAGCCAGAGTTGTCCCAGAGATCTCTGTCTACACGCTAAAGCCCAGCTCCACCCAACAGCCAGCAAGCTCCAGTGCTGGCCACCCCATGCCAAACAACTAGCAAGACAGGAACACAACCCCACCCATTACAGAGAGGCTGCTTAAAATCATACTAAATTCACAGACACCCAAAACTCACCAATGGACATAGCCCTGCCCACCAGAAAGACAAGATCCAGCCTCATCCACCAGAACACAGGAACCAGTCCCTTCCACCAGGAAGCCTAAACAATCCACTGAACCAACCTCACCCACTGGGGGCAGACACCAAAAACAACAGGAACTACGAACCAGCAGCCTGCAAAAAGGAGACCCCAAACACAGTAAGTTAACAAAATGAGAAGACAGAGAAATATGCAGCAGATGAAGGAGCAAGGTAAAAACCCACCAGACCAAACAAATGAAGAGGAAATAGGCAGTCTACCCGAAAAAGAATTCAGAGTAATGATAGTAAAGATGATCGAAAATCTTGGAAATAGAATGGAGAAAATACAAGAAACGTTTAACAAGGACCTAGAAGAAATAAAGAGCAAACATGATGAAAAACACAATAAATGATATTGGAAATTCTCTAGAAGGAATCAACAGCAGAATAACTGAGGCAGAAGAACAGATAAGTGACCTGGAAGACAAAATAGTGTAAATAAATACAGCAGAGCAGAATAAAGAAAAAATAATGAAAAGAATTCAGGACAGTCTCAGAGACCTCTGGGACAACATGAAATGCACCAATATTCAAATTATAAGGGTCCCAGAAAAAGAAGAGAAAAAGAAAGGGTCTGAGAAAATATTTGAAGAGATTATAGTTGAAAACTTCCCTAATATGGGAAAGGAAATAGTCAAGTCCAGGAAGCACAGAGTCCCATACAGGATAAATCCAAGGAGAAACAGGCCAAGACACATATTAATCAAACTATCAAAAATTAAATTCAAAGAAAAAATATTAAAAGCAGCAAGAGAAAAGCAACAAATAATATACAAGGGCATCCCCATAAGGTTAACAGCTGATCTTTCAGCAGAAACTCTGCAAGGCAGAAGGGAGTGACAGGACATATTTAAACAGATGAAAGGGAAAAACCTACAACCAACCTTACTCTACCCAGCAAGGATCTCATTCAGATTCAACAGAGAAATTAAAACCGTTACAGACAAACAAAAGCTAAGAGAATTCAGCACCACCAAACCAGCTTTACAACAAATGCTAAAGGAACTTCTCTAGGAAGGAAAAACAAGAGAAGGAAAAGACCTACAATAACAAACCCAAAACAATTAAGAAAATGGTAATAGGAAAATACATTTCGATAACTACCTTAAATGTAAATGGATTAAATGCTCTAACCCAAAGACACAGACTGGCTGAATGGATACAAAAACAAGACCCGTATATATGCTGTCTACAAGAGACCCACTTCAGACCTAGAGACACATACAGACTGAAAGTGAGGGGATGGAAAAGGATATTCCATGCAAATGGAAATCAAAAGAAAGCTGGAGTAGCAATTCTCATGTCAGACAAAATCGATTTTAAAATAAAGAATGTTACAAGAGACAAAGAAGGACACTACATAATGATCAAGGGATCAATCCAAGAAGAAGATATAACAATTGTAAATATCTATGCACCCAACATAGGAGCACCTCAATCTATAAGGCAATTGTTAACAGCCATAAAAGGTACAATCGACAGTAACAAAATAATAGTAGGGGACTTTAACACACCGCTTCCACCAATGGACAGATCATCCAAAATGAAAATAAATAAGGAAATACAAGCTGTAAATGACACATTAAACAAGATGGACTTAACTGATATTTATAGGACATTCCATCCAAAAACAACAGAATACACTTTCTTCTCAAGTGCTCATGGAACATTCTCCAGGATAGATCATATCTTGGGTCACAAATAATGCCTTGGTAAATTTAAGAAAACTGAAACTGTATCAAGTATCTTTTCTAACCACAACGTTATGAGACTAGATATCAATTACAGAAAAAAAAACTGTAAAAAATACAAACCCATGGAGGCTAAACAATATGCTACTAAATAACCAAGAGATCACTGAAGAACTCAAAGAGGAAATCAAAAACTACCTAGAAACAAATGACAATGAAAACATGACAATGCAAAACCTATGGGATGCAGCAAAAGCAGTTCTAACAGGGAAGTTTATAGCTATATAATCCTACCTCAAGAAATAAGAAACATCTCAAATAAACAACCTAACCTTACACCTAAGGCAATTAGAGAAGGAAGAACAAAAAACCCTGAAGAAAGCAGAAGGAAAGAAATCATAAAGATCACATCAGAAATAAATGAAAAATAAATGAAGGAAACAGTAGCAAAGAGCAATAAAACTAAAAGCTGGCTCTTTGAGAAGATAAACAAAATTGATAAACCATTAGCCAGACTCATCAAAAAACAGGGAGAAGACTCAAATCAATAGAATTAGAAATGAAAAAGGAGAACTAACAACTGACACTACAGAAATAAAAAAGGATCATGACAGATTACTACAAGCAACTCTATGCCAATAAAATGGACAACCTGGAAGAAATGGACAAATGCTTAGAAAAACACAGCCTTCTGATACTGAAACAGGAAGAAATAGAAAATATAAACAGACCAAGCACAAGCACTGAAATTGAGAGTGTGATTAAATATCTTTCAACAAACAAAAGCCGGGACCACATGGCTTCACAGGCGAATTCTGTCAATCATTTACAGAAAAGCTAACACCTATCCTTCTCAAACTCTTCCTAAGTATAGCAGAGAGAGGAACACTCCCAAACTCATTTTATGAGGCCACGATCACCCTGATACCAAAACTAAAGATGTCACAAAAAAATAAAACTACAGGCCAATATCACTAACGAACATAGATGCAAAAATCGTCAACAAAATACTAGCAAATAGAATCCAACAACACATTAAAAGGATCATACACCATGTTCAAGTGGGGTTTATCCCAGGAGTGCAAGGATTCTTCAATATATGCAAATCAGTCAATGTGATACACCATATTAACAAACTGAAGGACAAAAATGCATATGATAATCTCAATAGGTGCAGAAAAAGCTTACAACAAAGTTCAATACCCGTTTATGATAAAAACTCTCCAGAAAGTGGGCACAGGGGGAAATTACCTCAACATAATAAAGGCCATATATGACAAACCCACAGCCAACATCATTCGCAATGGTGAAAAAGAAAGCATTTCCTCTAAGATCAGGAACAAGACAAGGTTGTCCACTTTCACCAGTGTTATTCAACATAGTTTTGGAAGTTTTCGCCACAGCAATCAGAGAAGAAAAAGAAATGAAAAGAATCCAAATAGGAAAAGAAGAAGTAAAGCTGTCACTGTTTGCAGATGACATGATACTATACAAAGAGAATCCTAAGGATGCTACCAGAAAACTACTAGAGCTAATCAATGAATTTGGTAGAGTTACAAGATACAAAATGAATACACAGAAATCTCTTGCATTCCTGTACACTAATGATGAAATATCTGAAAAAGAAATTAAGGAAACACTCCCATTTACCATTGCAAAAAAAAGAATGATACCTAAGAATAAACCTACCTAGTGAGACAAAAGACCTGTATACAGAAAACTATAAGACACTAATGAAAGAAATTAGAGATGACACAAACAGATGGAGAGATATACCACGTTCTTTGATTGGAAGAATCAACATTGTGAAAATGACTCTACTACTCAAAGCAATCTACAGATTCAATGCAATCCCTATCAAACTACCAATGGCATTTTTCATAGAACTAGAACAAAAAATTTCATCATTTTTATGGAAACACAAAAGACCCTGAATAGCCAAAGCAATCTTGAGAAAGAAAAACGGAGCTGGAGGAATCAGGCTCCCTGAGTTCAGACTATACTACAAAGCTACAGTAATCAAGACCATATGGTACTGGCACAAAAACAGAAATATAGATCAATGGAACAGGATAGAAAGCCCAGAGATAAACCCATGCACATATGGTTACCTTATCTTTGATAAAGGAGCCAAGAATACATAGTGGAGAAAAGACAGCCTCTTCAATAAGTGGTGCTGGGAAAACTGGACAGCTACACATAAAAGAATGGAATTAGAACACTCCCTAACACCACACACAAAAATAAACTCAAAATGGATTAAAGACCTAAATGTAAGGCCAGACATTATAAAACTCCTAGAGGAAAACATAGGCAAAACACTCTATGACATAAATCACTGCAAGATCCTTTTTGACCCACCTCCTAGAGAAATGGAAATAAAAACAAAAATAAACAAATAGGACCTAATGAAACTTCAAAGCTTTTGCACAGCAAAGGAAACCATAAACAAGACGAAAAGACAACCCTCAGAATGGGGGAAAATATTTCCAAATGAAGCAACTGACAAAGGATTAATCTCCAAAATTTACAAGCAGCTAATGCAGCCCAATATCAAAAAAACAAACAACCCAATCCAAAAATGGGCAGAAGATCTAAATAGACATTTCTCCAAAGAAGATATACAGGTTGCCAAGAAACACATGAAAGGATGCTCAACATCACTAATCATTAGAGAAATGCAAATGAAAACGACAATGAGATATCTCCTCACACTGGTCAGAATGGCCATCATCAAAAAATCTACAAACAATAAATGATGGAGAGGGTGTGGAGAAAAGTGAACCCTCTTGCACTGTTGGTGGGAATGTAAATTGATACAGCCACTATGGAGAACAGTATGCAGGTCCCTCAAAAAACTAAAAATAGAACTATGATATGACCCAGCAATCCCACTACTGGGCATATACCCTGAGAAAACCATAATTCAAGAAGAGTCATGTACAACAAGGTTCATTGCAGCTCTATTTCCAACAGCCAGGACATCAAAGCAACCTAAGTGTATACTGACAGATGAATAGATAAAGAAGATGTAGCACATATATACAATGTAATACTACTCAGCCATAAAAAGAAACGAAATTGAGTTATTTGTAGTGAGGTGGATGGACCTAGAATCTGTCATGCAGTGTGAAGTAAGTGAGAAAGATAAAAACCAAATACCATAGGCTAACGCATACATATGGAATGGAAAAAAAAAAAAAGGTTCTGATGAACCTAGAGGCAGGACAAGAATAAAGATACAGACGTAGAGAATGGACTTATGGACACAAAGGGGGATGGGTAAGCTGGGATGAAATGAGAAAGTAGCACTGACATATATACACTACCAAATGTAAAATAGCTAGTGGGAAGCAGCCGCATAGCACAGGGAGATCAGCTCGGTGCTTTGTGACCACCTAGACGGGTTGGATATGGAGGGTGGGAGGGAGAGGCAAGAGGGAGGAGATATTGCTATATATGTATACATATAACTGATTCACTTTGTTATACAGCAGAAACTAACATAACATTATAAAGCAATTAAGCTCCAATCAAGATGCTAAAAAAAAAAATAGAAATGCCAAAATAGGAAGGTCTCTAAAACTACACTTTGGTTTCACCCTCCCATAAATGAATTTCTTCTCAATATGCATATCTTTCTCTTAGTTTACTTCATCTTCTCATTATTTCTTTCAATAAAAAAAAAAGGACCAGCAAATCCCTCCCAAGTCACTGCGGTGTAGTTCCTATCACATAAAATCTGCGGTTACCTCAATCTGAGGTTTCTATGTCACTGCAAGGTAGTATTCCAATTGTGAGGCTCAAATAATTATTTGTCCAGCACTCAGTTTGACACAGCATTATTATTTCAGCACCTCTTTTGATGAAAATATATGGAAGCAAATAGACAATAATATAACAACATGAGAGGAAGCTCAATTTTAAAAAAATTTATGCATACCTGTTTACTTCATGTGACTCTCTGCATAGAGTTTCCAAATTTGCAAAATCAACTTGTTTTAATCCACTAATTACGGGAGGTTTTATTCAGACAATGTCTTCTACTTTTAGCTACTTCATTATTTGAGGTGATTAAGCCACTGACATTCTGTAATGAATTCACATTCAATGGAGCATTTTGAGGGCCTCTTAAATGACATACTATGCCAGACACTCAATGGACTTTTTTGATTTTCTAGTCTCTGTGATGAATCTCAATGTAGTAAATATTCCTTCCAACCCCAGTCGGTGTCTCCTTATTAGTAAAAAGGTTTTAAAGGATAAACTGGAGTTGGTGACATCATCTATGGCTTGTACAGCTCACGAGTCCCATATAAGAATCAACCCAGGATCTTGCCTAAGTAGCCCAAGAGCTGATGAAACTGAATTGACTGAAAATTACTTCTTTAGTAATTACTTTTTCTCCAACATTTATCAATTGATAATGTATTAAAGGGCAGCTTATATTTTGCTTACCTACAGTTGATCGTCAGCTGAGGTCATGCCATTAATTACGGAACTTTTAAATAAACTCCTCAGGGGATATATGTATGCATATAGATGATTCACTGTGCTATACAGCAGAAACTAACACAACATTGTAAAGCAATTATACACCAATAAAGATATAAAATAAATAAATAAACTCCTCAAACAATACAACCTCTTTGCCTCCTCCACTGAAAAAGTTCTTCCAAAATTTGCAATGTCAAAGAGAAGGATATGTTTATCAAGAAAAGTGCCCTGCAAATATGTTTTAATAATTATCTTTAGCTCACAGCCATGGTAACTCTGTCCAATATAATCTAGAAAGAGCCTGACACAGCTTTTAAATTGGATGAATGATTCTAAAGAAACCAAAGTTTTGGCACCGCATAACTTCAGAAAAGCATTAGGAAATCCATTTATTTTAGCTCTGTGAGCTCATAAGGAGATAAACTTATGTTAGTTTCAATTGCAGAGACTGAGGTTTCCTCTCGAAAAGATTTCTTCAGCTATAACCAGGAGTTAGACGTAAAAATCTAGTTTCCCAGAGATCCCTCACCAGGTATAGAGTAGAGAATATTTATAATCCAGAGATTTAGGGGAAAATAATACAGTTTGGTATGATCTGTGAAAGGTACTAGTGGAAGTGTAATCAATCTAATGTATAAACACTTTAATTGTATATCCCCAAAAAACAAGAATTTGATGATTTCAAGGTCAAGAAACATTCTAGGTACAGAGCATATTAATTCAGGTTTGTCTTGAGAAAGTGAATATAAACCTTGAGAATTAAATTAAAGTTTTTGAGGAGGCAAAGATATTAAAACCATTAGGGTTTTGGTATTATTGCTTCTACTTCGTGTGTATTTGTACTTTCTATAACCAAAGAAATGTAACACTGAGCCCCTGCCCTCAGAGAGCTATCTAGATGGAGCAAATTCCAAGATTTATTCACAGTAAATATTGACTACATCGAAGAAAAGTACTAAGGGAGAAATTAGAACATTAGCTGAAACCTAGAAGAATGTGTAAAATTTGTATCTCTGCTAATAAAATAAAATTTGCACTGATGTAGAAGAGAAGAGAGAAGGGAGAAACATGAGCAAATGCAGTGCCCAGGTTACCTAAACCTAAAGATTTTTTATTATAAAATTAGGTAAGAATTATTCCAGGCATGGGCTTCCCTGGTGGCGCAGTGGTTGAGAGTCCGCCTGCCGATGCAGGGGACATGGGTTCGTGCCCCGGTCCAGGAGGATCCCACATGCCACGGAGCGGCTAGGCCCGTGAGCCATGGCCACTGAGCTGCATGTCCAGAGCCTGTGCTCCGCAACGGGAGAGGCCACAACAGTGAGAGGCCCGCATACCAAAAAAAAACCAAAGAATTATTCCAGGCAGATAAATTCTAAAATTAATATAAAGCTAATAAGTGTGAGAGATCTTCAGTAGAATATGCAAAAAAAATTGAATAGCATACCAATTAAGTAATAAATCAATGGGAGAAAGACTAGACTTAGTGAGTTAAAAAACTACTGGAGAAAGATTAGACTTAGTGAGTTAAGAAACTATTATATGCGTTCATCTGTGTTGGGTGAGTGGTTTGGCTAAATACGACAGGTTTGTGAAGCATTAGTAGAAAGGTTACTTGAGTTCTTGAGTGTTGAAGATATTTCAAAAATAAGAAGAACAGATAACCATGAATTGCTTTGGAGATTGTCTCCATAGAGAATGGAAGAGTACGAAAAAAAAGAAATAACAGAATAGTAGAATGTCAGAGAATACTGTAAAGAAATCTATGGAAGGGGGCACTTTTATCATTAAGCTCCACTGGGCATTCTTAAAATCATGATCATTACTTGGAATAACTTCTTTGATGAATGAATGTAATGAATAAACCTCCAAATCTCAGTGGCTTTACATAACAGAAGCTTATTCCTTTGCTCTCAGGAAGTCCAAAACAGGTATTCCTTGATTGATGGACAGCCTTCCAAGGGTCATGCTCCGGACACTTTTATCTTATGGCTCCTTTCTCTTCTTGGACTTCAGAGTCATGTGCATTTGGCAACGAATGGGGAAGAAGAATGAACTGTATGTTGGAGTTTTTATGGGTCAAGCCTGGAAATGGTGGGCATCACTTTTCTTCACATTCTATTGGCTAGAACTCAGTCACATGGGCTTATTAATTGCAAGTCTATTTAGGAAATGTAATCTACGGGCTCAGGAAGAGGAGGAATCTGGTTTGGTGAGCAGCTAGATAATCTTTGCCACACTTGGTTCTGGGGATATATCTGATTAATAATGATAAAAATAAAGAGATAGGAGTCAGAAAAAATTTCAACATTCGTTATGTTATGCATAGGGATGTGGAATTGAATAATTCTTTTTTTCATCTTTCAACAAAATGCTTATGTTCTAGCTATAATCCTACCACTGACTAATGAAGTTCAGCAAATCACATTTCCCTCATTAGTAGTTACAGTAATACTGCACGTAAAGTAAATATTTAGTTCAAATTTTTAACATATTTATATATTTAACAGAAATACAAGTTAAGGGAACTAATGTATCATTCACTCATTCTTTGTGGCAAAACAGACAAAACAAGGAGGAAAGCTAGCAGCACTACAGAGGTTTTCACATCTTTGGATGGGTGGAGTTGAGAATAACCAACAAAACAGCTGATCCAGGGGAATCAAGCTTCAGCTAAGGTGAGCAAACACCACTCCCAGTTGTCCTAACAATGAGGTCACCACGCATTGTCATAACAGTCTTGCAATGTGATAAATCACATGCAGGTAAAGCAAATACTCACTTGAATCAGAGATTCAAGGGTCTTGGAGGAAATCTGAAGAGACGTCTCTTAAGAAGGGGTAAGATAATGACAGGAAAGAATTTGAATTAAAAAGGATTAAAATTGAGTATGCGTGCTCTCAGCTGCTGAGTCCTCACTATATTTATTGTTTATCCCATCAATTTGCTTAAAAGTCATATCAAAATGTCAAGAATTTGCAAGCTAACACTATCTTACCATCACCCTTCCACTCTTTGTTCAGGAAGAAGGAGCTGGCATGGGAAATGATGGGTCTCATTGACCAGCATAACTGGTTGGGAATTAGAGCAACTGTAACAGCCTGTGGCTTAGATCAGTGGTTTTCCAGCTTGTCTATACAGTGAAAAATAGAAAAAAATTTTAATGATTATGCCCGATTCCCGTCTCTACTGAGTTTGGTTTTCTTGATTTAAAAATCTAGATTTTTTTTAATACAAACAGCTCATACAACTCAATAACAACAACAAAAAAACCCCAAACAACCCAATCAAAAAAAGTGCAGAAAACCTAAATAGACATTTCTCCAAAGAAGACATACAGATGGCCAAGAGGCACATGAAAAAATGCTCAACATCATTAATTATTAGAGAAATGCAAATCAAAACTACAATGAGGTATCACCTCACACCAGTCAGAATAGCCATCATTAAAAAGTCTACAGATAACAAATGCTACAGAGGGTGTGGAGAAAAGGGAACCCTCTTACACTGTTGGTAGGAATGTAAACTGGTGCAGTCACTATGAAGAATAGTATGGAGGTCCCTTGAAAAACTAAAAATAGAGTTGCCATACGATCCAGCAATCCCACTCCTGGGCATGTATCTGGAGAAAACCATAATTCGAAAAGGTACATGTACCCCAATGTTCATAGCGGCACTGCTTACAGTAGCCAAGATATGGAAGCAACCTAAACATCCATCGACTGAAGAATGGATAAAGAAGATGTGGTACATATATACAGTGGAATATTACTCAGCCATAAAAAATGAAATAATGCCCTTTGCAGCTACATGAATGGACCTAGAGATTATCATACTAAGTGAAGTAAGTCAGAAAGACAAGTATCATATGACATCACTTATATGTGGAGTCTACAATATGACACAAATGAACCTATCTATGCAACAGAAACAGACTCACAGACACAGAGAACAAATTTGTGGTTGCCACAGTCACATGGGGAGGAACAGATTCAGAGTTTGGGATTAGCAGATGCAAACTATTATATTTAGAATAAATCAACAACAAGGTCCTACTGTATAGCACAAGGAACTATATTCAATATCCTGTAATAAACCATAATGGAAAAATTTTAAAATAGAGAAAAATCTAGATTTTTTTTAAAGCTCCCTAGGTGATTCTCATCTGCAGCCAAGGCTGAGAACCACTGATTTAGATTTTTCTCTTTGCTCTCTTCCTACTGTGCAGGGAGTTGGACTCTCCCTGTGAGAAGAGTGAGAGTCTAGGGGGAGTAGAAATGAGTCAACACTGATTATTACTTATGAGCTGGATTTTAGTATGTTCATTGAATACACTCATTCGTGTTTATGATGTGTGAGGCACTGTTCTAGAGTCTTGGAACACAGAGTGAACAAAACAAAGAAAGATCCCTTCTCTTGTGAAGCTTACATTATCCAGGAGAGAACAATAAACAGTGAATACAATAAACAAATAAATCCCATTGTATAGTAAAAGGTGATAAAGTGCTATATAAAAAAAGAAAAAGTAGAGCAAGGGAAGGGGGATTGAGAACACTGGGAGAGGTGAAAGAATTACAACTTTAAATAAGGTCATCTGGGAGAACTTTCACCTGAACTTTGCTAGCACTTTCATGTATTGTTTCTTTCCATTTTTTCTCACAGTCTTGAGGTATCATGATGTACATGATGCTCAAAGAGGTAAAGCAAGCTGCTTAAAATCACGCAGTAACTAGGTAGGTTTTAGAGTCATGAATAAAACTCAGGTTTCTGTGAGCCCAAAGCCAGTGCTCTCTCATGCACTTCACAGGATCCCTTCTTATGCTGCAGTCATATTTTTATTTATCAAATTAATGCATCTGGGTTGTGTTTCCTCCACTTATGCATCATATACTTCTTCCTGGCTTGTCAATCAGAACTAATGTTCCCAGGAGGTCGTCAGCATGTAATATAAGCCTGTTGCCCCTGGACAATGATACCACATTCCAAAAGGATATGTACGATTTTTCTCCCTCTCTGAGTTAGTCTAGATACGTGCTGTTTGTAACAACTGTCAAAAGTTAAAAGCACAATTTGCTGATGTTTAATGGCTGTCCTCTCACTGTAACCTCATGTGACTGAAGAGAGGCCTTACTTCCTAACACCATCACCTTGGGAGTTAGAATTTCAATGTGAATTTTGGGTGGGGGCAAATATACAGTCCACAGCAGAGGTGAATACAACACTTCTTGAAATCATCACTTGAAACAAGTCATGATGCTTCCATTCATAACTATGAGATGGATATAAAACACAGATGTGTGTGTGTGTGTGTGTGTTTAAAATTGTATTTTTCCTGTGCACTATTTTGACTCTACCATGATACGGGACACTAAACTTAATAGCTGTATGTGAAATATCTGGCCTTAAAGCTTTTTTGTCCATTTCCTACTATCTTCATTAAATAACTGATTTTATCAAAAAGACTTCCTTGAGAGCTAAACAATCTTTGTTCCAAGGTAATAGTTTAGACATTCAAAAGGAATATCCTTTGTGCTGTGCTTAGCGTATCTAAAAATAATAATTAAGGAAACCAGTATGGGAACTGTGAATAGTCATCTTTTTCTGTCTTTAAAATATATCTTTGGTATGTTTGTTCTCAAAATTCTTGTCCAAGCCTTTATCTTCCATCACCAAGAAACCTACATAGGTCCCTCCGGATTTTCACTGTTGCTCATAGAATAAAACCCAGAACCCTGTTTGGCCCACAAGGCCTTGAGGGTCCAGCTCCTAACTACCGCTACACTATCATCTCAGAGCACGTCCTGCCTTGATCACTACACCCCTTCTTTCTTTTCCTTGAATATACCCAGCCCTTCCCCACCCACAGACTTTGAATGTGTTCCCTCTTCTGCCAGGCTTTCTCCTCACTGGTTCACTGTCATCATTAAGGATTCACCTCAAATGTCCTGCCATTTGTAGACGTGTGTGTATTTATTAATCTAATATAACATCCACAATCCTATCTCTATTACATTATTCTGTTGTTTTCAATCTCCCACTTAAGAACCTCTTCTAACCTTGTTTATTTGTTTACTTGGTTATTTTCTGCCTCATCCACTAGAAAATAGGCTCCCTGAGCACACAGACTTGTATGCACAGACATCTACACCCACAGCATAGAACCCTGTCTTCAATCAATACTTGTCAAACAAACAAAATTGATGAGTAAATATCTGGATAGTATGTGACAGACATTAAGACCTGATGCATTTGATCCACAATGTGTATAAAAGAAAGAGAAAAAGTGAGAAAAAATACGTATGTCTCTGTGTAGGGGTACCGTGTGTATTCTGTGCAATCTGTAAGAATGAGTCGTTTAGTCTCACATAGGAAGCACAGATACGTAATTCTGGATGATGAATTACTACAGTTGTATCACTACTTCATTAACTCTGTAGTTCCTATCAGTTGTACAATGATTTTATGTTTTTTATATAAAAACTACCTTTATGTGGTTTGGGGGATAGCTTAGATTAACTCTGGGGAGAGTTATTGGTATATAGACACATCTCCACTTGTCCGTTGTGATCCAGTACTAAAAAGTGTGAGGCCACTGATGGCTTCTAACAAATGCCAGAGACTGATGAAATGTAGTAACAAAGCCATTAAACATGCAAAAGAGAAAAGACATTTGACAGTTTTATGCTACTTACAGTTGGAGAATTCAGATTTAAGACATCTAACTATGGAATGCTACATTAAATGACACTGCTTTAGGTGGGCTGAAAAGAAATAGGGGAAGGAAAAAAACGATTTTGTTTTGCTAAAGTTGGCTTCTGACGCAAAAATAGTCAACAAGACAAATTTGACATTTAAGGGAACATTGTTTTGTCACAGAAGGGTTCCCAGAAGGGCAATATAACATTGCAGAGGCGACATTCACCTGCCCAGCAAGGGTGCAGATTTACCTTAACAAAATAATGACATGAGGGAAAATTAAGAAAGCACATTGCTTGGTTGAATGATATAGAGGGAAATTGTTCATTTAAAAATCCTGCAAACAGATGTATACTATTATATATATTGATAGAGTGGATAAACAACAAGATCCTACTGAATAGCACAAAGTGAATCACTTTGCTGCACAGCAGAAATTAATGCAACATTGTACATCAACTATACTTCAATTTAAAACATTTTTTTAGCGGCTTCCCTGGTGGCGCAGTGGTTGGGAGTCTGCCTGCCGATGCAGGGGACGCGGGTTCATGCATCGGTCCAGGAGAATCCCGTGCGCCGTGGAGCGGCTGGGCCCGTGAGCCATGGCCGCTGGGCCTGCGCCTCCGGAGCCTGTGCTCCGCGGCGGGAGGTGCCACGGCAGTGAGAGGCCCGCGTACCGCAAAAAAAAAAGGAAAAAAACATTTTTTAAAATCCTGCAAACAGATTTTGATGTGTGGTTGCAGATCTCAGGAATGTTTTGATCAGTCAAATACACCAGGAACATATGAGGACACAAACTGGAGATATCGAGACATACTTTCTACATTTACATCCGCTCCATCTCAAGCACTCCTTATATCTGGAGTCCTTAGTGACCAAGCTGAATGAAATCCTCTGGCATGAGAAGGTTTTCTTTTAAAATTATATTATCCTTATTTTCTCCTGTTCTCAGCTAAGGTACTAATATTATTCAATTGTTTCAAAGATATATTGCTTGCAGTTTGCAGACAGTATCGGGTATCGCCTCTGGTTAAGCCTTTATGAAAAAGCTGATTTGTCTGTAAAAGAGAAAACCTGTGTAGCAGGACAACAAAAGACTTTCACACCACATTCTTAAATCTGAATGAACCTGCTGGCTTAATAAGGACACTACAACAAAAATTAGCATTTTGCTCAAGCTCTCCTTTCAACAGGGCCCCAAGCTACGTAATTCACTTCCTCTCATTCATTACTATTCTCAGATAAAAAGAAAGGGAAAAGAAACTCTAACGTACATGTTAATATTCGAGTTTTGTGAAAGAAAATGTAACGTTCTCTGGATGAATGATGATGAGAGTTTCCACATGGAAATCTCTTGAAGAGCGATGCCAGTGAGAAACTTAGGCAGCAAGACTTTGATTTCTTTAAGGAAAAAAAAAAAAGGCATCCAGACAAATATTCCATTCTTAAATTATTACAAATATTGGTATTACTTCAACTTTGCAAACGTCTAAATCATCATTTCCAGACTTAGGTAATACAGAATCAGGTGTACGGTCAGCTAAAAGAGAAGTAAATATGTTTCTCAAAATATCCCTGAGTAAATACTAGAAAGTTATATTTAGATTATTTTAAAATCTTATTCAGTACTTCCTGAATCTTATGAAATACTGATTACTGATCATACTTTCAAGACTACAGGAAAATTGTGCCATCACCCCATCTCCATCCTTTTTGAGAAACATTTTCTAGCTGCAGCCATTCCTGTATTCAGAATGGCTCATTTTGTCAGCTAAATGATTCTAACAGCCTCCTTTACATTACAGTGCTACTAAATAACCATGGCTTGATATGTTACCCAGAGAAATGGTTCACTTAAACAAAGGGATATGAGAGAAAGTTTAATCCAAAGAAATAATTCTCAAATGGTAAAATATTAGGTATTTTTGCCAGGGCACACATATAGAAACACAGCCCTCTACAACTAACATCTGTTTTGCCCTTGCCCGCGTGTGGCCCATTTCTCTGAGACTGTGGTCCTCCAATTTTAGCACACAGCCCAAGCACCTGGAGGACTTCTCAAAACACAGATAGCTTAGTGTCACCTCCAGAGCTTCTGATTCAATGGGTATGAGATGGGGCCAAATATTGTATTTCTAGTTATCTCCAAGGCTGCTGGTCGGTGGGCACACTTTGAGAACCACTGATCTAAGTTACCGATCTTCATGCTTGTCTGAAATCACCTAAGGAACTTTATTAGTTTTTTAATCCTTTTTTATTGAAGTATAGTTGATTTACAGTGTCATGTTAGTTTCACGTGTACAGCACAGTGATTCAGTTATACATACATATATATTCTTTTTCAGATTCTTTTCCCTTTTAAGTTATTACAGAATATTGAGTATAGCTCCCTGTGCTATAAGGTGGGTCCTTGTTAGGTATCTATATTATATATAGTAGTGTGTATATGTCAATCCCATTTTCCTAACTTATCCCTCCCTCCCTTCTCCTTTGGTAAGCTAAGTCTGCTTTCCGTGTCTGTGGGTCTCTCTCTGCTCTGTAAATAAGTTCTAAAAATACAGATGCCACCCACAGAGATCCTGATGTCACAGGCCTGCCCTGTGACCTAGAATCAAACAGCCTTTTTAAAAGATCCCTAGGTAATTCTATTGTGCAGCAAAGCTTTCAATCCACTACTCCAAGTACTTTAATGAGAATAACGCTAACATATAATCAGACAATACTGCTCCTATACTCCCAACCTTAATCTAACAACATTCAGTGTATGCTCATTCAACACCAATTGTGTGGGCTAGGTGCTGCAGGTGTCCTGGTCTGCAGTGTCCTATGGGACCTGACCTCTGGAAATCTTTCTGACATCACACCTAAACACCTTCTGCCCCACCCGCTGGCAGTCATTTGGCTCCAGGGACAAAGGTCTCCTTGTTGCCCCTTCAGTACCTCAATGTGCTCCCAGCTCAGGGCCTTTGGACTCACCATCCCTCTTCCAGGAAGACTCTGCCCCTTCCTCTAGTTCTCAGCTCATCGTCACTTCAAAGGGGACTTCTAACACCTCTATCTAAAAGAGCCCTGCCTTCCCTCAAGTCCACTTCCTTTGTCCCCTTACCCTTCTTTATTTGTATTCATAGCACTTAGCACTACTCAAGTGAATAAACATTTATTTACTTATTGTCTGCCTCATTCCACTGAACAGAAAGAAGTAGAATCTATATTTTGTTTACTGCTACATTCCCAGTGCCTAGAGATGTGGTTGGCCTACAACAGACACTAAATAAATATTATTGAATAGACGGGGATGTCGTGATAACAAGATGAGCATGACAACAAGAATGGGATTCATGGATTTCAAAACCAAATGGGCACTGAACAATATAAGAACAGTCCACATGGCTAGGAGCACACAAAGGAAGGGCAGGAAACTCAGCCTGAAGTGGTCAGAGAAAACTTCCCAGAGGAAATGATTTCTAAACTGAAAACTGAAAATGAGTAGGCACCTTCCAGAAGGGTGGCAGAAAGTGCACAGAGTATGACACATTGATGAACTGAAAGAAGCTTAATAGATAATTCATCATGGGTCTACTAAATTTCCACCAGGAACAAAATGCAGTAATTGAGCTATAGAATGTACAAAGGTGACTCAGATTGAAATCTGAGAGCATGAAATCCTGGAAGGCAGGAATCAGACTGATGGATTTTAAACATCTTTGTCCACCCTACTATTACTACTCTGCACACATACTAGGCTCTCTGCTAGCACCTGGATGAATAAGTATGAATGAAGGAATTGCAACTCATGAGGGTTCAGGGATCTCACTGACATTTCCACAGTGCCTTGGACACAGAAGGGTCTCAAAAAACTTTTTTGATCAATGATCTCCCTAGATGAATGATGTTCACCATACTTTACCCAAATTCCAAACTATATGACTCATCCTACATGAATATTAATTAGATGTTATTACTGTTGTATCCCTCAAAAGGAAACAATAATTATTTCATTCCATTAAATTTCTCTACAAGCTACCAGGATATGTGACTATGTTTCCAGCTTTGATTTTCTGCTAAATTTTCTTTATGAAAACGAATTCAGTAAATTATTTGGTGCAAGTTGTTTCTTTGTACTAACCAAAAGACACACAATTTTTTTTTAAACCTGTCAACCTCACAGAATAGTACATCCAGGTTTTCGTAATGTTCTTATCCTATTTTTAATCTTGAGATACCTGACAAGTTGTTATATTCTTTTACTGTGACAAAACTTAAAAATGACACTACAGAGAAAAACCACACTGAATACTTGTCTGGTTTTAAAAGTAATTAACTGATATTTAATACACATTAACTCTTTCAACTCCAAGCATCCTCTGTTAGGATCCTGAAGGTATGAGAAACATGATTCAGGCAAAAGGAACAATATCTAATAAACCCATTACAATTTTGGTCGGCAGACTCTCAAGTGCTCCCCAGTGATCCCCACCTCCTGAATCCTCTCTCTTGGGTAATTCCCTCACCTTGACTGTGGGCTAGGCCTATCAATTCACTCTAACAAATGAAACATGCAAAAGTGATGAAATGTTACTTCCAAGAAGAGGTTACAAAAAGACTGTGACTTTCATCTTGGGCACAATCTTGCTCTATCACTCTTTGGAGTCACCAGTTGCCCTGTAGTAGAGACACTCAGGTAGCCTATGTAGAGGCCCACAGGGTGAGCCTGGTGGTAAAGGCCGCCAGGGCCCACAGGAGTGAGCTAGGAAGAAATATTCCAAGGGAGACCTGGAGCAGCTCTGTGAGTGTGGAGGAGAATTCTATAGCTCCTGCAGAGCACCGAGACAGCTTCAGTCCCGGCTAACAACTTGACTGGAACCTCACGTGACATCCTGAACCAGAGGGTCCTAGTCAAACCCCAGATAGATTCCTAATCCCTGGACTCCGGGGGATAACAAATAGTTGATGCTTTCAGCTGCTATGTTTTAGAGTAATTAGTAACTAGTTCAATAATGAACTCTAAGAAAGATGCTGTTATTTGATTTCTACCCTCATGTGGTTGCCTCCCAGGCTCCTTCCTCTCAGAACTAAGATAGCATCATGGTTAAGAGGACTGACTCTGAAGCCCAACAGCTGAGTGTGAATCATGGTTCTGACTCTTAAAGTAATAACATGTGATAATAGCATCTACCCCATGAGCCATGGTAGTAATTAAATAAGATGATAAATTAAAGTTCCTCATTGATACTGAATGTTCTGTGATTGTAGCTGCTTTTATTACCCATTCTTTACCTACCTCCCTACATTTACATTCTCCATGTCAGTTCTTTTCTCCTCTTCGTTTTATATCCATTTATTTCATTTTCCCTCACCTTTAAGCATCCTTTTAAGACATATGTATTGAACTCCAACTATTTGCTCTTTTATAGACTATATTATATAGACAATAGGTGAATGAAGAGATGGAGCCCAGCCCTTTTACAGCTTATAATTCTCTCCCTTCCTTCTATTATTTTCTGCCACTCTTCCTCACCACCACGGCATCCTGTATTTTTTTTTTTTTTTTTTTGCGGTATGTGGGCCTCTCACTGCTGTGGCCTCTCCCGTTGCGGAGCACAGGCTCCGGACGCGCAGGCTCCAGATGCGCAGGCTCCGGATGCGCAGGATCAACGGCCATGGCTCACGGGCCATGGCTCACGGGCCCAGCCGCTCCGCGGCATGTGGGATCCTCCCAGACCGGGGCACGAACCCGTGTCCCCTGCATCGGCAGTCGGACTCTCAACCACTGCGCCACCAGGGAAGCCCCATCCTGTATTTTTGAAGTTACCTGGCCTTGGTTATTTTATCATTAGAAAGATTTATTGGGCATTGAAATAGTCTGTAGCCAACAGACCTGTCCATCTTCCTCATGTAAAGGTTTCTGGCATTGGCTTAAGCTCTTTAAGATCACTGAGTCTCAGATAAAATCCATTAATATAACTAAACCAGTTATATATTTTTTAAATCTTTAAAGAAATATTTTATAACTGACTTGAAATATACCCATTTGAAAACTCTGTTTACTTTCTTGACTTCAGAAGTCCTTACGGTTACATTTGGAAACATAAATCCTATCCTATTAATAACCCCTACATTTCTTTATAGATTTATATCCTTTTTAGCAACTAGCTAAACTTAAAATATATTCTTTTTCACAGAAAATTTAAGCAATTTCAGTAAAGTGAAATGAGCTCCTAAGAATTGCTCAGGGATTCTTCTGCACAAAGTTGAAAAATATTGCAAACTTCAAGCACAGTGAAAGGTGGCATGGCTGAGTGCTTAAGAGTACCAATCCTGGGAGCCACACTGCTTGGAATCAAATTCTATTCTTGCTTCTTAATTTATTTCACCTCTCGTGCCTGTGTTTCCTCACCTGTGAAATACAAACAACAAGGGTTTCTGCCCAGTAGAGTTTTTATAAAAATTACATAAGCTAATATCTCTAAATTGCTTAGAAACTAATACATAGTATATGCCATATGTGTTGATTAAATAAGAATAAAATAAAGAGGTTGAGTGCTCTCTGAGATGGATATTTTTCTTTAAAAAACCAAACCATAAAAGAGAAAGGAAAACTTAATAATCATAAGTGTTCCATCTCAGAGTCCAATAAAAAATAACTAATCTGTTCTCAAACACAGCATACTCTTCCAAGAATATCTACATCCAGGAGAAACATAGTGGGCACTCTAGGACTGTCCAGAAGACAACAATGGTTGAAACAAGTGGACATTTGAATGATGATGTGAATAACCTGGAATCAAACCTATGTTCTAACCATATTAATCTACATATAAGTAGAATTTGGAAGTTTTATAAAAGCAAACTTCACTTAATTCAGAATTTCTGGTTAGTAATCCAGTATCAGTTGAGCTGAAAATTTTTGTGTGCATTTATTATTTGGCATATATTGAGGACAATTTCTTGGAAGACCAATATGAATGTTGCTGGCATTAGGAAGTTTACTCTAGAGAAGATCAAGTATCCATAAAAAACAGATTGTGTTGTATGCTCTAATGAAGACACATAGCAGATATAGTGATAATGTAGTAAAAAGTGGAGGATAATATGGATAATAAATATAACATTCTCAGAAGACTTAAAAACACAAAGACAGGAAAAGACCTACAATAACAAACCCAAAACAATTAAGAAAATGGGAACAGGAACATACATATCGATAATTACCTTAAATGTAAATGGAATAAATGCTCCAACCAAAAGACACAGACTGGCTGAATGGATACAAAACCAAGACCCGTATATATGCTGTCTACAAGAGACTGACTTCAGACCTAGAGAAACATACAGACTGAAAGTGAGGGGATGGAAAAAGATATTCCATGCAAATGGAAATCAGAAGAAAGCTGGAATAGCAATTCTCATATCAGACAAGTGACAAAGACAAAGAAGGACACTATATAATGATCAAGGGATTGATCCAAGAAGAAGATATAACAATTGTAAATATTTATGCACCCAACATAGGAGCACCTCAATACATAAAGCAAATACTAACAGCCATAAAGGGGGAAATCGACAGTAACACAATCATAGTAGGGGAATTTAACACACCACTTTCACCAATGGACAGATCATCCAAAAAGAAAATAAATAAGGAAACACAAGCTTTAAATGATACATTAAACAAGATGGACTTAATTGACATTTATAGGACATTCCATCCAAAAACAACAGAATACACATTTTTCTCAAGTGCTCATGGAACATTCTCCAGGATAGATCATATCTTGGGTCACAAATCTAGCCTTGGTAAATTTAAGAAAATTGAAATTGTATCAAGTATCTTTTCCGGCCACAATGCTATGAGACTAGATATCAATTACAGGAAAAGATCTGTAAAAAATACAAACACATGGAGGCTAAACAATACACTACTTAATAACAAAGTGATCACTGAAGAAATCAAAGAGGAAATTTAAAAATACCTAGAAACAAATGGCAATGGAGACACGATGACCCAAAACCTATGGGATGCAGCAAAAGCAGTTGTAAGAGGGAAGTTTATAGCAATACAATCCCACCTTAAGAAACAGGAAACATTTCAAATAAACAACCTAACCTTGCACCTAACGCAATTAGAGAAAGAAGAACAAAAAAAACCCCAAAGTTAGCAGAAGGAAAGAAATCATAAAGATCAGATCAGAAATAAATGAAAAAGAAATGAAGGAAATTATAGTAAAGATCAATAAAACTAAAAGCTGGTTCTTTGAGAAGATAAACTTGATAAACCATTAGCCAGACCCATCAAGAAAAAAAGGGAGAAGACTCAAATCAATAGAATTAGAAATGAAAAAGGAGAAGTAACAACTGACACTGCAGAAATACAAAAGATCATGAGAGATTACTACAAGCAACTCTATGCCAATAAAATGGACAACCTGGAAGAAATGGACAAATTCTTAGAAATATACAACATGCCGAGACTGAACCAGGAAGAAAGAGAAAATATGAACAGACCAATCACAAGCACTGAAATTGATACTGTGATTAAAAATCTTCCAACAAACAAAAGCCCAGGACCAGATGGCTTCACAGGTGAATTCTATCAAACATTTAGAGAAGAGCTAACACCTATCCTTCTAAAACTCTTCCAAAATATAGCAGAGGGAGGAACACTCCCAAACTCATTCTATGAGGCCACCATCACCCTGGTACCAAAAACAGACAAAGATGTCACAAAGAAAGAAAACTACAGGCCAATATCACTGATGAACATAGATACAAAAATCCTCAACAAAATACTAGCAAACAGGGTTTCCCTGCTGGCGCAGTGGTTGGGAGTCCGCCTGCCAATGCAGGGGACATGGGTTCGTGCCCCGGTCCGGGAAGATCCCACATGCCATGGAGCGGCTAGGCCCATGAGCCATGGCCGCTGAGCCTGCGCATCCAGAGCCTGTGCTCCACAACGGGAGAGGCCACAGCAGTGAGAGGCCCGCGTACCACACACACACACACACACACACAAAAATACTAGCAAACAAAATCCAACAGCACATTAAAAGGATCATACACCATGATCAAGTGGGGTTTATTCCAGGAATGCAAGGATTTTTCAATATATGCAAATCAATCAACATGATACACCATATTAACAAATTGAAGGAGAAAAACCATATGATCATCTCAAAAGATGCAGAGAAAGCTTTTGACAAAAGTCAACATCCATTTATGATAAAAACCCTGCAGAAAGCAGGCACAGAGGGAAATTTCCTCAACATAATAAAGGCCATATATGACAAACCCACAGCCAACATCATCCTCAATGGTGAAAAACTGAAACCATTTCCACTAAGATCAGGAACAAGACAAGGTTGCCCACTCTCACCACTCTTATTCAACACAGTTTTGGAAATTCTAGCCACACCAATAAGAAAAGAAAAAGAAAAAATAATAATCCAAATCAGAAAAGAAAAAGTAAAGCTGTTACTGCAGATGACATGATACTATACATAGGGAATCCTAAAGATGCCACCAGAAAACTACTAGAGCTAATCAATGAATTTGGTAAAGTAACAGGATACAAAATTAATGCACAGAAATCTCTTGCATTCTTATACACTAATGATGAAAAATCTGAAAGTGAAATTAAGAAAACACTCCCATTTACCACTGCAACAAAAAGAATAAAATATCTAGGAATAAACCTACCTAAGGAGACAAAAGACCTGTATGCAGAAAATTATAAGAAACTGATGAAAGAAATTAAAGATGATACAAATAGATGGAGAGATATACCATGCTCTGGACTGGAAGAATCAACATTGTAAAAATGACTCTATTACCCAAAGCAATCTACAGATTCAATGCAGTCCCTGTCAAACTACCATTGGCATTTTTTACAGAACTAGAACAAAAATTTCACAATTTGTATGGAAACACAAAAGACCCCGAATAGCCAAAGCAAACTTGAGAAAGAAAAACAGAGCAGAGTAATCAGGCTCCCTGACTTCAGACTATCCTACAAAGCTACAGTAATCAAGACCATATGGTACTGGCACAAAAACATATATATAGATCAATGGAGCAGGATAGAAAGCCCAGAGATAAACCCACACACATATGGTCACCTTATCTTTGATAAAGGAGGCAAGAATATAGAGTGGAGAAAAGACAGCCTCTTCAATAAGTGGTGCTGGGAAAATTGGACAGGTACATGTAAAAGTATGAAATTAGAACACTCCCTAAAACCATACACAAAAATAAACTCAAAATGAATTAAAGACCTTAATGTAAGGCCAGATACTACAAAACTCTTAGAGGAAAACATAGGCAGAACACTCTATGACATAAATCACAGCAAGATCCTTTTTGACCCACCTCCTACAGAAATGGAAATAAAAACAAAAAGAAACAAAAGGGACCTAATGAAACTTAAAAGCTTTTGCACAGCAAAGGAAACCATAAACAAGATGAAAAGACAACCCTCAGAATGGGAGAAAATATTTGCAAATGAAGCAACTGACAAAGGATTAATCTCCAAAATTTACAAGCAGCTCATTCAACTCAATAACAAAAGAACAAACAACCCAATTCAAAAATGGGCAGACCTACAAAGACATTTCTCCAAAGAAGATACACAGATTGCCAACAAACACATGAAAGAATGCTCAATATCATTAATCATTAGAGAGATGCAAATCAAAACTACAATGAGATATCATCTCACACCAGTCAGAATGTCCATCATCAAAAATTCTACAAACAATAAATGCTGGAGAGGGTGTGGAGAAAAGGGAACCCTCTTGCACTGTTGGTGGGAATGTAAATTGATACAGCCACTATGGAGAACAGTATAGAGGTTCCTTAAAAAACTACAAATAGAACTACCATATGACCCAGCAATCCCACTACTGGGCATATACCCTGAGAAAATCATAATTCAAAAGGAGTCATGTACTAAAATGTTCACTGCAGCTCTGTTTACAACAGCCAGGACATGGAAGCAACCTAAGTGTCCATCAACAGATGAATGGATAAAGAAGATGTGGCACATATATACAATGTAATATTACTCAGCCATAAGAAAGAAACGAAATTGAGTTATTTGTAGTAGGTGGATTGACCTGGAGTCTGTCATACAGAGTGAAGTAAGTCAGAAGGAGAAAAACAAATACCGTATGCTAACACATATATATGGAATCTAAGAAAACAAAAATGTCATGAAGAGCCTACGGGTAAGATGGGAATAAAGACACAGACCTACTAGAGCATCTACTTGAGGATATGGGGAGGGGGAAGGGTAAGCTGGGACAAAGTGAGAGAGTGGCATGGACATATATACACTACCAAACGTAGAATAGATAGCTAGTGGGAAGCAGCTGCATAGCACAGGGAGATCAGCTCAGTGGTTTGTGACCACCTAGAGGGGTGGCATAGGGAGGGTGGCAGGGAGGGAGATGCAAGAGGGAAGAGATATGGGAACATATGTATATGTATAACTGATTCACTTTGTTGTGAAGCAGAAACTAACACACCATTGTAAAGCAATTATACTCCAATAAAGATGTTAAAAAAAAAAAACCCATAAAGACATAAGAGAAAAGTAAAGGTTGGAGTGATAGCTAAAGGCAGGTCACATGCCATGCAGAGCAATCAGACTCCACAAAGCATGGACAGGCATGTGAAATTAAAATCCTGTCTCAGAAATTAAAAGAATCTCAGTTTTGCTGTTTTTGGAACATATGGGAGAAATTGGTGAAAAATAACAGACACAAAGGCTGTGGGAGGGCTTGTATGCCAGGGTAAGAAATGGATAGTTCTTCTTACAGGCCAAGAAATGCTTCATGATGATGAACTGCTGGCCAAATAAGTTTGGGAAGTGCTGACTAGCACAGGTCCTTGGAGAGGACATTGCATATCAGGGCTCTAAGAGATCACAATGAAAAGAAACCATTCTTCAAACATAATTGAATAGGCAAATTCAAATAGAGCTCCAATTTCTGGAAATAAGTGTCCTCAGGAACACAATTCAGAGAATGCTATTGGAGGCCATGGAAGGTAACACTGCTTTTGAAGTGGAAGACAAATTTGAGAAGAAAAAAATAAAGCCTCCATCAGGGAAGCCTGGCAGGAAATGACTACAGCACTATGTAAGGAAATGGCAGTAGGAGGTTCCAATAAAATCTTTAAGAGAGAGAAGCACACACTGTCTGCTTAAAAGGTAGGGAGTAAGAGGGAGAGAAAGAGGTTTAAAGCGACCCAGAGGCTTTATCATTTAAAATCAGGTGATTGTTGTCTTCTGTTTAGGTGTCAAATACAAAAAAAGGTTCAGAAAAATCAAGGAAGAAGAGAGACCCTATCCTCAAAAACTTATATCAGTAGATAGGTAGAGAATGCCACACCCTAAACAGAGTAAATCTGTTAGAGGCATGGTTTCTTCAATGTTAGCAGACTTTGCTTGCTGAGCCATTTTTCCTATCTTGGTAAAGTCCCACCCCTGTTCGATGTTCCGTGTCAGTGCCCTTACAACCTTAAATTTCTTTTCCATTGCACTTCTTTCTCCAGAAAAGATTCCTTTCATTTATACTTAAGTGTGATCCCTTTTTCTCATGGATATTTCTAATTTAAGCCTTAGCTCTAACACACATTAAAGGTTTTACCTTTTGGATATAAAGTATATCAACAAAGGGAAGAAGTATAAATCCTTAGAGAAAAAGTAGGCATTGCCCTAAAAATCACTAGGCACAGGTGATGACCTACTCCTTGTTAAGGACAGCTCTGGAACTGTAAAGGGGATAAAAGTAACAGCCAATGAACTTTTCTCCAAACACCTGAGAAGTATACTTCAGAGCATCATGAGCCCAAAACATCTGAGAGTAAGTATAATGAGATGAACATTTCCTCAAATGAGAGCCAGAATTATTTACATCAGAATAGACAGTGAAGTTTGCTTAAAAGTTGCAGAAGCCTAAATTCCATCCCTAGGAATCTCTAGGTTGGAGACCAGGCATCTGAATTTTTAACTAACACCCCTAAATGTCTCTTTCTGAACACAAATATTCAAGAACAGTTGACGAAATAAGGCATATGGAAAGTATGTCAGGTAGAAGCTTTTATATAAAATATAGGCAAACAACATTTGGTTAATCAGATTTGGGGCTATTTTTACTGGCAGTGGTAGAGAAGCCAGAAAGCAAATTTCATTCTGAACTTGCCTTAGGTAAGTTAATTACAGAGGGATTTACCAGTATTTCTCAGAATGGATTTACAATCAGCTTGGAACATTTTTATTATCTTGATTTAAGAAAGGATTTAATTTAAACCAATCCAATTTAAAATGGCTAGTCGATTTAATCAAATTTTAACCAAAACAGCAATTTAATTATTTGACATTACCTCTGTCTGCTGTTCACAAATTTAAAATAGATGATTGTTTTATGTAATATATAAAATGTAAATTTTAAAATAATTATTTTGGAATACATTCACAATATCAAAAAACTGAGTAATTACTTTGTTTGCTGTCAGTAAATGAATATGAGACTATGCGGTTAACCATCTCCATTATAAATATATAGATTTATTTTTTAATATGAAGAGCAAATTATTTGCATTTTGGATTTTTCCATCAATAAAGAACAGATATTAACATATATGTAATATTATTCTGAAAAAACTTGAAGGCTAAATTTAAACTTTTCTAGAGACAAATGTTCTGTGCTTATTTTAAAAATTGCATTGCGAGTATCTGCCCAGGTGAACATGAAAAATTAAAAATATATTTTTACACTGTTAATTGCCTTCATCTCATTCTTTTTGTTTATTCTTTAATCAGAAAATTATATTTTACTCACTCAAAGCTCACTTTTGCAATTTACTATCATTTAGGTAATACTTCTTATCCTTGGCTAAAAATATGGATCATCACTGAACTTATTAAAACAAACTAATACCCAGGCTCCACCACTAACCAGTTTTTGACAGGTAGAGCTGGACTACTCTGTAGTTTAGAAACTCACTGGTTAATTCTAAAATCTGAACAAGGTTGAAATACTTGGTTTACAGAAAAAAAAAAATCAGTTCTAGGTGTGCAGAAGACTCTACTGTTATTAGATTGGCTTTTCACATGGAGAGCTTTAACTAATTCAGTCAAGCGGTATAGGTGACTCACACCTGTTCACTGGTATTGTGTGTGTCTGTGCATATGTGTGTGTGTGGGTGGGGTGTATTGAGATGTGTTTGTTTATTCATTTGCTTATTTTTACCATTAGCAATAACTACAGATTTCTGAATGTTTCACTCTTCACACCAATCTGTCTTAGGCATGGCTCTATGCCGCAAATTCAGATTTCACCTTACATGTCCGTATTGTTCCTGCCACCCAATGTTAGAGAGAAAAGAATACTAAGGAGCCCTTCACTTGTTCTTAGGTATCATAAAATTTATCTGAAAAGGTTTTTTTAATATAATATCTAAAATATCTTAAAACAGTGTCCATCCACAGATGAATGGATAAAGAAGATGTGGTACATACATACAATGGAATATTACTCAGCCATTAAAAAGAATGAAATAATGCCACTGACAGCAACATGGATGGACCTGGAAGATTATCATACTAAATGAAGTAAGTCAGAAAGAGAAAGAAAAATACCATATGATATCACTTACACGCAGATTCTAAAAAAAAAAAAAAAAAAGATACAAATGAACTTATTTACAAAACAGAAACAGATTCAGGAACTTAACAAACTTATGGTTACCTGGGGGAAGGGTGTGGGGGAGGGATAGTTAGGGAGTTTGGGATTGACATGTACACACTACTATATTTAAAATAGATAACCAACAAGGACTTACTGTATAGCACATGAAACTCTGCTCAGTACTCTGTAATAACCTAAATGGGAAAAGAATTTGAAAAATAATAGATACATGCAGATGTATAACTGAATCACTTTGCTGTACACCTGAAACTAACACAACATTGTTAACCAACTCTACTCCAATATAAAATAATAAAAAAGTGTAAATTTCCTGAGGAAAATAAAATACCTTAAAACTTGAAGGCACAACATACTGTAATCAAAATTAAGATATAGATCATTTTCAGGCTGGCAAATCTTGGTTTTAATATATCAAATCAAGATTATTTTTAGAATAGTATAAAAAGGCTATTTAATAAAACCATGAGAACATACTTGAAATACACAAAATTCAAATTTCAGGTTGAAATATGTGTGTGATACAGTCTATTTTAGTGGGGAAAATGTGCATCAGTATATATATGGGGAAAAGAAAAAGGGTATTTAGAAAATGTTAACATTGCTGACTTCTAGGTGATAACTGCAGGTGATCTCCGTACTTTCCAAATTTCCCCCCAGTAAATATCTGGGAAGGCAGATTATATCCAAACTGACTTTATAAGTTGAAATGATTTATACACATTTTCATATTAAATTTGTTTTCTAAAACTACATGTTATTTTTATTTTAAAATAATGTAAAATTAATTTTACCCATACTTTTCTAATTGTTGCCTTCTTAAATTCAAAAGAGGAATGATTTGGCCTATTTTTACCTTAGGAAAGATGAGCTAAGTTGAGTTGATTTGGCTTATGCATCTTAGTTGGTTAGATTCACACATTTGCAGAACCCAGGAAGGCAAATATGTTCAAGACGATGCCGCAAAACATCCACAAGCCAACTTTCATCTGATTTACTCATTTTCTAATTTTTTGTCTCTTTTTCTTCTATGCTCTTCTTTCATTTTTAATAGCATGTTAACAAAATAAAAACATTTTAATTACGGTATTTTATTAAATACTATGGGGTGTCTTCAATGGCTAAGCTGCTAACATATCTGAGATAAACGGTGCAGTCCTTCTTTCAGAGCCAATAAGCCAGATAAGAATGAAGCAATTTTTAAATCTCTGTTGATTTCTCTATCTTTAAAGAGTAATAGAAAAGATTTGTTGTCCAATAATTATCCTGAATTTAGGACCTCATGATTCAAGAAAACTGCTTAATCGTATGAAATATAAGTAGCATTTAGAAGAAAAATAGGTCAAGTGAATTGATTTTTGAGACAGAGCCATAGGTTAATAACAAAGGAATTTTAAAGTTGAGAGACGGGGCTAAAATTAATGTAAATGGAGTAGAAGAAATTACTGGATATTGGACATTCATCAGTGACATCCTACATAGTTCATAGCTGATGTAAGCTTTCTCTCCTAAACTTCTCTTTCTCTAATTGTATTTACCCAAGTTAGTGAGAATGGTAGCTACCGAGCAGCCATTTCCCATCCATTCTTCTGGATAAAAGGTATTTATATATAAAGTTTTAAAGCTTAATTGTTCAGAAAATCATGTCCTTAATAACCAAGAATTAATAAAAACATATTTAGGAAGCATGTAATAATTCACATAATATAATGTTAACTAAAAACAGTGGGATACAAACTTACAAATAAGATAAAATAGCAACTATTTAAGATAAGCATATATGCCAATGAGAAGAGACTAGAAACAAATATACCAAAATTAATATTTGTTAATAGTTATCTCCAAGTGGAAGAGTTAAAAGTGATCTTTAAATTACTTCTTCATTACTTCCTATTTTCTAAAATGCTTATTTCAGAAAGGAACTGTTCATTAAAATATAGTAATACCAAAAACATACATACAATATTTAGATATATAAGATGTAGCTAAAATAATTTGAAATGAGGAAAATTTAAGCTAATAGTCAAAGACCAAACAATCAAAAGACTTATTTAGACATACTAAACTAAAAGCTTAAGAATCAATACTATTTAAAAATAAATGATATAGTCAGAGGGGAACACTAGAATTTAATAGAGGTAATTTCTTAATCAACTTTTATATAGACTATTAGCTACATGATGCGAGGGGGGAAAGCATAGAGTTTGTGATATCACAATCTGAACACATAGAAAATAATAAATTGAGTAACGTCCACAGGTGTTTCTTCTCAAAAAATTGGTGAAGACATACATATTTTTAATTGATTGTCGATGGTTCTAGAATGGAGGTTATGATCGATGCACTAAGGCAGTCAAATGTACCATTTTAAGGTGAAAAAGGAATTAGATACAAAAAGAATATTCAGATGGAAAGGAGGCATAGGGTGTCGTTTTAGTGCCACCTCCCTCTCTTCTCAAGTGTCTCCACTTAAACACTTCCTCACAAGCCAGCTTATGAAGTCAAAACATCTTTCTACAGTCTATTATCCCAAATGACTTCTCCCAAGTTATACAAAAAGAGGCTACAAATTTAGCCAAAGCTCTCATCTACAAAACAGGCCTTCAACCCTTGGATGGGTGTTATCTTGAGAACAGCCAGACTAATCTTTTTTAAACTTCTCATTTTTTTTTCTGCTCTGGTTTGTGGATTTATTCCATACAATTTGGCACCAAAGACGAAAGACTGCTTTAGATATGATTTTATCAGAAGGGGAGCTTTCACAGGAAATGTATCCTAGGTCCCCAGGAAGAATACTTCAAGTCACAAATTTCATTAGGACATATAATCATGGGAAAACTCCCAATGTACCATTAAGTATTCATGCGCACGCACACACACACACACACATTCACTGTGAAAAAAGGAGAAGGACATAGTTTGCAGGAATAAGTCTTTAGCAATTAGCTGGAGGATGGCTTTCAGAAAGGAAAGAGGGTGATGCAGAATGGTGACAGGTAAGTCTGGTCTCTGGACAAGAGCCAAATCAAAGTATTCTATGTGTCCCCTGCGGGAGTGCTGACTCTATTCAGAACCTATAGAGTGAAAATAAAGATTGGTATATATAAGCATCATTCTGATGACAAGGAAAATGTGGTTTGAATGGTAGCAAAAGAAGAGGCAGGAGGATATATTGGGAGATTGTTGCAATCATCTATGGGGAAAATGATGAGGTTCTAATCTAAGGTGGTAAACTTCTAGAGAAAAGTCAGAATTGAGACACATACAGAATTAGAGTCAAATTTGATTTGGTTGGTGAGGCAGGTAGCAGAATCAAGGATGAGGCCAGGCTTCATCTCACCGTTTTTTCTCAGGCATGGCTAGTAAATTTTACATAAATTTGCAATCCTGAGGCAAATGGCGTAAGCAACAAGTTTTACTAGTCGATAAAAAGCAATTCTACCAAGGCTTCCCTGGTGGCACAGTGGTTAGGAGTCCGCCTGCCAATGCAGGGAACACGGGTTCAAGCCCTGTTCCTGGAAGATCCCACGTGACATGGAGCAACTAGGCCCACGAGCCACAACTATTGAGCCCACGTGCCACAACTACTGAAGCTTGTGCACCTGAAGCCCGTGCTCCACAACAAGAGAAGCCACTGCAATGAGGAGCCCATGCACCACAGCAAGGAGTAGCCCCCGCTCGCCACAACCAGAGAAAAGCCCACACACAGCAACAAAGACCCAATGCAGCCAAAAATAAATAAATAAAATTAATTAATTTAAAAAAACAATTCTACCAATCCACTGGGAAGTAATATACTAAATGGAGTTGGAAAGCATTTTATTAAAATATTTAGATAAAATTATAAAATGCTTATACTAAGTACATTTAAAGGAAAACACAAACTCATTTTAATTTATGCAGCCAGATAAAGCCTGAAAGAATTTAAGTGGAAATTGAAAGATGTGATACCATTAACCAAGAGAGTAAATCCACACCATATGGAGGTAACCAACAGGCAGCTGGATATATGGGCCAGGGCTTGGGAGGGAAATCTTGGCTAGATTTCACTCAGGGTTCCTAAAAATATGTAAATTGGCAGTTGAAGCCACATGATCTTCTAAAATCTGAAGATGGGTGGCTTCTTGTGAAGTCAAATTGGTGCTTCTAATGCCTTCCCATCTGCTTCCTCATTGGCATTATTGGCAGATAAGTGTCAGACTTCCATTCCTCAGAGCATCCGTTCTGGAGCACACCTACCTTCACGAAAACTTTACCCACCTCTGAATATTCCAAAATATACCTTCTTTGTTCACTTTAATTTTGAAAAAGACTTGTTCACTTTCTTTCAAATTTCCATTTACTGCCACACCACAAACTTCCTATGGGCCAAAGTCAAGAACACAGAAAGTTTATATGCTCTTCTTACATTTCTAGCTAGAAATCACAATGTTAATTTTCTTATCTATGCTTCACAATTATGTAGATCAGCTCTAATAAAGACCATTGAAAGTGTCTTCACTCCAATATCTAGTAACATCTAGGATTATGAGTATAGTGGGCAGTTTGCTATAGTGGTTAAATGCATGGGCTCTGGAGCTATAGCACCTGGGTTCAAATCCCAGCTCTGCCATATTCGAGCTCTGTCTTCTTGGTCAAGTGACTTGCTTCTGTGCTTTAACTTTCCCATCTATAAGAGGGACAAAATTATAGTATGTACTTTACAGTGTTGTCATAAGGAGTATATGAGCTGACACATGGAAACTACTAAAATAGTGTATGGTTCATGGTAAGTGCCACAAAAGTGTCAGTTATTATTTTTATTATTTGCCATTATTAGCATTAATCTACCCATACATAAGTCTTTCATAGAGGATTCCTGACATCTGGCAAGACATTATCAAAAGAAGTTAAAAATATATAGTTTATTAATATTGTCAGCTTCCTATAAGGAGAAAAAAGAATGTGAGTAAAGAATTTCTATTGCTCTCAGTGGAAAAATATGCTCAACTTTTATTCTATTATGAGCCCTGTACATTTGTAATGTCAATCAATAATTTAAAGTTATATAATTAATATTTCATGGGTTATAGCTGTGGTCAATCACTAATAATTTCCAGTTATATGTAACTTCAGTAAATATTTAATGTCTTTAGCCAAAAATGATCAGGGTAAGGAAGAAAATAGCTTTGACAAGTAGAAGTGCAGTTTTTTTGAAGTGAAGAACTCTCCATGTATTCAGCAGAATCGACCATTAATATAAAAAGGCAATCAGCTTTCAATGGAAGCAGCACCATCAGAGATATAGTTCTGTCAGCATCGTCATTACCAGACACTTATTGGTGATGGTGTTCACTTGTACAGAAGCCTCTGCTGCTCACAACACACCGCTACCATCATCTTTAATGTCACTGTGGGAGAATCTAGGAGTTGGTCTTCAACCCCACAAACTTCTTTCAGTGTCTTGTCTACTGTATAAGGATATTTTTTGTTGCATGTAACAGAAAACACAACTTACATTGCCTTACATATGCTTTGGCTTTTGTTACTGAAACATTCAGATAGGCATGTTTATCACTCCATTAAGCTTCATTTCTCTTTGATTCTCTTTGCTCCAGTCTCACCTATGAACATTTCATTTTCAGCTTGGTGTCTATCATGTAGCAACAGTATCCACCAACTACATGGCACATCCTCTAGAAGACAGAAAGCTTCTCTTCCCCAACCACCGATCAAAAGCTCTGAGCTTCACTCTTCTATGTTACAAGCCCATCCCTGATCAATGACTCTGCAAGAGGGATGTGATTTTGCTGAGTGGTTGTGTGGCTATTATCAAAACAATAGACCAAAGGCAGAACAGATGATAAGGAGGCAACCAATTCATCTGTTTATTTTTTATGTGAATGATGCCATTTCCACAGTTTAATAGCATTTACAGTATTATGCTTCAGATTTTAACCAATCACTGCAAATTAAATAGCAGTACCCCAAAAATATGTTTTCTTTTTTCTCCACTGATCAATAGAAAGGATCATTTCAACATTGCTACTTTTCAGTTAGCCACTATTATGGAGTCAGTTTTGAGATGATTATTCCTATCAAAAGCACCATTTCCTTGTATTTCCTACAGCTAAACCACCTTCACTAAGATAAATGCAGAGGCACTGTTTTCACAAAAGTCATTAAGGCTCCAGCTGAGGCAGCTGTCCAGTTTGACTATAAGCTACTTTAATAGAAGTGCTCATATCCAGTACTGCATGGAATAGTACTTGTTCAGATGATGAAAAGTGTTCGTTAAAAGGGTACATTAGGGGTGCCTTCAAGATGGCGGAGGAGTAAGACATGGAGATCACCTTCCTCCCCACAAATACATCAAAACTACATCTACACATAGAACAACTCCTACAGAACACCTAGTGAAAGCTGGCAAAAGACCTCAGACTTCCCCAAAGGCAAGAAACTCCCCACGTACCTGGGTAGGGCAAAAGAAAAAAGAAAGAGACAAAAGAATAGGGACGGGACCTGCACAGGAGGAAACTTTTCCACACACTAGGAAGGCCCTTCGCGGGTGGAGACTGAGGGTGGCGGAGGGGGAAAGCTTCGGAGCCACAGAGGAGAGCGCAGCCACAGAGGTGCAGAGGGCAAAGCGGAGAGATTCCCGCACACAGGATCGGTGCCGACCGGCACTCACCAGCCCGAAAGGCTTGTCTGCTCACCCGCCGGGGTGGGGCGGGGCTGGGAGCTGAGGCTTGGGCTTCGGTCGGATCCCAGGGAGAGGACTGGGGTTGGCGGCGTGAACACAGCCTGAAGGGGGCTAGTGCGCCACAGCCAGCTGGGAGGGAGTCCGGGAAAAATCCTGGACCTAACAGGCAAGAGACCATTGTTTCGTGGTGTGCGAGGAGAGGGGATTCAGAGCACCGCCTAAATGAGCACCAGAGACCGGCACGAGCCACAGCTAACAGCGCGGACCCCAGAGACGGGCAGGAAATGCTAAGGCTGCTGCTGCCGCCACCAAGAAGCCTGTGTGCAAGCACAGGTCACGCTCCACACCTCCCCTCCCGGGAGCCTGTGCAGCCCGCCACTGCCAGGGTCCCGTGATCCAGGGACAACTTCCTCGGGAGAACACACGGCGCCTCAGGCTGGTGCAACGTCACGCCGAGCTCTGCCGCCACAGGCTCGCCCTGCATTCCATACCCCTCCCTCCCCCAACCTGAGTAAGCCAGAGCCCCCTAATCAGCTGCTCCTTTAACCCCATCCTCTCTGGGCGGGGAACACACGCCCTCTGGCGACCTACACGCAGAGGCGGGGCCAAATCCAAAGCTGAACCCCAGGAGCTGTGCAAACAAAGAAGAGAAAGGGAAATCTCTCCCAGCAGCCTCAGGAGCAGCGGATTAAAGCTCCACAATCAACTTGAGGTACGCCGCATCTGTGGAATACCTGAAGAGGCAATGAATCATCCCAAAATTGAGGCAGTGAACTTTGAGAGCAACTGTAGACTTGGGGTTTGCTTTCTGCATCTAATTTGTTTCAGGTTTTATGTTTATCTTAGTTTAGTATTTAGACCTTATTATCATTGGTAGATTTCTTTATCGATTTGGTTGCTCTCTTCCATTTTTTTTAAAATTTATATATACATATATTTTTTCTTTTTCTCTTTTTATGACTGTGTGTGTATGCTTCTTTGTGTGATTTTGTCTGTATAGCTTTGCTTTTACCATTTTTTCTTTCTTTTTTAATTACTTCTTAATTTTTTTATTTTAATAATTTTTTTTATTTTAATAACTGTTTTATTTTAGTTTTCTTTCTTTCTTTCTTTTCTCCCTTTTCTTCTGAGCCGTGTGGCTGACAGGATCTTGATGCTCTGGCTGGGAGTCAATCCTTAGCTTCTGAGGTAGAAGAGCCTAGCTCAGGATACTGGCCCACCAGAGACCTCCCGGCCCCACGTCATATCAAATGGTGAAACCTCTCCCAGAGATCTCCATCTCAACACTAAGACACAGCTCCACTAAACGACCAGCAAGCTACAGTGCTGGACACACTATGCCAAACAACTAGCAAGACAGTAACACAAACCCGCCCATTGGCAGAGAGGCTGCCTAAAATCATAAGAAGTTCACAGACACTCCGAAACACACCACCGGATGTGGTCCTGCCCACCAGAAAGACAAGATCCAGCCTCATCCACCAGAACACAGGCACAAGTCCCCTCCACAGGAAACCTACACAACGCACAGAACAAACCTTACACACTGGGAGCAGACACCAAGAACAATGGGAACCACGAACCTCCAGCCTGCAAAAAGGAGACCCCAAACAGAGTAAGTTAAGCAAAATAAGAAGACACAGAAATACACAGCAGATGAAGGAGCAAGGTAAAAAGCCACCAGACCAAACAAATGAAGAGGAAATAGGCAGTCTACCTGAAAAAGAATTCAGAGAAATGAGAGTAAAAATGATCCAAAATCTTGGAAATACAATGGAGAAAATATAAGAAACGTTTAACAAGGACTTAGAAGAACTAAAAAGCAAACAATGATGAACAACATAATAAATGATATTGAAAATTCTCTAGAAGAAATCAATAGCAGAATTACTGAGGCAGAAGAACAGATAAGTGACCTGGAAGATATAAAATAGTGGAAATAACTGCCGCAGAGCAGAATAAAGAAAAAAACAAAGAAGAGAATTGAAGACAGTCTCAGAGACCTCTGGGACGACATTAAACACACCAACATTTGAATTATAGGGGTCCCAGAAGAAGAAGAGAAAAAAAAAGGGACTGAGAAAATATTTCAAGAAATTATAATTGAAAACTTCCCTACTATGGGTAAGGAAATAGTTAATCAAGTCCAGGAAACACAGAGAGTCCCATACAGGAGAAACCCAAGGAGAAACGTGCCAAGACACATATTAATCAAATTATCAAAAATTAAATACAAAGCAAAAATATTAAAAGCAGAAAGGGAAAAGCAACAGTTAACATACAAGGGAATCTCCATAAGGTTAACAGCTGATCTTTCACCAGAAACTCTGCAAGCCAGAAGGGAGTGGCAAGACATATTTAAAGTGATGAAAGAGAAAACCTACAACCAAGAATACTCTACCCAGCAAGAATCTCATACAGATTAGATGGATAAATTAAAACCTTTACACACAAGCAAAAGGAAAGAGAATTCAGCACCACCAAACCAGCTCTACAACAAATGCTAAAGGAACTTCTCTAGGCAGGAAACACAAGAGAAGGAAAAGACCTACAATAACAAACCCAAGACAATTAAGAAAATGGCAATAGAAACATACATATTGATAACTACCTTAAATGTAAATGGATTAAATGCTCTAACCAAAAGACATAGACGGGTTGAATGGATACAAAAACAAGACCCATATATGTGCCGTCTACAAGAGACCCACTTCAGACCTAGAGACACATACAGACTGAAAGTGAGGGGATAGAAAAAGATATTCCATGCAAATGGAAAACTAAAGAAAGCTGGAGTAGCAATTCTCATATCAGACAAAATAGACTTTCAAACTAAGACTATTACGAGAGACAAAGAAGGACACCACATAACAATCAAGGGATCAACCCAAGAAGATATAACAATTGTAAATATTTATGCACCCAACATAGGAACACCTCAATACATAAGGCAAATGCTAGCAACCATAAAAGGGGAAATCGACAGTAATATAATCATAGTAGGGGACTTTAACACCCCACTTTCACCAATGGATAGATCATCCAAAATGAAAATAAATAAGGAAACACAAGTTTTAAATGATACATTAAACAAGATGGACTTAATTGATATTTATAGGACATTCCATCCAAAAACAACAGAATACACATTTTTCTCAAGTGCTCATGGAACATTCTCCAGGATAGATCATATTTGGATCACAAATCATGCCTTGGTAAATTTAAGAAAATTGAAATCGTATCAAGTATCCTTTCGGACCACAACGCTATGAGACTAGATATTAATTACAGGAAAAAATCTTCAAAAAAATACAAACACGTGGAGGCTAAACAATACACTACTTAATAACCAGGAGATCACTGAAGAAATCAAAGAGGAAATCAAAAAATACCTAGAAACAAATGACAATGAAAAGCGATGACCCAAAACCTATGGGATGCGGCAAAAGCAGTTCTAACGGAAGTTTACAGCAATACAATCCTACCTCAAAAAACAAGAAACATCTCAAATAAACAACCTGACCTTACACCTAAAGCAATTTGAGAAAGAAGAACGAAAAAATAAAACCCCAAAGTTAGCAGAAGGAAAGAAATCATAAAGATCAGATCAGAAATAAAAAGAAATGAAGGAAATGATAGCAAAGATCAATAAAACTAAAAGCTGCTTCTTTGAGAAGAAAAACAACATTAATAAACCATTAGCCAGACTCATCAAGAAAAAAAGGGAGAAGACTCAAATCAATAGAATTAGAAAGGTAAAAGGAGAAGTAACAACTGACACTGCAGAAATACAAGGATCATGAGAGATTAATACAAGCAACTATATGCCAATAAAATGGACAACCTGGAAGAAATGGACAAATGCTTAGAAAAGCACAACCTTCTGAGACTGAAGCAGGAAGAAATAGAAAATATAAACAGATCAATCAAAAGCACTGAAATTGAGACTGTGATTAAAAATCTTCCAACAAACAAAAGCCCAGGACCAGATGGCTTCACAGGTGAATTCTGTCAAACATTTAGAGAAGAGCTAACACCTATCCTTCTAAAATTCTTCCAAAATATAGCAGAGAGAGGAACACTCCCAAACTCATTCTACGAGGCCACCATCACCCTGATACCAAAACCAGACAAAGACGTCACAAAAAAAGAAAGCTGCAGGCCAGTATCACTGACGAGCATAGATGCAAAAACTCCTCAACAAAATACTAGCAAACAGAATCCAACAGCACATTAAAAGGATCGTCCACCATGATCAAGTGGGGTTTATCCCAGGAATTCAAGGATTCTTCAGTATATGCAAATCAATCAATGTGATACACCATATTAACAAACTGAAGGAGAAAAATCATCTGATCATCTCAAGAGATGCATAAAAAGCTTTCGACAAAATTCAAAAACCCTCCAGAAAGTACGCACAGAGGGAACTTACCTCAACATACTAAAGGCCATGTATGACAAACCCACAGCCAACATCATTCTCAATGCTGAAAAATTGAAACCATTTCCTCTAAGATCAGGAACAAGACAAGGTTGTCCACTTTCACCATTATTATTTAACATAGTTTTGGAAGTTTTAGCCACAGCAATCAGGGAAGAAAAAGAAATAAAAGGAATCGAAACACGAAAAGAAGAAGTAAAGCTGTCACTGTTTGCAGATGGCATGATACTATACATAGAAAATCCTAAAGATGATACCAGAAAAGTACTAGATCTATTCAATGAATTTGGTAAAGTAGCAGGATACAAAATTAATGCACAGAACTCTCTTGCACTCCTATATACTAATGATGAACAATCTGAAAGAGAAATTAAGAAAAACACTCCCATTTGCCATTGCAACCAAAAGAATAAAATACCTAGGAATAAACCTACCTAAGGAGACAAAAGACCTGTATGCAGAAAACTATAAGACACTGATGAAAAAAATTAAAGATGATACCAACAGATGGAGAGATATACCATGTTCTTGGATTGGAAGAATCAGCACTGTGAAAATGACTATACTACCCAAAGCAATGTACAGATTCAGTGCAATCCCTATCAAACTACCAATGGCATTTTTCACAGAACTAGAAAAAAAATTTCACAATCTGTATGGAAACACAAAAGACCCCAAATAGCCAAAGCAATCTTGAGAAAGAAAAACAGAGCTGGAGAAATCAGGCTCCCTGTCTTCAGACTATTCTACAAATCTACAGTAATCAAGACCATATGGTACTGGCACAAAAACAGAAATATAGATCAATGGAACAGGATAGAGAGCCCAGAGATAAACCCACACACATATGCTTACCTTATCTTTGGTAAAGGAGCCAATAATACACAGTGGAGAAAAGACAGCCTCTTCAATAAGTGGTGCTGGGAAAACTGGACAGCTACATGTAAAAGAATGAAATTGGAACACTCCCTAAAACCATACACAAAAATAAACTCAAAATGGATTAAAGACCTAAATGTAAGGCCAGACATTATAAAACTCTTAGAGGAAAACATAGGCAGAACATTCTATGACATAAATCACTGCAAGATCCTTTTTGACCCACCTCCTAGAGAAATGGAAATAAAAACAAAAATAAACAAATGGGACCTAATGAAACTTCAAAGCTTTTGCACAGCAAAGGAAACCATAAACAAGATGAAAAGACAACGCTCAGAATGGGAGAAAATATTTGCAAACGAAGCAACTGACAAAGGATTAATCTCCAAATTTTACAAGCAGCTAATGCAGCTCAATATCAAGAAAAACAAACAACCAATACAAAAATGCACAGAAGATCTAGACATTTCTCCAAAGAAGATATGCAGATTGCCAACAAACACATGAAAGGATGCTCAACATCATTAATCCTTAGAGAAATACAAATCAAAGCTACAATGAGGTATCACCTCACACCAGTCAGAATGGCCATCATCAAAAAATCTACAAACAATAAATGCTGGAGAGGGTGTGGAGAAAAGGGAACCCTCTTGCAGTGTTAATGGGAATGTAAATTGATACAGCCACTATGGAGAACAGTATGGATGCTCCTCAGAAAACTAAAAATGGTACTACCATACGACCCAGCAATCCCACTACTGGGCATATACCCTGAGAAAACCATAATTCAAAAAGAGTCATGTACCACATTGTTCATTGCAGTACTATTTACAATAGCCAGGACATGGAAGTAACCTAAGTGTCTATTGACAGATGAATGGATAAAGAAGATGTGTCACATGTATACAATGGAATATTACTCAGCCATAAGAAGAAATGAAATTAAATTATTTGCAGTGAGGTGGGTGGACCTAGAGACTGTCTTACAGAGTGAAGTAAGTGAGAAAGAGAAAAACAAATACTGTATGCTAAAACATATATATGGAATCAAAAACAAAACAAAACAAAAGGTTCTGAGGAACCTAAGGGCAGGACAGGAATAAAGACGCACACATAGAGAATGGACTTGAGGACACCGGGAAGGCGAAGGGTAAGCTGGAATGAAGTGAGAGAGTGGCATGGACATATATACACTACCAAATGTAAAACAGATAGCTAGTGGGAAGCAGCCGCATAGCACAGGGAGATCAGATCTGTGCTTTGTGAGCGCCTGGAGGGGTGGGATAGGGATGGTGGGAGGGAGAGGCAAGAGGGAGGAGATATGGGGATGTATGTATATGTATAGCTGATTCACTTTGTTATAAAGCAGAAACCAACACACCATTTTAAAGCAATTATACTCCAATAAAGTTGTTAAAAAATTTTAAAAATTTTTAAAGGGATATGTTAAAAAAAGAATTTAGATATATTATTTTACTTAATAGTTATTAAACTTGACATCTCAGCCCTGATGAAGCAATGATATTGTTTAATGATATTGATTATTTTAAGTTATTTAGAAGAAGGAGTATACTTTTCTAGGAGACTCCCTCCAAAATTTTATCAGAATATTGTTGGTTTATTCAGTTGTAAGTCAATATAATATATAATTACATCCATGTCTTTTTTGAGTAATCCATGTGCAGCTTTTGGTTCTGAATTTCATAACTTCTTCATATTTAACTGGGTTTTTTTCTATCAATACTTGTAAGAATTCTGTATTTTCAATAATTTAATTTGCCAGAACATTTACCACAAACCCTCTGTTATGTATCATCTTCCAGAAAATCTTTGCACTCTTTAACTGTCTCCGAATCAGCTAATACTCCACAGTGTTAACTATTTTTTGTGGTTTGGGCTTTATTATAGCACTCTATTATATGTCTCTCTCTCTCTCTCCCTCTCTCTCTCTCTCTCTGTGTGTGTGTGTATATATATACATATATATTTGTGTGTGTGTGTGTGTGTGTGTGTGTGTCTCAGGTGATTATTTTTCATCTATATTTATCAAAGGCTAGAGTATGAATTTAAACCCATAATAATAATACGACAGTCTTTGTTTAATGAATGCTAATGATTCCATAAGACATATATTCTTGTCTTGTTTTTTTTCCAAAACAGGAAAAATTCTGCCTGCATCATCTTTTTAAAATATTATAGAATTCCTGAATGCTTAGGCTGAATCAAGAATGTCATATTCAAGAAAAAAATGAAGTCTTTATGGCACCTTAAAATTTTTCAAATTGAGTTGTGAAAATGTGTTATCTAAAAAATTTAGCTTTTCATGTAACTATTTTTTTCACATGTTTCTTTGAATAATTCACTCTACATCCATGCTGATTTTTGTGAGGTGCACTAAATTGGTAAAGATAAAATATTTACATTTTAAAAGCTCTAGAATTTGCTGATTTAAAAAATAGCAATTTGGGTATAAGCTACATTGCTGCTGTGATTTCTTCTTTGAATTTCTGACTCTTGATGCTGCATACACTGATTTTTATGCCATTGTTTTTGTAAGTAAATATAACATATTCTCATTTAGATCTGTTTTTCCAATTTTGTAGGGTTACTCTCTAATCCAGTTTTCTCTATTGATAAGTGACTTTAACTCTTCTGCAAGTCTCTGAACAGCATGCATATCAGCAGGTAATTTCTCCTAGCTGGTGTTCAGTATGTGGATCCCATGATTTTCTTCCCCAACAGCTACACTAAAGTCCGTTTATTAAAAATATTTGGGCTACCCATATTTTTGATTCAATGGCAGGACCTTTTTGAGTATGGTTAATGAAATTTCAACATTGCTGCCTAAGAAACATCCATGATGGATCAATTATAATTTATAATTTGGATTTGCATTTCTAAAATAAGACAAGAAACTAGCCACTTGTGAACAAACCTATATACAAAATTACCGATTGCTAATGTTTTTAACAATCTAGCTCACAAATAATTCAAAAGCATCTTATTTACCAAATTACTTTATCATGTCTTTACATAGTTTTTATGCCAACAATTTTCTTTTCCCACTCATCTATCATAGTTTTCATTATTAATTAAAACAAAAGATCCAAATAGCATGTGTACAACTGTCATGGCAGGCAGGGTCTATGATGTCCTCAATGACCCCAACCTCCTGGTGTTCACAGTGTTGTGTATTTCCTTCCCCATGAGTGTGGGCTGCTTAGTGACTTGCTCCTAATCAATATAAAATGGCAAAGGAGACAGGATGTCACTTCCATGAGGAATTTACATAAAATTGTGACTTTTCTCTTGCTATCAGACTCTACTGCCTTCTTGGCTTACATGCTCTGATGAAACAAGATGCCATCAATAAAGTCAGGGTGATGTCCAACCAATAACCAGCTAGGAAGTGAGGCTCTCATTTCAACAATTCTCAAGGAAGTAAATTCTTCCAAAAACCACCTGAGTTTGCAAAGTACATTCTTCCCTGGATGAGCCTTTACCTGAAACTTCAACCCTTGCTAACAACTGAAGTGCAGCCTCATGAGAGCCCTTGAAAGAAGAGACCAGGTTAAGCTATGCCCAGACCTCTGACTCAATGAAGCTATAAATTACAAATGTATGTTGTTTCAGGTCACAAATTTTATAGTGATTTGTTATACACCAACAAAAATCTAATACATTTGCCATAAACAAGTTTGAGAGAAAGCAAACTAATTCTGGATAAGCTCAAATAAGAATGGCAGAGTAATCAAGTACATTAAAGAATAATCCACTATTGTGGTACTTACAGGGTCTTCAGTCAGTATTATTTTTTTTTTTTTACAGAAGGAATGAATAACGTTGGGTGCTGGTAAGACAGTGAAGTAGAAAGTTTTAAACACTCTTACAAATTGGTTTCATTCATTCAACAGTGTATTGAGCACCTACTGACCTATTGATTGATACAATTCTGGAAATTGGCTGCATAATAGAGAACAAGAAAGACAAGGTCCCTGCTCTCACGGAGCACACGTTCTTGTGGAAGTAGAGTAAAAAGTAAACAAATAAACTAAAAAGAATTTCATATATAAATTCTGGAAGAGCAGGGATTTATCGCTTTTATTGCTACATTATCCTCAGACCCTTCAATAGTGACTGACCCATTGTAGGTATCCAAAAAATATTTGCTGAATAAATTAATATTTAATGAAATGAACAAAAGCAAGACAACACAGTGTAATAGTGTGACTAGAATAGTTACTTTAGATGGAGGAGCTAGTGGAGGCCTTACCGAAAAGCTGATATTTGAGTTGAGACATAAATGACATGAAGTCAGCCTTTTGAAGGTTTAAGGAAAGAGCATTTCAAAGAAAACCACAAGGGCAAAGACTGAGGATTAAGGGTACAGCCTGTGGCTGGGGACAAATTCACATGCATGCAAAGCAAATCAACCTATCCAACTACTGAGCCAATGGCACTGCAAATAAGCTTATTTCCTGAGGAGTCTTTCAGCAAAAGCAGAAAATACCATTAGAATGTCCAAATGCTCCAAGAAGTTATAAATAACTCTTCTTTGCAAGGGTGATAGGAAACATACTTAGTGCTTATTATGGGCTTAACTATCCTCTGATTAAAAAGGTCATTAACCTTATGATTTTGTAAACTGAACATTCATCAAAGATATACATTAATGAAGGCCTGTAATTTTACTGTAGTTAATTCACTTTATCTCCAATGTAGCACACCATCCCCATCCATCACTTCACTATACATTTTGTAAGAATCATTTTCTTAATCTTACAGTCAAATGAAAAAGTAATTTGGCTAGGTTTAGCATTGGAGTGGTTTATTATATTAGGAATCTTCTGTAAGTCTCAGAACAATAATTCTAAAAATATCTGTACCTATTGTCTTTCGTCTTATACAAGTTTAAGGAAAGTTTCCAAAGAACAAGGAAATTTTCAAATACTTCATCATGTTGTATTCAGTTCTTCTGGCAATTCAGTTAGTCATCTGATTATATAATGTATTACATATAATAAATATATAAATTAAGTTCCTGTTTATCTATTCATTACACTACTATCAGAAAATACTGGGTTGGTTTATACCAAATTAGAGTGTAAACTTTGGATGTTTTGTCTTACATATTAACTATGTGGTACACTGAAATTATACTTTGGGAGAATCCAGAAGTACCTCAAAAAAATAGCCGACATCTTCCAGAGCAACTGACCAGGGTAGTTGCCAAAAATGATAATTAGCAGTATAGATATTTAACAACTTTTAATGACTATTTCATGTAAATGAGAATATATAGGAGCTACTTTTTGTCTCTATCACAACCATTAGTACTATTTTTACTAGGAATAGACATAAAGCAGAGAGCTAGGAGACTACAAGGCTGGAGCAACCCAGATGGCATCCTCAGTCTCCACTGTAACATTTCCAGATCTGAATTGAATATGGAGAAGTGAAAATTCCAGACAAGTGAAACAGGGTGTTAGTTCCTGGCTCAGAACTCTTCTACAGCATTTTTCACACATAACATTTATCTCAGCATCAGGCCAACCTAAAGGTAAATAATGCTCACTCACCATGATAGAACCCCTGAACCCCCTCTTAGGATTGCTACCAATAACTATTTCTAGAGTCCTCAGGGTATGGTTTTTTTTTTTTTAATATCTTTAATGGACGATAATTGCTTTACAATGTTGTGTTAGTTTCTGCTGTATAACAAAGTGAATCAGCTATATGCACATGTATATCCCCATATCCCCTCCCTCTTGCATCTCCCTCCCACCCTCCCTATCCCACCCCTCTAGGTGGTCACAAAGCACCAAGCTGATCTCCCTGTGTTATGTGGCTGCTTCCCACTAGTTATCTATTTTACGTTTGGTACTGTATATATGTCCATGCCACTCTCTCACTTCGTCCAGCTTACCCTTCCCCCTCCCCGTGTCCTCAAGTCCATTCCCTATCTGTGTGTCTTTTTTTTTTTTTAAGTGAATATACAATTTATTTAACATTCAAACTTCATTAAGACATGTGCAATATGGCAATTTTACTGGGGTAAACGTTTAATCCTATCTAGGATGATTGCTTGCTGGGGCTTAGCAACAGGGTCCAGTTCACACTTAGCACTAATTAAATACTTTATTGAATAAATATAATACCAAACAAAATGCATTCAAATGCTTTCTAAAAAAATCAGTTTTAAAGGCCTTTCTATTCGGGCTAATGACAAACACAATAAAGGTAGATATGCTAGTTTAACATAATTGGCTGATTTTATACAGCACTTATATCTTTTAGTCCACAAGTATATTATTAAATGATAGAGAACATCTAATACAACCATTTCTACAGAACTAGGAAATAAATTTCTAAGAAAGAAAGATTTTACAGACCCCATCTTTTATACCCACCCCAACAGTCTAACTCCAAAGAGGATAAAGCCAACGACTTTCCTCACAAGAGATCACGATTAATGTCGTTTTGCTATCAAAATCTGTATTTCTGATCCGTTGTGAGCATTGAGACAAGATTCAAATATTCCCAAAGAAAGAAGCACAATGCACGTTGTGATAGCCTATTCAGCAACAGCGAGCACTGCATTCTAAACTCTCTCATCCCAGGAATTAAATAAGGTCAGCCACATTCATTGGCATTTCCTCCACTGTAGTATTGTAGGAAGTCTCAGTGTCACGAAGAATCCTCTTGTCTTCTTCAGTAACAAAGTTTATAGCCACACCTTTCCTCCCAAATCGACGCCCTCTGCCAATTCTGTGAATATAGTTTTCACGATTGGTAGGTAGATCATAGTTAATAACCAATGACACTTGTTGCACATCAATCCCACGAGCCAACAAGTCAGTAGTGATCAGAACACGGCTTGACCCTGATCGGAATTCCCTCATAATAACATCTCTTTCCTTCTGGTCCATGTCATCATGCAGAGCAGAAACTGTGAAATCCCTGGCATGCATTTTCTCAGTGAGCCAGTCCACCTTACGCCTTGTATTGAGAAAAATAACAGCCTGTGTAATCGTCAGTGTCTCGTACAAGTCACAAAGTGTATCCAACTTCCATTCCTCTCTTTCAACATTAATATAAAACTGTTTAATTCCTTCAAGGGTCAATTCTTCCTTTTTCACCAGAATTCGAATGGGATCTCTCATGAATTTTTTGGTCACTTCCAACACATCCGTTGGCATTGTGGCAGAAAGCAACACCACCTGAATACTTGTATTTAATTTTTGGAAAATCTCATAGATTTGATCCTTAAACCCTCGGCTCAGCATTTCATCTGCATCATCCAAAACAAACATTTTTATCCATTTTGGAGAAAGGTATCTCCTGTTTAACATATCAAACACTCTCCCTGGTGTACCAACAACAATATGTGGTGCTTCAGCCTGAAGTTTTTGCATTTCATTTCGAACATTGGTTCCACCAATGCAGGCATGACAAGTTGCTCCCATATAGTCTCCAAGTGCCAGAATTACCTTTTGGATCTGTTGAGCCAGTTCTCTGGTGGGGGCCAATACTAGTGCTTGGGTCTCCTTGAACTCAATCTCCAACTGTTGGAGGATGGAAATAGCAAATGTGGCTGTCTTGCCAGTACCTGACTGAGCTTGAGCAATCACATCATACCCTTTAATACATGGGATAATAGCTCTCTGCTGAATAGCTGATGGCTTCTCAAAACCATAAGCATAGATGCCTCGAAGAAGAGACTCCTTTAAATTCATATCATCAAAGTTATCAACAATCTCATTCCAGTTGCTCTCGATGACACCATCGGGCTCCATTCCCTCAGGGCCGCCATGTTCTCTGTTATAATCCACGGAGCTACCAGACATGATCCAATGAACCACTCAGGGCCCGACTGGAAAAAGCGTGTGCATCTTTATTCCTGTCCTGCCCCTAGGTTCTTCAAAACCTTTTTTAGATTCCATATGTATGTGTTAGCATACGGTATTTATTTTTCTCTTTCTCACTTACTTCACACGGTATGACACTCTCTAGGTCCATCCACCTCACTACAAATAACTCAGTTTCGTTTCTTTTTATGGCTGAGTAATATTCCATTGTATGTATGTGCCACATCTTCTTTATACATTCATCTGTCGATGGACACTTAACGTTGCTTCCATGTCCTGGCTATTGTAAATAATGCTGCAATGAACGTTGTGGTACATGACTCTTTTTGAATTATGGTTTTCTCAGGGTATATGCCCAGTAGTGGGATTGCTGGGTCATATGGTAGTTCTATTTTTAGTTTTTTGAGAAACCTCCATACTGTTCTCCATAGTGGCTGTATCAATTTACATTCCTACCAACAATGCAAGAGGGTTCCCTTTTCTCCACACCCTCTCCAGCATTTATTGTTTGTAGATTTTTTGAGGCTGGCCATTCTGACAGGAGCGAGGTGACACCTCATTGTAGTTTTGATTTGCCTTTCTCTAATGATTAGTGATGTTGAGCATCCTTTCATGTGTTTGTTGTCAATCTGTATATCTTCTTTGGAGAAATGCCTTTTTAGGTCTTCTGCCCATTTTTGGATTGGGTTGTTTGTTTTTTTGATATTGAGCTGCTTGTAAATTTTGGAGATTAATCCTTTGTCAGTTGCTTCATTTGCAAATATTTTCTCCCATTCTGAGGGTTGTCTTTTCGTCTTGTTTATGGTTTCCTTTGCTGTGCAAAAGCTTTGAAGTTTCATTAGGTCCCATGTGTTTATTTTTGTTTTTATTTCCATTTCTCTAGGAGGTGGGTCAAAAAGGATCTTGCTGTGATTTATGTCATAGAGTGTTCTGCTTATGTTTTCTTCTAAGCATTTTATAGTGTCTGGTCTTACGTTTAGGTCTGTAATCCATTTTGAGTTTATTTTTGTGTATGGTGTTAGGGAGTGTTCTAATTTCATTCTTTTACATGTAGCTGTCCAGTTTTCCCAGCACCAATTACTGAAGAGGCTGTTTTTTCTCCACTGTATATTCTTGCCTCCTTTATCAAAGGTAAGGTGACCATATGTCTCAGGGTATGTTTTACGTGTGCTCATGCACACAGTTCTCTCTGCTATCTTATGATTCCATCATTTTCCTTTTATTTAATCCATATTTTCTGGTAAGGCTTACATGCCTCTAGGGTGACTTGCAGGCACCAATTGCTCTCTAAGGCTGCCAACAGTATCTTTCTCTGGTGCTCTAGTGCCTTCTGTGAAAATCTGCTTTACCAAAAAGCTTAAGAGTAGTATATGGTTATGGAAAGTGTAACAGAAGGGTTAGCTGCTGCAACTGCTGTGCTAAAATTTATAGTGTCTAAATATTTTGGTTCAGCCTTATACTTGGGCAATTAATATTTGTTCTAGGTTTTACCAAATGGGGGAAATACCTTTCAAGTTTTCACCCCCTTTTCTCACCACCAACAGGCTACACTCTTAAGTAAGAGTGATAAAGCAGTATTCCTCTCTTTCAGGAAGTATATGCTTCCTTCATATGTTTACTGTATCGTCTTCTGAGGGTTCAGATAGTAGTTCATTGGAATAATTTTAACAATGACCTGAATGACAAATATTTTGCAATACAGTTCACCATCCCTCTCCTCTAATTCTGAAGGATATTGCTCAGATCAAGTTTGTGGCTTCATGACTATTCCCTGAGAATGAGGTCTTTGAAAGATCTTTAAGTCCTACTGAAATAAGTCCTGAGTGAACCACACCCCACCATTGCTTTGGACATAACTGGAAATGCCTGAATTCCAGAGATAATATGTTTATAAAAATCATAATTTAGATTAGCACTCTATAACACAAGAAACACGGACTAAGTCTTTTTCCTTTGAAATAATACTGGAATTGATGCATCCCCAGTTCTCAAATCCATGCCTTCATCCATCCACATCTACGGCACTCTGTGAGGATAGGTTAATCACTGTGCTAGGTCAACCTCACTCTTACCATTTCCATGAAATTATCATATTTTCTCACATACCCTCTGGAACACACATTTGCCCAGAAAGTAATTATAATGTATTGCACACTGTTTGATTTAGAGCCATGCTGAATAACAGGCTCTTCTATCTATAAGTTGCTTGAAAAAGAAGTCTGTACCAAAGAAAAGTAAATGTTAAAATCATAAGTATAAAAGTGATGATTTAATTTATCCTGCAAATAAAATTTAGCTATTGGACTATAGTATGTATTTCAGATAATTTAGCTTACACAATTAGTATTCAATAATCTGTTATGAGGCTTGTCATTTTGTAACCTGAAATCCTGGTCATAACCTGTGTAAACAAGAAAATTCAAGGTTGTGCAGTCAATTATTTGGATAGGAAATGAATATGAATGCAATTCTTCCCTTGACTGGAGGCTAAGAGAAATCTCAAGAAAGCAGGGCATCTACTTTTCTGCCCTGAGGTAGGTCTGTATGGTAATGCATTGGCCTGATTCTGAAGATGACACCGCTGACCCATTACGAATGAGCCACTGCAGTATTTTTCCATCAGCAGCGAGGATTTTCCCCTATTTTACCCGATTTTGATTTACTGGATCAGATCAAAGTTCTCTAAATGATTAGCTCCGTAGCTTCTGGTTAATATGGATACGGTCATGTGCCTATTGTCAGACTGTCATTGCAAAATGGGTCACTTGATTGTAAGCAATGTCATATGGGGTCCCACGATGATAAAGTAAATATCCAGAATGTCTGAGCCCTCAGACAGTGCTGCCAAGGGAAGCACTGAAGGCAAGGACAACAAATTCATACCCAGAACACATGTCAGTCACCAAAAGACAAATACCTCCTTCCTCTAAGGTAGAAGGGATGTGATAGAAGAAAGCTACTTGCCCCGGAGGGACTGGCTGGCCTCCTCAATGGCTCAGTACTGGTCTCTGCTGCTGACAGGTCAATATTCAGCTAAAGCACTAGCTAGATGAACCTGTGATGGGGAACTCAGGTTCTGGTCTTAAATGCAAAGTCTCCATTCTGCAACCAAAATCACTCTGTTTGTGGTCCTGAAACACAATCACTAGTATATTTATGAACAGAGGCTGGACAGATCGTCACATCCAGCGGGTTGTTCAGTGTCTCCTCTATAGTGAATGCTGAGCCCTAGGCACTGCCGTGGATACAAAAATCCACAAGCGTTGAGCCACTCCCATGAGCCTACCCTTCTGCAAAACTCTCCATCTCAGTTGTCTCAATCTTTTTCCACCCGGGCTCCTGATTATTCCACATGTATTTTTACCACAGAACAATTCTCTCTCCATGTCAAGTAAAAGACCAAGTGTATTACTTAAGGATATTTCCAATAGAAGGATTTCCCTTTAACACTGCCCTTAAGGACACACCTACTGTCCATTTTTGGCTCACGCCAACTTATCAAGATAACCCATCTATGAACCAGGTCCAGGTATTTTCCACGTCTATCCTCTGGTCATAAAAACCCATCACAAGGTGTGAGCATGCACAGAACATTGGCCCCTGCAAAATTCATCACTGTAGCTGGTCCTGAAGTCTTAACATGGTATGTCTCACTCTTTGGAGTATATGTATTGTAATACAAAATCCAAAGCACTTTCCACTTCCTGCTCCCCCAGTATTATTAATATGTTGTTATTAATTTACAGTGAATGAACATGATGGTCTGTGGAATGTCTAAATCAGTACTGTCCAATTGAAATATAATGGGAATATATAAATGATTTAAAATTTTTCACTGATCACATTTTAAAAAGAACAAGTAAAACCCATTTAATTACATATGTATTATTTAACCAATATCCAAAACTGTTCTTTGAAAATATAATCACTATAAAACTATTAATTAGAGATTTTACATCATTCTTTGGTACTAAGACGTCAAAATCAGATGTATATTTTACACAAACAGCACATTTTGATTTGAATTACCCACATTTCAAGTGCTCACTAGCTACATGTGAACCTCCACTTTTGGCCAAGGTGGGATGACAAGGACCAGAATTACCCTCCTGTCAACTAAAAACACTGACAAAAATATGTGAAATAATAGTTTTCAAGACACTGGCTATTAGGGAACAAAGGACAGGGATTCCTTAGAGATGAGAAATGAGTGAGTTAGCCCTACGATTGCTCCAGCTTACTGTCTTGAGAGAGTTTCCAGGACATTACCCAGGGAACCCCAGAGGAGTTCAGCAGACTCTCTGATTGAGAAAGGGTCCTGGAGTCCAAGGAGATCAAGGTAGCTACAGGCCTCAAGAAAGAGAACCAGAGAGGAGAAGGCTGCACAGGGAGAGAACCCTAGGGATCTTCAGGGAATCAGCACCTATGTGTAAGGAAATTAGATAAGTCAGACAAATAATCACGTGAAAGGATTAGTGGAAACATACACTCACACAAATCAGGAACAGTGCTCATTCCCACCAGCCATGTTGGAAAATCTCAAGATTGAATGGACATCAGGAAGAATATACAGAAGTGTCTTGCTTCAGCAGGGGTAATAATTAGGTCTAGAATAGACACTGCTGTTGTCCCTCCTAAAAAACCTAAAAAGCAAGACACAAAGGGATCAAATTATTTCCAAGTAACTTAGGTGCATCCCAGAACAAAAGTCAGGAGTATTTACAGGACTACGAAAACATGCAGCAAACAAATTGGTAAAATTCACAACATCTGGCTTCCAAAGACGAGGCTTGCAAATAAGAAAAAAATGCTCCATCATGAGAAGAAAAATTAATCCACTGCCACAAACCCAGAATGGACACAGATCTAAGAATCAGCAGACAAAAACATGAGAGAAGTTATAACTATATTAAGTTCAAAAATGTAAGTTGAGAGGGACTTCCAGTTTCAGATTCCACAAGCTTGGAAGTTGTCACTCCGGTCCCTAAAACAAGAAAAACTGATACCAATAGAAAATCAATGACTTGTCCTGCACATTAGAGAACTGAGGTCACAGGACAAACCATCACCCTGAAATCTGAAGAGACAGGTGCATGCAGAGACACAACTGAAATCTACCTACATGGAGAAGAAGCTGCTGGAGCCATAAACTTGCAGAAACACTTAAAATAGTAAGTTTGATGAACTGCTAGAAGCTGAATGAGGACTAGTAAGAGACCCAGAAACTCCTTGGGGGATGATCCTAGGGGGCCCTACATTTTTGTGGGCTTTCTCTCCAGGAACTGGACCAAGTCTCATCATGAGGAGTAGAGGAAGGTCTCCTTGTGGCCATGGTAGGGACTGGGGAAGAGTAACCACTGGGAAATAGATGCAGGTCCTTCTCCATATCAGAGGCCTTCTCTCCAAGAATAAGAACTTGGCCAGAGCACAATTCTAAAATCTTATGCCAGGTGGGGGCAGGGGAAGGGAAATTTTCCCCACTCCAGGCCTCTATAGCCTTATATTTTATCTAAGGATGTTGGTGGGAAATAGAATTAACACAGATCAGAACACTGCAGCCAAGGAAAGGAGTAGATAAGAGTGAGGGAAAAAAAGCTGTACCATTGAGGAAAACAACTGTGAAGACTACAGTCAGTCCCAAGACACAGGTCCATCAAAAGACTGAGGCTTCGTTGGAAGATTATACATTGCTTCCTATACACATACATACACCTTACCACCACAGCAACAGGCTCCAGCATAATAACAATAAATTACAGCTGAAGAACCTGCAGGACCCAGACTCCGTCTGATGAAGAGCACATAAAGAAGCCTGACATCAAGAGCGGAGGAAAACAAGGACACCAGAGGAATTGAAGCCTCTGGAACCTACAGCTTCTACAAACATTAATCACAGCCCTACCCATATTAACATCAATCCTTAAAGGCCTATTAACTTCAGTTCTTATTACCCAATGTAACATGTCTGGCTTTCAACAAAAAATGATAAAGCATGTCAAAAGCAAGGGGAAAAATACTCTCAAGAGACAAAGCAATCAGCAGAACCAGACTTAGACATGACACAGATATTGCATACTGTATGACTCCACTTGTATGATATTCTGGAAAGGGCAAAACTATAGTGACAGTGAAAATATCAGTGGTTGCAGGTGTTCAGGGAGATGGAGGGAAGGACGAAAGAGGGAAGCACGGGGGAGTTTGAGGGTGGTGAAACCATTCTGTGTGATATGATAATGGTGGACAGATAACACCATTCATTTGTCAAAAGCCATAAAATTTTACAGCAAAAGAAGGGAAATTTAAAGTGTGAAAAATTTTAAATCTAGTTAGGAGGTTAAGGGGGTCCCAGAAAATGATACAGGCAGTGACAACACAATCTAATTCTATTGCAAAGGTATGAAATAACGTAACTGAAAGGGCAGAAGAAAGACTTTGTTGGAAGTAACTTTGAAAATGAGTTGAGACGGTAAGAGTAAAGGTGACAAACTAAATAAGCATTCTACTCTGGCTCACAAAATTGTTTACAGTAGGAGTGAAGGCTGACAATTCTGAAATGATTATACACGGATCTGGAGCTGTACAATGAGGTCCATGTTTGGAGGATGAAGGGAACGAGATCCCTCACTGCTGGAGTGTGAATTCACAGATCAGCAAAAGGAGGAGGCTAGAATGATCCATTTGGTAAATGATTAGAATTAGACAACTCAGTAAGAACTCAGGGTTAGCTTAATATAGATACAGATGAATACATATAGCAACACTTATAGATGTGTATATACATGAGTTGGTAAACACATAAATTTTCGTGCTCTGTTAGCTGAGAGGTCAAGCAAGCATTATCACTCTATAGCAACAAACATATCTATTGCCTAGATCTTGGTTTCTAATAACATTCTCCTTTAAGAGGAACCAGGACTCCCTGGATAAATGTGTGATTCTAGAACTCAGGGAAGGAATACACAAGATGATCCTGGAGCATCATAGAGTGCCAGAAAGTAAGAAAGTTATAAATGAAAAACCCACAAAGATGGGCATATGTCAAAGGGAGACAGGGGCTAACTTAAAGAGTCCTCAGGAGTCAAAGCTAAAACAATTTGAGCAACTAAATAAAGTAGAATAGGATTATAACCCAAAGTATAAACACCCAGGAGTCTACACTGATATAAATGATTCGATAAATAAATAGGAGAAAGTAGACAAGTCACCATAGGAGAATTCCAAATAATTTATGTAAACACCCCACCTTCAAGGAGAAGAACATAATTCCCTTCTCCTTAAGTGTGGGCTGTGTATAGAGACTTATTTCCAAAGAGTAGAGTATAGACACAAGGAAAAAAAAGTAACTTTTCTGAGGAGAAATTTGACCAACCCTACCTAAGCCAGGTGACTGATATTAAGACCAACAGTGATATGGCAGGTTAACAGTATGTACTCTTGATATGATGTGATGAAAATGGCACTTTACCTATGTGTTCTGCCTTCCAAAAAACCCAGCCTAACTATGAGAAAAAAAAAAAAATCAGACAAATCCCAATTGAAGGACAGTCTATACACATCTGACCAATCCTTCTCAAAAAATCTCAAAACTCACCAAAAATAAAGAATGTCTGAGAAACTATTACAACCAAGAGGGGCCTAAGGAGATAAGGCGGGAAAATGTAACGTGATAACCTGGATGGGATCCTGAAACAAAGAAAAGACACTATGTAAAAAGCAAGGAAATTTTAATGAACTATGGACTTTCGTCAATAATAATGTGATTTAGTGATTGCAGTAAATGTACCGTACTAATGTAAGATGTTAATAATAGGGAAACTGGGAGTGGAGTATTGGGAACTCTCTGTTCTATCTTCATAAGTTTTTTAGAACTCTATAACTATTTTAAAATAAGAAGTTTATTTAAAACGTGTTAGTGACATGAGAGATATTTTTAAAAAGACTCCAATTAAACTTCTAGAGGTGAAAACTACAGTGTTACATTAGGGCCCGGATAGACTTGGCCTCAGATGCAAAATTTAAGGGGGTGCCAAAAAACTCAATATCAAGATAAAGGATATTTTAAAACAATATTCTAAAAGTCATAATTAATGCCAAAAAAAGTCCGTGATGAACATAATACATAAATTTAAAAGGATTCAAAAAATGATGTGCCAAGCCATATTGGAGCCTGAGGCAAAAGGAAAAATGTGAGCCATATACATGTTTTATGTATTTCCTCACTAGGTTTTCTCCAGAACATGAGAGTAATTGAAAAAATATTGAAAAAAATTTAAAGTATGTATATTAAAACTCACAGCATTATTTTAAGTTGAAATATCCAGGAATTATATTTACTTCTCCTGATAAAGTTTATACTTATCAAACAAGTTACATTCAATTCGTTTTAACTAACAACTCAAAACTGAAAATGAGATAAGCAAAACAACAAGTTTTTAAGAATATTATTGATGAGTTTCTGTTGATTAAATCCAGAAAAATAAAATGATAATATTCTGTTTGGGGTATAAACAACAGTTTTAAAGTTAAAATAGTGTTGTGCATTTGAATATATTTACTTTTCAATTGTTCAGTATTTTCCCAGGATCGGTGAGGAATAGAAAGTTCAGCAAAAGACTCATATGCATAGCCACTGAGTTCCAGAGAAGAAACTAGTATAATTCACTTGGGAAAGGATGATACTTTCAGTCAATGTTATTGGAACAATGATTACATCAAAGAAAAATCTTGACTCCTTTCTCACACCGTGCCAGAAAAATTAGTTCACAATTTACTGCAGACCTAAATGTGAAAGACAAAATAATAAGTATTCTTGATATCACCTTCACATTGGGTAATACAATTATTTCTTTAATAGGATACCAAAAAGCAATAAAAATAAAAAAATAATGAATTGGACTTCACTGAATTAAGTATTTTTGTTTATTAAAAGACTCCATTAAGAGAGTAAAAAGATGAGCTACAGCTGGGAGAAAATATTCAGTGCATGTATTGAATCAAGGACTCATATCCAGAATATTTAAAGCATTTCTACAGATCAATAAGAAACAAAAAAGATCTCAACTGAAAAATGGGAAAAATCCTTGAATAGGCACATCTTAAAAGAGGATATCCAAATAGCAAAAAAAAATTACAGAAAAGGTAGTTCAAAAGTATTAGTCAGTGTAGAAATGCAAATTAACACCACAATGAGATGTCACTGCATGTGTGTATGGAACTCTTTGGGGATTACTTAAATAAGAACCAAAAATCAAAATCAAAACTATGAAAAAACTAACGGAATTATATCAAGAACAAATATTGCTTTTTTATTTAATGAAGAGAACGATATGTGTAGCTAAAAACTAAGCAATCTGGCAGGTGGCTTAAATGTTAGGTTTGGTTCATAGGAATTAGAAAATGTTAAATATCTTATACGATAACTTAAAATGAGAATTGACTAAATTTGTATTAATACTTTATCACATGATTAATAAAATAGTTTTAGCTACCTTATAGCTTACACAGAATTTACACATGTAAATTTTGAAAGAGATGACACAAAACTTTGCCTATATGTTTTATCCAATGTGCTGTAAAAAATGTTGGTATTTCCAAAATCATTCTAGTTATATTTGAAAGAGGCAGCATCACTAATTTATGACATTTTTAGAAATTAATATTGAGAACTGACAAGTATCAATTATACTTAAGCACGGTAAAGGGATATTTTTAGCATTTACCATTTTTTTTATGATTGTTTTTGCTTTGCTCTAAAGCCAGGCATTTTTGACATTTCCATCAAGGGATGGAAGAGGTATAGTTGCTAACTGGAATTTTTCTTGACTTCTATCACACCACATATTTCTAACACATATGTGAATTCAGACATACCCTACATGTTTCAATACCCTGTTTTTAAAGCCAGGCTTCACACTTAGCAGAAATATATATATGCAGGGAAAGAGAGATTTAAAAAGCATTTTCTTAGTTTGCTGTTCTTTAGATTTTAAAACCCTGGGGTAACATCCATTAGCAGGACTTGGGGTAGAAGAGGGATATGCTTATCTTCCGTAAAATGGGAGAAAAATTATTTTGCAGACAGTTGATGTTCAGACAGTTTTAAGATCAATTTTAGGAACAAATACATATGGAAGTTCAAGATCTGGAAGTTGAAAAATCTGTGCATATAGTCAACCAAAACAGGTTGAGTGGTACAGAATTGTATAAGTTTATGTCTTGGAAATTCTGTAAAGTTAAGATGAAATGATGGGAATATTTCACCTGCAAGTTGTCTTAGGCCTTGGAAAATAAGAGGTTAAGATAAAGGAAAAAAATTTCTACTTGTAAGTTCAAAATTGATTCCTATTAATATATGCAAATTCAGGTACAAAATATTGGAATAATAAGTATCTAAATGTTGCTGCTACACATAGTAAATGAGATGTTTTCTCAGTTTTGTAAATGACATGTAATAAAGGTAACTTAAAATGCAATTCGAATAATATTACACTAGATTTTTCAAAGTGTATTTTTAATTATAAAGAGTCTATTTTTTTTTTCACTGTTTAGGATGGGTTTAGCATCACCTCTCAGCTGGGTTTTAAAATGGGTTAAAAAATGATACTAGTAATTAGACTGAGGTCCATGTTTTAATATGGCCATTTTTTGAGTCAATTCAATTTAATATATTTTTCACTGAACATTTCCTTTTGAAAAGGGCATATTCTGACTTAGAAATAAAACACACTTGACTTTTCTTCCCTGGTTGAATCTCTGAATGATAGGTTTGCTTAGTTGAATAGCTATGGCCCAGGAACATAAACTAATATAAGTTTGCCTCCAGGGACACTTTCTTGACCTCTTGACCCCAGAGGAGTCTCAAAAACTGCATCTTGTGATCTGTCTTATGAGAGTGAGGAATAAATTGTTTTCATTTGTATGTGGTTTCTTCCCCCACACACAAAATCTGTTGGGTTGTCAGAGGAGTGCCTGTGTTCCTACAAGCTTATCACCCAAAAGTACTAAAAAGACAAAATATTTATTTCTGGATGCCATAAAGAAATCTCCCCCCATCCCCCTTTTTGAATGGTAAAGTATCTAGGAAATAAGATGTTCTGTCAGCCATAATCCAAGCTAAACATAGGAGATTTTTCAGGATTCCACTCCTTCCTTCTGCTGGTTGAATAAAGGCCCCGGAAGAATTTAGTACTTCTGTAAGAACTAATATTTAACCGATCATCTAAAAAAGAAGATATCTCTCTAAATCACTATTATTTCATGGCCCTTTGAGGGCCTATGCATTTCAGCAGTTATAATCCCTTTCGATCAAAATTACACAGATATGTTTTGGAACTATGTTACGCACTTCAGGATTTAAACCTTGATCTTCCCACTGTTCCTGGCTTCCAGCCCCCCACCATCCCACACTCTTACCTATGACAACTCCCTCTGCTATTGCACTTATTTATTCATTCGTTACTTGAGCATATACTCTGTCCCAAGCCTTTCCTGGATACTGGAGAGATCAATGACTGAAATAAAGATCTATAAGGGAATGTAGAGAGATAAATAAGAAAATGAATACTTAAAATATATAGTCTATTAGAAAGTAATATATACTATGGAAATTAAGAATAAGGGAGATTGGGAATATGGATTGCAATTTTAAGTACAGTGGTCACGTTATGCTTGGTAGAAAAAAAAAGACATTTAAATAAATCTTAGATGGGGTGAGGTAATTATCCCTATGAGGGAAGAACTTAACCAAGCAGAGGTAACAGCCAACAGAGAAGCCTGAGGCAGGAATAAAGCAAATATGCTCTAGGAATATAAAGAAGGTCCTTAAGCTTGGAGAGAGTAAACAAGTAGATCAACAGGAAGAATAGCAGATGAAGCTAGAGAGGTGAGTCAGATCATGCAGTGCCTTAGAGACCACTGTAAGGAATATGGCTTTTACTGTGAAACAATGGAAGCCAATAATATTAACATGATCCATCTTAAGTTTTCAAATTACTATCTTGAAAGTAGGATGCAGAAACAGGGACTACTAACAAGAGCCTATTGCAGTAATCCAGGGAAGAACTAACGGTGGTCATAAAATGAAGATATTTTGAAGTAAAAGCCAACATGATTTCCTAACCAAGTGGCTGTGTGGTGAGTAAGAAGAAGAAGAGGAAAGGAGGATTCCAAGGTTTTAGACCTGATATATCACTGATTCCATTCATCAACCATTTTTGTAAGTGCAGGGAAAGAAAGAGACAGAGACAGAGACACAGGGAGGTGGAGACAATGAGAAAGGAGAAAGTAAAAGAAAATTAGATGAAAAAAGTTGAGCATTAAATTATATATTTTTATTACTAGGTTGTGGGTGGTATAAGTGGAAGGGAAAGAGCTGAATTTGTATACTATTTCTTCCATTTATTAGGCAAATTTTTTAACTCCCTGACCTTCAGTTTACATGACTCTAAAAGTACTTATCTTTTTATTAAGATGTTGTCAAGGGAATTAACTAAGATAACATAAAATCTTAGCATATTTTTTCTTCTATTTTCTTAACTGTTAATATTACTAAACAAGTAAAATAAACTGAGATTGTTTAAAGAACAATAAAAGAAAAGTATGTAACTAGATTCTCCACATCAATAAACCAGCTCAGGAATTCTCAAACATATTTTTTCAGCTGTCATTAAATCTCTAGGTACTATATTAGGTTTACAGTCCTTATTTTTTCTCTCCCCATAAAAACTTACCCCAAATTCATCTAAAATCATTATTTCTATTTCCTGAGAGCAATGCACTATGAAGCAATTTCACATTAATATGTTCCTATTGAGAGCTGAGCCTTTGTTACGATTTTTCCTAAGTGGAAACCAAAGGGACACACATGTTACCAAATAGGCAAAGAAAAAATAAGCTCAATACTGAAGTTAGTTCATGAATTGAGAACCTTACCAGGTAAACTCAAATTTACATCATGAAAAATGCCTAGAACATTACTAGTTATCTAAATGGAAGAAACATCTCTCCTAGTATGTATTCCTGATATTTTTTTAAAAGCCTATTCTTTAAATCTTTTCAACAAGCTTAAAGTAAGTTCAATAAAGCTTTCTATTTCCCAGAAAGATTTCATTTCATATTTTAGACCATAATGTATATCTAACTCACAACCACAGCAAAACACAACATGTTTCCATGCATTCCCTAGTTATAAATCTAAATTTATATACAGAAGGCCTTGGCATTTGGAATACTAGTTAGCTGTTATTAAATGATTACAAATAACAAGTCCAATTACTTCATACTCAACGAAAGTTTGGAAATTAGTGAAAGAGGGATCAATGGGGGGAGAGGGGTAGGGAATGAGGAAGGAGTCAGATATTAAAGAAAGTTCTCCATGAAGAGAGATGCCAGATGGATAACTGGTTCTTTTTTTTTTTTTTTTTTGCAGTACGCAGGCCTCTCACTGTTGTGGCCTTTCCCGTTACGGAGCACAGGCTCCGGACGCGCAGGCCCAGTGGCCATAGTTCACGGTCCCAGCAGCTCCGCGGCATGTGGGATCTTCCCAAACCGGGACACGAACCCACGTCCCCTGCATCGGCAGGCGGACTCTCAACCACTGCGCCACCAGGGAAGCCCGGATAACTGGTTCTATACAAAAGGAATGAAGAGCTACAGAATGATGAAGACATATGTGAATATTTTTTAAATATTTTAAAAAATTTTTAATTTAAAAATTTCTCTAGAAGATAATTGGATATAGCAAAAACAAACAAACAAACAAAAACCCCACCTTATAATGTATTGTGGAGTTTACAACTTATGTGGAAATAAAACTATCACAGCAATAGATCTAATTTTTCCATCTTGTCTTTGACTATACTGTTTTAAGTTTCTTACATTATATGTGAAGGGGTATAATACTATTCAAAAGTAGAGTGTGGTAAGTTAAAGATTCATATTGTAAACCCTAATATAACCACTGAAATATTTTTTAAAGAGAGAGATATAACTAATTATGCAGCTAAAATGAAATACAAAAGAAAACCTAAAACAAAGCAAAGAAAGAGAAAAAAATGTGGAACAAAGAACAGATAAGACAGATGGAAAACAACTTGCAAGATTATAAACTTAAACATAACCATATCAATAACCACATTAAATGTAGTTGGTCTACATTCTAATTACATAAAAAGCAGAAATTTTCAGACTGGAGAAAAAAATCAATACCCACAATACCTTATCTGTAAGAAACCCACTTTAAAAATAGAGACACAGGTTAAAAATAGAAGAATGGGAAGAGACATACCACACAAACCCCCAGACATAAGAAAGCTGGAGTGGCTGTTTTATTTTCAGAAAAAAAGGTACGCTTCAGAACAAAAATATCACCAGGGATAAAAAGAGATATTTTATAGTAATAAAGGGTCAATCATCAAGAAGATACACAAACCATAATTTATGTGCCACTAACAGGGCTTCAAAATATATGATGCAATAATGGAAAAAAATAAAATAGAAGTAGACAAATCCAAAAATTTAAGTTGGAGATGTCAATGTTCCACTCTCAGTAATTGATAATACAAGTAGACGTAACATCAGTAGTGATATACAAGACTTGGACAAAACTGCCAATCAACTTGACCTAATTGACAGTGGTAAAACTCCACCAAACCACAGTAGAATACACATTCTTTTCAAGTTTAAATGGAATAGTAATGGAGACAGACCATTTGTTGGGCCTTAAAATGTCATAATAAATTTTAAATTAATTAAACATTCCAACAACTGAATTAAAGTAGAAATCACTAACAAATATAGAAAAATCCTCAAATATTTGGAAACTGAGCCACACATTATTGAATAATGCTACTGAGTCTAAGAAGTCACAGAAGAAAATTAGATGTATTGAAATGAATGGTAATAAAAATATATCAACAACACATCAACATTTGCAGAGTACAATTAATAACAATATCCACAGGCTTCCATGGTGAATCCTATCAAACATTTGAGGAGGAAATAATACAAAGGTCTGGTAAAATACTGGAGTAGAAGAAGAAAGCAAACTACAGACAACTGTTTTTCTAGGAATAGATACTAGGAATTGGGGGGGGAAGCCTTTGTATTCTGTAGAAAAGAATAGAAAGTATAGATACTAGAAATATAAACTTCAACCTGATAAAGGATATATATGAAAAAATTAATGATGAAAAACTGAATGTTTTCCTCTTAAGATCAAAAAAAGGAAAGAATATTGATTCTTAGCACTTCTATTGAACAGTGCAGTGGAAGTCCAGATAGTGTGTAAGGCGATAAGAAGAAGTAAAAGACAGGAAGACTGAAAGAAAGATGTAAAATCTCTTCACTCACACTTCAAACCATCATGCATATAGAAAATCCTAAGGAATCCACAAAAAAGCTACTACAACCAATAAGTGATTTTCAGAAGGTTACCGACTAGAAGAACAGCACACAAACGTTAAATATGTTTCAATATACTAACAAGAAAAAGTTGGAAAAGTATAAAAAAGTATTATAAAAGTATCCAAAAGCTTATATTAGGAAACTTGTTAATATTAAGATATCAATTCTCCCTTAACTGAAATATGGATTGAATATAATTTTAATCAAACTAGTAGGTTTTCAAGGATTTGAGAAGCAGATTGTAAAATTTAGGGAAATGTAGTGTAAAAAACCTAGAAATGGAGTATAATAGAATATAGGGGCTTCCCTGGTGGCGCAGTGGTTGAGAGTCCGCCTGCCGATGCAGGGGACACGGGTTCGTGCCCCGGTCCGGGAAGATCCCACATGCCGCGGAGCGGCTGGGCCCCGTGAGCGATGGCCGCTGAGCCTGCACGTCTGGAGCCTGTGCTCCGCAACGGGAGAGGCCACAAGAGTGAGAGGCCCGTGTACAGCAAAAAAAAAGAAAAAGAAAAAAAAAAAAGAAATGGAGTATAATAGAATATAAAGGAAAGTGGTAAACATTTCCATTTCTATGATAAATAACCATTGGAAATAATCTAGGTATAATAAACAAGAGAGTGTGTTATTGATATGAGGATGGTTAGGGAGGTAGAAAGTTCAAACACTGAACTATGCATATATAATAAACTGATTTTCAGCAAAAGTTCTAAGGTAAATCAATGGAGAATGAATAGTCTTAACAAACAATACTAGAAAAATTAAATATCCACAAGAGGAAAAGAGGAGCACTCACCCTACTGCACACTACATGCAAAAATATGAAATGGATTATAGCTCCCCAAAAAACATAGAAGACAGACTTGGGTTACATAATAACTTCTTAGAAGAGAAAAAAACACAACCATTGAAATATTGAAAAATCACACTTCATTAAAATTTACAACTTTTGGTCTTTGAAAGCCCGCATTAAAATGAAAAATAAAAATAAAAACAATCCATAGTCTGAAGGATAATTCCCAGTGTTCTCAGTACATATGTTCAACAAAGAACTTGTACCCAGAATATATTTTAAAAATCTCTTACAACTATTAATAAGAAAAATACAATATAATCTGGCAAAATTTGAATGTACATTTCACAAGAAGAGATGAAAAGACTCTTCACAGGTCTTGGCGAGGATGTAGTGGAGCTAGCTGTAGCTTTCATAGCTTGCTGCTGAAAATGTGAAGCAGTACAACTACTTTGGAAAATCATTTGGCATTCTCTCAAAGACTTAAGCATGTACTACTCCCACCATGCAACTATTCCACTCCTAGGTATTCAGTCAATAGAAATTCAAAACATATGCTCACAACAGCTTTACTCATTATAGCCAAAACTGGGGAACAACCTAATGGCCATCGACAAGGGACTGTAGAAAGAAATTTCAGTATATCCATTCAATGGAATATTATTTAGCAATAAAAATGAACAAACTAATGACACACACAAAGGAATCTCAAGACATTATGTTGACAGATAAGCCAGCTATAGAAGAATGCATACTGTATAATTTTATTTATATTTAATTCAAGTAAATGCAAAACAGAGGAAGTATTTCCTGTGGCTTAGGTCTTCTGGAAAGTTCAGAAAGCAATCAGTGGTTACCTGGGCCTGGGTTTGGAGGAAAGTTTTCTATAGATGGACATGAAGAAACTTTCAGGGGTAATAAAAAACTTTCAATATTTTGATTATGGTGGGGGTTACAGGAATGGACACTTAAAATAGGCACAAGGAAAATAATAACAATCAATACCTAATAATCTGGTCAAATTAACTTTTGTTCTGTAAATGAATCATTTTAGCCCACCCTGAATTACTTTCCCTATATGGTTAACAAAATAATACAGTTCCTGACACAGAGTAGATATTCAAAAATCAGTTACATTTTATTCAGTAATATTAAAGTACACGGGTAGATATATTTATTTTTACACTTAGAATATACTATTCTATTTTTGATCCATGATTAGGAATTGTCTACCAGGCACCATGTAAAAACAAGTTATACTACCTTTAAACTTTCTTTAAGCATAATGGACTTTCATCAACCCTTAAAGTAAATTCACTAAAGGTTTAATTTTTCCAGTTTAATTTAAAAATTCAATGATGTGTATCACTGTATTATGTCTTCCCATTGCCACTGCAGAAAGGAAAACCAGTGATCCATTAGAGAAGGTTAACAAAACTAGAGGACTGAAATTTTTCATTTAAGATCCAGAGTTTATACATTGTAAGAAATAGAAAAAGGCAGAGCTAAAAATACACATTTAAAGGTCTTCTAAAGTAGACAAAGATAACTAAATAAATAATTGAATTTATAATAGAAAAAATACGCTCCCTCATTTCAGACGTGGTGGTATTCTATTAGCACTTTCAAGGCTTGTTTTAGCAAATGTATGCATCCTTGTGTTGTAAAATTCATTCACATTGAGATCACCTTATGTGATGCGAATTTTCAATGCATTATTTTCTAAACTACCTTCATATAAGATGTACCTAAACAATGTCAGAGTACCTAAATGATAAGTAAAAAGATTTAAACTTCGTAGCAGAATAAAGAATTTAAATCTGCAGTTTGCTGTATGCAGCCCAAAGTCAATGATCTCAGGAACTGTAATTTGAAGAGAAATTTAAAATGTGGAATAAAATGGGTGGAACAAGACAAACATAACTAATGATTCACTATCTTTTTTCTCAATTTTTAACAGCTTTATTGAGATGTAATTTACATACAAAAAATGCACATGTTTAATGTATACAATTTGCTGAGTTTAGATATATGCATACACCTGCAATACCATCACCATAACCAAGGTAATCAACAGATCCGTCACCTCCAAAAGTGTTTTGTCTCCCTTTGCTAGATTTTTTGGTTTTGCTTTCTTTTCTTTTTTTTTTTGTTTTTTTGTTTTTTGGTTTAATGTTTCATTTTTGTAGTAAGAACACAAACATTTGTTAAGAGGGTAAATCTCATGTTAAGTGCACAGTACTGTATTGTTAAGTATAGGCATTATGTTGTACAGCAGATCTTTAGGTTTATTCATCTTGTATAACTGAAACTCTATATCCATTGCACAGCAACTCCCTATTTTCCCTCCCCCCAGGCCCTGGCAGCCACCATTCTATTCTGTTTCTGCAAGTTTGACTATTTTAGATATCTCATATAAATGGAATCCTGCAGTATTTGTCCATTGGTGACTGCCTTATTTTCCTTAGCTTAATGTCCTCCAGGGTCATTCATATTGTTGCAAATAGTAGGATTTCCCTCTTTTAGAATACTGAATGATATACCACTGCATGTATATATCACATTTTCTTTATCCTTTCTTCTGGTGATAGATATTTGTCTCCACATCTCGGTTACTGTGAATAATGCAGCAATGAATATGGGAGTGCAGGTATCTCTTCAAGATCCTTATTTCATCTCTTTTGATGTCTATCCAGGAGTGGGACTGTTGGATCATAAGGTAATTTTATTTTCAATTTTTTTGAGAAACCTCCATACTGTGCTCTGTAGTGGCTGTACCATTTTACCTTCCCATCAACAATGTAGAAGTGTTCGGATTTCTCCATACCCTCACCAACACTCATCTCTAGTCTTTTTGATGATAGCCATTGCAATAGTTGTGAATTTATAACTCATTGTGCTTTTGATTTGCATTTCCATATTGAGCACCTTTTCACGTACCTGGTGCCTATTTGCATGCCTTCTCTAGAGAAATGCCTATTCAACTCCTTTGCCCATTTTTAATTGGATTTTATTTTTCTATTGAGTTGTAGTTTTTATTATATATTTTATATATTAACCCTTTACCAGATAAATGGTTTGCAAATATTTTCCCTATTTTATAGGTTGCCCTTACTATATTGATGCTTCCTTTCCCGTACAGAAGATTTTTAGTTTGATATTATTCCACTTGTCCACTTTCGCTTTCGTTACCTGTGCTTTTGGTGTCATACCTAAAAAGATCATTGCCAAGACCAATGTCAAGAAGCTAATTCTCTTTGTTTTCTTTTAGTAGTTTTACAGTTTGGGGTCTTACATTTAAATCATTAATCCCATTTTGAGTTGATCTATGTATGGTATGAGATAAAGGTCCAATTTTATTCTTCTGTGTGTGGATATCCAGTTTTTCCAACACCATTTATTGAAGAGACTATTCTTTCACCATTGTGTATTCTTGGTATCTTGTTGAAGATCATAGACTACATATGAATGGATTTATTTCTGGACTCTCTATTGTGTTCCACTGGTGTATATCTCTGTCTTTATGCCAATAACATACTATATTAATTACTGTAGCCTTGTAATATATTTTGAAATAAAAAATGTGATGTCTCCAGATTTGTTCTTCTTTCTCAAGAACATCTTGAATATTCTGGGTCTTTCATGTTTCCATATGAATTTCAGGATTTTTCTCCATTTCAGCAAAAAATGCCACTGGAATTTTGATGAGGATAGCATTGAATCTGTAGATCATTTTGGGTAGTATGGACATTTTAACAATTACTAAGTCTTCCAATCCATAAACATGGGATGTCTTGCCATTTGTTTGTGACTTCTTTAATTTCTTGTGTATGTTTCAATGTAAAGGGCTTTCACCTCCTTGGTTAAGTTTATTTCTAAGTATTTTATTTTTTTTGATGCTATTTTAAATGAGATTTTCTAAATTTCCTTTTCATTTCCCTAGTTCATTGTTTGTGTATAGAAAAACCACTGATTCTTTGTATGTTGATTTTGTATTCTGTAACTTGACTGAATTTGCTGATTAGTTCTAAGAGTTTCTTGGTCGTGTTTGGTGTTTTCCATATATATAAGATCATGTCACTTGCAAAAATAGACCATTTTACTTCTTTCTAATTTAGATGTCTTTTATTTCTTTTTCTTGCCTAATTGCTCTGTCTAGGAGTCCCACTACTATGCTGAATAGAAATGGTGAGAGTGGGCCTCCTTTTCTTGCTCCTGATCTTAGAGGAAAATCTTTCTGTTTTTCACCGTTAAGTTTGATGTTAGTTGTGTGTCTTTTATCTTAGTTTAAGGGAAGTTCTACAATTATCAAATTCCTTTTATGTTCAGGACACTCTGTGCAGAGGAATCAAAGATTTTAAAAATCTCTATAACAAGGAACTCACAGTCTGGTGGAGGATCAGCTAGCTGATGGAGGAGTTTATTAGCTAAAGAGACATTATCACATTCAAAGTTTTTTTCTTCCCCTCTTCATTAAATATTATAAAATAAGGAGTAACTTAGAAGACACTAAATGTGCTTTGGTGCTTTAGCTTCACCAAACAATTACATCCTGTATCACTATACATGATCACTTTATAGCAAGTGCTGTCATAGCTCACCAATATGTTGCAACCTCCTTATACAAGAAACTACCAACTCTTTATTTGCACCATAATGCCTGGTGAATGTTAAGGACATTGCAGATGTACAATAAATACTCCTTGGTTTATCTGTAGGTTAATATATGTTATAGACTGAATGTTTGTGTCACCCCAAAATTCGTATTTGAAATCCAGTCCCCAGTTTGATGGTATTTGAAGGTGGGGCTTTTGGGAGGCAATTAGGTCATGAGGATGGAATCCTCATGAATGAGATTAGCACCCTTGCAGGAAGAGGCCAGAGAGCTAGTTTGCTCTTTATACCATGTGAGGATACAATGAGAAGTCATCAGTCGGCAACACACAAAGAGCCCTCGCTAGAACCTGACCATGCTGGCACCCTAGTCTCACACCACCAATCCCTAGAACTGTGAGAAATAAATTTCTGTTATTATAAGCCACCTCATCTATGGTACTTTGTTACAACAGCCCAGACTAAGATAACATACTTGGAATTATCCTCAGGAATAACAACCTTTCTTCCTTACCTCATATTTTAAGCATTACCTTCCCACTGACCTGTCTTTAATCTCCAGCTGTTTCATAGGAAATATGATTCCTTTGGGGTAAATAGATTGATTTCAAAGCAAATTTTTCAACTTGACACTTTTTATTCTAAAAATAGCATTTCTGGCAACCAGCTTTCATCACGTGAGCATCCAGCTTTGGCTTGGTCTATCAGGTAGTGCAGGGACAACAGATGTAATTGGGGCATGAGAATCAATAAACCTAGATTCTAGCTCCAATTACTTGCATCTCACTTTCCTCTTTCATAAAAAGAATGGTAAGGTCATTGTCTTAGGCAATTAACCGGACAAAGTGGGAATTCACAAGAACATTTTCTTGTGGCTTAGGGGTACCGGGAATTGTGCCATGTGAACAGTACTTTGTATGCATTACTGTCATCTCTGATTTTCAGCACATAATGAGTTATCAGTCATGTCTTATCCTAAAGTATATAATGATAGACAAGATAGCATAGGTATTTTGACAATTTAAGAAAAAAGAAAAGCAACTTGACTTTCAATATGGTTCCAAAATTCCATTAGGCATTCCAGTTCCTGGTACAGACAACAGGATTCATGAGTACATTTTTTTAAATGTCCTCTCTCACTATTTCTCTTTTGACTGCAAAGCTTTGTTACACAAAATGAACCTTAGGAAATAAAATGAAGTAAATGTTGGTGTCAGCCACTGGTTTCCAAATGTTGCTGCACATATTAATGACCTACAGATCTTTAAAAATACTAACCCTTGGCAGCACCCCAGATATTCTAATTTAACTGCTATGGGGTGTAACTTGGCTATTTCCATTTTTAAAAAGCTCCACAGGTGATTCTAATGTGCAACCAAATTGGAGAACCACTATCCTAGGCAATTGCCCAATCTCATTTCAGTCGTCTTTTTCAACTGCACCTTAGCTGCTGAAACTCTTTTGATGAAGTTACCCTCCTCTGAATCATATTTTTTAACTTTGTGACTACTTATTTTATTTAGAAATTTCGAGTCACTTTTTTTATGCATGAATTTTCTTACCGTGATATGTTAATGCCTTAACATTTGGTTCTAACAGTCCTTACTATGTCCACTAATTTCAAGCGAACCTTATCAACCTTTCCAGTCTCTTCTGCTAAGCAAACTCACCCCACCCCATCACCAACTAAGTTCAAGTAATAAGTAATGAATACACATATTTCGGTTTCTAAATATGCCAGGAACTGTCTCAGCTCCTGCTTTTTGCACATGCTTTGTTTCATGTGCTTAGAGTACTCTCACCACCACCATTTACCCTAATTCTTACTATAAAATAATGCTGAGAAGGTTTTTTTGCAGTGTAATGAATAAGTGAAATCTAATATCTGATTGCAGAATCAAAAAAAGTTTTCTCAGAGGAGATAAATCTCAAAGGATGAGTATGTCACTGGACAAACTGAAAAGTAAAATTCACACTGAAAAAATAGCCCAAGCAAAGGAATGGGGCAAAGGGGGAAGGCAAGTAGCAGAGTACAAAATTAAGCAGAAACTCATTGGTACAATGTGACTTAAGTGAAGTATATTCTCTGATCAGGATCAATAACAGCCAATAGAACAAGTCTCTTGGCCAGAGAGAAGGCATAGGTCAACTATAAAACATATCTTTTGGCTAGATTCCAAGAATCAGAATATTTCTTCAGTAAAGATACAGCTCCCTTTTCCTGCCTTCTTGCTGCTGTGTTTCACGCTTCCACTTTCCTCATCCTGCATAACTTTGGATCAATGACTCTACTAAAGGGTTGGCCAGGTTTTGGATTGTAGGTTTTTCACAGAAAGATATCTCACATCTTGGCCTCAAAACCATGCACTGCTGCCTTTGGTAAAATTCATTCACTCTCTCACTTTGCCTGACCTGAAATTGGACACACAAGATGCCAGTCAGAGGCAGAGGCTCCCTCTTATCAGGGATGAGATGATACCAGTGATCCACATATGTATCAATTCAGTAGTCAAATTTAAATTAGAAAACAATTCTGGCTAACTTAATTGTTTTAATTTACTAACATTATTAGCTACCAATAATTAATTGCTAATAAATAATTATTAGCAAACCAAATCCAATAACACATTAAAAAGACCATACAAGTTGGATTCATCCCAGGTCACAAGGTTGGTTCAACGTATGACAATCAATCAATGTGATACACCACAGCAGCAAAAGACAAAACCCACATAATCATTTCAATAGATGCAGAAAAAAGCATTTGATAAAATCCAACATCCATTCATCATAAAAACCCTCACCAAAGTGGCAATAGAGGGAATATATCTCAACATAATAAAAGCTATTTATGACAAACCCACAGCCAATATAATACTGATCAGTGAAAAGCTGAAAGCCCTCCCTCTAAAATCTGGAACAAGACAAGGATGCCCACTCTCACCATTTCTCTTCAACACAGTATTGGAAGTCCTATCCCCAGCAATCAGACAAGAAAAAGAAATAAAATGTGTTCAAATTAGTAGAGAAGAGGTAAAATTGTCATTATATGCAGATGACATGATACTATATATAGAAAACCCTAAAGACTCCACATAAAAACTAGAACTGATAAGCAAATTCAGCAAGGTAGCAGGATACAAGATTAACATATAGAAATCAGTTGTATTTCTTCACACTAACAATGAAACATCAGAAAGTGTATGTAAACCAAAAATCTCTTTTAAAATCTCATCAAAAAAAAATAAAATACTTAGGAATAAACCTCACCAAGGAGGTGAAAGACTTATATGCTGAGGACTACAAAACATTAATGAAATTGAAATTGAAGATGATTCAAAGAAATGGAAAGGTATCTCATGCTTTTGGATTGGAATAATTAATAGCGTTAAGTTGGCCATACTACCCAAAGCAATCTACAGATTTAATGTGATCTCTATCAAATTACCCATGACATTTTTTCACAGAAGTAGAACAAATAATCCTAAAATTTATATGGAACTATAAAAGACCCAGAATTACCAAAACAATCCTGAGGAAAAATAACAAAGTAGGAGGCATAACCCTCCCAGACTTCAGACAATACTACAGAGATACATTAATCAAAACATTAATTTTAAAAAATTACATTACATTAATTAAAAAATACATTCATTAAAAAAAAAAAGTGTGGGGGCTTCCCTGGTGGTGCAGTGGTTGAGAGTCCGCCTGCCGATGCAGGGGACATGGGTTCGTGCCCCGGTCCGGGAAGATCCCACATGCCGCGGAGCAGCTGGGCCCGTGAGCCATGGCCGCTAAGCCTGTGCGTCCGAAGCCTGTGCTCCGCAATGGGAGAGGCCACAGCATTGAGAGGCCCATGTACAGCAAAAAAAAAAAAAAAAAAGAAAGAAAAAAACAGTGTGGTATTGACACAAAAACAGACATATGAATCAATGGAACAGAATAGAGAGCCCAGAAATAAACCCACACACTTATGGTCAGTTAAACTTTGACAAAGGAGGCAAGAATATACAACGGGGAAAAGACAGTCTCTTCAGCAAGTGGTATTGGAAAAGTTGGGCAGCCACATGTAAATCAATGAAGTTAGAACACATCCTCACACCACACACAAAAATAAACTCAAAATGGCTTAAAGACTTAAATGTAAGACATGACACCATAAAACTCTTAGAAGAGAACACAGGCAAAACATTCTCTGACATACATACCAATGTTTTCTTAGATCAGTCTCCCAAAGCAATAGAAATAAAAGCAAAAATAAACAAATGGGACCTAATCAAACTTGTAAGCTCTTGTACAGCAAGGGAAACCATAAACAAAATGAAAAGACAACCTACAGACTGGGAGAAAATATTGGCAAATGATGAGAACAACAAAGGCTTAATTTCCAAACCATACAAACTGCTCATACAACTCAATAACAAAAAACAACCCAATCAAAAAATGGGCAGAAAACCTAAATAGACATTTCTCCAAAGAAGACATACAGATGGTGAACAGGCACATGGAAAGCTGCTCATCAACACTAATTATCAGAGAAATGCAAATCAAAACTACAATGGGGTACAAACTCACACCAGTCAGAATGGCCATCATTAAAAAGTCTACAAATAACAAATATTGGAGAGGGTGTGGAGAAAGGGAACCCTCTTACACTGTTGTTGGGAATGCAAATTGGTGAAGCCATTATGGAAAACAATATGGAAGTTCCTCAAAAAACTAAAAATAGAGTTGCCATATGATCCAGAAATCCCACTCCCGGGCATATACCCAGACAAAACTACAATTCAAAACGACAGATGCACCCCTATGTTCACAGCAGCACTATTCACAATAGCCAAGACATGGAAACTACAGGTGAATGGATAAAGAAGATGTGACGCACTCAGCCATAAAAAAGAATGAAATAATGCCATTTGCAGCAACATGGATGGACCTAGAGATTATCATACTAAGAAAAGTAAGTCAGAAGGAGAAAGACAAATACCATATATCACTTATATGTGAAATCTAAAATACGACACAGTTGAACTTATCTATGAAACAGAAACAGATTCACAAACATAGAGAACAGACTTGTGGTTGTCGAGGGGGAGCAAGGCGGGGAGTAAAGGATTGGGAGTTTGGGATTTGCAGATGCAAACTAGTATATACAAGGATGGATAGATACCAAGGTCCTACTGTATAGTGCAGGGAACTATACTCAATATCCTGTGATAAGCCATAATGGAAAAGAATATGAAAAAGAGTGTATATATATGTATAACTGAGTCACTTTGCTGTACAGCAGAAATCAACACATTATAAATCAATTCTACATCAATAATTTTTTTTAATTATTAGCTACCAGTGTGTAGCCTATAGAATCAGAAAACTACCTGGACAACCAGGCTGAGGAGGACAGGAACCCAGACCTCTCTGGAGACCTCGCTCAGAAATAGCTTTTAGGAAGGGTATTAAGGGAAAATATCAAATGTCAAAGGAAATATCTTTGAGGCTCTGATATCAGAAAGACTCAATTCCAAGTTCATTCCATTGGTGAGCTACTTACATTAGATTCAAAATCCCAGCAGTCAGATCGGCCTAACTTGAATCTCATGTGGGTACTTGGGCCAGAGGGACCAGGGGTGGGGGTGGGGGCATGGGAAATCAGTACATGTCACTGACAATTCCATCATGACCCATAAAATGGACGTAGATAAATTTTTTAAAGAAAGATGGGGCACTGTTAACAATGACAGAGTAAAGGGTGACACACAGGCAAAATCAAAATAGGTTTCCTATAATGTTTATGCTTCTTATGGATAAACCTGGCCACAAGAATGCAACAAGTATTAAAGTTATGTTCCTTTTGAGTATTTCTTTTTCAGTAATCTACGACCGACCGACTGTGTGTTTGTGAACTCTGCTATGTGCTTCAAAGCCACATGTGAAGCCTCAGGCAGGGACTGAATGTACCCCATTCACCAAGTGAGCAATTAGCCCAGCCTTCTATGACTCCCCAACCTTGTAATCTCAGGATGGTACCTGATCGTCCTACCTAAACATGTTCTTTAATTATACATACATAATTGTACATATAATTGTACATATATACATATATCATATATATACAGTACTCCAGAAAAAAAAAAGATTAAACAAGTGACACAGAACTGACTACGTGGAATAGGGCCTGGAGGTGTAAAGCAGCTCTTTCCCTGGTCCCCATGCTCAACCCCACTGATCTACCAAAGGTGTTCTGTGTTGTTTGCGGGAAAGCTGGAAGTCTGGTGGTTTGCTAAGCTCTGTACAGAAGATTAATGAACAAATAAAATGTAAAGTTGTTTCCAGTCTTCTCCTTTTGTGCCAAGCTTGAGCAGACATTGGAGAGGACGCAGGAAAATATGTGAACTAGGTAGAGTTTTGCGTCAGCATCCTCCCATCTCCCCACCTACCCTGTTTCTATGACTGATTCTGACTTTGATGGACCCTTATAAGCTCAGCTTCCTCTAACTCTCCAAATAGTTAAAACCAGACAAGGGTCTACTGTCAGGCATTTGCCCCTTAGTTTAACTTAGTCTGAAACTACCAAGCTTTAAATCAAGTTGGAATTAAATGCTTTGTGCTCTGCTGAAGGAATTTAAGGCATCACCAAAAACGTCTGGGGATGGGGTGCTGGGAGTTGCTGAGAGAACTTCCTCAGGACCACTGAAATGATACTATGGCAGAAGTTAATAGTCTCTTATTTAAATTTAGAACTGTCTTTAAAATAATATTTTTAAGTATTTCTCTGAGTTTCCGCACTGTTGGGAATTTTCTCAATCTGCATCCTTTAACCACTAACTTAGTGCAAGAGTAGTAAGATTAGGGGTCAGGGAACACCAAAATTATGTATTTGGCTAAAAGTCATAATAAAGTGAAATAAGGACACGAAGTGATAGCAACTTTTCACGTTTTAAAAATCACCCCTGTGGGGCTTCCCTGGTGACACACTGGTTGAGAGTCCGCCTGCCGATGCAGGGGACACGGGTTCGTGCCCCAGTCTGGGAAGATCCCACATGCCACGGAGCGGCTGGGCCCGTGAGCCATGGCCGCTGAGCCTGCGCGTCCGGAGCCTGTGCTCCGCAACGGGAGAGGCCACAACAGTGAGAGGCCGCGTACTGCAAAAAAAAAAAAAAAAAAAAATCACCCCTGGGAGAGAAGCTTTAAGATGGCGGAAGAGTAAGATGCGGAGATCACCTTCCTCCCCACTGATACATCAGAAACACATCTACATGTGAAACAACTCATACAGAACACCCACTAAACGCTGGCAGAAGACCTCAGACCTCCCAAAAGGCAAGAAACTCCCCACGTAGGGCAAAAGAAAAAAGAATAAACACAGACAAAAGAATAGGGACGGGACCTGCACCAGTGGGAGGGAGCTGTGAAGGAGGAAAGGTTTCCATACACCAGAAGCCCCTTCGCGGGCGGAGACTGCGGGTGGTGGAGCAGGGAAGCTTCGGAACCCCGGAGGAGAGCGCAGCCACAGGGGTGCGGAGGGCAAAGCAGAGAGATTCCCACACAGAAGATCGGTGCCGACGGCACTCACCAGCCCGAGAGGCTTGTCTCCTCACCTGCCAGGGCGGGCGGGGTCTGGGAGCTGAGGCTAGGGCTTCGGTCGGAGCGCAGGGAGAGGACTGGGGTTGGCGGCGTGAACACAGCCTGAAGGGGGGCTAGTGCGCCACGGCTGGCCGGGAGGGAGTCCGGGGAAAAGTCTGGACCTGCCGAAGAGGCAAGGACTTTTTCTTGCCTCTTTGTTTCATGGTGCGCGAGGAGAGGGGATTAAGAGCGCCGCTTAAAGAGACGGGCGCGAGCCGCGGCTATCAGCGTGGACCCCAGAGACGGGCATAAGACGCTAACGCTGCTGCTGCAGCCACCCAGAAGCCTGTGTGCGAGCGTAGGTCACTATCAATACCTCCCCTCCTGGGAGCCTGTGCAGCCTGCCACTGCCAGGGTCCCGGGATCCAGGGACAACTTACCCGGGAGAACACACGGCGCGCCTCAGGCTGGTGCAACGTCATGCTGGCCTCTGCTGCCGCAGGCTCTCCCCGCACTCCGTACCCCTCCCTCCCCCCATCCTGAGTGAGCCAGAGCTGCCAAATCAGCTGTTCCTTTAACCCTGTCCTGTCTGAGCGAAGAACAGACGCCCTCAGGCGACCTACACGCAGAGGCGGGGCCAAATCCAAAGCTGAACCCCGGGAGCTGTGCAAACAAAGAAGAGAAAGGGAAATCTCTCCCAGCAGCTTCAGGAGCAGCGGTTTAAATATCCACAATCAACTTGATGTACCCTGCATCTGTGGAATACCTGAATAGACAACTAATCATCCCAAATTAAGGAGGTGGACTTAAGGAGCAACGATAGATATTTTTTTTTTTCCCTTCTTCTCTTTTTGTGAGTGTGTATGCATATGATTCTGTGTGTGGTTATGTCTGTAGAGCTTTGCTTTTACCATTTGTCCTAAGGTTCTGTCTGTCCGTCTTTTTGGTTTGTTTTTTTTTAGTATAGTTTTTAGCACTTGTTATCATTGGCGGATTTGTTTTTTGGTTTGGTTGCTCTCTTCTTTCTTTCTTTCTTTTTAAAATACTTTTAGTTTTTTTAAACATTATTTTTTATTTTAATAACTCTTTTATTTTCTTTCTTTCTTTCTTCCTCCCTCCCTCCCTCCCTCTCCCTCTCTCTCTCCCTCCCTCCCTCCCTCTCTCTCTCTCTCTCTGTCTGTCTCTCTCTCTTTCTTTCTTTCTTTCTCCATTTTATTCTGAACCGTGTGGATGACAAGGTCTTGGTGCTCCGGCCTGGTGTCAGGGCTGTGCCTCTGAAGTGGGAGAGCCAAGTTCAGGACATTGGTCCACAAGACACCTCCCAGCTCCAGGTAATATCAGACGGAAAAAACTCCCAGAGATCTCCATCTCAACATCAAGACCCAGCTCCACTCAACGATCAGCAAGCTACAGTTCTGGACACCCTATGCCAAATAACTAGCAAGACAGGAACACAACCCCACCCATTAGCAGAGAGGCTGCCTAAAACCATAAGTTCACAAACACCCCAAAGCACACCACAAGATGCAGACCTGCCCCACAGAAAAACAAGATGCAGCCTCATCCACGGGAACACAGGCACTAGTCCCCTCCACCAGGAAGCCTCACAACCCACTGAACCAACCTTAGCCACTGGGGGCAGACACCAAAAACAATGGGAACTCTGAACCTGCAGCCTGTGAAAAGGAGACCCCAAACACAGTATATTAAGCAAATGAGAAGACAGAGAAACACACAGCAGATTAAGGAGCAAGGTAGAAACCCACTACACCTAACAAATAAACAGGAAATAGGCAGTCTACCTGAAAAAGAATACAGAGTAATGATAGTAAAGATGATCCAAAATATCAGAAACAGAATGGAGAAAATACAAGAAATGATTAACATGAACCTAAAAAAACTACAGGGCAAGCAAACAATGATGAACAACACAATAAATGAAATTTAAAATTCTCTAGAAGGGATCAATAGTAGAATAACTGAGGCAGAAGAACGGATAAGTGACCTGTAAAATAAAATAGTGGAAAAAACTACAGCAGCACAGAATAAAGAAAAAAGAATTAAAAGAATTGAGGACAGCCTCAGAGACCGCTGGGACAATATTAAATGCACCAACATTTGAATGATAGGGGTCCCAGAAGAAGAAGAGAAAAAGAAAGGGACTGAGAAAATATTTAAAGAGATTATAGTTGAAAACTTCCCAAAAATGGGAAAGGAAATAGTTAATCAAGTCCAGGAAGCACAGAGAGCCCCATACAGGATAAATCCAAGGGAAAACACGCCAAGACACATATTAATTAAACTATCAAAAATTAAATACAAAGAAAAAATATTAAAAGCAGCAAGGGAAAAACAACAAATAACCTGCAAGGGAATCCCCATAAGGTTAACAGCTGATCTTTCAGCAGAAACTCTGCAAGCCAGAAGGGAGCAGTTGGACATATTTAAAGTGATGACAGGGAGAAACCTACAACCAAGATTACTCTATCCAGCAAGGATCTCATTCAAATTTGACAGAGAAATTAAAACCTTTACAGACAAGCAAAAGCTAAGAGAATTCAGCACCACCAGACCAGCTCTACAACAAATGCTAAAGGAACTCCTCTAGGCAGGAAACACAAGAGAAGGAAAAAACCTACAATAACAAACACAAAACAATTAAGAGAATGGTAATAGGAACATACATATCGATAATTACCTTAAATGTAAATGGATTAAATGCTCCAACCAAAAGACATAGACTGGCTGAATGGATACAAAAACAAGACCCATATATATGCTGTCTACAATAGACCCACTTCAGACCTAGGGACACATACAGACTTAAAGTGAGAGCATGGGAAAAGATATTCCATGCAAACGGAAATCAAAAGAAAGCTGGAATAGCAATTCTCATATCAGACAAAATAGACTTTCAAACTAAGACTATTACAAGAGACAAAGAAGGACACTACATAATGATCAAGGGATCAACACTAGAAAAAGATATAACAATTGTAAATATTTATGCACCCAACATAGGAGCACCTCAATACATAAGGCAAATACTAACAGCCATAAAAGGGGAAATCGACAGTAACACATTCATAGTAGGGGACTTTAACACCCCACTTTCACCAATGGACAGATCATCCAAAATGAAAATAAATAAGGAAACACAAGCTTTAAATGATACATTAAACAAGATGGATTTAATTGATATTTATAGGACATTCCATCCAAAAACAACAGAATACACACTTTTCTCAAGTGCTCATGGAACATTCTCCAGGCTAGATCATATCTTGGGTCACAAATCAAGCCTTGGTAAATTTAAGAAAATTGAAATAGTATCAAGTATCTTTTCCGACCACAACACTATAAGACTAGATATCAATTACAGGAAAATATCTGTAAAAAATACTAACACGTGGAGGCTAAACAATACACCAATTAATAACCAAGAGAGCACTGAAGAAATCAAAGAGGAAATCAAAAACTACATAGAAACAAATGACAATGAAAACACAATGACCCAAAACCAATGGGAAGCAGCAAAAGCAATTCTAAGAGGGAAGTTTATAGCAATACAAGCCTACCTTAAGAAAAAAGAAACATCTCAAACAACCTAACCTTACACCTAAAGCAATTAGAGAAAGAAGAACAAAAAAACCCCAAAGTTAGCAGAAGGAAAGAAATCATAAAGATCAGATCAGAAATAAATGAAAAAGAAATGAAGGAATCAATAGCAAAGATCAATAAAACTAAAAGGTGGTTCTTTGAGAAGATAAACAAAATTGATAAACCATTAGCCAGACTCATCAAGAAAAAAGGGGAGACGACTCAAATCAAAAGAATTAGAAATGAAAAAGTAGACGTAACAACTGACACTGCAGAAATACAAAGGATCATTAGAGATTACTACAAGCAACTATATGCCAATAAAATGGACAACCTGGAAGAAATGGACAAATTCTTGGAAAAGCACAACCTTCTGAGACTGAACCAGGAAGAAATAGAAAATATAAACAGAGCAATCACACGCACTGAAATTGAAACTGTGATTAAAAATCTTCCCACAAACAAAAGCCCAGGACCAGATGGCTTCCTTCTCAAACTCTTCCAAAATACAGCAGAGGGAGGAACGCTCCCAAACTCATTCTACGAGACCACCCTCACCCTGATAGCAAAACCAGACAAAGATGTCACAAAAAAAAGAAAGCTACAGGCCAATATCACTGATGAACATAGATGCAGAAATCCTCAACAATATCCTAGTGAACAGAATCCAACAGCACATTAAAAGGATCTTACACCATGATCAACTGGGGTTTAACCCAGGAATGCAAGGATACTTGAATATATGCAAATCAATCAATGTGATACACCATATTAACAAATTGAAAAAGAAAAACCATAGGATCATCTCAATAGATGCAGAAAAAGCTTTCGATAAAGTTCAAACACCCATTTATGAAAAAAACCCTCCAGAAAGTAGGCATAGAGGGAACTTACCTCAACATAATAAAGGCCATATATGACAAAGCAACAGCCAACATCGTTCTCAATGGTGAAAAACTGAAACCATTACCACTAAGATCAGGAACAAGACATGGTGGCCCACTCTTACCAATATTATTCAACACTGTTTTGGAAGTTTTAGCCACGGCAATCAGAGCAGAAAAAGAAATAAAAGGAATCCAAATAGGAAAAGAAGAAGTAAAGCTGTCACTGTTTGCAGATAATATAATACTTTACATAGGGAATCCTAAAGATGCTACCAGAAAACTTCTAGAGCTAATCAATGAATCTGGTAAAGTAGCAGGATACAAAATTAATGCACAGAAATCTCTTGCATTCCTATACACTAATGATGAAAAATCTGAAAGTGAAATTAATAAAACACTCCCATTTACCACTACAATAAAAAGAATAAAATACCTAGGAAGAAACCTACTTAAGGAGACAAAAGACCTGTATGCAGAAAAATATAATACATTGATGAAAGAAATTAAAGATGATACATACGGAGAGATACACCACGTTCTTGGATTGGAAGAATCAACATTGTGAAAATGACTATATTACCCAAAGCAATCTACAGATTCAATGCAATCCATATCAAACTACCAATGGCATTTTTCACAGAACTGGAACAAAAAATTTCACAATTTGTATGGAAACACAAAAGACCCCAAGTAGCCATAGCAATCTTGAGAAAGAAAAACAGAGCTGAAGGAATCAGGCTCCTGCACCTCAGACTATACTACACAGCTACAATAATCAAGACAGTATGGTACTGGCACAAAAACAGAAATATAGATCAATGGAACAGGATAGAAAGCCCAAGACAAACCCATGTACATATGGTCTCCTTATCTTTGATAAAGGAGCCAAGAATATACAAGAGAGAAAAGACAGCCTCTTCAAAAAGTGGTGCTGGGAAAATTGGACAGGTACATGTAAAAGAATGAAATTAGAACACTCCCTAACACTATACATAAAAATACACTCAAAATGGATTAAAGACCTAAACGTAAGGCCAGACACTATCAAACTCTTAGAGGAAAACATAGGCAGAACACTCTATGACATAAATCACAGCAAGATCCTTTCTGACCCACCTCCTAGAGAAATGGAAATGAAAACAAACAAACAAACAAACAAAAAAAACAAATGGGACCTAATGAAACTTAAAAGCATTTGCACAGCAAAGTAAACCATAAACAAGACAAAAAGACAACCCTCAGGATGGGAGAAAATATTTGCAAATGAAGCAACTGACAAAGGGTTAGTCTCCAAAATTTACAAGCAGCTCATGAAGCTCAATATCAAGAAAACAGACAACCCAATCCAAAAATGGGCAGAAGACCTAAATAGACATTTCTCCAAAGAAGATATACAGATTGCCATCAAACACATGAAAGAGTGCTCAACATCATTAATCACTAGAGAAATGCAAATCAAAACTACAATGAGATATCACCTCACACCAGTTAGAATGGCCATCATCAAAAAATATACAAAAAATAAATGCTAGAGAGGGTGTGGTGAAAAGGCAACCCACCTGCACTGTTGGTGGGAATGTAAATTGACAAAGCCACGATGGAGAACAGTATGCAGGTTCCTTAAAAAACTAAAAATAGAATTACCATATGACCCAGCAATCCCACTACTGGGCATACACCCTGAGAAAACCATAATTCAAAAAGTGTCATGTACCACAATGCTCACTGCAGCTCTATTTACAATAGCCAGAACATGGAAGCAACCTAAGTGCCCACTGACAGATGAATGGATAAAGAAGATGTGGCACATATATACAATGGAATATTACTCAGCCATAAAAAGAAACGAAATTGAGTTATTTGTAGTGAAGTGGATGGACCTAGCATCTGTTATACAGAGTGAAGTAAGAGAGAGAAAAACAAATACATATGCTAACACATATATATGGAATCTTAAAAAAAAAATGGTCATGAGGAACATAGGGGCAAGACGGGAATAAAGACACAGACCTACTAGAGAATGGACTTCAGGACACAGGGAGGGGGAAGGGTAGGCTGGGACAAAGTGATAGAGTGGCCTGGACATATATACACTACCAAATATAAAATAGATAGCTAGTGGGAAGCTGCCGCATAGCACAAGGAGATTAGCTCGGTGCTTTGTGACCACCTAGAGGGGTGGGATAGGGAGGGTGGAAGGGAGGGAGATGTAAGAGGGAAGAGATATGGGGATGTATGTATATTTGTAGCTGATTTACTTCGTTATAAAGCAGAAACTAACACACCATTGTAAAGCAATTATACTCCAATAAAGATGTTAAAAAAAGTACACAACGTTTTAGCCATAACGACTATCTCAATGCAGTATTTTTTATTATAATAAAAATTTGTTTATGAACCAAAAAAAATCACCTGTTTCAAATCTCAACTGTCCAACTATTCTAAATACAGAATAAAAGAAAGAAAAATTTAAATTACCCATAAATGAATTTCAAATTACTATCAATATTTTGATGTATTTTCTGATCTTTTTCCTAAATCAGTCTCTTCTCTCTTTCTCTCAGGTTCCTCTCCACACTCCCAAGTAAAACAGAACACTATATTTTTTCCAAAATTATTTGAGCCATTGAGAAGAAATGAAAAGGGAATTCAACCTTAACCACAAAAAGATTAGAGAAGCTATGCCTTTGGGGGATTTAATGGTTAAAAGCAAAATATTCCTTTTCTCTGCAAAAGATACTGTCAGGAGAATGAAAAGACAAGCAACAGACTGGGCAAAAGTATTTGCGAAAGTCACATTTGATAAAGCAGGGGTCCCCAAGCCGTGGGCCGCGGACCTGTTAGGAACTGGGCCACATAGCAGGAGGTGAGTGGCAAGCGAGTTAAGCTTCATCAGCTGCTCCCTATCGCTCACATTACTGCCTGAACCAACTCCTGCCTTCCGTGGAAAAATTGCCTTCCGTGAAACTGGCCCCTGGTTCCACGAAGGGTGGGGACTGCTGTGATAAAGGACTATTGTCCAAAATATACAAAGAACTTTTAAAATTCGATGGTAAGAAAACAAAACAACCTGACTCAAAAATGAGCCAAAGACCTTGACTGAAACCTCACCAAAGAAGACATATGATGGCAAATAAACATATGAAAAGATACTCCACATCACATGTCATCAGGGAAATGCAAATTAAAATAATGATCAGATATAATTACATACCTATTAGAATGGCCAAAATCCAGAACACTGACAATGACAAATGCTGACAAAGAGGTGGTGCAACAAGAATACTCATTCATTGCTGGTGGGAAAGCAAAATAGTACAGCCGCTTTAGAAGGCAATTTGGCACTTTCTTACAAAACTAAACATACTCTTACCATACAATCCAGCAATCACACTACTTGATATTTACTCAACAGAAATGAAAACTTATCTCTACACAGAAACCTGCACATAGATGTTTACAGTAGCTTTATTCATTATTGTCAAAACTTGGAAGCAAGACAGATGTTCTTGGTGAATGAATAAATAAACTGTGATACAGCCAGACAATGGAATATTATTCAGCACTAAAAAGGAATGGGCTATCAAGCCATGAAATGATATGGAAGGAACTTAAATGCATATTACTAAGTGAAAGAAGCCACTCTGAAAAGGCTACATACCACGTGATTCCAACTAAATGACATGCTAGAAAAGACAAAACAATGAAGGCAGTAAAAAGATCAATGGTTGCCAGGGACTGGGGGATGGAGGGATGAACTGGGGAAGCACAGAGGATTTTTAGAGCAGTGAAAAGACTCTGTATGATACTATCTATAATGGTGGACACTAATCATTATCATCATTGTAATTTGTCCAAATCCATACAATGCACAACACCAATAGTGAACCCCAATGTAAACTATGGACTTCGGGTGATTACAACGTGTCAATGTAGGTTCATCAGATGTAATAAATGTACCACTCTGATGGGGGTGTTGATAATGGGGGGAGGCTATGCATATGTAGGGGCAGGGAGTATATGGGAAATCTCTGGACCTTCCACTCAATTTTGCTGTGAACCTAAAAGTGCTCAAAAAAATCAGTGAATTTTTTTTTGCTGTACGCGGGCCTCTCACTGCTGTGGCCTCTCCCATTGCAGAGCACAGGCTCCGGACGTGCAGGCTCAGTGTCCATGGCTCACGGGCCCAGCCGCTCCGCGGCATGTGGGATCCTCCCGGACCGGGGCACGAACCCGTGTCCCCTGCATTGGCAGGCAGACTCTCAACCACTGCGCCACCAGGGGAACCCCAGTGAATTTTTTAAGCATAAGATGGTCTATTCTCCTTTCTCTAAAATTAGGTAAGACTTTTTCCCCCCTGGATTTTTTCTCTAGGCTTCCCAAAAGAAATAACATATTTTAGAAGTTGTTAGATGTTGCTCCATTTAAGTGTGTTGAAAGCAGCTTATAGAGAAGATACCTAAAGTTAAATTATTTAAACACACTTGTACAATGATAGCTCCTTGGAAGAATAATTAGTATCTTTAACTTAAGTAAATCATTAAAAACTTGTATAATTATGCCATACGTATTTCAAGCAATCATTTACAAACACAGAGCGTTTCTTACCATCATCACTATTATTAGTCATTGATAGAATATGCTTCTAACACCTCTCTCTATAGAGCACAAGCTATGTGTGCCTCTGAAGTCTTTCCATTTCATTTATTCAACAAACAATATATACTATCTATTGAAATAAAGGTAATTTCATATAACTCCTTTAGTAATGGTACAATAATTTTTAAAAACTGATTATGAAGTGTGTTGTGTGCATTGGTGGTGGTGGTATTGCAATTATCAAAGAGGAGCCTCATAATACATTTCTGTTTATTTTAGAAAGGCTAAATTAGAAGGTGAGCTTTAGGGTGGAATTCTGAATATAACTATGTATGACACGTATTTGTTCTATACATAGAAGTGTGAAGTTTGCACAAATTCACAATAAGATCAATTTAATTTCAGTCCAACCATGTCAACTTTTAAGTGGAAATTCAGAAACCTAAAATAAAGGCTTATTAAGTAATAAAGACACATGCACTAACACTTGTCCCTACACTAAAGCCTATGCCACAGAGTCCGCGGGAACATGAATTTCTAGTTGACAAAAGTAACATCACTTAGAAACATGTTATTTGCCTTACAAAATTAGCAACCATCCAGATATATTTTCATTTTGTTCTTCCTCCACTCCCTCTATAAAAGCAATATACCCTTCAAGGAGATGTAATGTATATTTCAGATATAGTGTACATTTCAACACAAAAGTGCATCCTTTCTCTTCCTTTATGGAGTAAGCCAGAGTGATGAATTTTAGAAATATCTTAACTTCTCCAACGGATGCAACTTGCCCTAAATTGAAGCATTTAAAGAGGGCATCGTTCTCACGTGTTTGGTAATCTATCTAAAGTACAAGCTATTAATAGCATGACTTTTGCTATTTTAAATAATGTTCTTAGAGCTCTGTAACCAGTAAGAAATAAAACTGTTTTCCCTAAATATTTTCTTTTGTTATTTAAACATGATTAATCTCATGCACTTTATCTGCATATTCCTTGGTGCAGAAGATGCTAATGTTACATTATTTTGAGTTAAAAGTTTGTGTTTGCGGCCTTTTCACTCCATTTACTGCTTGGCTTGTTGCATCAACAAGAAGTGATGTAGTTTAATTACTTTTATGAAAATGAACTTAAAACTGTTATTACTTTGCACAAGTTCTAATGGCAATACCACTTTGGGATGAACAACAAAAGCAGACAGAGTGAGTCACAGTACTTACAGCATGCAAAGTAACAGAAAGGAATTCTTATTTATTAGAACAACATTAGCCTCTCATGGTACAGAAAATTGATTATGCTTCCCTGATTTGTTTGTTTTCTTCATGCTCTATGGGGCTCTTACACGGCTTCTGTATAATTTACTAACTCGTTATTTCCCACTAGCAAGAGTATAGATATTACTTTCTTAGATGACACATTAGGGGAAGTTAAAATGTAATCAAATTATAGAATTTAAAGCATCTAAACTCCTAGAATACAAATTTTTTATCTAAAGAAAAGTGCCATGCATTAAATTTCAAATAAACAGGAGAAGCAGGCTCTTTTGCTTGATTTGTGTGCATGTGATAATTAAGGAGACTGAAGGGGGTGAGGAGATGAGAAGAAATTTGTACAATTTGTTCATGACTTACAATAATTTTTTTCTTTCTTTCTCAGATAATTCCAAATGTTGTCTTATTCAATAATTAAAATGTATGACAAAATTGGGATTACCAATACCCCATAATTTTTACAAGGGAAGGAAGACATCTTCCAATGTTTGATATAAAGCACTCAAGAGCAGGTACTGAATAATAGTGAGGAATTGAGAAATTTAGTCTCTGAACTCAGACAAGCATAGATATGAAATTTATTTCCAATATACTAGCTCTATGACCTTAGGCAAGTTACTAAGCTGTAGCCAATTTTTTCATAAATAAAAGGACTTTATAAAGATTAAGAAAGAAAATACATATGAAGAACTTAACACAAAACCTGTTTAATAGTAGATATTCAATACAATGTATTACTAATAAACCCTTAATAAAAATCAGACTTAGTAGGCATACAATAGATGCCAGTTTTTATCATTGTTAGTATTACTGTTGTTATGAGTACTATTATTTTGTCTTCCTCTCAAGCACTGTATAAGCAAAGTGCATCCTGCCCATCCATTCCTTTCATGGTTCCAAAGAGGATGATATTTCCACTTCTGGACTTACGTGGGATTTGAGGGTTTTTTTAACTTATTTATTATTGAGAGCATCAGCTCTATTTCTAGCACATGTGCGAGTTGTAGAGGGAGCATAGCAGAAGTATGAGGTATGAATATTAGTAAGATACCCGGGGTCCATGCAGCAAAGTCTGCCAACAGCAATAACAACAAAAATTAGAACTTGTGCTTCACTCTTGCACAGCATTTAAACTAGCTTGAAAAATCTTCAAATCGGTGAAGGAGAGCCGGTCCTCTTCCACATACTTTCAGAATGAAAATGGCAGTCATATAAATGTTTGCCAGCCTCAACTTAAAGCCAATTTATTTTTGAATAATGTTGAAAATAACAAAATCCCAGCGGACTTTGCTGTAACAAAATTCAATCTGTTAGCAGCCAAGACCTTCCCTATAATGCATTATAATCTTAGGAATCATCCTAGAAGATACAAAAGCAAAGAACAAAAAATATAATTTTAAGATAAAAAAATGTGTTTGCCCTAGTATTCTCATAAATAAATAGAAAAAGAGAAAGACTGTCTTTAGGGTCCATTTGTAATTCCTTTTTTTCTTTTTAAGCCACATGGATGTGTGTACTTGACTAAATTTGCTAGGTAATTTATCACAGTATGAGTATCAATTCAAAACTATTTATTACCTGAAATAATTAGAATGATCATTAAAAAACACAGAAGGGTATAATAAAAACCAAGAAAATGGAGGGGTTGAGATGAAGTTTTCTTGTTATTGTTTTCCTTCCCTTATTTTTCTTGACTCACCCTAAAGGGTAGATGGTGCCTGTTAATAGTAGTAAGGAAAGAAAAATGCTGACTGATCTGTAACACTCAAAGCAAAGGGAAAAGAAAACAAAACAAACATGCATAAGCCGAAGAAAATGAGCAAGTGGACAGAGAGAGGAAAAAGAAAATGGGATATTAGACAGCCTAACTAGAAAAATACAAACAAGGGGGATGGAAAGAATATCACACAACAAAAGAAGAGCTGGTACAAGAAAGACATAGCCTAAAAGTAAAAGAGTAATGAAAGAAACTCAGAGGAAAGAAGAAAGGGCGGAGCTGAAAATTTGTAACAATTTGAAAAAGTAAAGCAGAAGTGAAGAAAAAGAATGATCACAGCAAACTGCTGCCAGAAAAATAATAATAATACTCAAAGGACCAGATGCATCTTGAACATATTTTTCTTAAAATGGACAAAAATAAGAACACACTGAAATTACAAATGTAAAAATTCCTTCAGATAAAAACCAAGGTCAAAAAAGGGAAACACTCCAGGGAAGAAAGAGAAGTCTACAGGTCATTGGCACGTCTTAAAAAGTGCTTTCACTGTTTCATGAATGTATGTTGCCAGACCACGATGGATAAAGGGAGTGCTGGGTGTGGTCAAGTGACTTTTTTGGGAAGCAACACAATGAAGATAAAAGATGTCCCCGATTTATCAAAGTGTTAAAGAAACCAAATCTTTCTCTTTGGACTCAAGAAAGGGATAACATTAAAAATCATTCAAGTGATAACATGATACAAACGAGATGATACTATGTCTTTGGAAAAGTGAAAGATAAAACAGAGAAAGCATCTATTAAATATTTTTTTAGGAGAAAGATGTAAAGTTAAGGAGAAATCACTATAAAATGTATTAGAGAGGCTCTATTAACAGGAGGTAAAGAGCAGTGGTTAGGCAGAGTGATTACAAATCAGAAGGCCTAGGCTTGAATTCTGGTTCTACCACTTACTCAGTGAGTGATATTTAGCAAGGAGATAACCACTCTGTGTCTCAGTTTACTCATATAAAATGGCTATCACAAAATAGTTGTCAAGATTAAATAAGATATTAAATATAAATCACTGGGCACAGTGCTTAGTATATAGTAAGTACTCAACCAGTATGTAATAGATGAAACAGAGCAAACATGAAAAAGTCTTGGTAAGAACTGTAAAACAAGTAACTTATTCAGATCTTTAAATGTCTCATTAATTTGCATAATTATGTCTTGGTAAATATCCCATTGTTACATAAGCATGTTGATGGAATTCCCTTTTTGAGGAAATTTACAATTACTTCATTTGGGGCTTATTTCTTTGCTTTTAAACATTTATACAATCAACTCTGTGGAGAACATTAATAGGACAAAGACAAGGAATATGAATGAATGACACTATGGTGACAGAAACAAAGTAAATACTGGAAAATAAAACTCCAGGGTGTGAAAGAAAACCGTGATTTATACAAAGTACTTTTGCTTTTGAAGAGGAAATCAACTCCTGCCTTCTAATTTCTACCAATAGGTAGAAATGTGTCTTTCTGACAAATGACTATTTAGATCTAAAAGAGTTAAAAGAAACTACTTTCAGAACTATAGATTTTAAGGAAAGTAAATAAATAAACAAAATATGTTTGATTTCAAAATAAAAGTTCTAAATAATTATGGGTTTGCCAAAAACTGCATTCAGGTTTTTCTGCAATATCTTATGGAACACCCGAACAAACTTTTTGGCCAATGCAATATACATAGATGTGGAAAAATTCTGTGACAGCAAAAGGATTCATGACTCTGTGGATAGGAATTTTGTCTGTCTAAAGGTCATTCCTCCCACTATAATAAAAGTTCAAAGTATAATACCAATGTTCAGTAATATAAATTTGAGTATCTAAAGTATAAACATAATATACACTTTAAATTTAAAAAGGTATAGGAGATTACTGAACTATTGCCAGTCAAATATTTTCAGTTCTACTATTTTTCTATTTTTAAATTTATTAATTTCTGCTCTTTTGAACTCTAATTCCTGTTTTAACCTTTTCTTAAACTTATATTGCTCTTTACCTAGTTCATTTAATACATGGATTTTCATTTTTTCTTTTTGATAAGTTCTTAAGATGACAAATTTTCCTCTGGGTACTAGTTTAGTTGTACGTCATAGGCTCTAATTCACAGTGGGGTTTCTTTTGATTAATGCCTATAAATTCCAAAATCTTGGCTTTGATTTCATATATTTTTAATGTTTTTCATCTGCACTTGATTATATCTATAGAGAATTCTCATTACATCTAGCGAACAGACACTGTTTTCTGTCTTATTCATTGCTTTTATTTCAGAGTAGGACAATGTCATTCACTTGGTAGAAAAAATAATTAGCAATTTATTGATTAATTATAATTGATCTTAGTTCTAAGTTAAAAAAATACGTCAAATGATAAACTGAATAAAATTTTTTCCAGTCATTTAGAAGCCATTAAATATGACATAGAAGGAAAAGGAGGTGGTGATTGACAAGGAGAAGCAGGGGGAGGGGGAGGGAGAGGGAGGGAGGGGAAAGGAGGGAGAAGAGGGAAACAGTAACCTGGGATTTAAAAGCCTCAAGTTCTAGACACCATACCAAGTTCGTCTTCATTTTCTTTAAATACAAAACAAGGGAGTTCTCTTGCCCATGATATCTAAGATCCTCCTCTGTATATGTGTTATGGTTCAACCTAAGATGACTGACAGACACGTAGATAACATGCACATCTACACGCACATATTTACACACACGAGTGTGTACTTTCATCAACTGATTAATCGCACAAGGGACAGAAAACTGCAGCTTTTCTGAATAAGAAAGAAAAACACCATCTAATTTGACAACTCAAGTGATGACTAAACTTCCTGGGCAAAAATACCTATCAACAGTTCATCCATCCTATTGCTAACACCTACGGTAATAGGGAACACATTATAACCTGAATCAGCTGGTCTGTCTTTGAAATGCTGACTCACTTAAAACAGCTTTTCTATAACTTCTTGCTTTACATTCTAACTGTACCTAATGGCGCCACACAAGCAAAGCCATTCATTTTCAACTAAAATCATTGATGCAGCTCTTTCAGTCAGTGTAAGGCTGCAGGACCATGACTCAAATTCATAGAGAGATAACATAGTAACGATAATATTCATAATCATTATATTCGTTTCTAGATGAAGTCTCTTCGCGATTCAATGATATTTCCACCAACCTGTTATCTAGTGAAGCACATCACTGTGAGTCATAGGTCACCTCCTTCCTCGCAAAAAATCCTTGGCCTCCTCCCAGATGCCTGAGGATGTTACTCTGCGCCTGCCCGAGACGCTCTCTTCAGCTCTCATGCAAGGCTCCCGGCCAGGCGCAAGCCTTTCACGCTCTGAAGATTCTGGGCCAGAGAGGCAATGGAAGGCACACAGCTGAGGACTGTGGCTAATGGGGGAGGTGGTGCCTCCTATAAAAAGGGCAGCTGCTACTCAGCTGTAACTCGTGATCCCACGTGGGATCACGTGGATCAGAACTTTTGAGAATTTTTGAAGGCAACATTTTAAGTGAAATCTCCCGATTTTTATACGTTGGCAACTATTCAAATTTTTCAAAGACAACATACAGAAAGAAAGGGTAAAAAAGTAAAAATAAAAAAGGGCTTCCCTGGTGGCGCAGTGGTTGAGAGTCCGCCTGCCGATGCAGGGGACACGGGGTCGTGCCCCGGTCCGGGAAGATCCCACATGCCGCGGAGCGGCTGGGCCCGTGAGCCATGGCCGCTGAGCCTGCGCGTCCAGAGCCTGTGCTCCGCAGCGGGAGAGGCCACAACAGCGAGAGGCCCACGTACCGACGACAACAACAACAACAACAAATATGTATATATGGGTTGAATTTGACCCAAGGCTGCCAGTTTAAGTTTCTGACTCAGGCTTCTGATACAGCATGGCTTTTTTCAGGGTGCCCTCGCTGTTAATTGCTCTTTGGGGTTAATGAGAGATCAAATTTTAGAAACAAAAGCCTATATTTATATTACTAGATATAACAAATTGTAACAAATTGTAAAAGAGAGGTATTAAGGATGTTTATGAGGCTTCATTTGCTGTCTTAGAGAACTTGCTATTTTAAAGTTATCAATATAAAATAAAAATTAAATTAAAAAATGAAGTTATAACCATAAATATTGGAGTTCAAAATTTTCAGATTTTGTAACTTTTTGAGATGATGAAATGGTTTCCCAGGGCTGTGTTTAATTTAAATAGATCACAATGAAACTAAAAATAATTTTAGACAAAGGAGAATAAGCTTATTTATTCTAAGTCACTTTATAACCCTCACCTGTTCCTCCAGCAATTTTTCCTTTAAAGATGTTACATTCAACAGCAATATAGATCAATGGAACAGGATAGAAAGCCCAGAGATAAACCCACACACATAAGGGCACCTAATTTATGACAAAGGAGGGAAGAACATACGATGGAGAAAAGACAGCCTCTTCAATAAGTGGTGCTGAGAAAACTGGACAGCTACATGTAAAAGAATGAAATTAGAACACTCCCTAACACCATACACAAAAATCAACTCAAAATGGATTAAAGACCTAAATGTAAGGCCAGACACTATAAAACTCTTAGAGGAAAAGCACTCTTTGACATAAACCACAGCAAGATCTTTTTTCACCCACCTCCTAGAGTAACAGAAATAAAAACAAAAATAAACAAATGGAACTTAATTAAACTTAAAAGCTTTTGCACAGTAACAGAAACCATAAACAAAACATAAAGACAACCCACAGAAGGTGAGAAAATATTTGCAAATGAAACAACAGACAAAGGATTAATCTCCAAAATATACAAACAGCTCATGGAGCTCAATATCAATAGAACAAACAATCCAGTTAAAAAATGGGCAGAAGACCTAAATAGACATTTCACCAAGGAAGACATACAGATGGCCAAGAAGCACATGAAAAGATGCTCAACATCATTAATTATTAGAGAAATGCAAATCAAAACTACAATGAGTTATCACCTCATGCCGGTCAGAATGGCGATTATCAAAAAAGCTAGGAACAATAAATGCTGGAAAGGGTGTTGTGAAAACGGAATGCTCCTACACTGTTGGTTGGAATGTAATTGATACAAACACTAGGGAGAACAGTATGGACGTTCCTTAAAAAACTAAAAATAGAACTACCATACGACCCAGCAATCCCACTACTGAGCATATACCCTGAGAAAACCATAATTCAAAAAGAGACATGTACCACAATGTTCATTGCAGCACTATTTACGGTAGCCCAGGACATGGAGGCAACCTAAGTGTCCATTGACAGATGAATGGATAAAGAAGATGTGGCACATATATACAATGGAATATTACTCAGCCATAAAAAGAAACAAAATTGAGTTATTTGTAGTGAGGTGATGGACCTAGAGTCTGTCATAGAGAGTGAAGTAAGTCAGAAAGAGAAAAACAAATACTGTATGCTAACGTATATATATGGTACTGATGAACCTAGTTGCAGGGCAGGAATAAAGAGGTAGACATAGAGAATGGACTTGATGACATGGGGTGGGAGGGCGAACCTGGGGCAAAGTGAGAGTAGCATCAACATATATACACTACCGAATGTAAAATAGTTGGCTGGTGGGAAGCGGCAGCATAGCACAGGGAGATCAGCTCGGTGCTTTGCAATGACCTACAGGGCTGGGATAGGGAGGATGGGAAGGAGGCTCAAGAGGGAGGGGATACGGGGACATGTGTATGCATATGGCTGATTCGCTTTCTTGTGCAACAGAAACTAACACAGTATTGTAAAGCAATTATACTCCAATAAAGATCTATTAAATAAAAAAGATGTTACATTCATTTTCAATCCCTTTTCCAACAGATGGAAATAATCATTCCTATAATCAAGAGCAGGGATCAGCATTCAGTAAAGGACCATATAGCAAATGTTTTAGTAAATATTTTAGGCATTACAGATCATATCGTCTCTCTTGCAACTATTCCAATATACATTGTAATGTGAAAGTAGCAAAAACAATGTGTAAATGAATGGCATGGCTGTCTTCCAATAATGTTTTATACATTTACTAAAATTTGAATTTTATATAATTTTCATGAGTCACAAAATATTATTATTATTTTAATTTTTTCAACCATTTAAAAATATAACAGCTATTCTCAGCTCATGGATCATACAAAAACAGATGGTGGGCCAGAACTGGCCCACAGGCTGTAGTTTGCTAACCTCTGATTTTAGAGCACATCATTTCCAGTATCAAGATATTTAGAATACCAAATTACTTGTAAATATTTAATTTTTAAATTATATTGCCAAATTGTTAAGAAAGTGGCTTGGCAAATGGAGAATCAGAAAAAAAGGAATTGGATTATTTGGAAAAACATTTCATCTAAAAGCACATCCCACAAAAAAAGCATATCACATGGAAACTGCTAATCAAATACCCCTTTGCCTCCTCCTGAAGTTTTTTTGTTTTACAAATCCACAATCTAGCAGAGAGTTTAAAATTCTAGTAGAAGTAAACCATACTCATCATTGTTTTGCCAGCTCTGACTCTGGCCAATTGTCCTTGAAAATATTTCTGACCATCTTATCTCCTACTAACATACTATAGAGGAAGATAATACCAGGGTTGTAAGACCAGTCCCCATCATATGGGCAACATGGGTGGATGCATTAGTAGATTTTTTTTCTTCTTGATCTTACCCTTTAAAAATATTTCAAGGAAAACTTGAAATAATTTATTAAATATGCTGGTGGGTTTCCTTTTTCAATTTCCTAAGCAAACAGTCATTATCCCTTACTTTCAGGAATTAAAAACCACACTGCATATTTATTTTGTACAATTGGTAGAGGTTGTTTATATTACCAAGGCATTATAAAATCATTTATTATACATTCTTCTTGTGTGAGCAGTTCTATTTTATGTACTACACAAGATGTTCCCTTTTGCAAAGGTGTTGCATCCAGAATAAATAAACCTCTGGGAGGAATGTGAGCGAGGCTGAAATTATCTATAAGAAAAATGAATGGTATTTTAATCATTCCTGAGTATCTTCCTTTATATATTTCAGACATTGCATTTATTGTGAAAATATATAAAAGTAAGAATATCAGACCAAAAGATGTTTGGCAAACGTCTCCTTCGCTAATAAAGTCCAGGGCCTGGACTCAGCATTTGGTACTTAGAGTTACCTAATGGCCTTTGGAATAGATAAGCTAGAGAGCTAAGCTCACTTCTTCACTTTATAAACAGCAATGGACGGATATCTGTTCTGGTTCGGAAAAAAAAAAAAAAAATCACCCTACAAGCTTTATAGAACTGCAGTAATAGTATGGCTTAGTTAACATTATGTTCTACTGAGATCCTGAAATGGAGGTATGATTAATTATTTCTAAAGTATGGAAAAATTGAGGAAAGATCAATTTTTGTGTTAATTTTTCTTAATGCTGTCAGCTATTTCATTAAAATCCAAGAAGAGTTCGTTGCTTTTCTTCCTTGGAGAATTTATTGATTTTCTAAAATATTTATAGGTAGATATCCTTCTAGTATCTTACTGGATGATAAATCTCATCAGATTTAATATCCAGAAACCAAAGGCCTCAGAAGAAGTCATGAGTATATTTTTTGGTGGTGGTGGTGATGGCGGGCCATGTGTGTGTGTGTGTGTGTGTGTGTGTGTGTGTGTGTGTGTGTTTTGCCTCCATGGCCATTTGTTTAGACATTCAAATTACATGAAGAGAGATCATCCAAAATGGAGCAATTTTTTAAATAGGGAAACAAAGGGATGTTTATACACTTTCTATATACACTTCTTTAAACACCTGTATAATTTTCACCCAAATTGTCATAGATCATTACTCCTTAATCAGCTGTAAATATGTAAAAACTGTTAATAACATTATCTAACTCAAATTTTAACACTTTAACCTTAAGGAATTCATAGGAAACTTCTGTCAAATGTTGCACTAAAAAACAGGTAATCTATGGTCATGTAATCCCCATGGTGTAGTATTCTAATAATTATTTTTTAAAATAGGTTCTGTTTTCACATTCTTTTATAATTACTTAGATTTGTCATTTAAGTGATACTTTCTAGAATTTCATCTGAGACCTGGAACTTACCAGTTTTGTTTTATCTAGTACTTACTTTATCCTCCTACACGTGTGAACACATACTTTTTGAAACAATAAAGAAAAACTGAAGTTAAGTCACACTTTAAAGAACTATGATGAACCTAGCTCTTGTCTACCTGCCATCTAGCCTTAAAACAGAATTTTTAGAAATTATTAAACTGAAAATATTCCCCTCATAAGCATGGTTTATGAATATTAAGTCATTGTAAGGGAGAAAAACCTGCAGTAGAAATCAAGAGGAAGATTTTTAGTGCTGGTTCTGACACCGATTAGTTATACAGTCTTTTAAAATCTATGTTTGTTCATCTTGTAAAATGAATTAACAAGGCCTGTACAATTGATAAAGCTATTTTGTGTCTTAAAGAAGTTAATACATATGGAAAGCTTTTGAAATTTATAAAATATTCTAAAATTTTAGTCTATTATTAAATCAATTCCACTTACATTTACTTACGCATTAATCTTCTATTATATTCAAAGTTCTATTTCACTTTAGTTATAGAGTTACAATCATTTAAAATAATGAATGTGTAATACGGGCAGGATTATTACCATAGGACAAATAAAATCAATCTGATAATTTGGAAAAAAATCTATATTTCGTCCACCCTGCTTTGCATCCTCAGCCTGTGTGTGTGTGTGTGTGTGCATGTGTGTGTTCTTTACATTGGGAGATATACGTTGAGAAATTCAAGCTCAAGGATTTACTTAACATCTATTCCTGACTGTGCTGGAGCATGCCCCCCAGGAAAAGGTGCTTGATTGAAGTCATAGAGTATTATGACTCACTTTGTTCATGACAATATCATCAACTTAATAGCAGCAACCAAAAGCAATTCATTAAGCATTGCATGATGTATTGATATTTCCTGGTCATGGATCTGGCTATTACAGATTAGAATGTCTTAACCAAAGTATCATTTGGTCGTCTAACACATAAAGTTAGAATACAAGACAATGAAATCTACACTGCTAGTGAACTAAAATTCAATCAGGATATTAACACCAAGAATATTAAGCATGTTGTCATTAAAGTTATTCATATAACACTGCTCCTGCACTCACTATTGGTTTGTAGAAGGATGATGATCTGTATGTACGTAAAATACTAAAATTTAAGACGAAAAGGCCCCTGAAACAGTATCTGAAACACGCTTCAGAATTTAAAATACTTCACTACATTAAACAGTATTTGTCAAACTGTTATTCGTTAATACTGTGCATAATTCACAATTGCTTTCAAGAACACTCAATACAAATAAAATGGGTCACCAATAAGTCTCCCATGAAAATATCTGTTGGGCTGCCCTGGTGGTGCAGTGGTTAAGAATCCACCTGCCAATGCAGGGGACACGGCTTCGAGCCCTGGTCTAGGAAGAGCCCACATGCCACGGAGCAACTAAGCCTGGGTGCCACAACTGCTGAGCCAGTGCTCTAGAGCCCACGAGCCACAACTACTGAAGCTCGCGCACCTAGAGCTCACGCTCTGCAACAAGAAGCCACCGCAATGAGAAGTCCACGCACCACACTCGCCGCAACTAGAGAAAGCCAGAGCGCAGCAACAAAAGACCCAAGTCAGCCATAAATAAATAAATAAATAAATAAATAAATAAATTTATTAAAAGAAAAATATTTGTTAAAATTCCTGTGATCCAGGTTAAAATCCATAATGATTCCAAAACCTCTTTACAAGGCAACCTGCTCATACAGCCTGCTTATATTTATAATCAAGTCTGTTTTATTCAATAGAAAACAAATCTCTTAAATAACACCTTTAACTGATCTTTAGGTGGCCTATGTGTATCAGCGTCAGATATTTATTAGTTACTCACTCACGAGACATATGAGCCTTACAGCAATTCAGAGTAAAATTTGTCTGAATACCTAGAACACTTGAAATAAATACCATATTGTTGTATGTGTGATCAGTTCACCATTATTTCCTACGTGTAATTACGTTGCTTCACATGCAAGTATCTTAAAAGTGAAATCCATGTCTTATGCATATATATTCCTAGTCTAGCAATGCCCAGAGCACATGGAAGCCATGTACTAAATATTTACTGACCGTCTGCTGACTGATAGAAGCCAACTTAGTATAACTGTCCCAATGATATTTAAATAGTACATTCAGTGGCCTGAGAAAACTATGGAATCCTTCCATAGGCTCATCATATGCAATCATCTATTATAAATATTGGTAGCTCTGACAAAGATAATGGTACCTTTTTTTTAAGCCACTGCTAATGTACTGACAATTCTGAGGTCTGAAAAAGTACCCGAATTATTTCAGGTCTTAATTTATAAACTAAGAATTTGTTGATTCAGGAAATTTTATTTTAGCCATATTTTCTTTTTAAAATTACAAATCAGTAATATTACAGGAAAACAAAAATCATCAAGATGTGTTTGTGTATCAGAGTTAAATAATAAACACTAATAGAGAAAATGCAAGAATCAAGCATAATTACTAGGTTATTTTCAAGAGCTCATCAAATTGAGATCATAATTGTAGTACTGTTTTAAGGCATAAATTTAGCATTCTTAATAAAGATGCAAGTTTTAAATGGTAACATTTATTACTTACTTTAGATATAAATTTTTATGGTCTCATTCATTTTCTAAGCAATGAAAATTTTCTATCTTTTTAAAGGATATCTCTCTGTGTCTCTTTTTATCTCTCTCAATTTAAGAAATAAAAGAGACCTCTGCTGTAGGCAAAAGCAAAGACTAATAAAAATCAGATAACATTTAGGGATTTTCATTTGTTTTTCAAATTTCTTCAGGTAGTTTTTTATTTATTGTTGAAAAGAAAATTTGTGTATGTATTAAAAAAAAGAAGGTAGAAATAACATGACTCCCCATCACCTCTTTCTGATGTTATGTCTCTTGCCCTGGGATAGAAGACTATCATGGGCTTGGTGGTTCTTCTTCTTTGAGTATGTATGGCTTTTGGTAGGACACTTTGTTAATGACTCTTCTTAGGCAAAGGATCTACTCTGAGAATTCTTGCCCAAAAAGGAACTGAAAGAATAGATTGGGGTATCAAGGTGTTATCAAAAAAGGAGAGAAATAGGGCACTCACAGTCAGAAAACTCCTATAACAGAAACTCAGATCTTGTATGTCTCTACTCCTTCTCAGTCACACCTTATTTCTCATTGTTCCATTTCAGTCTAGGACTAGAAAATAGAGCAGGAAAGGGCGGTTTGTCCAACTAATATCGTTCAATTAGTTGATTTTTCTTTGAGATATGTTCTTAATAGTAAATTGTCTCTTCCCTGGGTGAGACATTTTGACCACGATAGATATCTTTTATTTATGTTTTTTAGCCCAAATTTCAAAATCTGATTATTTATGAACATTAGGAATTTTTAAATTTTAAACAAGGAAAAATAAAAGCATCTTGTGAGATATCCCTATGACACAGATCATTTCACTCATTAATCCCAATACCAAGATTTAGTCATCACAACTGCATTAAATACACGTTACAAATTTTAATGATATTTTAAAGGCAAAGTAAAATTTAAACAAATCAAATATTATTAACACGTCATGTGAAAAGCAAATTAATATGAACATATTTAGTGGGGCAAATGTTTCTTCATAAATATAGTTATCCCTGAGTTATAAGTAATCTTATTATTGATAATAAATTGTACATTATTTAGTACCTGGAGTGCTCTGCACTGACTTTTGCATCCTTCTGACATATTTTCTCATACATATTTAAAATATAAAGCATCCTAACTCTTTTGTATAAAATTATATATAAAAGCCATAGTCTAGTATATTTTAAGATTATATTGGTAAAGAAATGGTATGGTTAGCCTTTCCTATAGTAAAGGGAAAACAGTATTTATCTACATGTTACCAAAACAATCATTTGAAAACTGAAAAAGATTTTTAATTTTATTAGCATTTTTAATGGGTTTTATATATGAAGTTGCTCAATTTAAAATACCAAGATATTGGTAATATTGGATAGGATATCATCTACTTGGTATGGTTTCAGAATGGCTCCACTAGCATGTGTATTAGCCAAATGAAAATGGAACTTGTGTACTAGCTCTATTTCTAAAGGAAGGATGGAAGGCACTTTTCGAACACATCTCTCTTCCTGGCTGTATAGTAGGCTTTCACTTAAATGATCTAATTTAAACTTCATGATGCCTCTACCCTAATACACTGAAATAATTATCCACATTTTTCAGATTAGGAAACAATATTTAGAGAGACCAAGTTATTTCTTTGTGGTAATACTTATTATAGCTCTTGATTTGTTATTTATATGCTAATGTTCCAACAAATTTAACCTATCTCACAAGAATGTATACGTATGATAAGCTAAAATAAATTTACAGTAAGTGAGGTTGAGGTATAGTAAAACTAAATGAAGTTATATATTCCAGATTCTAGAATTAGGATATACCTTTATCCAAGCCTTCAAGAAGGCAAGATTTAAAATATAGTCATTTATAGAACATAGAGTATCTACACGTTAAAAATAAGCAGTTGCTTAGAAAAAACACATCTAATCAGAGACTAAAGAGCAATTACCTTATTTTTGTAATCTCCTGGCATGATCACTATCAACTGGGGAGTTTCACAAAACTATCTCTTACAACTCATTTAGTCTTATGATATTATACTGCCCTGGAACAAAGAATGGATATTTCAGCAGCAATCTATTAGTTGATGGAGAAAGAAGATGCTCTTCCTTTAGGGGAATCCTATATATACACTGAAAATAATGTTTTTGAAAAATATTTATTACCATAGAGAATGGTCAGAATAAATTGTTAAGTGGGAGATATATATATATTTCACAATAAAATGTTAAAGTGGGAGACTATAAAATGTATATTCTCCTACACTGATCATATTTAAGGTTTCCTATAAACTCCTTCCCAGATCTACCATAAATGTTTCTAATTTGCTCCTACTAGAAACCGAAGCAATGTCATTAAATAAGTAGTTAGATCATAGCTATGTCCACCTGCAGCCATCAAGGGTTAAGTAACATTTGAATAGTATAACAAATAATCAAACTATATTAAGGTAAGATAAGCATGCTTAACAATTCTTTTCCAAATATATGTCTTCCGTACTTTTTATTTCACCAAAAGAGTGAGTTGGTAATTAACCTATTGTCAGAAGAGCTAAATTCCAATTTACCATAGTTCTCCATGACCTTAAGATGCACAAAAGCACAGCCCTTCTTAAGATAATGCATGTGTGCATAGATTAAAATAGAAATTAAAGCGTCATATGGAACATACCCTTCTTCCATTGATTGCCACTTGCCTGACAGGTCAACTAGCTTCAGGCCAAAATAATTCATTTCAGGTCACTAGGCTAATAATTTTTAGTTTACAGTTCTCTAGTAAAAAGAATTCTAACACATTCCAGAAAATAGAGTACTACCTTCAAAACATTTTGGAAACTTGCAAAGTATAAACCAGACTTTTCATTAGTGCTGTAAAATTTAATGACACTTACACTTATAACTTGCTTTTTTTTTTTTCCAGGATTACATTATCTGGCATCTATGTCTTTCTCAACTTTTATCCCTTTATCACAGCTCATTAGGCAGGGAAGAGGGGAGGTATGAAAAAATGAAAATTAAATGGCTTTACTGTTGGCCCTTTAGGCAAAAAAGACAACTCTACTCCCTAGAGAATTATCTAGACCCAGAGGTCAGTAGGAACTCTTAGTTGTTTTCTATTCTACAGTATACTTAATATTTCCTACTGTCCTTGATAATTCTTCCTTGAATAAATATTATAGGACTTCAGCCTTATTAAATAGTCATGGCAGAAAAGCTGACAAACAAAAAAAGCACAAAGGAAAAAAATTACCACTGCTAAAACTTGATGTATGTCATTTTTTTCTAGCAGGCAAAACCATATGTATTTTTGCAGTTATACGGTAGATTTTTTTAGCATTTCCTCAGCTCTAGCAATACATTCTTCAATACAGATTTTAGAAGCTAAATATTATTTTGTTATATGGATGTATTGTTACTTACTTAAATAACTTTGAGGTTATTTCCATTTTTTACTATTAAAAACAAAGCTACAGTGCGCACCCTTGTGAACATATCTTTACACACAACTGAATTTTCTCATGAATTCCAAGAATTTTAATATTTAAGTCAAAGCATGAAAAAATTTTTTAATTTGATTTCCAAAAGACAATTTTATATAGTTCCATCATTTCCTACTCAGAATGGCAGTATGAGAGCACCCTTTTTCAAGAAGTCTACCAAACAATAGACTTTTCTTTACTTTTGCCAATTTCATTGATAAATATTACTTCTCATGAAGTCATTTTCAGAAAGTGAAAACCTGTAAGAATTAATCTCCACCACAAGAAACACTAAAAGAATTTCTATAGGCTAAAGGACAAGGATATCAGATAGAAACTTGGTTTTACAAGAAGGAATGAAGAACACCAGAAAAAAATAACAACAGTCAGTAAATATTACAGGCCATTGAAATTATTATTCCTATACTCACACATACTTTTTGTTGTCTCCTTAAAGACATTTAGCCATTTAAAGTAAAAATAATAACAAAAATGGGTTTTACAGAATATTTAGAAGTAAATGACAATTGAAAATATATTGTTATAAATTTCTTAAAGCGTTCCTTAAGTAATAGAAGTTTTAGTGCTGTATGAGAGGAGAGGATGGTAACAGAATTTTTAATGTATGCTATAATAAATTAAATATGCATATTTTATTATCTAAAGAAACACCCCCCAAAAGTACAAAACAGAATAACTAAAATGCAACAAGATGAGATAAAGTAGAACACTAAAAATACATTTATATACCTCCAAAAAAAGACAAAAAGGAATCAACTGGAGGACAATGAATGAAGGAAACCAAAAACAAAAAAACAAAAATCAAATACTACTATGAAATTCAAGCATGTCAATAATTATATTAAATTTTACAAACAAAACACTTCCCTTGAAACACAGACTATAAAGTGAGATTTAAAAAGCAAGCAAGACTCAACCATGGTTACTTATGAAAAATAAATATAGTTTAAACAGAAAAGTATGACAAATTTGAAGTTAAAAGACTTTTTAAAAGGATTTACCATGCAAACATTGATCATAAGAAACCTGTTATACTATACTAATGTCTACCAAAAAGACTTGAAGATGAATAGTATTACCAGGAAATTAGAAAGTATATTCAATGGGATAATAAAAGTACACAAATTAAAATTTATGAAACTCAGCTAATTCATCCTTAAAGAAAATGTAGTTTTCTTCTCCAATTTTTAAAACTGTGGTGAAATACACATAACATAAAATACACCATCTTAATCATTTCAACTGTACAGTCCAGTGGTATTAAATATATTCATGATGTGCAATCATCACCACTATCTATCTCCATAACTTTTCATTTTGTAAAACTGAAACAGTGTACCCATTAAACAATAATTCCCCATTCTCCCTGCTGCCCCGCCTCTGGCAACCACCAATCTACTTTCCGTCTCTGTGATTATGACTACTCATATAAGTGGAATCATACAGTATTTGTCTTTTTGTGACTAGCTTATTTTACTCAGCATAATGTCCTTAAGGTTCATCTATATGGTAGCATATGTCAGAATTGCCTTTTCTTTTTAAGGCTGAATAATATTCCACTGTATGCATAAACCACATTTTAGTTATCCCTTCATCTAGCAATGGATACTTGGGTTCCATCCATGTTTTAGTTATTGTGAATAATGCTGCTATGAATATGAGTGTATAAATACCACTTTGAGACCCTGCTTTCAGTTCTTTGTATTCCTTTTATTTGTTTTACTTTTTCTTGCCTAACTGCTCTAGCCAGAAATTTAAGTACTATGTTGACTGGAAGTGGCAAAGGCCAGCATCCTTTCCTTCTTCCTGATCTTAAAGGGCAAGTTTTCAGTTTTTCACTATTGAGTATGATGTTCATTGTGAGTTTTTCCATATATGACTTTTATTACATTGAGGTAGTCTCTGTCTATTCCTCATTTGTTGAGTGCTTTTATCATGAAAGGGTGGTGAATTTTGTCACATGCTTCTTCTGTAACAATTGAAACGATCATGTGGGTTTCTTTTCCTTCATTTTGTCAATGTGTTGCATTACATTGATCAATTTTCATATATTGAATCATCCTTGCATTCCAGGAATAAATTCCACTTGGTCATTTTGTATAATCCTTTAATATGCAGTTGAATTTTGTTTGCTATTATTTCATTGAAGATTTTTGCATCAATGTTCATAAGGGATATTGGTCTCTAGTTTTCTTGTAGTGTCTTTGTCTGGCTTTGGTATCAGGGTAACATTCTTCAATAAATCTCTAGTTAAATACATTTTGATTTAAGTAATGCAGTAGAATATTTCCAGATATTAGAAAAACAAGGTTGACCTTTTCTTTCAGCCAAGATGGAGTAACAGTGAGCAGATCTACCCTACCTGAATCACCTAAAAAAATACAAAGGCTTTCAAAACATCGGACATTAGGCAATGAAGACAATGAGATGACCTTTATGATTGTTCCAGCTTACTGCCTGGTATAAGTTTGCATGCAGTGACTCAGGGAGAAAAAACCTGAGAGTGTCCCTAATGGGAGACAGAGCTGAGTGTCGAAGGAAGCTTGAGTCTGAAAATCAGAATAACGGAGGGGAGAGATGCACAGAGAGAGAACCCCAAAGATGTGCAGAGAATCGCTCAAATAACTCATTAAACTACTGTTCAGTGCATCAGTGTGAGAAAACTACCCACATCTGTGAGGAGGAGTAGGGAATCACCTGAAAGGATTACAGGAAACAGTGCTTGGAGCTCCCATAGGGTTGGGAATAATGCCTGTTGGCAACGACTAGAGTAGAAAACCTCATAATGCACAGAGCATGTAGTACTAACAAGGGTATTGCTTCTGCAGTGTGGAAAAATTAATTATAGACTTTTAAAGCAAGACCCAAAGAGATCAACCTGTTTACATGTAACTGTACTCCAGAATGAAACCCAAGAATATTTTTAGAAATACAAAAATACCCCAAAAGGTAAATTTCACAAGGCCTGGCACAATGAAAAATCACATACAAAGACATCAAAGAATCAGGAAAACACAACCAATAATGAAAAGAATAAGCAATCATTTGAAACTGACTGAAAAATAATACAGATGATAGAATTAGTAGATAAGAAATAAAGTAGTTATTCTAACTCCATTCCTACATTCAGGACACATGAAGAAAGACTGAATACCTTTCCTCAGAAAAGCAAGGGAGGTATAAAAAAAAGAACCAAACTGAACTTCTAAAGATGAAAACTTAAATGCCTGAGATAAAAATATACTGATCAGCTATAATCGCAGATTAGACATTGAAGAAGAAATGCTGCATAAACTTAAAATAAAAATAAAATTATCCAAAGTCAAACCCAGAAGAAAAAAAGAGAAAGAAAAAATGAGGGAACTGTAAAATAACATTAAACACTTAAAAATATATAGAATTAGAATCCCCAAAGAGAGGAAGACTGAAGAGTTATCTGAAGAAATAATGGCCAAAACTTTTCCAAATGTGATGAAAACTATAAACACGGATTCAAGAACCATAACAAATAAAAATCATGAGCAACTTGAAGAAAATTACACGAAAGCATATCATGATCAAATTGCTTCAAACCATCAATAAAGACAATGTCTTAAAAGAGTCAGAGAAAAAGCCATACAGAAGAAAAAAGATAACAATGACAGATTTCTCATCAGAAAAAAAAAAAAATGCAAACTAGGAGACAGTGTTAAAGCAACATCTTTAAAGAACTAAAAGATAAAAAACTCAAGTTATAATTCTTAAACCAGTGAAAATCTCTTTAATAAAGTTAAAATACAGACTTGTTCAGACATACAAAACCTGACAAAATTCATCACCAGCAGACCTGCATCACAAGAAATATTAAAGTAAGGTCTTAAAGCAAAATAAAATAAAAACATACACATTTTTAAACTTGGGTCAAACAAAGCTTAAAGCAAGACCCAAAGAGATCAACCTATTTACAAATAACTGTATTCCAGAATAAAGCCCAAGAATATTTTTAGAAATACAAAAATACCACAAAAGGCAAATTACACAAGGCCTGGCATCCAATGAAAAATCACCAGGCATGCAAGGAAGCAGGAAAACAAAACCAACAATAGAAAAAATAATAAAAAAATATTCCAAAAGGTGGTATACAGTGGAATACACCGGTAACTATTTTAGAAAATTCTTTGGCAGCTTCTTAAAAATTCATACATTTACCTAACACATGACCCAGATATTCTACTTCCAGGTGCTTACTCAAAAGGAATGAAAAAAGCACATGACCACACAAAGATTTGAACCAAATGTTCATAGCTGCTTCATCAGTAACAGCCCCAAATTGGAAATAACCCAAATGGCCAACACCAGATGAATGGATAAACAAATTGTGGTATATCCATATAATGGAACACTATTCATCAATAAAAAGCAATGCCCCATTGATATGCATATCAACATTCAAGAATATTAAAATAATTATACTGAGTGAAAAAGTCAGACCAAAACAAAGTTTGTACTATATGATTCCATTTATATAAAGTTCTAGAAAATGTAAATGAATCTGCAGGGAACAAAAGCAGTTCAGTGGCTGCCTGCAGGTATTGATTATGGAAAGCTACAGGAGGGAAGGATCACAAAGTAAAATAAGGAAACTTTTCAGTGAATGATATGTTCAGCTTTTTGATTGTAGTGATACTTTCACAGGAAGACACATACATTACATCTTACCAAACTGTTTACTTCAGATATGTACAATTTATCATATATTATACCTCAATAAGATGATTAAAAACCAAAAGACGGTCCATAGGTACTAATATGAGAAAATGTTTACTATAAATAAATGTTTTAAGTCTGTGAAATAAGATATATTTTATCATCCTGATTTTGTACAAAAATATAGATACATATACATGTCTGTATAAACACAGAAAATATCTGGAAATAAAGGTTTATGCTCACAGCAGGGCACACAAGGAAAGTAAAGAAGGATTCAGAAATAGCAGTAGATTGTTGCTTTATATATATCATATTTTTAAAAGGAAACTATAATTTGACATTTAATTTGTAAAAATAAATGGCCTTAGAGAAATTAGGACTGTCTCATAAATTTTTTTAACATCTTTATTGGAGTGTAATTGCTTTACAATGGTGTGTTGGTTTCTGCTTTATAACAAAGTGAATCAGCTATACATATACATATATACCCATATCTCCTCCCTCTTGCTTCTACCTCCCACCCTCTATATCCCACCCCTCTAGGTGGTCACAAAGCACCAAGCTGATCTCCCTGTGCTATGTGACTGCTTCCCACTAGCTATCTATTTGACATTTGGTAGTGTATTTGTGTTCATGCCACTCTCTCACTTCGTCCCAGCTTACCCTTCGCCCTCCCTGTGTCCTCAACTCCATTCTCTACATCTGCATCTTTATTCCTGTCCTGCCCCTAGGTTCTTCAGAACCTTTTTTTTTTTTTTTTTAGATTCCATATATATGTGTTAGCATACGGTATTTGTTTTTCTCTTTCTCACCTACTTCACTCTGTATGAGAGACACTAGTTCCATCTACCTCACTACAAATAACTCGATTTCCTTTCTTTTTATGGCTCAGTAATACTCCCTTGTACATATGTACCAGATCTTCTTTATTTATTCATCTGTCGATGGACACTTAGGTTGCTTCCATGTCCTGGATATTGTAAATATAGCTTCAATGAACATTGTGGTACATGACTCTTTCTGAATTATGGTTTTCTCAGGGTATATGCCCAGTAGTGGGATTGCTGGGTCATATGGTAGTTCTATTTTTAGATTTTTAAGGAACCTCTATACTGTTCTCCCTAGTGGCTGTATCAATTTACATTCCCACCAAAAGTGCAAGAGTGTTCCCTTTTCTCCACACCCTCTCCAGTCTTATAGTTTTCTGCATACAGGTCTTTTGTCTCCTTAGGTAGGTTTATTCCTAGGTATTTTATTCTTTTTGTTGCAATGGTAAATGGGAGTGTTTCCTTAATTTTTCTTTCAGAGTTTTCATCATTAGTGTATAGGAATGCAAGAGATTTCTGTGCATTAATTTTGTATCCTGCTACTTTACCAAATTCATTGATTAGCTCTAGAAGTTTTCTGGTAGCATCTTTAGGATTCCCTATGTAAAGTATCATATTATCTGCAAACAGTGACAGCTTTACTTCTTTTCCGATTTGGATTACTTTTATTTCTTTTTCTTCTCTGATTGCTGTGGCTAAAACTTCCAAAGCTATGTTGAATAACAGTGGTGAGAGTGGGCAACCTTGTCTTCTTCCTGATCTTAGAGAAAATGGTTTCAGTTTTTCACCATTGAGAGCAATGTTGGCTGTGGGTTTGTCATATATGGCCTTTACTATGTTGAGGAAAGTTCCCTCTATGCCTACTTTCTGGAGGGTTTTTTTCATAAATGGGTGTTGAATTTTGTCGAAAGATTTTTCTGCATCTATTGAGATGATCATATGGTTTTTCTCCTTCAATTTGTTAATATGGTGCATCACATTGATTGATTTCCATATATTGAAGAATCCTTGTGTTCCTGGGATAAACCCCACTTGATCATGGTGTATAATCCTTTTAATGTGCTGTTGGATTCTGTTTGCTAGTATTTTGTTGAGGATTTTTTGCATCTATGTTCATCAGTGATATTGGCCTGTAGTTTTCTTTCTTTATGAAATCTTTGTCTGGTTTTGGTATCAGGGTGATGGTGACCTCATAGAATGACTTTGGGAGTGTTCCTCCCTCTGCAATGTTTTGGAAGAATTTGAGAAGGATAGGTGTTGTCTCTTCTCTAAATGTTTTATGAAATTTGCCTGCGAAGCCATCTATTCCTGGGCTTTTTTAGTTGGAAGATTTTTAATCACAGTCTCAATTTCAGTGCTTGTAATTGGTCTGTTTATATTTTCTATTTCTTCCTGGTTCAGTCTCAGAAGGTTGTGCATTTCTAAGAATTTGTCCATTTCTTCCAGGTTGTCCATTTTATTGGCATATAGTTTCTTGTAGTAGTCTCTCATGATCCTTTGTATTTCAACAGTGTCAGTTGTTACTTCTCCTTTTTCATTTCTAAATCTATTGATTTGAGTCTTCTCCCTTTTTTTCTTGATGAGTCTGGCTAATGGTTTATCAATTTTGTTTATCTTCTCAAAGAATCAGCTTTTAGTTTTATTGATCTTTGCTATCGTTTCCTTCATTTCTTTTTCATTTATTTCTGATCTGATCTTTATGATTTCACTCCTTCTGCTAACTTTGGGATTTTTTTGTTCTTCTTTCTTTAATTACTTTAGGTGTGATGTTAGGTTGTTTATTTGAGATGTTTCTTATTTCTTGAGGTAGGCTTGTATTGCTATAAACTTCCCTCTTAGAACTGCTTTTGCTGCATCCCATAGGTTTTGGGTCATCGTGTTTTCATTGTCATTTGTTTCTAGGTAGTTTTTTATTTCCTCTTTGATTTCTTCACTGATCTCTTGTTTATTTAGTAGTGTATTGTTTAGCCTGCATGTGTTTGTATTTTTTACAGATTTTTTTTCCTGTAATTGATATCTAGTCTCATAGCATTGTGGTCAGAAAAGATACTTGATATGACTTCAATTTTCTTAAATTTACCAAGACTTGATTTGTGACCCAAGATATGATCTATCCTGGAGAATGTTCCATGAGCACTTGAAAGAAAAGTGGATTCTGTTGTTTTTGGATGGAATGTCCTATAAATATCAATTAAGTCCATCTTGTTTAATGTATAATATAAAGCTTGTGTTTCCTTATTTATTTTCATTTTGGATGATCTGTTCATTGGTGAAAGTGGAGTGTTAAAGTCCCCTACTATGATTGTGTTACAATTTCCCCTTTTATGGCTGTTAGCATTTGCCTTATGTATTGAGGTGCTCCTATGTTGGGTGCATAAATATTTACAATTGTTATAACTTCTTCTTGGATTGATCCCTTGGTCATTATGTAGTGTCCTTCTTTGTCTGTTGTAATAGTCTTTGTTTTAAAGTCTATTTTGTCTGATATGAGCATTGCTACTCCAGCTTTCTTTTGATTTCCATTTACATGGAATATCTTTTTGCTCTCACTTTCAGTCTGTATGTGTCTCTAGGACTGAAGTGGGTGTCTTGTAGACAGCATATATACGCATCTTGTTTTTGTATCCATTAAGCCAGTCTATGTCTTTTGGTTGGAGTATTTATTCCAATCACATTTAAGGTAGTTATCAATATGTATGTTCCTATTACCCTTTTCTTAATTGTTTTGGGTTTGTTATTGTAGGTCTTTTCCTTCTCTTGTGTTTCCTGCCTAGAGGAGTTCCTTTAGCATTTGTTGTAAAACTGGTTTGTTGGTGCTGAATTCTCTTAGCTTGTGCTTGTCTGTAAAGTTTTTAATTTCTCCATCGAATCTGAATGAGATTCTTGATGGGTAGAGTAATCTGGGTCGTAGGTTTTTCCCTTTCATCACTTTAAATATGTCTTGCCACTCCCTTCTGGCTTGCAGAGTTTTTGCTGAAAGTTCAGCTGTTAACCTTATGGGGATTCTCTTGTATGTTAATTGTTGCTTTTTCCTTGCTGTTTTTAATATTTTTTTCTTTGTATTTAATTTTTGATACTTTGATTAATATGTGTCTTGGCGTGTTTCTCCTTGGATTTATCCTGTATGGGACTGTCTGCGCTTCCTGTACTTGAGTATTTCCTTTCCCATATTAGGCAAGTTTTCAACTATAATCTCTTCAAATATTTTCTGAGTCCCTTTCTTTTTCTCTCCTTCTTCTGGGGCCCCTATAATTTGAATGTTGATGTGTTTAATGTTGTCCCAGAAGTCTCTAAGACTGTCCTCAATTCTTTTCATTCTTTTTTCTTTATTCTGCTCTGTGGTAGTTATTTCCAGTATTATATCTTCCAGGTCACTTATCAGTTCTTCTGCCTCAGTTATTCTGCTATTGATTCCTTCTAGAGAATTTTTAATTTCATTTATTGTGTTGCTCATCACTGTTTGTTTGCTCTTTATTTCTTCTATGTCCTTGTTAAGCGTTTTTTGTATTTTCTCCTTTCTATTTCCAAGAGTTTGGATCTTCTTTACTATTACTCTGAATTCTTTTTCAGGTAGACTGCCTATTTCCTCTTCATTTGTTTGGTCTAGTGGGTTTTTGCATTGCTCCTTCATCTGCTGTGTGTTTCTCTGTCTTCTCATTTTGCTTAACTTACTGTTTTTGCTGTCTCCTTTTTGCAGGCTGTAGCCTCGTAGTTCCCATTGTTTTTGGTGTTTGCCTCCAGTGGCTAAGGTTGGTTCAGTGGGTTGTGTAGGCTTTCTGTTGGAGGGGACTAGTGCCTGTGTTCTGTTGGATGAGACTGGATCTTTTCTTTCTCGTGGGCATGATGGCATCCGGTGGTGTGTTTTGAGGTGTCTGTGACCTTATTATGATTTTAGGCAGCCTCTCTGCTAGTGGGTGGGGTTGTGTTCCTGTCTTGCTAGTTGTTTGGCATAGGGTGTCCAGCACTGTAGCTTGCTGGTCGTTGAGTGGAGCTGTGTCTTAGTGTTGAGATGGAGATCTCTGGAGGAGCTTTCACCGTTTGATATTACATGGAACCAGGAGGTCTCTGGTGGACCAGTGTCCTGAACTTGGCTCTCCCACCTCAGAGGCACAGGCCTGGCACCCGGCCGGAGCACCAAGACCCTGTCAGCTACACGGCAGAGGAGAAAAGGGAGAAAAAAAAGAAAGAAAGAAAGAAAAAAATAAAATAAAATAAAGTTATTAAAATAAAAAATCAAAAAAATTATTAAAAATTAAGATGTAATAAAAAAAAGAAAGAAAGAGGAGAGCAATCAAACCAAAAACCAAATCCACCAATGATAACAAGTGCTAAAAACTATACTAAAAAAAAAAAAAAAAAAGGGACAGACAGAATGCTAGGAGAAATGGTAAAAGCAAAGCTATACAGACAAAATCACACAAAGAAGCATACACACATACACACTCACAAAAAGAGAAAAAGGAACAACATATATATCTATATATATATAAAAAAAATAGGGGGCCTCCCTGGTGGCGCGGTGGTTGAGAGTCCGCCTGCCGATGCAGGGGATACGGGTTCGTGCCCCGGTCTGGGAGGATCCCATGTGCCGCAGAGCGGCTGGGCCCGTGAGCCATGGCCGCTGGGCCTGCGCGTCCGGGGCCTGTGCTCCGCAACGGGGGAGGCCACAGCAGTGAGAGGCCCGCATACCGCAAAAAGAAAAAAAAAAAAAAAAGGAAAAGAGCAACCAATTCAATAAGCAAATCTATCAATGATAATAAACTCTAAACACTAAACTAAGATAAACATAAAACCAGAAACAAATTAGATGCAGAAAGAAAACCCAAGTCTACAGTTGCTCCCAAAGTCCACCACCTCAATTTTGGGATGATTCGTTTTCTATTCAGGTATTCCACAGATGCAGGGTACATCAAGTTGATTGTGGAGACTTAATCCACTGCTCCTGAGGCTCCTGGGAGAGATTTCCCTTTCTCTTCTTTGCTCGCACAGTTCCTGGGGTTCAGCTTTGGATTTGGCCCCACCTCTGCGCCCAGGTCACCTGAGGGCTTCTGTTCCCTGCCCAGACAGGACGGGGTTAAAGCAGCAGCTGATTAGGGGGCTCTGGCTCACTCAGGCTGGGGGGAGGGATGGGTACGGAATGTGGGGCAAGCCTGCGGCGGCAGAGGCCGGTGTGACGTTGTAACAGTCTGAGGCACGCAGTGTGTTCTCCTGGGGAAGTTGTCCCTGGATCAGAGGACCCTGGCAGTCACGGGCTGCACAGGCTCCCAGGAGGGGATGTGTGGATAGTGACCTGTGTTTGCACACAGGCCTCTTGATGGCTGCAGCAGCAGCGTTAGTGTTTCATGCCTGTCTCTGGTGTCCGGGCTGATAGCTCTGGCTCGCGCCCATCTCTGGAGCTCATTTAGGCAGTTCTCTGAATCCCCTCTCCTCATGCACCCCAAAACAATGGTTTCTTGACTCTTCGGCAGCTCCAGACATTTTCCCGGACTCTCTCCCAGCTAGCTGTGGAGCACTAGCCCCCTTTAGGCTGTGTTCATGCAGCCAACCACAGTCCTCTCCCTGGGCTCTGACCTCTGAAGCCAGAGCCTCAGCTCCCAGCCCCCATCTGCCCCAGCAGGTGAGCAGAGAAGCCTCTCAGGTTGGTGAGTGCTGGTCAGCACCGATTCTCTGTGGGGGAATCTCTCCGCTTTGCCCTCTGCACCCCTGTTGCTGTGCTCTCCTCTGTGGCTCTGAAGCTTCCCACCCCCACCAATCTCCACAAGTGAAGTGGCTTTCTAGTGTCTGGAAATCTTTCCTCCTTCACAGCTCCCTCCCAGAGGTGCAGGTCCCATCCTTATTCTTTTGTCTCTGTTTTTTCTTTTTTCTTTTGCCCTACCCAGGTACGTGGGGAGTTTCTTGCCTTTTGGGAAGTTTGAGGTCTTCTGCCAGTGTACAGTAGGTGTTCAGTAAGAGTTGTTCCACTTGTAGATGTATTTCTGATGTATTTGTGGGGAGGAAGGTGATCTCTACGTCTTACTCCTCCACCATCTTGACGGTCTCTCTCTCATAAATGTTTTAACTGATTCCTTCTCATTCCTCATTTGAATTTCAACAAGTATAACTATTATTTTTTATTCCAAGGTTTGTAGTAATAAGGGGTATAAGTGAGAAGTGTTTGCTTTTGCTAAGGTTATTGTTTAATTTTTACAGTTTAGTCTTGTAGTCTTAGCTACACTATATTCCTTAGATTCACGAAATCTTCTGAACATGAGGTAAATAAAAACAAAAGTAAAAATAATCATAAACTAAAACTGCCTAGAAATATAGCTTTTCATTTCAACTAGTAGTAAATTAAAGTCTTGGTTAAATATTTAGACCCCGGTATATACAGATGGATTCTCTGTGTGAGTGAAATCCGAAATAAACAGAAAAAAACAGCTAAAACAGCCAAAGTGGCAAATTTAAGGCTCAGAAATCTGGCTGCCTCTAGGGTATAATTGCATTTCTTTCCAGGGAACCTCACACCTTGAATTAATGAGAACATTGGATATGGTTTTTTTACCTTTATCTCCTTTTGATATATAACAGACCAAAAAAGAAGGAACTACAAAAAATGGTTCTATGGCTCTTTACCAAAAACAACCCTAGGCTGACATTTATAGTATATAGGTCAACTTAAGGACACAACAGATTCCTTATATATTGAAATAGCCAACATTTCAAAAGGCTTACACCCTGACAATGTTACATAATTCTTATAAATTAATAATGAGTTTTAAGTGCCAAATCACCTCTAGGTAATAAAAGAAACCTATGATTTCTGCCTAGATTTCTGCCTAAAAAATCATTTTTCATTTAGAATAACTTTGCAAAGTAGTCAATTGCCAACTTAACCAATGAGTTGTAACAAATAGGTTTTGTTTTAAAAGTTCACTTGCAAATCTTACTGTTTGAAACCTGGAACACATTATTTTCTCTGCTTAAAAATAATGCTAGATTTAGCTCTAGCCAGGCCACTAAAGCCTACTTAGTGCCTAATTTAATACATATAGCTTATTCTACAAGTACTAAGGAAGAGAAACACCATTTTAAATACTGATTTTCATAAATAAATAAATGACAGCACTTTAACGTGGAACTTGAGAAATGAATCATCCCCTGCTAAAGTGATGGCTAGAACTTCCCACTTCCAATATATCCTCTCCCTAATACAAAGTAGAATCAGTACATAAAACTATGATATGCCTTTATCTTGTTGATCATCTTTATCTCCCAATAGAATGTTAGCTCCAGGAGGGCAGGGAATATACTAAAGGGA